>NC_088885.1:8167944-8776282 GCF_037157495.1 Lathamus discolor
TAAACACTGGAATCACTTATTATTTTTCTTGTGTTCACTAGAATGCAAATACAATCCAAATCACCAACAGGCCACAGAGGATACTGAGTGATTTGACCTAATATGTAACTGGATTATCTTTCTTTTGTTCAGGTGTTTCTGTATAACACAAAACCTGCCTTTAAGTCCAAAGTAGACACTGACACTAGGATGCTGTATGCAAACGTGGATTCATTACCTATGCGCTTCTCATTGCTGTATATGTGTATATTCACTTGCTCCCCTTTAACAATGAACCAAGATCCAACTAAGATCCATCTTAGAAGTTCTGTGGGCAAAACCTTATCTGAGGAGAGACCTAATTTGGCCTTTAGCAGACTTTCAGTTACCACTCATTATCTTTCATTGGTTTTGCTGTGTTTGTGAAGTTAGCTGTATTCACGTTTGCTGGTGTTACAGATTCTTGTCCTTGGAACAGACTTGGCCAGCAGGCCACAAATCAAGGCGCAGTACCAATTATAGCAAGAGTCAGGATGTTTTTGCTTCAGTGAAATGAAGCTTGCTCTCTGCTTAGCACGGTAAATGATCTGCATTGATCATGAATTTGTGGCCAGCAATCCTCTCAGTTCCTCAGGACCGCTACATTCAAACACACTTTGCACAGAAATCTTTAAGCAAACAAAACCAAACCCCCAATCCAAACAAAACCAAAACTCTCGTTACTTCCAACTACCCAACATGTGGAGATTTTGTTAAGACACTTCTAGGTCTGTGGGTGAAGAACTGGCATATGGGTGCAGAGCAGCATCACAGATGAATTATCTCATATGTCTGACATTTTTTTTCTAGTCTCCTTGCAACTTCAGATTTTCTGAAAATGAAATTGGTTCAGTATCTCTTAAAAACATTCCTGCTGCTTGACACACTGCTTTGCAAAAGTATGATGAAAATGCAGTCCGTGCCACCGGGGACAGATGATTAGAAATAAAAGCAGCAGCTTTGATCTGTTATTTCTGTGTCACTTGGGACTAAAACCACTGTAAATACTATTCAGGTTTTTTAAAAGTGTGTATGAAATCAGAATATGTTACAAATATCAGAGGTAGAGACACAATAAAACATCAAAGAAGAATGAATAAAGGGGAAAGAGAAAACAGGTAAAAAGAATTTCTGAGGTGGACTAATGTTAGCAGGAGACAGATTACTAGTTCTGAATGTGATGGGAGACAAGATTCCATGTAATAGTATAGCATATTCCAAGATACAAATATTTTTGTGGCTACAATTTTAGCTTGGTACAACAGATTCATTATGTATTACTCATCTACACAAGTGCTTTGCTAGGCATGTCATGCTAAAAATAGCTTGACAGGTATTAAATATCTCTTGAACTTATCCCCATGACCTTAATAAAGCTGGGTTAAACCTCACTATTAGCTGTGGAGCATACGTTTGCTGACTACCAAAACAGTCCAGCTATTTTTGCAAAGCTGTACTGGGGTAGGCTTCCAGTAGAAAGCAAAATAATGGCTCTTGTCTCTAGTAACTGAGACTGCAGCATATACTAACCAGCTGCCACTTTCTGAAACTCAGAGTTCAGCAGCTAAGTTGGTAACTGATGCCGAATCCTTAGCTGCTGCTTCTGAAATGCTGGACTGCATTTCAACCTTTGCATCTTTTTAGCAGCTCTGCTTGCATCAGTGCAATGGCCAACGAACACCCAGATTTGAAGTTTAATTTCCATCATTACGTATGGCAAGCATACTTCCATTTTTATTTTTCCTTTCTGCAGATAAATTTTTCACAGAATCACAGAATAGAACAGTTAGGGATGGAAAGGACCTTAAGATCATCTAGTGACAACCCCCCTGCCATGGGTAGGGACACCATTTTCCAGAAACTTTGATAGTTGGTATTTTATCCCTATTACTATTAATCAAGAGAAATCTGTTTCCTACTCCCTATTCCAAGAATCTAATGAAGTGATCATGAATCATTTTTGCTGGCAACACAAATTCCTTGAAATAGAAGCCACTGTCTCTATGCTGTTTCTCATTACAATATGCCTATCTTTCGGAAAATCAGACATTCATTAGTTTTTTTTCATCTTCTCACACTGAGCAAACCATACCAATTATTTCAAAAGATACATTGAACAGGATCTTGTTGAGTAATTTCTTCTAAAGAAGAAGTGATCATTATCTGGATAAATATATATCCTTCTGTATAAATACTTATATGTATATAGATTTCCACAAAGACATCCGTGGATACATATGGCTTATGCCACAAGCACGTACAGGCATAAGAGCTCAAGGAAATAACACACTCTCCTCCCCCAGATTATAATGGCAATGATGTTACATGAACCTGATTTTTAAATATTTGGTTCTTCCTGCCTAATCCCTTTAACCTTTAGTAAAGCTCTGTCCTTATACACACTCAGGTTGTATTAGCTGGTTTGAGCGACATTGTTTTAACATCCATAAAAGCATCTGGGCAAACCATGAAACCACTGAAGGTGACTCATGGAAAAAATGGGGTATGCTATAATGAAAATAGGGAAAAGTGGGGAAAATTAATGCAGAATTATTCACCAGGTGAAAAGGGGAAACTATTTCAGATACTTGGTTTCAGAGAAAACTCAAAAAACTTTTTAATATACTGATTTGATAAATAACATCATGCATAAAAAAGTGCAGTAAACCACATGCAAACATACTCCTGGAAGAATATCTATTTTGGGCTGTTCATACCTCAAATAGACACATGTTAGTGATCACACCATATCCATTCTCAAGTTCATATGCATTCTGCTGTGTTCCGGAGGTTTATCTGACAAACTCACTATGAAAAAAGTGTGATATAGGGGGTGGGATCTGATAGCATTACTAGCAACAAAAAATAGTTCTTACAAGGCAGATACAGCACTTTCCAACTCCAAACATTAGCTAAGGGCTGTTTAAAGTGGCTCCTGAGAAGCAGAAAGGCTTTCCAAATGCAAAACCTAATACAGAAGATAGAGCTCAATGCACCAGACTGTCAGTTGGGAAAGCTCAGGTTAGAATTTCGGAAAGCCTAACTACAACCTTTAGATAATTGGTAAATGTCACAGCATCAAGAACTAAATCGGTATTATCTCATCAATGAAAACATGGCAAGCAATGTTTCAGTAAAAGCTGAACACTTTTCTTATAAGGCAATGCAGGGCAATGAAGAAAAAGGCCAAGAGAAGTCAAAGCACATTAGGGAATGGAGTTCTGCCTTACAATCCTTTTGGTTTATGCACTGGAAAGTGCCATCTCCTCTCAACTGCATGTTTAGTTTGATTCTTCATACTGCGGTTGATGATATGCATTCATCTGGGGAATGGGAATGAAACAAGAAATACTGGCTATTTTTACTGCATATCTGATTAAGAAAAAATACTCAGGGTAATGTGAATGCAATTAGGACGCAGGTGAAAGTTAAATTCTTGTCAAGACATGCAATGATATATCAATCTAGATCCATTCTGTCTGAGAAATTAGCAAACTAATCTGTTTTGGTCATTCAACAAGAAAGATGACTTTTCCCAAGAACAACCTGGATTCATGGAGAAACAATGTCTGTGAGTGTTTCTGTGAAAACAATAACCATGAATGGTTTTAAACTATTCTATAAAACAGGGTTCAGTACAAACAGAAGAACCAGTTACTGCCTTCCTCTAGTTTCTTTTTAAGAAATAAAGACAGTGAATCTTTTCCTGTAATAGGCAGAGCACAGTCACTGAGTGGGTAAGAGAAACAACCAGTTTGGAACATTCTGCTGTAACTGCAAACTTAAAATTCGAACGCACCACTTTTAGTTAAAAGTCATAGCAAGGAAACCAGGACTCACCACACTGCAGTTACACCTTCCTTAAGAGGATTTTTAATGTTCACAAAGCTCTTATCAGCTGCTATTATTACTAACAAAGCAACACGCAGCCTTTTACATTTAGTACTATTGGGTTAAGTTTAATTCCTACACAACAGCAAAGACGACTTGGAAAATTAGAGAAACAAGTTCACCAGCTAAAAGTGATGAAGTGAAACTAAGAGATTCAGTGACCACAGAATCAACAAATCTCAAAGGAATAGTTTAGAGAGAAGCAAAGCTGCAGCATGAAACCAAGACATGAGAGAAGCGTGTATTAATCATCAAGTGGAAAAAAAGACCTCTTAACTAACCATTTATCTACCTAACAATTAGCTAGGAGGGTTTCTTTGTATTTAATGAGAAACATTTAACCTATGAATTTACGTCTGCTTCACTTCTGTGGCAACATGACAAAGACCAAGGAAAAAAGGAATCTCTGAAAGCTGTTGGTTTCCACTTCTAGGACATAAACATGTACATCAGAGCAGAGCAAGGACATTGTTCCTGCTACCCTTCTGCTTGAAAAAAAATTCACTAGAAGTTGAAATCAGTTTTTCTAGAACGCTGACAAAGAAGAAGGGATCAATCAGTAAGTTTCTTTGAGGCTGGACAAGACACATGAAAAGCTTAAGGCATATTTTCTGAAAGAATATTGAGAATGGAATGCTGAAGCCTGAGCAAGTTTTGGAGCAGCTTCCATTTATCACTGTAGGACTGCAGAAATCCCATTCCTCTCTCAGGCTCTTTTAGAAAACTCTTCTTAAGCAGGAATTATACCTATAACTGGCACTTTAGATCAGTTAATGCCTAGTGATGTGAAAATTAATATAGTAGGTTCTGATTTGGATGGATCCTTAGGAAATACACCATATTGCTATTTTTGTTTTTATTTCAGTCTACCCATAGATCTTATTTATTACTGGTATTACAATTGCTTTACTGTAACTAAAACAACCAAACAGCAAATGAAGTTTCCTATTTCACCTACTAAATTCCTGAATTCATGACGCTGCTGTCTCATTTCCTCCAAAGACAAACAGGCATGAAACACTACCTCATGCACTGCAGTAACTCTGCTTTATGCTTTTCATATGCTGCCTGCAGGCACAGTGAATGGGAATAAAAATTGGAACACAACACCAAGAGATCTTATTCTGCTCTCTGTATCTATGCTTTTAGCTCCCACGTTCTGATTATTTGTTACAGCTCCTACAGCTCTGGGAAATAACAGACTCACAGATATTGTGAACACAGCAGCCTACCTCCCTTCAGGGCCTCAATTCCCAGGGTGAAGGGAAGAATGGCAGAACCAGCATGCTGTTCCCTCCCCATTGCAGAGGCTGAGATCAGTGGCCCATGAAGAATTTCATACTGAGGAAGTCACAAGCAAGTGCTGTTAGGAAGTCTAATGACAACTCTGGATGAAGACACATAATTTTATTCACTAACATCCTGCATTCTCAGAGTATACTGTATTACTGTCCTCTATATCACTGTTTCTTACAGCAAAGAAGGGAAGCTTCTTCCCATAAAAGCAAACTGGTTCTATACCCTTCATTGCCTCTTTCCCCCTTGTTAATAAGTGGACACAAAAGAACTTTCTTCTACCTCAAGTTCCTGACTTCAAATGAGGAAAATCTCCTGTACTTCCCATACCAAATGGAAAATGTATGAGTATCACGAACTTGGAAAACAGCTAGCTTTCTGCATATCCTCAGTACTAAACATATCATTAGCTTCTCAAAAATGAAAGTTTTTAATGAAACAAGAAGAAAAACGGATATGAGAAATGTAAAAGAGCAGAAGAGAACAAAAAGTCTGGTACTGGGTTTTGTTTGGTTATCCACATCACCCTCCTCCCCCCCACCCCAGTTTCCATTTACATGTATGCTATTATTAATTTGCAATTATAATTCATGGGCTTAGGATTTCATTCATTTATTAACAATAATAGTTACTTGGATTGCCAAGACGAAGCCCCTGTCATGCTAATAACTGCATATTTGCACAGGAATTCCTGTTCTAAAAAACGCATCTAATTAGACAATACAGACAATAGAAATCATCAGACTCATGTTGAGTGAACTCGAAACAAACATTAAAAACACAAACTAAATAAAGTCATACAGGAAACTGTATCAGTCAGGAACTGAACAGAGATCTCCTCAGTATGTAGTTAATTGACATAAAGACTGTGAGACAACTGCAAGCTCTCTTCTTGACAATGGCTTCCCCAGGAATTTCCAGTGTACCTCTAGTTTTATTGGGTTTTGTGAGACGCCAGTAGGGATGTGTGGGTTTGTGCTTGCTTGCTTTCTTCCCACCAAGTTATCCTAACTAATTTTGGCTTTCTGATAGTCTGACACATTTAAAGAAGGAGAATCTAATGCCGCATATAACCAATGAGTTTTCTATGCACATTATCTCCAGCTCCATCCCCAAGGAAATTCGCCCTCTGAATACCTGCCCAAAGATACATCCATAGACTACTTTTCCGAAAGATATGCAAGCAGGGAGCTTGATATCCATCAGCAGAATCTAATCACAATGCTTCTAGTTATGAACATGATTCAGGATCCTATCTATACATTAAGGCCCAAGAAAGAAGAAATAATTTTCCACTTTGCAGAGTCTTTGTGCTATGCTAAATTAAGCAAAATAATAGCAACAGAGATAAACCATGCATTAGGAATAGCTCAAAAACAGCAGGGAGGAGGGAGAGGAGTAACAAGCATTACAGTATCTATTAACTAACAGAATGCTTATGGAAATAAGTATAAGAGGCACATGCATTTCAAATAAATCCTTATCTATACCATAAGAAAATACAACAAAATAAATTCATCAGGGGAGACAGCTTAAAGCATAACACTGTAAGCATCCAGCCATTAGTTTCATCTGAAGTGCATTTGATTTCTTTTATCACAATGAACTCATTTCACAATCACAAAAAATGTATTCTATATTCCCACTTATAACCCTGTCTTCGTTAAGTCCAATGTCAAATGCTATCATACTCAATTAGAGCATAAATATAGGTGCATATTAAAAGAGTTTCTAAACCTAAATTTCTTCTTTATGTGTTCTTTTACTGATTCTGGAACAACTAATACTTTTGTCTTCAACAGTTACAGGTAAGACTTGCTGAGGAGGCACATACAGCAAGCAGTACTAGGACTGTTTTCTTCCAGTAAAGCTACACAGTGAAAGGAGAGACACATCATGTATCTACTTGTAGGTAATCATGTATCAGATTTCTCACACAACTGCATCACCGACCATGTCAATCTCTACAATGTGTAAAGCACCTGATTACCCAAAATATTCTGTGTTTAAAAAACTGTTTCAGAGATATTAGCGGGAAAATGCCAGCGCTCATTCAACCAGTGCTCTTGCTGACCGTAGCATATGAAAACTGACAACCAGAAAACCAGGATGAAGTTCAAAGCAATTTTTCAATGCCTCTATTGATTAAACTTTCAAAGCTACCCTGCTTACCAAAAGCTTCCTGCTTTGCAAAGCAACAGATCTGCGACAAGATCACACAGATTTGTGGCACAACAGAACTCATTTTAGTAGTAAGCAAACAGGCAAAATTTCCTAGGAAAGTATTTTCAACTATTTACCTCTTTGTGAAATTCAGTGAAGGAGAACAAAGAAATATGTTCACTTAATGGACTGGTCTAACAGCAATACCTGATGAATTGTTCAATTAAAGCTCTTTAATACCGGTTTTAATTGATCCTCCATTCTCAGCCTACCTGGTGTATTCAGCAACCGGGACATCTTGCAAGAATAGGAGATAAACTGCTCACAGTATTCAGCACTACTGGTAATGGCAGAAATCTGGTCCATCGTTGCACTGTAGTTGAGCTGCAGTACAGATAACTGTACTCCCACAGAAGTCTGCATTGGCAGATCATGGTACACAGTTGTCCATACTTTATCCTCTGAAAGAGAGAGGAAAAATACAAGGATTGGTGAAAAACAGACAGTGGAACTGAATCAAATAAATCCAGGCCTTTGATAGAAGACAAAAATGTCCTACAAGGTAGTAAGGAAAAAGGGTATTGCATGTGGAAAGTCATCATGAGAAAGTACAGTTCCAGCAACCATGAACTGATGACAGGAAGAAACCCTGATTGCCTTTGCAGTTTTGACAGCCAAGATACAGTGCGAGGAGATCTCCTTGAACAACGGACGCTAATAGTGACGTACAGTACTAATAAGGACTAGCTTTAATCAGAAATTGATTAGAAGGACACAAGGTTGAGGCACCAAAGACAAGCTAATGTAACAACAGGGATGCACCATTCTGCGACTGCACCACTTAGTGATTAATACTGACAACACTGCAGTTTATCAAGGTTTCCACACTTTTAACTCCAGGTATGTCCCTAGGGTAAACGAGAAGTAATGCTTATTGAGACTTGAATATTTTATAACAGCAGCACCAGAGAACCTCATTGATTTTGGTTATGGTACGGATATCAACATAAGATACAATAGGAGACAATGGAAATAGGGCTTCTGTTTAGTTGTGAAAAATCAAAAGGAAAGGGGAAGGACAATCTTATTTTGCTGGTAAGAGGAACAGCAGCACTGGCTGAATCTCAACACTTCCCACAGCCTCACACACATGCAAAAAACTGTGCAATACCCAGCCCACAACAGACCTTGTGTTCACCATATTGCTTTAAACTAGCAAACAGCAAATCGCTAGAAGTGTTACTACCATTTGTCAGCAGCTACCAGAGGAGATTTAAGATAAGATACCATAATAATAAAGCAACACACTTCACACTCCTTTTGCTGGAGGATTTGTGGGACTTGCAAGGTAGTTTAGAAAGGAAATAAAGAAAAGGCACAGAAATGTTCCTGTTACAGACCAACCACTACTTTTTCTTAGACAGACATTCCACAGAACCAAAATGAAAATACAAATACCTGAGAAAGAGTTTCAGAATTAAAACAATGAAGAGTCAGTTAATGTAAGAGATAACTTTTTTCCTGTAACAGCACTATCCTATCACTTGGGTGTGAAGAACTTTTAAATTCAAGTTGACTGGTTACCAGTGTAAGCAAGCACTGTTTCAGCTGATACTTACTACTCGTATTGTCTGCCTCAAAACAGCCCAGGACTGAAATAGGTTAATCCTCCTTTATAAATAAATCATGCACATTTTTCTTTTTTTCTATAATTATCCTTAAACAGATCACCACAGAGCACCCTAGAAGTGCAGCAGGCTTTGTCACTGGTATTTATCATGTATCGATCTTTCACATTTTAAGTTCTAACTTTTCTTTCTGCTATTTTATATAATTCTACTACTGAGGGCCAAGTCAAAAAAATGTTTCTTTGAATAGGAAATGCATAATTTTAGGAAACATCTAAGAGTCTATCCTCGTGCCTTTAACTGACTTGCTAAAAAGCCCTGTTTTCCAGATGAGCCAGCCAGGCCTTTCCCCAGATGGTTCAGCTGTTTCTGTACAGCCACACCACTGACCACAGTCATCCTTCCATGGATGGGGAGATGAAAACATGCCATGCTGCTAACTTCAAAAAAAATGGATTCTCCAGGGGAATCATCCGGCCATCTCAAAGAATAGTAATTCACCTGACAGATATGCCTTACAGCAATAAAACCCATCATTGTAGTACATAGCACTATGTTTTCAATTCATCTATCTAAATCTCATGCCTGTTCATACACATCTCTGGGTCATCCCAAAACTTGTGGCCTGATATAGTGTGGTTCAGTACCTTAACTACATGAAACTACTTTCATAAACTGAGGCATACTCAGAAGTGCTTCAGTACTTCTTCACCAAGTTCACAGCAAAGTGCTTACGTACACTGATGAGTTCTGGCTGTGACCCAGAGTAAAGTTATCTTTCAATGCCACGATTATCTCTAAGACTCCTCACTCCACCCTGTTTTCCAGTCTTAATTTTCCCTGCATAGTGTCAGGCTATTTTGGATTACAAGGAGCCATGTGGACGCATGTGTTTGTAACTGATACGGTGCAATTCTCTCTAATCAAATGTTCAGAGATAAAGTAAGCAGAGCAGACAACTCCTCCGCAGGGAGTACACATCACTAGCCAAATGAGATGAAATTCAGCAGGTGATGCAAGATGGTTATTATGTTAATATTCATCTCTTTAGTCCAAAGCTCGGTATCAAACAATACTATTCTTGCACCAAGAAAGGAAGCAATTTTTACAAAAAAGGGAGGGGGAAAGAAAGAAGTGGCATTCCTATCACTGTATGGCTTTAATCCCACTCCAGGTACCAAGGAAAAAAAAAAAATCACAATTATCACCTGTCACATTACACAAAGAACATAACACAGTTTTGTTAAAAGCCTCAGACGGAAGTTTACTGCAGATTTATTTTCAAGAAAGGATTGATTATACAGTCACTGACAGCAATGTCTCACTTTTGGCAAAAAACACTGGACATGTAAGAACTCTAATGTGTTAGTACATCATACATTATGCCAGTCAGTCTCATCTGGAATGAGAAAAAATTCCTAGACTAGCCATCAACAAGCCATAGGAATGTTATTAGGAATAGGAGCTGTGTTCAGCATTATGTCTGTGAAGGGTGCTCCTTTTGGATACTGGAGTGTATTCAGTGCAGCCCTAACACTTCCCCTCCCAGTGAAGGCGTTTCAGGCTTTAGCATTGTATACCTTATGGAAGAAGACAGAAACACCTTTATGTGAGTCAAACACATCCCCTGAACCACTTCAGGATCTTCTTGTTGAAGTGCAAGCACTACTAACAGAGAAAAGTTGGTTACACCTCGCAACTTATCTTTTTATAAATATACACACATGTGCGTAAGGTCAATAAGGGTTTCTAGAAAAGCATCTCAATCTCTTCCTGCTGTCTAGAAGACAATGGGAGATTGATTAGGGTATACCTGACCAGCTACTGGAAGGAAATGTAGCTCCCACTACACCACCACCTTAATTTGTTTACAGACTGGCTCAAATGACTGATCACAGAATCATGGAATGGTCTGGGTTGGAAAGGACCTTAAGATCAGCCAGTTTCAACTCCCCTGCCATGGGCAGGCATGCCTCATACAATCATCTTGCCCAAGGCTCTGTCCAGCCTGACTGATGAGCACTTTACTGTAGTAAGGAAGAATTTACAGGCTTACCAGTGCAGAGGGCACTTCCACTGGTAAGCCTGAAGTCACTTTTATCAGACACAAATAGGATAGTAAGCAAGGGATGCACAGAGGCTGCCAGTTCCTTGACATTCAGCAAACTGGTTCATCCAAAATCTGGAAAATGAAAGGTCTGTGCCTGGAGTGTGGGGGAAAAGTTGTGGTTGATGTAAAGGAAGGAAGGAAGCTCCTTGTCTGGGTGGGGGATTTCACACCCTTCATACATTTTTCTGATTTAACTAAAAAGCCCTGCCATGATGCATGGACTGAGTAATCTGGAATGACAGGGTCTTCCCTCAGCAGGAAAAACATATGAACAGTGTAACATGGACACAGCTGAAAACTCGCCTCCCCTTACCACCAAGAGCAGACTCCTGAATCTCATACAGTTATAACACTGGAACGGCCTTAAGATGTATGGAAAGACATAAAGGAGAAAGTTGCCAGGGAAGAAACTCAACCTTGTGCTGTGTGCTGATTACAAACTTCTAGCTTGACAATAATGCAGACTTCTCAGAAACTGCTAGTTACTTGAAACCATTCTTCAGACAGATTTAATCAGTAACCTGCTTGAAGCCAACTTCCCTTAAAGAAAAGGTAACACAGATAATTCATACTATCTCAAAACCTGTATCATCACCTTTTATGGAATAATTCCCATGCAGCTGAGAAAAGAATGTAGTAGTCATAGTTAATGTATCAAAATCTGCAAAAAGAGCTACCTCTCAATTTCTGTCAATAGCACACAGAAGTCTTATTTAAGGTACACAAAAGTGAAAAATCTATCCTAGTTAACCGTAATGTCATATATATTCCTGCAATTACAGTCACTACAGCCTGGCAGTGTTCAGGGACAGGTTGAACAGAGCCTTTGGCAACATAGTCTAGTGAGAGGTGACCCTGCCCATGGCAGGGGGTTGGAACTAGGTGATCTTAAGGTTCTTTCCAACCCAACCCTTTCTGGAATTCTATGATTCCCCTAATACACTGGCAGTTATTTTAAGAAAGCATAACATATGGCTACTTCTAACAAGTGTTTAGAGACAATTTGTTATCCATCAGAGCTGTGTATATGACTTCTGTACAGACGAACACACCTATAAGAAGCAGATATCATTTAATTATAATGCTGTTGAGTTGCATCATCTGTAAAATACTCTATATTGCTTATTATCTTTTTCATTAAAAACTATATTAAAATTAATACATGTTGAGATTAGTTAATTTAAGGCTAATATGGTTTCTCATAATATTTCTTTATTGCAGACACATTAACAAGAAGTTAAAAGCTAGTGTTTAAAGGGATGTTAAGTACGTTTTGAATTACAAAAATGCAGTAATACTACAGAGAAGGGCCACAGAACTTCGGCAAAAGACATGGGAGTCAAACAAAAAAGTACATAGTGAAAATCTTCATGTTACTGTACAACTTGTGCTTATGGTCAGTCTCACATCATGAGCTCATATAATCCATGAGACATCTCAGTTGTGACATAGTTTAAGGAGCTAGGCTGGATAGCAATAGTTTCTTTTGATATCATAACAGCATTGATATGACAAGAATTACCTGACTGGCTGACCTGACTTCAGAGTAGATTATACAATCATAATTAGGTAAAGCATCATTGCCAATTGGATTAACTGGATTCAGCTTCTGCCCAAAAATAATCCTATGCACAGATTTCAATTAATTTCAGATACACTGAAAGTTGGAGCGTTTGCATTATTCCATTATTAATTTCTTCTAAGACAGACTGATTTTTTAAAAGATCACTTAAAGCCTCAAACACTTCTTAGCCCCATTGCAAGAGAATTATTTACTTGTGAAGTCTTCGAAAAGGGATTCTGCCACTGAGATGAGTGTTACAAATTTGGATTGGATCCATTATACTTTTCCTTATAAACAATATTGTTGAATACTAGTTTTAGGTGAAGAGAATTTAATCTTTTGTAGCAAAATAACCCAGGAAAGTAATGCATACATTAGGCTGACACTGGCTTTCCCAGTGGAGGATGGAGTACCAACACAAGCTAACTGCTACACATCAGGAAGATAAGTCTCTCCCAGATGAGCATTTCTTTATTCAGATGTATTTCTTCTTAGCTCTCTTTTAATGTTACATGGGTATTCCAGTTGTACAGGAAAATAGATATGGAAAATGGTTCTTCCATTATTTTGTTTCTGGCAGTGAAGAGGGAGCCTAATTTTCTTTGAATAGAATGCAGAAAACTGGTAGCCATAGATTCTTAACAGAACTCATAATGGTATTCACTAAGAAGACTCTAATTAGATCCAAACTGCTAAGATACTTGATACAATTATAAAGCAAATAGGCTCTCGTAATTTAGTCTGTACATTACTCCATGGAAACACTTCATCTTCCACAGAGAGAAGTTAGATTAATTAATCTCACTACAAGAATGACTTTAAAACCCCCCAAAAGCAAAATGACCACCTGTTTCCTCAAAAGGAAATAGAAGTGCCATAATTTGTTGAAAACATCTTTCAATTGCAATGACTTACATACAGTCCTGCCTACCTACTAGCTGTTCTTCACTAATAAAAAGTTAAATGGTTGACTTAGGAATTAATTAAATAATAATTATTATTAATGATCCACTATCAAAAAGTAAAATTAATCTTAAAATTTCCTTGATGATCAGCTATTCAAATGATTGAAACAAATATTAAGTGATTTTTCCACTTTATACTCAACTCACGGTGATGGGAGCATTTAACGCTATGTCACTATCTTCCAAATGCTTATTATCTCCTGTTACTGAATTTTTCTCATTCATTTGCTCAATGCTCACTCAAGCAAGAAAACTGGCTTCTGACAAGCAAATCAAGTAATCTTTGGTTATGATGTTTAACTGGAAATAACTTTGGAAAATAAACTTCAGAAAACATAATGCATGAATTCCCCAGGTCTGAACATGGCTTTTTTCTTTCTACTTTAATTTACAGTTAGTTATCACTGTTACTTTGGGGGGGAAGGGGCATGACAGGGCATCAGACACTATTTTATTTGGTATTTTAAAGAAATCAGAAACTAGTTTTATTTCTCAGAAAAGATCATTCTCTGTCTGAAAGAAATCAGTGGCTTCTTAGATGGATGCACTTTCATGATCTAAAATCTGGCCAACAGCCTTGATAAATTTCATCTGGTATAGATTTCATCCTACTCAACCACACACTGGTTCCCAGTTGAAGCCCCAGAGAAGGCTGTTTTGAGAAAGCCTGAGCACATCAAATAATTCCTATTCCTTTGATGACTGTCATTACTTACAAGTCCAAAAGGAAAGATTGCAAGTGCACACCAATATTCATGGTGTGCTCTGTCCATCAGCCACAGGCAAAATGGACAGGCTAGGAATTTTAACCCTCAAGCTGATGGCACTTTTTCTAAACGGCTGTCTCTGGATCACAACATAGTAATGGCTAATTACTTTTTGTACAAAACATTGCTGGTTGACAATAGTTCTGCCCCAAGTCTCTTCCTTGGCACATGTGCTTGGCATGAACGTGTAGGAAGACAAGCATGGGTAAGTAATCTATACTCATGACCAGGCTGACACTGCTGATACCTTTCCTCTGTGCCTTCTTTGAACAGTGTGTATTTAGCATTCAGATCACATAAAAGGATAGGATAGTCAGCTGAAACATAAATGTAAGGCAATACTTATGACAAAGACAGGGAAACCATTTCAGAATATAACAAAAATTACATCAATTTCCATCTGCTGTTGGGTGCTCTGCATTTGTTGTTGAGAACTGATGCCCGTGGGCCCTATTGGATTTCTAACTACTGTTTGACAACTGCATTGCATCAACATTTAGGAATATGTTTCCCTCACACATGTCAGCCTGGAGATAGCTCTTTACTAGACATCATGATTTTTACCATCAGCAGTGCATTTGTCACTTCAAATTAGATTAGTGCAATGTGTTCTACAATATGCTGCACTACAGATCACTCAAGACATCATACGAGACAGCCCATTGAAAAGTGGACTGCCTTCTAGGGAGGATAAATATCACAACTGTAATCATCTTGTATTACAAGATCTCCAATTTTATTTTTGGTAAGAACATAACTGGTATTTCAGTTTCTGGAGAATTGTGTGGGATGGTACCACAACAGTCATTATCAGTGTGATTAAAAGAAGCATTTCTTGAGGCAATGTTGTAGACACAAGATGCGATACATACAACGGATGAGAAAAAAGTAACAGTAGGCAAATCCCTCTTCTCCCTCCTTCCCCCTTTTTGTTTCGTATCAAACTATATATAGCAATTTGAAACTAATTCTGCTATGGACTTCAAAGGAGCTAGAGACAGTTTATAAAAATGAAGAATGTTGGTTTGATGGAAGTTAATGAGCGTTTTGACAATCTCGCCTGAGATTTGCAAATGTCAATTCTGCAGTAAAGTTACTCTGGTGATATGAATTCTATTGCTCTCATCATACTAATGTACAAAGTGTGGTTTAGATCAGCAAAATCCAGAAATATCCAGAAGGAAAAAACCCCAAGAATAAATTGAGTGTTCTTATGGACTGAATTCTACTGAAACCAGAGTCAGTGACTTTCTTAATCTATTTAGGTGAGGAATAGGATCAATCTGGAAGCATAATTCAACCATTCCTGCAGTAATTTTCTCCTTCTAATATTCCTTCCATTGTTTCTTCATCAAGATAATGATGAACATTCAAATTTAATTACCAACTACTGATTGGCTGTTTTCCTTTTTACTTACAGACATTGCCTCAAGAAGACAACGAAGCTGTGCACTTCCCCTTGAATTTATGGAACCTCTTCCACAACTCAGCAATAAAAGTCTTATTTTGTGAACTTACTCTGATGTTGAATGACATAATTTCATGATATTTTAAATCAATATGCAATAGATAAATCAGATGCTTTACAAGATACAGTGGAAAGAACTGACCCAAATAAAGTTTCCAGGGAACTAACTGCTATCAGAGAAATGATAATGCAGCTCGAACACAACACAGTTGCATGCAGAAAGCTAATGCCAAGAGTATCTTGAGAAACAGAATACAGATCACTCATGTCTTCAAAGACTACATTGTTATGCTGAAAAACAGTGCCTGGGGGGTAAAAAAGCTTAAAACAGATTTGAGCCCTAATGCAGAAAATGATGTCGTAAGGGTGTTAATAGAAACAAGAGCTTAAAAATCATCATGTATCAAAAGGAAAAATAATGAGACATAGTACAGCCATATGAAGGAGGACTCGGATCATTTAAGTGCCTGGTCTAACAGATGGGAATAGCAGTTGAGTTTAGATTAAGGAACATTAAAGTCAAGAACAAAAGACGTAAAAGAATTAACAGTCTGGTTGTATTCAGCACAGTGAACAGAGCATGGGCAAGGGCTGGAAATATTTTTAATGGTTCAGTAACTGAAGAATCAACAACTGATTCTACATTCTGAGGAGTGGCCTCATCTATAATCAGGTATCATACATCTGGAAAGAGCAAATGCATGTGTCTCCCTTAAAGTGTCTTTCAGTTTATTTTAGCCTATCATGGGAGCATATGCACTTAAAAGAAATGAACTACTGCTTGATATTTCTTTTACAAAACACCACTGCACAATTCTTTAGCTATGATCCTAAACAGGGGTTCCTACAATCACTGAATAAAGTATCACAGTGTAAAAAAAGAAATATATTTGAAACGGTATCTTGAAGAAAGGGGTACTCAAAGCTTTCACTATGTGAGCTTGAACCATAAGAAATCATTTCCTGAACTATCTTGACTGAAATTCATGTCAGTTTTCTTCCTCTTGAAGGGGCATAAAGATGACTAATGCAGGTCTCAACTGTTACCACTAACCAAATTTCACTCCTCTTTCCCCTATCAGCTTGAATCCTGGACATCCTCTTTACTGACCCAACTTTATTCTCTCAAGAATGACATCCTCCACTCTCTTCTCTCACATATCACTAACTCTTCATAGATAGAAATGGAATCTAATGCGCTGCAGCAGCCTAATTAATATGTCAATACACTGAATGCTAGGCAGCCTCCTGAAGAGGCTGGTGTGAAGAATGAAAAAAGAGATGTTTCTATTAGAGTACCCTGCTCCATTTTTGAGAGCATAGCTTCCTTTTGATACCCGCTTTTTTTGCTATTTGTAACTGAACACTGGGAAAGAGAAATCTGAGTAATTGCATTTCTAACCAATATTCTTTTTCATTTTGCTTTCAAAAGGTGTCTCTAGATTGGAAAAGTTACAGTTTGAAGTTTTAACTCACGTTCTTGATAGTCTAATAATTTAATCATTATTCTCAATCAAACCAGACACATTTAAACTTGGGAATCTCATCTGAAGACTGCCACATAAACTTCGGCATGTTTTCTTGAGGTATTGCCTAACTGAACAAATACCACAGTCATATGCAGTTTAGTCTAACATCATGTTTCTTGGCTTTTTGATATTTCCATACTTGCTCATTAGAAAATTCAGAAAACATTGCCATTAGTTGTCACAGGATAGACAGTAGAAGTTATATTGTGACTCAGAGAATTGTGATGCCTTAAATGGCTTTATTGCTAATCTCTCAAATGAAGCATGACTAAAAACTCCACAGTACATCCCAGTGCTTTAGTGATTTCATTTATCATAAAACAGCCATGCATTATTTTAAAACACATTCTAGTCAAAGCTTTTTAGTACACCTGTGGTTTGAAATGTTGCACAGAGTGACATTAGGAGAAAGGAAAAGCCAATGAGACTTCATACTGAAGCCAGCAACTTTCATGAAGTCTGTTTAATTTGTTTTTTTTTTTTTTTCCTTTCCTGAATGCTCTAATTCAGTTGTGTCTCAATCTAAACCTAAGGTAGAAGAGAGGTAACATAAACTGCTATGCTAAATTATAGAAAAGGGAATAGCTTGGTCAGAAAGAATAGACAAATACCCCACTCATGAGTAGAGCAAACGTCACAGATTTAATTCTTTTAATGAAGAAAGTACAAGTACACAAGATGAGCAATAAAGATCATGGCAGACTGACTGACTGAAGCTTTCAACCTCGCAAAGTTCTTGAATGTGGAACTCTTCACTTCCTCATAACCAAAGGATAAGACCTTCCTTCTCAGGACCTACGCAGCCATCATTAAACCACCGTACCTGCAGGGGACACTACTTCCACCTGAAGGCACAGAGTGCTTTTATACAAATTATAATATTAAGGAAATACAAATCAGTATTCAGGAACTATACCTGCAGTATGTGGCCTGTGAATGTAGCATTCTACGTGTCACAGACCTCAAAGACAGTGCTGTGTAGAAACAACACTAACAAAAAAAAAAATCTTTGCACAATAGCATATACACGCTAAAACCTAAATTCAATGAACACTGAACACACCAAAAATACAAGGCTAAAATATTGAAAGTTCTAAGAACATCCTAAAAATTGTAAAGTCTTTGCAATATGTAGAGTTATATGTGAACTGTCCAGTTTGCTTAAATTTCTGTTTGATTCCAGTCACTTGGCAGATACTTACTCAGGCATAAGGCTGTGTTTTAAATAACTAAAAAAATAAAGATCCTTCTGTTTTCTAAACAAATGATGAAACCAACTGACCTACAACAGGAAAAAAAAAATAAACCACAAGATTTTTAAAGACATGAAAGGACAGACTCTTCTCAGAGAACTGAAAACCTCAGAGACCCACAGAGTTGGTCCGGAAATCAGGCCTGTCTTATTCACTCAGAAAAACATAGGTAATACTGACAATTGCACCATCTTGGGTGGCATGGTTTAGTGGGAGGTGTCCCTGTTCATGGCACAGGGGTTGGAACTAGATGATCTTAAGGTCCTTTCCAACCCTAACTATTCTATGGTTCCATGATTCTATGTCATTTCATTCAGGAATCTGAACAAGTAACTTACAGACCACATGAAGCAGAAAACATTATTGAAAAGTGGAATGCAAAGAGACTTAATATTGATGAGTCTTAAAGTGTTAGTTCAAAATACATTAGATTCAAAGTGTTCAAACTGAATTAATAGCAGACATTTCCCATGTCAATACAGACTGGAACCATAAGGAAAGGGGAGGAAAGGAATTAACTCTAAGGGATCTTAAGTAACATCTTTGTTCCGGCTACACTTTCAAGTATTATTATTTGATTTGAAAATAATAAGACCTAATTTTGAAAAATTGCCTAGGTTTGGCACTTAGTGTACTACCAAAACCTGTAAGACTGATCAGCAACTTCTGCCTAAGCAAGAAGGCTGAAACAGCAGCTAGTTTAATTGGATTCTTCTATCCCTGATTTAATGAAAAATGTGGCTGCTGGGCTTTAGCATCTGCAGCACTCCCACTGCAGTGAAGTAGGTATGCAATACATTTCGGCATTAAGTAGCATGCTTTTAATATTAACATGATGGCTGTAGCAAAAATCTGTGACAATTACAGCAAAAGTGTCAGGCAGAAGCGCAGCAACCACTTGGAGCTCCAGTACACAGTGGTGCAGATTGCTCAAGTTAATGTCAGCAGGCCTCTCTGAATAGTAATGGTAATTAAGTAGGCTGGTGTCTTTTCTTTTTAATTCCCATGCGTATGACATTTCTAAGTAATCTGGTTCACGCAACAAGACACACAAGGAAGCAGTGAATGTATGCCGCTGCACAAAGCAAGTTCACAAGTAAAGCCTTCTGATAACAAAAATTCTTGACCAGAAATACGTGAGTCTACTCCATTTATATCTGCTGTGTCTAACAGAGATATCTGCCATCTGAATAAACTCAGGTCAGCTTTTGGTTAGCATTTAACTAACCATGTCAGCTTTGCCTTTCTAACTCCCCCAGCTTGCCTGCCAAGTAGTTTCTGTGGAACATCCATGCCCCTCCACAGAGACAACACTAATTCCTCTCCACAGACTATTACTAAGAAAAAGGGAATCCAGCTGAGAAACAATGGCCCTACATCTCTGGTACAGTAATTCACACTGCTATTTTCAACTGTTTTGTGACAGCATTTTATACTATTACTACTGATAAACATATTTAATTTTCTTTTATCACTACTGACAGGTTCATTCCACTGCAGTCAGACAATGCTGGTCTGTAAGAAAATCTACAGTGATTTCTATTTGTGATGCACAAGTACATCCTGAAGTGGAGGAAAAAAAATACAGTGTTTCTGGAGAAACCTCTCAAGGTTTAGGGCACTGCTTTGGCAAAAAACATAATTTTTGGAAGTGAAGAAATTATTCTCACTGATTTTCTTAAATTGCTTACTATTGAATTCTTCAGTGTGCGAGGAGTTAGTCTCATAAGTCTCATCTAGAATAATGGAAGATCATTACCCTCAATAGTTTCCACTCAGGGAAGCATGTCCTGACACATCCTAGATAAAGTCAGTATTTTTCAGCCAAAAATAGCCAATATTTTCAATATTTTCTCTGAAAGCTTGGGTTTAGCAAATGGAAGCAACCCTGAAGCAGGAAGCATAAAAAGCATTTTAATTCTGGATGATAAACACGAACTCTAAACACAGTAAGAATAGGCACAGAGACCAGACAAGACACTGAAATACCTGGCTTCCAGTACATGGGTAGAGGGAGATCCTTATACTTAAGGAGGTGAGACTCTAAACACAAGACCTGGTCTGCAGAATCTGCAGGTTTCCATTCCAAACCTCAAGGTCTGCTCATGGAAGGTATCTAGCTACAGTTGCTCCCTACCCACTTCACATGGTCTCACAGACCCCTTCCTCATCTTTGGCTCCTGTTGGCTGGACTCTGCTTATTACACTATATTGAATGCTATTACTAGTTTGCTTTTAATTTGTAACAAACTTATTTCAATCATTTTTTACTTTCTGAGGCTATGGGGCAAGTGATAACCAAAATGGGTTGCAACCAACCCTGGTTACAGGAATTCTCCTCTCCCAGGAAAACGCCTCCTCGATTTTCATGTATGTAAACTATCTCTTCATTGCATCTTGTGATTGACTGCTGTATTTTCAGAGGAAGTGCTGCTTTCTGTTATTGTGGAGATAAAAAAAGGCCAATATCCACATGATCCTGGATTAAGTTCTTTCAACCTAACTGCCATCACCCTACAGTCTTCTTTCACCCATTCTATGTCTCCCACCATGTGGAACAGGGGCAGAAGTGAGTTACAGCTTCCTTCTGGTGCTGCCCCAAAGCCTGTACTAAGCACCCATTCTGGAAATCAGTAAACATATTGCCTGTAAACTCACATCATAGGTATTGCACATTTGTTTTCTTTTGTAGAAAAGCACTAAGACTAACTCTAAGGGATAAACTACAAACATGTATGTAACCTTGGGATTTACCAGAAATGTTCAAAGACAGCCTCCACACAAACTCTCTAACACAGTGAATTCACATTCCTACATAATCTAAGCTAACTTCACTTATTAGTGAGTCCTAGGAGAGAGTCATGTGAAAGTCTTTCTGTGTACCTCCTGCCCGTGTAAGGAAACAGCATCAGCAGTACTTTATTCCTCTGTGTATCCCTATGTATCTATCAAAACAAATGTCTACTGCAGCTTATTCATTGCCCAAATAATTTGTTTTTAAAAAACATCTGTCAGCACACTGGGTAGGAAGCAAGAGGACCTGACTTTGTAACACCATAGTCACAACACAGCTAAACTGCCTTTTCAGGGAAATTCAGTTTGAGAATTACACCTCAGTATGCAGTATTGCACCCTGAATACTGGCTGGCAGCTCTAGAGGGGAATGAATCTCTTCTCTCTCTCTAAAATTGTCTGCAATCTTTTCATCACTTCATTAGCTATCTCAGTAAAAAGGGAACCATGTGTCATCTGAATAGGGTTTTAAACATTTCCTTTAAACTAATCTGCTCTGTGATCTTTTGGTTACATTGATTTCAGTTTCAAAGAAAACAACAACACAAAGAATACTTAGATCAGGTAAGCAGTTTTCTTCCTAGTCCCACTCTGTCAACAACACAAGACACTACTAGCACTTAGAAAGAACCAACTCTGAGTATGACTTGCTGAGAAGCTATTCTTTGAAGTGCCGTTTAAGGACAAGAAAGCCTTAAGGGTGAAGCACATGGGAGAAAGTATTTCTAGTATACCAGAAATCCCCACCTGAACCTAGTGACAGACACCTTCCAGCTGGATCACCAGGCTTGTTCCGCAAAGCACAGAAGCTACACCACTGATGTAGGAGGTAGGCTTCAGGCAGAAACACACACTCTGCCTAATACCTGTAACCACCCAAACAACAGAATAACCCTGCAGAAAATACGACCATCAAAATAAAATCAGATTTGCAAACTCCAACAAGTTAGCCCATCATTCCTGGGGCAAATTAACCCTCCAGCCTTCACTTCACTGCCATGACCAAAAGCAGAAATAAAACTTGGACAGAAAACACAAGCTTTATTAGAACTTTCAATGATGTCCTCTACTGGAGCAGTTTTCACTGCACTGGCCTGAAGCTCCTAGTGCTGAGTTCTACACAACTCCATTAGAACATATGTATGAGGGAGTGAATCCAGAGCTAGATGTTTGCTTCTAACTTTGACATTAAGAGTTAAAGGTAGGTGGTAACCTTCATCATCCTATTTCCAACCATCTCTTTTTTTCTTCTCCCCTGTTACACATGGATTTATTGACATACAAGCGTATATTTCAATAAGGGGTCCTGCAATGCACACAGTTCTAAAATGATTTGTTTTCCAGTTTCTGTGTTTCCAACAAATAGGAATATTTTTACTGCAGATGATGTATTTTCTCCTCCTTCTAGTCTAAGTAATTTGACAAAACAAAGATTCTACTCCATTTTCAACTACTCCATTTTCAACTACTCCATTTTCAACTACTCCATTTTCAACTACTCCATTTTCAACTACTCCATTTTCAACTACTCCATTTTCAACTACTCCATTTTCAACTACTCCATTTTCAACTACTCCATTTTCAACTACTCCATTTTCAACTACTCCATTTTCAACTACTCCATTTTCAACTACTCCATTTTCAACTACTCCATTTTCAACTACTCCATTTTCAACTACTCCATTTTCAACTACTCCATTTTCAACTACTCCATTTTCAACTACTCCATTTTCAACTACTCCATTTTCAACTACTCCATTTTCAACTACTCCATTTTCAACTACTCCATTTTCAACTACTCCATTTTCAACTACTCCATTTTCAACTACTCCATTTTCAACTACTCCATTTTCAACTACTCCATTTTCAACTACTCCATTTTCAACTACTCCATTTTCAACTACTCCATTTTCAACTACTCCATTTTCAACTACTCCATTTTCAACTACTCCATTTTCAACTACTCCATTTTCAACTACTCCATTTTCAACTACTCCATTTTCAACTACTCCATTTTCAACTACTCCATTTTCAACTACTCCATTTTCAACTACTCCATTTTCAACTACTCCATTTTCAACTACTCCATTTTCAACTACTCCATTTTCAACTACTCCATTTTCAACTACTCCATTTTCAACTACTCCATTTTCAACTACTCCATTTTCAACTACTCCATTTTCAACTACTCCATTTTCAACTACTCCATTTTCAACTACTCCATTTTCAACTACTCCATTTTCAACTACTCCATTTTCAACTACTCCATTTTCAACTACTCCATTTTCAACTACTCCATTTTCAACTACTCCATTTTCAACTACTCCATTTTCAACTACTCCATTTTCAACTACTCCATTTTCAACTACTCCATTTTCAACTACTCCATTTTCAACTACTCCATTTTCAACTACTCCATTTTCAACTACTCCATTTTCAACTACTCCATTTTCAACTACTCCATTTTCAACTACTCCATTTTCAACTACTCCATTTTCAACTACTCCATTTTCAACTACTCCATTTTCAACTACTCCATTTTCAACTACTCCATTTTCAACTACTCCATTTTCAACTACTCCATTTTCAACTACTCCATTTTCAACTACTCCATTTTCAACTACTCCATTTTCAACTACTCCATTTTCAACTACTCCATTTTCAACTACTCCATTTTCAACTACTCCATTTTCAACTACTCCATTTTCAACTACTCCATTTTCAACTACTCCATTTTCAACTACTCCATTTTCAACTACTCCATTTTCAACTACTCCATTTTCAACTACTCCATTTTCAACTACTCCATTTTCAACTACTCCATTTTCAACTACTCCATTTTCAACTACTCCATTTTCAACTACTCCATTTTCAACTACTCCATTTTCAACTACTCCATTTTCAACTACTCCATTTTCAACTACTCCATTTTCAACTACTCCATTTTCAACTACTCCATTTTCAACTACTCCATTTTCAACTACTCCATTTTCAACTACTCCATTTTCAACTACTCCATTTTCAACTACTCCATTTTCAACTACTCCATTTTCAACTACTCCATTTTCAACTACTCCATTTTCAACTACTCCATTTTCAACTACTCCATTTTCAACTACTCCATTTTCAACTACTCCATTTTCAACTACTCCATTTTCAACTACTCCATTTTCAACTACTCCATTTTCAACTACTCCATTTTCAACTACTCCATTTTCAACTACTCCATTTTCAACTACTCCATTTTCAACTACTCCATTTTCAACTACTCCATTTTCAACTACTCCATTTTCAACTACTCCATTTTCAACTACTCCATTTTCAACTACTCCATTTTCAACTACTCCATTTTCAACTACTCCATTTTCAACTACTCCATTTTCAACTACTCCATTTTCAACTACTCCATTTTCAACTACTCCATTTTCAACTACTCCATTTTCAACTACTCCATTTTCAACTACTCCATTTTCAACTACTCCATTTTCAACTACTCCATTTTCAACTACTCCATTTTCAACTACTCCATTTTCAACTACTCCATTTTCAACTACTCCATTTTCAACTACTCCATTTTCAACTACTCCATTTTCAACTACTCCATTTTCAACTACTCCATTTTCAACTACTCCATTTTCAACTACTCCATTTTCAACTACTCCATTTTCAACTACTCCATTTTCAACTACTCCATTTTCAACTACTCCATTTTCAACTACTCCATTTTCAACTACTCCATTTTCAACTACTCCATTTTCAACTACTCCATTTTCAACTACTCCATTTTCAACTACTCCATTTTCAACTACTCCATTTTCAACTACTCCATTTTCAACTACTCCATTTTCAACTACTCCATTTTCAACTACTCCATTTTCAACTACTCCATTTTCAACTACTCCATTTTCAACTACTCCATTTTCAACTACTCCATTTTCAACTACTCCATTTTCAACTACTCCATTTTCAACTACTCCATTTTCAACTACTCCATTTTCAACTACTCCATTTTCAACTACTCCATTTTCAACTACTCCATTTTCAACTACTCCTGCTACGTCAGTCTCAACTTCAATTTGTTCTCATTGCACATTTAGCTCCCTTACAGGTGGATGTTCTGTGACACTCATGCCCCAAATATGAGCACCTGAAATAAAGAGCCTGACATGAGAGACATGAATCTGTATATTCTTTCATATGACAGTTCAGAGTTTGAGGTGGAATGAGAGGGGAAAAAAAGGGGTGGAAAGAAACCAAAGAAAGTAGTCAGACAGCAGAAAACATTTCTAATACTTGGCAAGAAGAAGCTACCTTAAAAGCCAATTATTAAGTTTGTCCTGTGCTGAAACAGAGCAAATCAAGAACCTTCCCCTGGGAGCAGACTTCACAAGGGATTTCTACGGTTTAGATATTTTCTCTGCAGTTGCACACAGGCCTTAGCTTTTTAAGGCTGCACATGCAAGGGTGACTGGAGAAAATATCTAAAGGTTTTCTAACAAGATTTAGAATCAAGCGATTCTAATGTGACTTACTTTAAACCCTAAAGTTATGACAGCACTTTTCTTTTAATAACCCATTATAATAACAAAGCACAGCAGCATATCTGGGCATGAAAATGGCCTCAATGTAACTGGCAGCAGGACAGGATTTCTTTGGAATTAAGGATCATCGTTGCAAAGAGTAGTAAAATTCCTCAATTCTGGCTCTTCACAAGGACTTCAAGCTCCTGCTTCCTCTCTGTTCTGCCTCTACCCCTATAGCCAGTGCTGAGTTGACAGCCAGGAGTAAGACAGATACCATCCCCTCTGCATCAGGGGCAGATGTCCAGTGCCCAGACTGGAAGCACAACCTGCTTTACAGCTGAGTTGTTCCCAAATTCACAAAAAGGATGTCAAACAGGACTGGGGAATGTCTGAAACCATGCCATGACTTCAGCCTGCAGCTGTTCCTGGCCCTATGGCTGGAAGCCAGTTCCTGCATGCGCCCCCCTGCTCTTCCCCTCCCCACTCTTCTTTGGAACCATACAAGCTTTTGATGTGGAAATGCAGATAAAAGAAGCCACAGTTCAACAAGAGAGGTTCAAGTGTGTTTACTTCATAATCCATTTCAGCCCAGAAAAGTGACTTTGTAGACAGATTATAGCTCACATGACAGTGGCAGTGCTTTTATTACTGTGGCACTTGTCCCCTATGTACCAGAGTGTGACAACTGCCATATTCCTTCACATGGACCAGGAGACAGCTGAAATGTTACAAACTCTACAGAGCTGCCACAAAACAGGAATGGTTTCATTACCTTTCTCTACATAGGATATCTTTGTGCAATCTGTAGCTGTTTAAGCAAGTTAGGATCATTTGAAATGCAGATTGTTTGAAAAATGTTTTATGCTTATGCCTTTGTTTTTTCACTTAAACATATTACAACAGGCACCAGCATTATGGCAAGATTCTCAGGAGAGGAAATAAAACACAGGAAAAGAAATAAAAGGAAAGTAACAGAACAAGAAGGAAAGGAACATGACATAACAGAGTAACTTAATGGAATGGAAAGGAACATACTGCAAAGTAAAACAACATAACAGAGAGTAACGTAATGTAAAATAATGCAATGGAAAGGAAAGGCAGGTAACAGAAGATAGGATATTACAGGAAGGAAAGTAACAGAAAAGAACGTAGCAGAAAGTAAAAGAACAGAGTAAAGTAACAAAGTCAAGTCACAGGAAGGAAACCTGTAATGGTTCCTCCCATTACAACTATATAATGGGAGACCGGAGAGAACATAACGGAGAGTAAAAGGAAGGAAAGGAATGTAACAGAAAGTAGTTGAAGAGGAACTAAAGAACGTAATGGAAAGGACAATAACATAACAGAACAAAAATCAAAGGAAACAAACATAGCAAAACTGAAATGAAAAGAACGGAATGGAATGACATGGGAAATAAACAACATAATGGAAACAAGAGTATCATTATGGAAAGAATGGCAACAAAAGAAAGTTACAGGAAAAAAAAAAGTAAGTAAGAGAAAGGGAAGCAGCACAATGGAAAGGAAAAATGTATTGCAATGGAACAGATATGAAAGGAGACTAACAGAACGAAGAAGAACATAACAGAACAAAAGTAAAAGGAAAAGAACATAACTGAACAGGAAATAAAATACCATACTTTATGAAGTTTCCTTTTTAGGAAAGGAAATTAAGTAACAGAAACAAAAGAAATGGAACAGAACAGGAAGGAAAGGAAAGGCACGTGGCATAACTGAAAATAACACAATGGAATAGAAAGCATTGGAAAGCAAAATAATGTAACAGAAAGCAGAGTAACATAACAGAAAATAACAATGAAAAGGAAAGGAACAGAAGAAGGGACAGTAACAGGAAGGAAAGTTAAGGAACGCAAAGGAAAGGAAAGGAACATAACTGAAAGTAACAGATCAGGATGGAAACGAATGTGCAGGAAGGAAAATATCAATGGGGAAGAGTAACATCACAGAAAAAAGGTAACAGGAGAAAGAAAAGTAAGTAAGCAACAGAAGAAAGCAAAGTAAGTAACAGTGAGGAAAGGAAAGTATTTCAATGGAACAGAAATTAGAGTAACGCAAGGGAAAAAACAACATTATAATGGAACAGAACTGAAAGAAGCTGAAAGGAACAGGAAATAAAATAGCATACTTCATAACATTTCCTTTTCAGGAAAGGAAATAAAATAACAGGAACAGAAATAAAAGGTACATAACAGAACATGAAGAAAAGGAAAGGAATGTGACAAAGTAATGTAATGGAATGGAAAGGAACGCATCGGAAAGCAAAATAACGTAACACAAAGAAGAGTAACATAATGGAAAATAATGTAATGAAAAGCAAAGGAAAGTAACAGAAAAAGGACAGTAACAGAAGGGAAAGTTATTGTAACATAACAAAAAGGTAAGGAAAGGTAACCTAACTGAAAGGAATGGAATGGAACAGAAAAGAATGTAGCGGAAAGGAAAATAATGGAGGGTAAAGTAACAGAAAGTAGCGGAAACGAAATTAACGTAACGGAAGACCAGACAGAATGTAATGGAGAGTAACAGAATGGAAAAAAATATACTGGAAAGAGGAAAGAATATAACAAAAATAAAAGGAAAGGAACACAGTGGAACAGAAAGGAAAGGAACATAACGTAACTGAAAGTAACGTAACAGAATGGAAAGGAATAACGCAGGAAGGAAAATAACAGAAAGTAGAGTAACATAGTGGAAACAATGGTAACAGAAGAAAGTTAAGTTACAGAAAGGAACGTAACATGAGAGGACAGTATAAAAAAAAAACATTGCAAAGGAACAGAAACAAGAGTAATGCAACAAAGGAGAAGACCATCATGTAACAGAAATAAAAGGGAAGGAACAGGAAATACCACACTTCGTAAAATTTCCTTTTTAGGAAAGTAACAGAAAGGAACGAAACAGGAAGGAAAGAAAGGAATGCAACTGAAAGTATCGTAACACAATGGAAATGGTCGTATTGGAATCCAAAGTAACATAATGGAAGGGAGAGCAACAGAAAGGAAATTAATGGAAAGGAAGTTCACATAATGGAAGAAAGAATACTAACAGCAAGGCAAGGAACAGGAATGAAATAGGAAACTAACAGAAAAAGTAATGTAACACAAAGTAGCATAACAAAATGGAGAGTGAAGTCTCAGAAAGCAAAGGCACGTAACAAAGTTATGGGAACAAAAATAACAATTGAAAGAAAAAGAAAATAAATCTTGTTTCCACTTGTAACCTTTGTGATTTGTGTCTCTTCATAGTTGAACCGCCCCCGGCATTTCAGGCAAAGAAGTGTCATCATTATTCAACTCTGATGAGTGCAGGGAATGAATGGAAGTAGAACAGTTGTGTTGAAAGGGACCTACAAAGACCATGTAGTCCAACTGCCTGACCAAAAGTGAAAGCAAGGCATGAAAGGCATTGTCCGAATGCCTGTTAGACACTGACAGCATGGGGCATCAACCACCTGTTCCAGGTTTTAACCACCCTCTGGGTAAAGAAATGCTTCCTCATGTCAAGTCCAAACCTCCCCTGGTGGGCACAGCTTTGAGCCATCCCCAGACATCCTGGCACTGAGTACCAGGGAGAAGAGCTCATCATGTTGCTCTCTACCTTCTCTCCTTAAACTGGAATATCTACATACAAGGTAGTCTTTACCTTTATCTATTGAATTAAATTGCTCCAAATTTTATTTTTCACATGCATTTGTATATATATGTATAAATCAAAGTATTTGTACCTTATAAGTTCATCAAATCAATTCTCAGGTAAAATAGCTATATAATTAGTTATTTTCAGATGAGACGTGTGATAGAATTAAACATTTACCATTGCTGGGGCACTTTCCATCAGTATGTAGTGATGGATGGCACATTTCTATTCATGCCATATGTTTCTACATATGTCATAGTAAAAAGCACTCCAGTGACCCACTATTTACAGAAAGAAGAGAGAAATCCCAGAAGGCAGTTATGGTTGTTTAATGTCTACTCACAAAGTCATTGCAGTTATTATTACATGTGCCACTTCTAAGAGGGAGAAGAAAGGAAAGAGGAAGAGTGGGCAGAGAAGCCACCCTGTACATTTGACCTTAATGAGACAGGCTATGAATATGCATAATGATTTCTCAAAGTGTTTGAAGATGTGCAGCTTTAGGGAAAAGAACTATACTAGAAAGGGGATAGGGTAAGTACCACTCAAATGGAGCTATTATGCTTGCAGCTATTTGGAACCTGAAATGAGATAAAAGCCACATCACAGAGGCATAATGACTTCAGGACCAATAAAAAGAATTAACTGACATATCTTCTGGTAAAATAGATTATGAGACTTTTAGTTCTGCTTTGCGTCAGTGGACTAAATGACGAAGCAGAAGAACAGCAGAAAAGACTATGATTTCCCTATCCTCAAGCAGAAAGCCTCAAGGAACTAAGGAAGCGATGGCCTGCCTCTTCCACTGATGTTTCATACAGCCATTAGGATAAATAACTAAGTGCTTATGGTCCCTGTGCATTGTTACTCCACTTATTCTTTACCCTCTGACTTGAAAACTCTTGCAGGGCAAACACACACAATATCAGGGTAAGCTTATTGATGTGACACCTTTTCCCCCTGCCTTCCTGGGCCAAGGGGTTAAAAAGAAACATTTAAAATAGGGAGCCTGTTTGTGTCTCTCAATGGGACTGAAAGAAAAACTGTAAGAGGAAACTGAATTAAGATTCAGAAATATAAAGTTACACATAGAGCATGGGGTGAAGCTGTAATATAATCCAAGTTTACATCTTCCAACACACATGTCAAAAGAGCAGTTCTTTACACTACAGCTACTGTTCTACTGACAGTTGAAGAGAAAATGGGAAGCCTCAAACTGCATCCTGAGATAGCAACACTCCATCTTTTGAAAAACATGCTGCAATGCAGACTCTAACCCTGCAATGTGGATCTTACAAAGGGTAAAATCTTGGCCTTAAGATGACAGAGCTTTGGAAAACTTCCCTGTTTGCCCAAGATCACAACCTGGGCTAAATTGAAAAAAAATCAGTCTATTGGTTAAATACTACACCACATCATAGCTTTGTGGAATATTTCTCTCTAAGTTCATCTGAAAAGTTCCAACTTTAAACAGTTTCAATACTGGTTTTAGCAAAAGAAACAAAGCTCCTAAAACTTACATACTTCCTATTGGTAAGTATTTGGAAAACTGCTGAACACCTATTGCAATGCCCTAAGGTTTTGAAAAGCTGTGTAAGTGCAGCAGGTATAGATACCTAAGCATGGCACCAAAACATTTTAATTGCACTATAAGCACATAAAATGCAAGTGTCTGGCTCTTTGTTATACAAACACAGCACTGTGAGTACGAGCTTTATTTAGAGAAGACAAGGACAAGAGAATAGGGGAGCTCTGGGATTTCTTTGACAATACAGAGTAGTTTATAGAGGCCATGAATTGCTGTGGGGAGCACATGCACGTATGTATTTCTATGATTGACTGCACTATTGAAATGCCAGGACATCTTAGAAATCAGAACAATTCTAACTATCACAGCAACATCAGTGAAGGGCAGAATTCATCATAACTTCCTCCAGTTTACTAAATTAAGACACACTAAGGATGGATATAGATTATGCACAGAGATACGTCCAGGCATACTATTTCTACTGCACCAATTTTCTCTCTTCAAAAAGAAAAACCCACTTTTTTGCCATATTGGGGAATCTAGTACTTTGACTATAGAACCAGTAGGTGAGACACTGACATAATGATGAAGCAACAAGATTCGTAATATAGCATTTTCAAGGGCTAAAGATGCAACTTTGAAGCACACAGTTTCAGTAGCTTTTCAGGATACTGCCCTTGCCCCTAAAGGTTTATAATCAAGTGATTGTGTAGCTTGCTCTCCAACAGTTTGCACCAATAAAGCTGAACTACAGTAACTGTGAAAGTAGTACATAACTGTTAAGCCACCTTATTTTAGGAAGCTGGATACTAGCTTTGCTACCCTAACCTGTGGGCTTTTTTCTCAAGGAGTACAACTAGTAGGTTACATTTTTACGCTACCTTTTTAGTCACCAAGAGGTTTTTACTTGCAAATTCTACCTGGGTGAAACAAGGGATATTTAAAGTGTCTGTTAGCATCTTGAGTAGCAATTTAACATAGAGATGTTTGTTTAACATAGTGTTAATACAAACATTCAGATTTGACTTTCAGGCTTGAGGGGGAAATACAGTTAAGGATGTCCCTATTTATTTGAAATATTACTATGCTGCCATATGAAGAAGTGGTTTTTTTTTTCATTTAGCATACTCCACATACTACTGTTCAGTACAGCTAGATGTAAAGGTCACTTAGCTTCATGTTCAGAAAAGACATAATTGCAATTCAGCTAGATCGTTTTCAAATACAGTACTAGTAATACTAGAAACCTGCACAATTTTCATAATAAAATTGAGAATTCTGCACTTATTTCAATATGCTATAGTGCTTTTGTTGAGATATATGACAAGATATGCATCATTACTGCAGAGTTCTATAGGAATGCATTACTGATTAAGCAAACTAAAGACCTCAAGTAACATAATACTACCTTTTCTCTAGTACCTATCTTACTGATAATACTTTATATCAGTTCAGAAAAAGATTTAGGGTGTTGTGAATGTTCTCCTCAGAAATTATCTCTTTACCCTCCAGTCTTCAGTGCTTAAGCAAACCCCTATGAAAATGAAAGCTTTAATAGCTGCAATGTGTAGGTACTACACAGTACGTATGGAGGTGATGTGCTTTAAGCTATCCCAAAACAATTGTTAGAGTAGCCTTTCCTTTGCTGCTGTTTTAGAAGCAGAAATTAAAATTACTTCCCATCAATTTTCACATATTTATTGCAGCCATTTGCATTTTAATGATGAAACAGATCTGTTAGGTTCTTATACTGACAATTTAAATAGTTATACAGATATTAATGCAAAATGTCTTTCTTGTAGGAAATATTTGGTGATGAGAATGATTCAGTTAACACAGAAAACTCATTTTTCCACAGCATGTGTCATATCCACATGAAGGGAATGAGCACTAAATCATCTGTCTTGGTGTTCATGATCTCCTTCCCAGTGTTGCACAACCTACTAGGATGTGCTGCTTTATATGTAATACAAATGAGAAACACTGTAGTACTGGATAGGTGTACTTCTTTGTGCCTGACACCACTAGAGTGATATTATTTTCAATTTACAAAGTTACCCTTTGAGAGTACTCAAAAGCTATAGCTAGGGCTGAACACAGCAGTTCTTCTAAAGAGCTGAAATGGCTCTAATCTATCAGCAGTTTTTGGCATTGTTCCCTGCAGTGCCTGCCTGGTTAGATACTGATACAGTTCACGGCACTAGTTATGATTTTAAAATGCCTAAATGGGTCAGGATCCACTTATCTGAAAGACTGCCTTTACACCGGTGCCTCAGAACAGACTGGCTGTCCTGTTTCTCTAGTCCAAGAAGGACTGAAGTTACTTGCAGAGCTTAGATTGGGCTAGTTTTAGGTATGTTTTTATTATACAAATGCAGACATTAATGGCAACAATGAAACAATGGTCATCTGTTCTCTGACAGGCTGTCTACCATGAGCACTTGACCTGGGGTCTGCTGCATGTGCCACTCATTGCCCTTCAAGTCAGCTTTCCCCTCTCTGTCCCTCTCAATCTGTCCCATCCACAGACACGTTTCTGCTTGCAGGAAGAGGTATGTGAACTTCAGGAACTGTGATCCCTAAAGAGGCAGAGCTGCCATTTCTACTTACAATAGTGCCTTTGCATTCTTGTTGCTGAAGTTCGAGGACTTGCATGTATGCCAGATTTTCAATGCAAACAGACTGAAATTCAAACTCATTATGCAGACACTTGGGGGAAAGCTGGAAGACATGTCTCTTGTCTCAGTTACTCAGTATTTTGTGTGAGGAAAAGTGCTGAGACAACTGTCATGCATTAACAGACCAAAGAAATAAGGCACTCCCCATTGCAGAAAATTGACCCCTTTTTTCATTATCTTTTTTTGCCTCAGCATGGCAACACAGACAACCAAGACATCTTGATGAGTATGCCAAGATGGGAAAGAGTTCTTGCAAAAGTAGTGTTAAAAGTAGAAATCCACACAAGCAGCCCAAAAGAAGTTAATGCAGTTACGTATGTGGTGTCAGAAGTTAAACAAGGTATGTTCTTCTAACACCAGTTAAAAGGACAAACCAGGCAAAAGAAGTTAACTCCTATGGTTTGTTTTTTTTCCTTGTAATTAATTTCTCTTCCTTGCCTGTGGTGGTATGTGACAGTCAGCAATGCCTGGACAGAAATAAAGTCTGACATTTGTGCCTTCTACAGGACTCCATAAACAACAGACATTATTGAACCACAAATATGTTGATATACAATAACTTTGCTAAATAGCCATATATATCTACTCTTTATTTTAAATGACAATGAAGCACTGAGGACAGAGGCCAGTTAAGACTAATTAATAGCTGTGATTTGCAAAGCTTATAGAATGGATAACTACTACCTTGCTCAGACTATACTGAATGGTGACTACAGATTCGATGACCTCTCTCATGTAAAAGGTTTTAGGAATTATTTTCCTTTTGCTTAGAAATATAAATTATGAACAGACTCCTCCTCCCAAGTACATCAGAGAAAAAAAAAAAAAACAACCAAAACTGAATTAGCAAAATACAATGCATTTACCTGTCATGTTGCAGTAAACTTTCAAAGGTCCCAGTGCCCCACTGCCATCTGGATCTATCCAGTAGTAATTTGAAGTTTTGCCCAAGTGTTTGTATGCTTCACAAGAGAGTTCATGAATAGCTGGAATGAAATAAACCACAACAATTAGGATCTTCATATCCTGGAGGAAAAAATCCATAATGACAACAAACTGTATTTATATAACAAGAACTATACCCTTGAGATTAAAGTAATGTCACTGACATTCACAAGCAACAAAGCATCTCTCCAAAAGAAACACAAGTGATTAAAAGCTTGAGGCACACAATTTGATTCTTTTGGCATGTGACAGAAAGGCAGAATAGGAAGAGAATTCCACCAACTTGGCTGGGGGGGTAGGGGGGGTGGGAGGGGGGGGTGGGGGAACAACTAAGAGTATCTTTAAACCATTCTTGAAAAGACTTTGGTTCAGAACTTTGCTTATACAGTGGTTTAAGCTTTACATCATGAATGACGACACTTCCATTAACACAATATACTTTTAGGAGATACATCAAAAATGCTTCCCGATTTTCTTCCTGTATATCTTAGGATTTTTCAGGTTTTATTACAACTCAGAATAACATCAAGTTTCAAAACTGAAATTTCTCACTATATGGAATACTTGTCTCTAACACAGCTCTGCAGCTCCCCTTTTATTGATCTACATAAATAATACTCTGTTCCAGCAAGGTCTAAAATTTCACCCTATTTACTGGAAGTTTAATTGCTTTAGCAGAGAGTTTTCCTTCTATTTTTCCCTTGACCTCTCCATACTGTTTAAGTCATAAAACTGCTTGTCAAATTGTGTTATGATTAATAGCTCCAGCATGATAATAAGCAATACAGGTAGAAGCTTTTCTAGTAATGCCCATATTCTCTTTGAAACAGATGACTATCACAAAGTTGTGTATTATACATGAATAAATTAAATAATTTCAGGCATAGAAAAAGTAAAACTGGTCATTTATACAAGTTGGCGTGTTTGTATACATATAACTGGTAAACTATGTAAATATTTTTCTATGCAGTATTTAAGAGGAGGAATGTGTAATGCTGCTTTGTTTTCCAAGGAACAGATGGTACAGCTTTTTTGTTTGGAATCAATCAATCAGCTGCTAAAGGAAATGCAATGTTTGTTTAACCAGACTTCATATCCATTCTAAAAATCCATCTAATTTGTTGGCAATTCTTGCAAGCAATCTCCTGGCTAAGACTGGCTTTATTTCAAATGTCCATAAGGATGAGCTGTTTCACTGGGCTCTGATGAGTGACTGATCACACACACACACACACACACACACTCTTAAAGGCCCTCAAATATGAAGATGCAGGAGGGAAAGCGGAGCTAAAAAAAGGCTCCAGTTTGGATGTGGCATAAATACAAAGCTAAAAACTGTTATTATGTATAAAGCAAATCACCTTGTTGATGCTACAAGAGAAAGAATCTCCTGGAAGGTTTTATGTGTTCATTACAGGGTCTAAAGTCACTTCTATATACGAAGTAGACACTGTTAGACACTTTAATTGTGAAATATTCCAAGTCATTTCCCCTTCCTCCCCAAACTAAGGTAAACAAATTGCTTCATTATCAAGGAAACTCTGCCTGTTTTCAGACACTTCAAGCAGATTTCCTAAGGGATTCAGAACCAATTTTCTTTTGAAATATTTCTCTAACTCTCTCCATGCTACCTAAATACAATCGCAAAATACCAGCCCTGTTCATGTACAGTTGTAGTGATATCAACTCTCAAATTTACTAGACACATTCCAGATAACAAACACTGTTTATGATCTCCCAATAGTTGTGCTGTTTTCATTTCCTAAGCTCTTTCAGAAAGTCAAGGGAGTTTTGTCTCTGTAGTATCCCCATCTTTACATAGAGCCACGTGACTCTAGGTTTGCTTTTTTCAAGAAGACAGGACAATCTTTGTACAGAGATACTGCCACAGTTCAGAGGTAAGTGCTCTGTGGAAGACAAAACCAAGTTACACTGGTTTATCAGATACTCATCCCTACCGAGTATTTTTTTTTTTTTTTTACAGGAAATTAAGGGTTTAGATAAATAACCTTCCTTTGGTTTTCCTGAAACGGGAAAAGGAAAGCATGGTACATAGGTAGGTATCAGAATTAGAGCACGGAACAGGCTGCTTTTGAATATGTCAGCATTTGCTAAGCTTCAATGTTATGTCAAAGACCAAACTGTAAAAATTCCTCAAAGACAGAAGAGTGAAATATTCTGCGTTCAACTTGTGAAATGCCAGGAGCGTGTGATAGGGTTTTGGCAGGGTTTTGGCAGGTTTTATCCGTACGCAGTTGCATACTTAAGGAGCTTAAAAATGCAAGTAAATGAATGGATGGGTTCTAGCTCAAGGACACAAATAACTTCACAGGAGTATAGGGACAAAATGGAGGGATAATTGAAGCTGGTATGTTGACAGAATAACTGGCAATCAAGATGCAATAGGAAACAGTGAACAATCATGTTCTGGTGTATGAAGACACTTGATGACAGCCCCTAACTGAACCAGCAGACCAAAAGTGGCAATTAGCAGGCAGAGAAGGCAACTGCAAAGGGGATGACAGTAAGACATGACAGCAAGATGTCACAGGTGTAGAACATGACATAGGAAGGGAGACAACACAGGATGACCTTGTAATGCAACACTACTTTTTAATGGGAGTTTGAAATGCTGCATGAAATGTTCAGTCATGTGTAAGACACATGAATAGGTGAAAACAAAATTACAAAACCCAAAGAACACCTAGAATAGATGAAAAGATAAACACCGAACTTCTAAACACTGTTTTAGAAGTCAACTGGGCACATTAAAATGCAAAAGAAAAGGAAAACAATACAAAAACAAAGAAGAGTCCACCACAAATATTAAAGTTGATGAAGGTTACAATAAACAAGCACAAGATTTAATAGAGCCAAGAAATTAAAAGTAAATTAAATGCAAGATTTGGATATAAAGTCTACAATGCTCATATACGAATAAGGAAAAATGGTTGCATGTATCTACACATGGAGAAGGAGGCATAGAAAGATAGAGAAGGGTCTTTCAGAGCTGACTTCTTCTGGAAGATGAGAAAAACCTCACATAATTGAAGGACTAAAGAAACAAGGGCAACAGATTTCTGCTTTTCAAGCCAGCAGGAGTAAAACGCCAAACCGTATTTGCTTTCTTGGTAGTTGGTCCAAACACACAACGTATATACCTGTAAGGAACTTCCGGAGTGTTAAACCTCAAAATCTTCCAGAAGTAAAACTCACATGTGCCTTAATGTCCAGATAAGCCTTTTCTAGCATAATACATCCAGAATGGATTCCTCACTCTTGACATGCTTTCATATCGCATTGCTGTCTACCGAGAGGTGAAAACCTAGGCAGAACAGTGATCCACTGTCTTATGGTCAGGCAAAAATCATGTACATGAAGAATCAAAACCAGAAAGAGCTTAATAAAAATGCTATAGTCTTTTTAAAGTTTGACCACCTGAATAATACAGCTCAAGTGGAGACAACCAAATCCATTTCATGCTAAAATCTGAACGGGCTTCTGTTGTAACATAAGGTAAAATGTTTAAAAAAAACCCTCCAACATAAAAAAAAAAAAACTTTTAACTTTTGATGTGAAACATTAAGCTTCTTAGTCTGGGCAGAAAATCCAGTCATTTTAATCAGCTGACAAAGGCAACTATGAATGCATTTTGAAGTTCATATTGACTATATCCACAACAGTGGGCTTGGGAAGTTTCTTTTAGTAAAGATTGACTTGGGAAGCAGACTAAAGGAGAATAGCTTAGAGTGAAACAAAACCTAACAAAAGCCCTTGTAACCAGGCAGACCTTAACAGCATCTTCATTTTGCATTTCTTCACAGGTTCTTTTCCACTCCTACAGCTTACCTGAACCCCAAACTGGAGGTGACGATGGGCTGGGGAAGACACTCATTTCTGAGTTTCTAGGATCCTCCATTTTTAACACTTGAAGCAAATGGTTCAGAAAACCAGTTTCACAGAATAGCTTTTCCTAGCTCCAGGCTGTTACCCAAAAGTTGGGAAAAGTTAGCTTCTGTTAGAGCTCAGTGGCTCTTTGTTGAGGGAAGCAGATGTTCTCACTCCTGTTTTACTTTCCGACTTGCATAAAGATCAAGAGAGAGTTATCTCACACAGGTGGCACAGCTGCTGGCAATCTCTAGAATCCAGAAGAGTCAAATGACAAAAAGGATTTATCAACTCTCTCATCCTATGTGATGTTCCCATAGAGTTTCAGTAGCGTCTTGGTGAACTACAGTTTCCGCACCACTATGTAAAAGCGCAGCTTTAAATATAGGGCTGACAAATAGCCTTCTTTTATAAGTCCAAAACTCATTACAAATAGAAGACCTAGCATGACAGTCTGCACTATGTGACACGATGAATGCGTTATAATGTTTTGATTCTGTCAGTGAATGTGTCTCTGCAGGGAATACACTCCTTTTTACTGTTTCTAATACAGGAGTAAATCTCAGCTTTACAGGGGCATAGAAAAGGTGCAGATTCCCAGGAACCGATGGAATTAAATGATGGTAAAAGTGACAAAGTAGGCACTACATCAGATCCACAACATCCAGCTACGCCTCTCCATCACTTTCAACTTCCCAGAAAAAAAAAAAAAGAAAGCTAAATAGACTGTGAGGTGCTTGGGTTTACACCACTCAAGCAGCTTTCAACTCCTCAGCCCTTAAAAAGGGCTGTAAGGGCAAACAGACTAGGAAGGAGAAGAAACCCCCAAGCTTCTCAAGAAATAGCTGCACACCACAATGGCCTAACTGCTGTTGATTTTAAAAGAAAGGAATGTGCTTCACTGGTCGCTTTATTACAATATATATTCAGATTATCTATTGGAAAACTGAAAATGTTAATATACAGACACTGTAAGCTTCTGCTCTGCCAGTGGCAGTCTGTCTGTGCAACAAACCTAACCCCACCCTCATGCATTCCAATGCCGTATGGTGGAGAAATGTCATCATTTTCTAAAGTAGGTTAAGTGAACTAGAAGTCTCACCATGACTCAAAGTTACAGATGAGAGCAAAACTCCTTCTGAATTCCAGAACTGCACTCCGACAGTAGGAACACATGAAGCTGCTGGCATGCTCTACTGCTTCATATACATTAAAATGTTCTCTAAAAGCCCCACAAAACACCACTATGATGCAACCCTAATTCAATTCTTGTTACCCTGTAGGACTACTGTTGCAATGATCATAACCAAACCTCGCATCTGCCAGTTTTGTCAAGCTGGATATAAAGCTCTTGTATTTGGAACTCATCCTTACAATGCCTAAGAACCGGAACAGTAAAATAGCAAAAAACATTCAGTTTCCAGTTATAGTGAAACTTGGCAGACATGTTGTGAAAGTCAGACTTAAGTGTGAACAAGTACTTACTTTTACGCCTCACATTTGAAAAGTGAAGTAACCCTTTCAAATATGACAATCAGATGGAAGCACTGCTAGAAATCCACAGATCCACACTCTTAAAAGTGCTCAGCACTGCAATTCAGTTACATCCAATTTGTGGTAAAGCGTAGCTATCGATAACAATGTTTACTTTTATACAACAAGTACATTTTTGGTATGGAAATCCCTCTACATCATACCCATGCATGCACACATACCCCCTTTTCTAGATACCCTTCCTGTTTGCAATTCCGTTGTACTTATCCTTCCTACAAAAAATAAAACCAGCCCAAAACTGAAAGCTGAATGAAGGGTTTACTCATTTGTAGGACCATAACTTAAATATGATCTTGATGACTGTTAGTTTGAAAGGTTGTCTGAAGTACCTTTTGCCAGACTGCCAAATGCTAAGAGTGCCCTTGTTCATTTGCTGTTGGCAAAGTAAATGTGGCTGGGAACTTCAGCTGAACATTCCTGTTCATCCCTTCCAACTTTTTCAGACTGTCAGTTTACAGAAGCTCCCAACACCTTCAGCTATGAGAGCTGAAATCTAAACCAAGTTACAGATCAAGATCCAAGGAGAACCACCCACGACCATCACCCCAAACCCCTAAATCAAATAGTGATAGAAAGAGGAAATTAAAGCTGAAGAATGGTGACGTTCTGATGCAGAACTGCACATAAGTCAAATCTTTTGAGCTGTTTCAATACACTTCAACTTTTCTTCTCAAGCGTAAGCACCCTTACCTAAAAGGGCCCCGAACTATCAAAAGCATCAAACACAACCCAATCCTGCACAGAGAAGATACTTAGGTAGCCAAGACTTTCTTTTTAGGATTTTTTCTTGCTGTTTTTGCCTGCTACATAATTATCAAGCACTACTTCTTAACCATGACTAGGTTACCTCCACAGCCAGATGCTGAGCTCAGCTATTACAGGTCCCAAAAGCACAACATCTGGCATCTTCACACATCTTCAGATTGAAACAGATGTGACTGTTTTCTGGAATACAATCATTGCATGAACCCCTGGTTTGCTATCACAGTTGGCTAGCACAAACACATGAATTCTAAGAGCTCAAAACACCATCCTTTCACTGTGCCCAAGTGAGATTAGCAAGAGACTATTACACACTACACTACTATTTTACTCATGGCAGTTCAAGTACAAGTTAATAGAAGCCTAAGGGTTTAGTTCTGTTACTCTTAACATCATTCCACTACATGTTCTGGGAAAAGGCAGTTCAATTGCTCATACTGTATTTTAAGCAATAAATAAAAAAAATAAGTGCCAGGAAAAAAAAAGCAGGACCTTTATCAAGAGCATAATCAATGTAACAGCAGAATCATATGGCTGGGATGAACCTCAAAGATCATCTAATTCATCTCCCAGAAAAGCTCAATTACACCCCTGTTGTCATTGCTGACATACTCTTGCTCCAGATCTCCCTTGATTTAATTCCTCAACACACCAAGGCAACTTAGAGCTCCACCAGCCCTTCAGCATCAGAATTTATCCCTCTCACTCTATACCACGAGACTGCTCTGCTGCAATTTAAACTCCTTATTTCTCTTTCTATCCACAACAAATTTGATAACTACTTACTGTACTCCTCCTTACAGCCATCTTTTGTCTATTCGCAGACACGAATATCTTCTCTACATTAAAAGAGCCAAGTTTATTCATCTTGGTCACAGGCTGTGTTTCCTAGGTGCTGGAATATTCTTGATCTGCTCTGGACTCTCCCATTTTTTCATGGAACTCAGCATATAAAAGTCAACAATCCCCAGCACAGCAGGACTTGCACATCCCACAAATTATACCTCTGTCAACTCATCCCGAAACAGCGTCTCCCTCATTCACGGAAGCACAGGAAATGAACTACAAGGTAAATAAGCCAGCAATAAAGCCCACTTCTACAGAAGTGAAAAAACCCCAAACCCACAACCCAAAACCAGAAAAGCAGTTTTCCTCAACCTCTGCTTCTACTCGTGGTTAACCCCTCCTAAGCACAGTACCTCCCACTGCTCAGTTGCTCTGCATTTCAAAATCCTGAAAACAGCTTCCAAAAGAAAGATCATTCTTTAAGTATACATATATTATACATAATTATCTACTTAATATAATATATATTATATAAATTTAAGAAATACACATATGCACACTTCAAAAAATTTGGGAACAAAAGCCAACAGAAGTTTTAGTGCTTTGTGGCTGGACTCATGTACACTGCTGTCCGCTGCTGCATTGGCTGTCATGCCACCAAAACTTCCTAACAGCAAAGCCCCTTCGTGACTGAGCATAAGCCCTCTTCCTGCTGCCATTGATCTAAGCTTCAGCCTTCTTAACACTCTGAAATTATGGATTGCCACCTCCCCAGCTGCTGTATCCGCCTCACACTCTCCCTTTGCCTTCTACTGTGAGCTAATGAACTTGTAAAGAATTCTCATTATTAGTTCAATATTCCAATCTGCCCTGTAGAAACAGAATGGAACATCAAAATATACATGGAAATTTGCCATGTTTGTGTAAAGTTGAGTCTAGGCTCATTTTTGTAAGTTACGAACAAGACAATTACCATCGTGCTAACAAAGGGAAGAAAGTAAAGAGGCTGCCATCAAAGTAAGAGAGTACTACTTCATTTGCCATTTATTTGCTACTGGGATAATAAAGTTACTAGTGTGGGGGTGAAAACTGTCATTTGAGTTACCATACAGTACTGCAACTCAGGAATTTGCTATGAATACAGAAGAAAAACAGCCCATTTATGGCAAAAGCAAAGATAATTCTTTTTCTCTCTTAGCTCTTCCTTTGCTTTGGGCTGGGGAATGGAGGGCAGAGAGAAATTAATTTAAATCCAGAATGGATTTTTAAACAAATTTAGCAGTGATTTTAAATTAGAAGCCATAGATTAGGCAATTAGCATCCCTGTAGCAGTGTCAGCCTACAGATATCACAAGAAAGAAGTATAATTAGACACCAATTTTTAACAAGGTGCTTTTGCGAATCAAATCATTCAAGGATACACAAGACATTAAAAAACCCCAAATGAGCTGCATTCTGGCATGGGTCTTTGTGCCTGAAATAAACACTGTTCAGAGTAAAAGCATTTGAAAGGGAGAACTGCAAGTCATGCAAAACATCTCCAAGGAAGGCACACTTTCATTTTAAATTCGGGTGATCTGGCATGTTTGCGTAGCATTATTGGGCACTGTATCTGAGGGGGAGGTTGTCAAAGAAACATTCACCCTGCTTGTGCTGGTCTTACACTGGTCCCAGCCGCAGGAAGCTTCAAAGCTGCCTGAAGCTTGTTTGTGTCTTCTCCAGCTGGAAGACAACGGGAACAACACTGCCAACACATTTTGCCCCCTTCTCTCCTATCCCTCTCTCTCATGCAAAAGGCTTCAAGGTTGGTATAAAAACTAAGCGTGAAAAATCCATACTCCTACCACATGATTACCTGCTCCCACTTAATCCGTATTGCCAGGGCCATGGAAAAGAGGAGTCAAGGTAAAAGCCTGGATCGACACATTCCCAGCTGTGTAATACAAATCCATGGTTGCACTCTTAAGGTGTGCCAAGATACACAAATAAAAACCTCAGCAAGTTCTATACAGGCCAAAGTAGGGGAGATGACTCCAGTAAATTTAGGTCAATGCTAAAAGATACCTGAAATCCTAATTTTATATAAGACTTCTGTAAGTGGCTACGAAAAGCAAAGCCTCAGATTAAACCCACAGATACTTCCCCATCAAGTTCATGCTCGTTCTTTCCCATCTTGCATATCAGAGCATTTGATCTGACCTTCCTCAATGTTAGATAATGCTCAGCTGCACAAAGATATTCTCATAACAGAGCTTTAAAAATTTATAGTATCAGTTTTTGCTTATTCATGATTATTAATACCATACTACATTATTTCCATGCTTATTTCAAAGACTGTAATTAAGTCTAATTAAGTCTAATTTTTACAGCTGCAATTGTCACTATTTCCTGCCCCTTTTCCCTTTTCTCTCCATCCCAGTTCCCATTTTTGTATCTGATCCTACTGCAACCAGCAATCCTGTGAAGGAAAACACGGTACCCCAACAGGGTGTATGTCGTGGTTTAAACCAATCCACACAGGTCGTCCACTCACCCCCCCTCCCGACCCTCCCCACTCCCGGAGGGATGGGGAGGAAAATCAGGAGAATGTAACTCCCACGGGTTGAGATAAGAACAGCCCAGTAACTAAGGTATAACACAAACCACTGCTGCTGCCGCCAATGATAATATTGATAAGAGAAAATAACAAGAGAATGCGATACCACCGCCGAACGAGTTCGACCCCCCCGAAGAGCCAGAGCCTGCCCCTTCCGGGTAACTTCCAGTTCCCCCTCCAGGCATGACGTGCTATGGTATGGAATACCTCCTTGGCTAGTTCGGGTCAGGTGTCCTGTCTCTGCTTCCTCCCGGCCTCCCTCGTCCCCAGCAGAGCATGAGACTCACAGAGTCCTTGGCCAGAATAAACATTACCTAGCAACAATTAAAAACAATCGGTATTATCAGCTCTCTGCCCAGGCTGGAAGTCAAAACACAGAGCTTGCACCAGTTACTAAGAAGGAGCAAAACGGCTCCTGGTAAACCCAGGACAGTGTATTACTCAATTGAAGTTTTACTGGAGTAAAACTTTGAGTGATTAGAAAACCCCATGTCAAATAAAATAAATTTGTTTAAAAGCTCACATGAAAAGCTTATGTTGGAAAAGCTACAAACCACACCAAACAGCAGCTTACCTACAAAATAACTGCTATACACACAAACACTTGACCGAAAAGGCTTTTCCAAAGGAGCTGAGCACTTATTTCCAACAGAAAAGAACTAAAACATTACAGAAACAAATGCTCATATCAGCATTTACATTATCTCAATCAAAATGTCCTCTATCAACATAACACCAATTCAGAACCAATGCATCATCTCTGTCATTTCCATTAATCACTAAGCAATTTGCAGTGACAACACAATTCAACTTTTCCAACTGCCACAGAAATACCAGCAGAAACATCTGCTCCAAGTCCCTTTTTTCATGTTTTCTCTCCAATGACTGTGCCCTGGCAACCTACCATTTTCACATCTTTTGCACATAATGGATGAGCTGTGAAATTAGCAACCTGTTAGACAGGTACCCAGGAGGTTGCCCTGGCTGGCAGGCACTCTTTCTTTGGGATGTGTTTCAGTAGTACACTGTATTCATTCAGAGTACCTACTGAGGGGATGAGAGTATGGTGAAAGGGTCAGGTTTTGTGAGAAAAGCTGATCTGCACAGCCAGAGGAGAGCCCAGAGATGCAATAGCAGGGGAGAAGCCCAAACAATACCCTGGCAGGCTGCTCCCAGGTCCATCTTAGGAGCCATCAGCCCAAAGGCCCATCTGCACAAGCCCAGAGACTGGCCCAAGTCAAGGACTCCCAAGCAACAACCAACCTACCTGCAGCTGCCCCAGCACAGCCTCAGCTCCAGTGTCTGGGCATGGAGCCCATCACTGTGGGTCACGGGGAGCAGCTCTCAGAACATCTTTCAGGCTAAGGGCATTGCTGCTTAGGGGCAGGACACATCACAGGATGCACACAAAACATAGCTCTGGATTGCACAGGACTTACAGGATGACTAGGGGCAGAACCAAAGCCAGGGAAAGGGAGATGGTTAGGTGATTTGGAGAAGGAAAGTCTGAAAAAGAGAGGCAAGTGTAAATATTGGTCAGTAAGATTGCCTGGTTGTGCCCTTCAGCTGATCAGCAGTCTGTCCTGCTTTCTCATTAAATTCCTGTCTACATCTTTCCTGGGCAAGGGGCTCTCAATTCTGTGTATGAGGGTGTAGGTACCAGCAGCTGCAGCAGACCACAGGCCAGAGGGTCCCTGTGTCCATGGTGCCAGTCACTGGAGCAAGAGCAGCTGTGCGAGTGTGTGATGGCTACTGAATATCAAGCTGAACTAGCCAGCAAGCTAGTGAAGTACCCTAGGAGCAAGCAGGGGTGAGTGAATCTCCAAGCATCAGCTCTGGATGTGAGAGGAACAGGGTGTCTCTAGGGGTGAGATCAAGGGGAGTTAGCTGTGGGGACCTGGAAAGCCCTGGCTAACCCTGCTTGTCCTAATAATGTATTTACCCCTCCTGTAGCCATTTCCCCTTTTATTTATGGCTGCAATTAACTTCTTACAGAGCCCTGAGCTAGTGGGTTTTACTCAGCTACACTGATACTCAGCATATCTCCCTTCTCTGTGACCAGCAACATACTGCTTGACAAGCAGCTCAAGTGATCAAGATGTGGATGAAGCTCCTAGCTTCTGTCCAGCAGAGCTTTCTAAATTGATGATGATCTTCCAGACTGCTGCAAGAAAATAAGAACAAAGACTTGCTGAAGAAGAAAAAAAACCAGAAATTTAATTAAAGAAGGAAAGACAAAAATCAGGAAACAAACTGTAAAGGTTGATACACAACCACAAAGGAATTGAGAAACATGAAAACAGGGAAAACAGAAGGGGTTTTAAGAAGGAAAGGCATAGCTAAAAATTTCAGAAAGCCGTAACAAGTCCTTGTAGCTCGTTTAGCCTGAGAAATGCAATGATATGTGTAATGTTCTGAAGCATTCGTGCCAAATAGCATGTTATGTTTTCCTCTGTTTTAGAGGATCTACTACTAGATCCTTCTGAATCTAAAAGTATATTGAAAACATATATAATAAAGCAACCACAGACATAAGAGAATTTAATCGAAAGTTTCCTAAACAAGTGATTAGGGAATATGGATGTCATAAGTGAGGTAACATAAAAGCTACAGAGGCATACATGGGCTTAAAAATTTGCAAGATGAGATTCAAAGACAGACTGTACATTCCAGTGAAATGAACAGGGACAGATGTACAACTAAGTACACGTTACATAGTACAGCTAAGACTCCTACTGAGAGCATGAAGAACTACAAACTACACCACATTTAAATACTTCTGCTAATATCAGCACAAACATTATTTATGAAACAGTTGCATCTTCCATGTCTTTGTAAAGGTATCTAAAAGTAAACATACCTAGATGCTTCCCAGTAAAATATTTAAGGAGTTCCAGTAACCTCTCATTACTTCTACTACCACTTGTGTAGCCAAGATACCTATTAGCTCTGTAACCTAAGGTGACATTTTAAAGCAACAGTAATGAAGTATGATGATACCAAACACCTACTTTCACTAATGGACTGTAGTCCTACAACTTGGCCTGCTTTGTCTCCCGTTTAAATTACAGCATATTGGGAAGGAGAGTAAAACCTAAACCCCCACTATACTAGAACTACAGAAAAACTATCACAGCTCTTACCTCTGAGTGAGAAAGGTCAATGTGGACAACTAATTCCTAAGAAAGGCATGTAGAGCAGCCAAAAACTACCACTGTAAAGAAGCCTGAATATACTGGAAAATCACATTTGAGAAAGGTAGTATCCATAAACAAGAACCATATTAAATCAAAAGAGTACCACCCAGAATATATATTGACCACGGAAGTATAGTAAAAGAAGCAGCAATTACGCTCTATGCTCATTTACTACTGGAGCCCTACATTTAATATTGTGAAGATAAGTGTTGTCACACCAGCTATTAGGGTAAATTATAGGATAAAAAGAACAAGTAGCATCTCAGGGTTTCACTCCATTTAATCAAAAAATGCAAATTTACCACACACAAACCACCTGAAACACTGCTATAGAGCAAACAAAGCAGTAAGAAACTGAACTGCCAGGTTTTGTTACCCTTACAATTAATTTCGGCTTTCCTTATCCTTGTTCTCCGTTTTCTTCCACAAGTGCAACACTTCCCATCGCTTCAAGCTTGTGACACAGACTCAGAGTCATCAGTAAGGCCTGGGGTATGATCAGCCTTTAATCTCATCAGCAGAGGCACAATGCAATAGTCTCTTCCATTGCTTTCAGGCACAAAACATTAACACATCTCCCAGAAAAAAAACCACACTTTTGCCCCTGGACAAAACCAACTAAACTACCCCAAAGAGTCAGCTTGCAATAAGCAATGGTACTTGGGAAGGGAAGACCCAGCAGGGTTCAACCCTAAAGCCCACTGCAGAAGAGACAGCTTCACTGCTTCTCCTCCATCTCAAGAATAAGTCTGGATTGCTCTGTACCGTTTTGCATTTCCAAAGCTACATTCCAGAAAGAAGAGGAGTGGCTCCTGCTAAAGCAAGCCTGAGAAGTCAATTCTTAGATATTTGAGGTAACTGGCCACCAGTCTTACACCTGGACTATGCCAGAGTTGACGGCAAAGCTTTCTCCAGCAGATTATCTAGGGAAGCCCTTATTATGCCCCTCCAGTCACACATAGGTAGAAGTGCAAAGGTCTCTAGAGTCTGCTTTTCATACCTGCAGCATGAGTATCCTACACATTCATACACTAAGATCACAAACCGCAACTCTATAATAAGGCAGTAACTGGAGGTGCTTAGCAGATTTGGAAGATCATTCTCCCTTCCAGGGTAACAGGAAACCAAGGAACAGTTTCATCTTTCTCTTTAATAGTTTGCTTTTTCAAAAGCAGTTTTTAAATTAAAACATTAACAACCTTTAGCATGTTTCCAGTGTGGTTGATTATAAATGCAGGTCTGATTTTACCTTGATCAACAGTTGTCATTACACTTCTGGAATGAAAAGAGGTTATGGGGTGTTTTTTGTGCAAGCTTTCTTCCCATCTTCTCAAATAGCTCTTCTGCTTGCAACGTTTTTCCTAAGTCTCAAAGCACTTAGAAAGAACATCATAATTCCCATTGTATAAAGAAGGAGAAAAATACAAACCAAGAAAAATCCCACATAAGTGAGAAAGAGAAATAACTTGCCCTAAAATTACATCACCAGGGAACACTAACAAAAAGGACTGAATGCAAGTATGCTAATTTTCAATCCACAGTCCTGTCATACTGCTCATACTGACTTCCACATCCAGGAAAATTCATTATAAATAGGGAATTTATCAAATCTTTCTACGCTAGGTGATGTAGATAGGAATGCTACAAACCCCAGATATGTCTGCTTATCCATTGGTACATACTGCCTTTATAATGACAAGCACAATTAAAAAGCAGGATGTTCCCTTATTTTGAGGTTTTAAAAATATTAAAGTTACATATGGAGAGGTAAAGACATCTGCATTTGTATCTTAAGTTTATCATTTCAGCTACTCTTGATCTTAGCATTACCTTCATTCTCTCAGCTGTCTCAGCAAGCCAGAATTACAGTGACTTCAGAGCATGCTTTTTCTTTCTAATGTCTGTCAACAGGATTTTAATATCAACACTTCAATGCTTTTCTTCAATTAAAGTGTTTCAACAGTGAAGCAACATGTTAGGTTGTCACAATGGAAAAGTTTAAGAATAAGGTAATTAATATTCAAGTCTTTACATGCAGAGTCCTTTCCAGCCGGTAGTTAATCCTGATTTTACAGTATATATGAGCGATCTATTAGTTATCTATAAATTTTCTGTTCTTAATGACATGCTCTCTTCTAACTGTCCCCTAGGAACAGTATTTGTCTGTGCATTCTGAATAACAAAAGAACACAGGTTACAGTTGCTTGCAAAAAACCTTAACTCATCCAATACCTGAGCTTTCCCAAAGTCAGACTCCAATTCAGGCACGTTCACAGAATGGTTTGGGCTGAAGGAACCTTAAAGCTCACCCAGTTGCAACCCCCTGTCATGGGCAGGAACACCTTCCACTAGACCAGGTTGCTCCAAGCCCCATCCTGTGGTGAATGCTGCACAAGAAGTTGCACCAGCAGACCTGAACGACAACATGAACAATCTGATCCTCAATCAGCTGCAAACCATAGGAGTCAAGAGGAGTCGAAGTCAGAACACCAAGATAATCTCTGAGAACCATAGCTACTGAAAGAAAGAAGCTACTGAAGACAAAGATGTAATGCTGCACTGGGGACTTTCCCAGGAGCTAATGAAAGTCTCCAATGTGGACTGAGACAAAAGAATGTATGTTTAAGGGAAAACTGAAAGTAATAACGTAGCAGAAAGCAGTAACAGAGAGATGTGCTTACACATCTGAGAACAAATAAGTTGGTCAAGCAAACGCATGTGAACAATAACATGATTTGTTGAGAAAAGAGTATGATGTTGCAAAAGGTACTTAAAAGAAACTAACAACTACTAACCACTAGGCAGAAGTCTATAAAAAGCTTATAGGCTGGCTCAGTAAATGATTTCAGTGCATCACAACTGGAGTCCGTGCCTCAGTTGCCACACCATCCATCCTGGCCTTGAACACTGCCACGGATTGGTGTGTTGCTTGGTTATCTTAAAAGTCTTAACAAAGAAAGGGTCTGAAAAGGCTTTGAACAGGACCCTGACTTCATACTGTTATTGCACTGGCCCCCAAATGTATTTCCCCCACCTAGCGGAAATTTGGCTTAAAAACTCCTTATGCTTGATTCCAACTTAAAAGCTATATATAAACAGCCCAACTGTACAAACAGCTAAAAGATGAAGCCCAATTTCAGCCCCTGACACTCTCTCACACATCACCTGGTAATTTCCAGCTGATTTTTCAGTTTCAGCGTAATTACTGCTGGTTGACTATTCATCTTCCACTTTGCATCCTAATGCTCATTTTCTCCACTTAACCTTCACCAGATAGTACAGATGCTATCACTCATTTTGGATCTGCAGCCCTTTTTGCCCTGAACAGAGACTCCATCCACTTACTTACAATAAAAACACAAGTTACTTCCAATTTATTACACATTCTACATTTCCTAACACCTGGTGCAGAGCAGTTCTCAGCTCCACACATAATAAATTAGTAGCAGCTGAAGTAACTATAGCTCATGGCACTGAAACTAAGAACCACTGATTTTTAAATATATAAATATTAGAGTACAGAACCAAAGAAACTGCAACATCCCCAAACTGGAAGAAAAACATATAGAGTACAAAGCTTTTCTTTTGGCAGCTTTACAGGAACAGCTAAAAAAAAAAAAAAGGAGCTATTTGGGGCTTACAGGTTACAGATAAAAATTACATGAAGATTTCAGACTAAACCAAACAGCTTCACCCTCATTTTAAAATCACATTCGAATAAAGAAGAGATAATTTAATAATAGCCTGCAACCTTTAGAAAGGAAGTACATTATGTAAAATCCTTTGAAAACACGTAATAAATAATAGAGGATGAATCCAAAAAGACTATTATAAACTATGATGACATTTCCTTTGAAAACCATTACTGGAAAGGAGATTAACCTCTTTAGGAAACTAGCACATATTGATTGCATGATCCTTTTAATACAGTTCTGTAAACAAAAGTAGTTTCTTTATAAATAGGCTTTGAGAATCTCTCTTCTGAACAGCAAAGACACAAATATCCCAGAAATGAGCTTCTGCAAAGCATATATCAAATGCGAACATTTGATTAGTTCAGATACAGAGTGTGGGAAAGGAGGAGAAAAATAAATTGATACTGACATCACTGGGTGAAATCAATCAGTTGTTGGAAGTGCTTCTTCAGATGGAAGAGCAGACAAAAGCCTCTTTCTAGAGATTTCAGAAATTCTAACTCTTTTCCTCCCTTTTTCTCTACCATCAGCATTACTCAGACACACATCCATGCTGCAGAGCTTGAATGCAGTATTATTCACCTCCTGAAACCTACTTGACTTTACTCAGGTCACAGAGTCTTAAAGCAGCGGTCCTCAAAGAGCAATTCAAAACCTCACAGCCTCCATCAGTGACACTCAAGCATCAACTCTCAAAAGTACGATGTGGAAGGGTAAGGAACTGTATCCCTTTTCTCACAGCCTTACTTACTCCCTTTTCTTCTTTTTCTAGTACAAAACTTTGTAACAACAGGGCTAAAAGAACTGATTGCCCTTTTCTCATCACTTCCCCCTGCCCCAATACTAGATTTTTAAATACTTTCCCCACTACTCCTCAAACAACAGCTCTTACTACTTCTGTAAACTCACCTTCCACAGAAAAACTCCACACCTCACCCCCCTGCAGGCCTCCTCATGCTTTTTAGTACATCCCACAGCAGCTGTCCTCTATCAAACCAAATGAGGCCCAAAAGAGCCCAAGCTCTGCACCTCCCTGTAGAGCTTCTCATCCCATTAGCGCATCTCATAGCAGCTGCCCTCCATCAACTGAAATGAGGCCCAAAAGAGCCCAAGCTCTGCAGCTCCCTGTAGTGCTTCTCATCCCCATTAGTGTCTTCCACAGCAGCTGTCCTCCATCAGCCCAAAGGAGGCAAATCATCTCTAACACTTGAGGGTAGGAGGAATGAAAGCAACTCAAATTTTACCCTACTGAAAGCTCCTCTTTCATATTTTCAAAGCTCAACAACTTATGTTTCCACCATTATTTTTCATTCCACCTTTCATATAATTCAAATAATCTGTCTTTTATCAACAAGGCTGATGGGCACTGCAAAGTCCCCCTGCATGCCTTAAAATGCCAGCTTTCCACTACAGGGTCTCAGCCCAGCATGTTCAGACGTTGCCCAGTTTACTAATGCAAATTCCCAATTTGCTACTGGGAATTCAATGAAAGCTCTGGTAGTCTTGGGTAAATCAATCAGTACTAGGGGCTGCTTAACCTGTGCTTAGTCCACAGATGCTTGCATGTGTATGGATCCCTTCCTGCATCAATCATGATGCTGCCTTCTGCAGAGAGCCAGGGAACTCTGGGAGCCAGGATTTGTTCATGCAAGATGCTGCTGACTAAAACATCACATTTCACTGGCAAACATTAAGAAATGTCAAGGTAATAGTTCGTCACAGCCGTGCACACAAATCACCACAGGACAACTGAAGGGAAGACAGTCTTGTGCCAAGTCTTCTCAAAATCTAGGACATTCCTGACTAGGCTGTGTCTCCCACTTACAGTATTAAAAGGCAGTGTTCTTCCTGTCTTTTGAACAGAACATTCTTTCACAAGAATGCCTTATATAATACAGTTTGTGAGCACAAAAAGTATTTATGATTCTTCTGTATCTTCACAACGGAGAAAATAATGTGAGAAATATGCTTATATGCTTCAGATCAGGAAGACTGTGTAGAAAGGATCTGGTGAACACAAGGACAACACAGCATATGCTAAAGAAAGAAACTGTTTTGGATTTAAGGGTTGAATAAGCTGGGAACACAGTACCAAACCCACTCAGATACGACATGCCCATCAACTTAGCTCAAATTATCCAAGTTAGTATAGTGAATTATTACCTATTCAAAAAACCTAGCATTTGCCTCTCTCCCCCACCCATCTTCTAATAACTGAGAACCGAATTAAAAAAAAATAAGTGTCTTTTAATGATGAGTAACTGTTGCATAGGCCTGTCATACTGGGCATTTCCCTCTTCAGTTATATTAAATCATCATTATTTAATCACATTAAAAGTCCCCATAATGTTTCTCATCTCTTGGTATGACAGAAATGCTAAATCTTTCCTAAATCTTGTACTACATATTTTACACAAGAAATCAAACCTTGATTTTAAGATCAGAAATTTGTTTTAAAATGTAGTTAACATTTCACAGGGAAAAAGAAACACGGACTTTTAAAACCTAAGGCACTCTTCGAGCATTCAAAGGGTGAAAGCAATGAATAGTAAAACCATTAACAGTTATGAACAGATGCACAAGTCAGAAGCATAGATGTATCTAGTTAGAAAGAAATTTCTAAGGTATCATATCTGTGACCCTCTCTGACAGAGGCTTTTTCCCACAGAGTTTGTACATGAAATGCCAATTTATAAGGTTCACTTGTTATCTCACCATCATCCAAGTAACAAGAAGAGAGTACTAAAGAAAGAAAAGGGAAGCAACAGGTCTTAATCTACTGACTGAAAATAGATTTTAACTGGTGTTTATAATAAAGATCTGATTTTCCTTACAAAGCTAACAAGGCTCAGTGCTGGCAGGACTCAGTGTTATTAGCCTGGCTGTAATAAAGCTGCCACAGAAGCTAATGAGAGTTAAGAAATAACAACAGTAGAGCTGATAGCCTGTTTTTGTGGCGAGTTGCAGAGTCATTTCTTACCAAGTTACTGGTTCAAACAGTCTCACCTGCTTGAGGTCAAAAGCCATTCCTCACCATGGACCGTTTAGTGAGCTATACAAGATGTGTTACATTTCAGTCTATACTTTAAACAGGGGGAATGCCTCCTCTCAAAAGCAAAGACCCCTGCTAGTACGGCTGGTTTTAAATAAACTGCAGAGATGACAATGGCAGTGGAGAAGTCAGAATTGCACTGCCACGGAGGCTCGTCTGAGACACACTGAGGTGCGGCTGCTCATGTTGCCAGTGGCAGTATGATCCTCCTAGGACTTGGCGACAAGACATTTTGTTCTATGACCATACCTGGAGATCTACTCTGTGGTCTCATAGACCAACAGATCCAACTTGCTTTGAAAATGTTGTTGCACACAGGAACATGCTTTAAGAGTGAAGTGTGTTTTCTGCAAAGGAAACAAGCAAGCAGCAGGAGAATCTCAGGACAAGGTTTGTTTCTTACTAAGCATTAAATGTGGCATGCAATGTAGACGTACACACAAACCCAATGTGGGTACGCTCCAAGCTGACAGTAGGAGTAACACCATTTGATCTTCAAACCTTCCCCTGTAAGAGTGTAACACTTGTCTGGCACAGCATAACTCACTGCAGCATCCAGGAACACTGTGCAGAGGAAGCAATGCTAGCATCTTCTGTGCATTTTTAAGCAGTTATTTGTAATACATTGCTCCCTTCACTTCTCTGGAATCTAAGGAGAATATTAAGTTAAAAGACAAAAAAAAAAACAAACCCACACATAAAAGAGAAAAATCTTTGGACAGCTGTACATGTACTGTGTCTCTTTAGGAAGCAGCAGGAGCTGTTACACTGTCCTGCTCTCTCCAGGCTGGGTCAGGGTAGGGTTGACAGCCCAGGAAACCATCAGGCAAGGCGCAGGGAACATTCAGGAAGCCCAGCCAGGACAGCAGGAGACAGGGTTGGGCACAAGCCTGCCCCCAGGACAGCCAAGGGCAGGACAATGTGCCCCTGTTCCAGCTGCAATGAGCCTTCCAAAGCCATGGGCAGATGGGGTGGGGAGTGCATCTAGTGTGATATACCGATGAAAAATACTTTGACGTGTTAAATGTTTCCTTACATAGAGGTTTTGCCAATTTTGCTGCCCTGGAAGATATGGGGCGGGGGGAATTACTCTCTGTTACCTTATTTTTCGGATAGGAGGGGAGGGGATTGGTATTCTGGCTAACAGGGAAACGAGATCAGCATCGCCACCTTTGTTACCCAACTCTAGATGCACTCAGGTACCTTAATGCCCTTTTTACATGGTGGAGCCCTGGACCACACACACAACTCAATATGAGGCCGCATCAACATTAAACACAGTGGGGTAATCACCTCTCTGACTGCCAAGTTATGCTGTCTGCTGCACGACAGGATGATGCTTGCCCTCTTGGCTGCCAGGGCACACATGTTCAGCCAGTTGTAAACCTAGTGCATTATCTACCTGCTCATCTCAAAGTTGGAAAACTTGTCCATAAGGATGCTGTGAGCTACAGTACCAAGGGCCTCACTAAGATCCAGAAATACTAGCTGACTGCTTTCCCTTTATCTGCCAGACAGGTGACTTCATTGTAGGAGGATATTCAATTAATTAGACAGGACTTTCACTTTGTGTTGTCTGTGCCTGATGGCTGCATTGTCCTTTAAACGCCTTTCAATAGGACCCAGTGCAATACAAACCACTTTCATCCTGTCAGATGGTAGAAAGTTTAGAGGGGTTTTTCCTGTGTTTTGTCAGTAATGAGACTCCCCTTTCAGATCTCCCAGAGAAGATGGTGACTCTCCTGCTGCCTGGAGGCACTCTGGCTGCCTGTACATTCTCCTGAGAATAATTAGCGCGTTTCTGTGACCACAGTTATATAACCTGATTCCTGAGAATCTTACTCTCAGCAGCCAGTCTGGCTCGTTTCTCTTAGATTAGACTGAACAAGGAAGGTAGCCTTCAACACTCTGTACTTTTAATTGCAGCAGACATAGGTTTCATGAAAGTACTTTTCTATTCACACTTTCCCCTTTCCTCTATTCAACTGTAAGAAAGGAAGAAGCTTCCATACACATAGTCTATTAGTTGTTAAAAAAACTCTTTTTCCTGATCAAATAATGCACTGATATGCTTGTGGAATTGCAAGGCCTTTGCCTTTTCTAACCAATCTGTTTTAGACCACAAAGAATAAGCGCGTTGTTGTCACAACCTCCCCAGTCTGCACAGAAGTGTTGCTTTGAAGTACTTTGCTTGTTTGGGATGACTATACATCTGGACAGTTTCTTTTGTTTGTCTTCCTAAAGTTCAAAACATATTTTTGCCAAATTACGTATTTTCTTTCTTGCTGTGGAACTATTTCTCAAATTGCTGACAAGAAAATATCCATGCCACCCTTTCCTATCTAGACTCTAAATGTGGAAAGTCCAGTGTTCCGCATGTTTCCTTATTTATGGAAATACAGGAAAATCAGTTATTACAAACTGATGGAGTCTTGCTGAAGATCACAGCCTATGCAGATTAGATTTGGGTTTCTGATTACTGATTATTTTTACAATACTCAGGAATGTAAATTATCACAGCTTCTACAAAGTATGTAACACAGATATTTCTTATTCAAAGTGTGTTTCTAGATACTACTAAACTCATTATTAAAGCATTATTTAATTTTAGGGAGAAAGTCAATATTCTTGGAAAAATCTATCAATGTCCATTAGACTTCCAGTGACACTTCATGTATGTATCATTTCGAGAGAAGATTAGTGCTTAATTCCTTATTAACATTGAATTACGTTCCAAAATACAGGTTAACATTTATCTACAACAACCTATGATGAGACAAAGCCAGAGGATTCAGAGGTCAAGGTCCATTACATGGAAACTAAAAATCATTACCTCATTTCAAATAGGCATTTTGAAAAACCCTACAGCATGTTGCCCCTCTAAAAACTTACAAACTGTGTATGTTCTTTCTCAACAGGGTTGCATTCTCTGTGTATTCCAATGCAATTAATGCTTCTTCTAGGAACAAGATTATGTAAGGTTCTATTTCTCCTACTGCTTTTACAGAACTAACAGCAACAGATTGTGAGCTGGATGTTTGTCCTTCCTATGGAATAACTGAAGACTCATAAACCAACCCTTTCTTGTCCCATATTCTTGAAAGAATGGGAGCCGTACATCTGGAAAAGGACAGTGTTTGTCTGAAGGTGAAATTAAAGAAGAATAGAACTCGTCTTTCATATGAGTAAAAATGAATCTAATTCAAATTAATTTTCAAAGTGCAAACTGGACCTTTTTTGCTACTGGAAATCATAAGGAGAAGGCAAATACGATCAAACAATCTAGATCAAAACCAACAGTTTTCCTAGCTCTTTCTAAATCTAAGAGCTTGTGCAGGAGGTAGTAAGCAGATATATCATACTCATGGTAAACTCTAAGTCCTTTATTACGTTTCACTTACATGCAGATTCTAGAGAAAGCATGCATTGAGCTGTACACTAGAAACGCGAGGCAAAGAAGCTTGAATGAGCATTATTTATCATGATACACCATTTGTACATTTATACCACTCTGCTTTAAAGAAGCTGGAAACAGCAGGAAGCACATTAGAGCCTAAAACTAGTGGTGTAACTCGTGCAAAGTGCAGCAAAGTGGAGTTGCCTCAAGATCATGATGGAGATAAGAATAAGGAAAATGAGCTCTTATTCGTGAAGGCTCCGGAACCATTTACCAATAGATTCTGGAAAAATATTACTCCTAAGAACTCTGCACAACAGGTCAGCCTTTGGTAGGCTGTAAAGGTGTCCTGGGTTTACCAGGAGCCGTTTTGCTCCTTCTTAGTAACTGGTGCAAGCTCTGTGTTTTGACTTCCAGCCTGGGCAGAGAGCTGATAACACTGATTGTTTTTAATTGTTGTTAAGTAATGTTTCTTCTGGCCAAGGACTCTGAGTCTCATGCTCTGCTGGGGACAAGGGGAGGCTGGGAGGAAGCAGAGACAGGACACCTGACCCAAACTGACCAAAGAGGTATTCCATACCACAGCACGGCATGCCCAGGGAGGGAACTGGGAGTTACCAGGAAGGGCACACTCTCTCTTCGGGGGAGGTTGAACTTGTTCGGCGGTGGTATCGCATTCTCTTGTTATTTTCTCTTATCAATATTATCATTGTTGGTAGCAGCAGTGGTTTGTGTTATACCTTAGTTACTGGGCTGTTCTTATCTCAACCCGTGGGAGTTACATTCTCTCGATTCTCCTCCCCATCCCTGCGGGAGCAGGGAGGGTCGGGGGTGGGGGTGAGTAGACGAGCTGTGTGGATCGGTTTAAACCACGACAAAAGGTTAGGTAGTAAGGGATTAAAATTGGAGGGAGCCAGTGATACTGCTTGTGTTCGCTGTGCGCAAATAAATGACCTGCTCAGGCAGGTGGCTGAACTGAGGGAGGAGGTAGAAAGGTTGAGAGCCATTAGAGAGTGTGAAAGTGAAATAGATTGGTGGAACCACACCCTAAGGCAAGGGCAGAGGGAAGTGGTTCAACAAGTTATGGATCCCCTTCCCTCCTACCATCAGGCAGAAGGAGAGAGCTTAATGGACAAGGATGGATGGAGGGAGGTTCCTCCTCAGAGAGGTAAGCGAAAACCCTCACAATCCCTTCCTCCCTCCCAATTGCCCTTGAATAACAGGTACGAGGTCTTGGAAATTCAGGGCCAGGTGAATGGAGATGGTGAGGCAAATCTATCTAGTGAGTCACCCAGGGCTAGTCACTCACCCACATGCCTCAGAACTTCCCCAACCAAGAAGAAAAGAAGAGTAATTGTGGTGGGTGACTCCCTTCTGAGGGGAACAGAAGGGCCCATTTGTCGACCGGATCCACCCCACAGGGAGGTCTGCTGCCTGCCTGGGGCTCGGATTAGAGATGTTAAAAAGAAACTCTCTGAACTGGTGCAGCCGTCTGACTACTACCCACTGCTGGTTTTTCAGGTTGGCAGTGACGAAATTATTACGAGGAACGTAAGGGCAATGAAGAGAGACTACAGGGCCCTGGGACGGCTGGTTAAAGGGTCTGGAGCGCAAGTGGTGTTTGCCTCCATACCTGTTGCAAGCAAGGGTGAAGGGATATATAAGAAGACTCTGCAGGTTAATGTATGGCTACGTGACTGGTGCCAAAGGCAGGGGTTTGGGTTTTTCAGTCACGGGCTGCTGTATGGGACACCTGGTTTGCTGGTGACAGGCGGGATACACCAGTCCCAGAGAAGAAAAAGGGTTTTGGGGCAGGAGTTAGCAGGGCTTATTGACAGGGCTTTAAACTAGTTATGAAGGGGGAAGGGGATTTAACTGGGCCTGTTGGGGACAAGCCCAAGAGGAACAGGCTAGGGATTGAAGGATGGCGGGCTAAGGAGGACTATCAAACTCTTGTTTCACTTGTGGGAAAGGACAGCTTTTTAGACCCTGTCCCGCAGGGGAAAAAGGGTACTAGGACTGGCTCCCTGAAATGCCTGTACACCAATGCACGCAGCATGGGGAATAAACAGGAGGAGTTAGAAGTCTGTGTGCGGGCTAAAGGTTATGATCTAGTGGCGATTACAGAGACATGGTGGGACAGTTCACATGACTGGAATGTGGTCATGGATGGCTATGTCCTTTTTAGGAAAGATAGGTCAGCAAAGCGAGGTGGTGGAGTTGCTCTTTACGTGAGAGAGCAACTAGAATGTATTGAGTTCTGTCCGGGGTCGGATGAGGAGCAAGTGGAATGTCTGTGGGTACGAATCAAGGGGCAGACTGGCACGGGTGATACAGTTGTGGGGGTCTATTACAGACCTCCTGATCAGGACGAAGGAGTTGATGAGGCTTTCTACAGGCAACTGGAAGTAGCCTCGCGACTACATGCCTTAGTCGTCGTGGGGGACTTTAACTACCCCGATATTTGCTGGAAGACTCACACAGCCAGTCATTCACAGTCTAGGAGGTTCCTCGAGTGCATTGATGATAATTTCTTAATGCAAATGGTGGACGTACCAACTAGGGGAGCAGCGCTGCTAGATTTAGTACTCGCCAACAAGGAGGGTTTGGTCGAAGTGGTGACGGTCAATGGCAGCCTTGGCTGCAGTGACCATGAGATGGTGGAGTTTAGGATCCTGTGTGGGAGGAATAGAATACCTAGCAAACCACAGTTCTGGATTTCCGAAGGGCCAACTTTGGCCTCTTCAGTCAACTGCTAAGGGAAGTCTCATGGGAAAGTGTACTAGGCGGTAAAGGGGCTCAAGATAGTTGGTTAGCATTCAAGGACCGCTTCTTCCAAGCTCAGGATCGGAGCGTCCCAATGAGTAGGAAGTCAAGTAAGGGATCTAGGAGACCGGCGTGGTTAAACAAGGAGCTGCTGGGCAAACTCAAGTGGAAAAGGAGAATCTATGGATTATGGAAGGAGGGGCTGGCTGCTTGGGAGGAATATAGGACAATTGTTAGAGGATGTAGGGAGGCAATTAGGACAGCTAAGGCCTCCTTGGAACTCAATCTTGCTAGTCGGGTTAAAGACAATAGAAAGGGCTTCTTCAAATACATAGCAAATAAAACTAACACAAGAGGCAATATAGGCCCACTGCTGAACGAAGTGGGTGCCCTGGAGACAGAGGATATAAAGAAGGCAGAGGTGCTGAATGCCTTCTTTGCCTCTGTCTTTACTCCTGAAGACTCTCCCCGAGGGCCCCGGATTTCTATAGCCCCAGAAGGAGTCAGGACTAAGGAGTTTGCTTTGGTAGATGAGGATTGGGTTAGGGATCAGCTATGCAATCTGGACATCTGTAAATCGATGGGTCCGGATGGAATGCACCCACGGGTGCTGAGGGAGCTGGCGGAGGTCATTGCTAGGCCACTTTCCATCATCTTTGGTAAGTCGTGGGAAACGGGCGAGGTGCCTGAGGATTGGCGGATGGCAAAGGTCACACCAATCTATAAGAAGGGCAAGAAGGAGGACCCGGGTAATTATAGACCGGTCAGCCTTACCTCCATCCCTGGAAAGGTGATGGAACAACTTATTCTTGACTCCATCACTAGGCATATCAAGGATGAGGGGGTCATTAAGAACAGCCAACATGGTTTTATGAGGGGGAAGTCATGTATGACCAACCTTATAGCCTTCTATGAGGAAGTGACTAGGTGGAGGGATGAGGGTAGAGCGGTAGATGTAGTTTTTCTTGATTTCAGTAAGGCATTTGATACTGTCTCCCACAGCATCCTCATTGATAAGCTAAAGAAGTGTGGGCTTGACGATCAAGTAGTGAGGTGGATCGAGAACTGGTTGAAAGGAAGAAGGCAGAGAGTTGTGGTCAATGGCGCAGAATCTAGCTGGAGGTCTGTGACTAGTGGAGTCCCTCAGGGGTCGGTGCTGGGACCGGTGCTGTTTAATATTTTCATCAATGACCTGGATGAGGGAACTGAGTGCACCCTCAGCAAGTTTGCTGATGACACAAAACTGGGAGGAGTGGCTGACACACCAGAGGACTGTGCTGCCATTCAGCGAGACCTGGACAGGCTGGAGAGTTGGGCGGGGAGAAACTTGATGAAATTTAACAAGGGCAAGTGTAGAGTCTTGCATCTGGGGAAGAACAACCCCATGTACCAGTACAGGTTGGGGGTTGACCTGCTGGAAAGTAGTGAAGGGGAAAGGGACCTGGGGGTCCTGGTGGATAGGAGGATGACCATGAGCCAGCAATGTGCTCTTGCGGCCAAGAAGGCAAATGGCATCTTAGGGTGCATTAGAAAGGGAGTGGTTAGTAGGTCAAGAGAGGTTCTCCTCCCCCTCTACTCAGCCTTGGTGAGGCTGCATCTGGAATATTGCGTCCAGTTCTGGGCCCCTCTGTTCAAGAAGGACAGGGAATTGCTTGAAGGAGTCCAGCGCAGAGCCACAAAGATGATTAAGGGAGTGGAACATCTCCCTTATGAGGAGAGGCTGAGGGAGCTGGGTCTCTTTAGCTTGCAAAAGAGGAGACTGAGGGGTGACCTCATCAGTGTTTACAAATATGTAAAGGGTAGGTGTCAGGATGATGGAGCTAGGCTTTTTTCAGTGATATCCAGTGATAGGACAAGGGGCAATGGGTGCAAACTGGAGCATAGGAAGTTCCACGTTAACATCAGGAAGAACTTCTTTACTGTAAGAGTGACAGAGCACTGGAACAGGTTGCCCAGGGGGGTTGTGGAGTCTCCTACACTGGAGATATTCAAGGCCCGCCTGGACAAGTTCCTGTGTGATGTACTGTAGGTTACCCTGCTCTTGTGGGGGGGTTGGACTAGATGATCTTTTGAGGTCCCTTCCAACCCTTGGGATTCTGTGATTCTGTGATAGCTGATACAATAAAACAGGTAAAGATGATAATTACTCTTAACTACAACCCTAATAATTTTTAAATAATTTTATAGCTGTTGCATTGCTGTAAATCATTATTTTTCGGTAACTACATTTATTTATCTTTTAGTCTTGTCTAATGATAACACTGATGCTCTAGTCTGATATTTAAATGGCCACAGCATTCTCTTGGGCACTGAGAATCTGTTCACCACAAGAAATCTTGCAGATTTTTAGGATATTTACCATGCAATAGAACTACAACTTCCCACTATTTCTGGTTAATTCACCATTAAGGCCAGGAACCCAGTTGTAGCTGGATGATACAAATGACTGTGGAGTAGAGACACCTTTTTCTGTGAATGCCAGCTTAAGCCTCTGACAAATAACCAGACAGTGGACACAAAGCTTGGAGATTCTGGTGTGTATTTGAAAGATGAAAAGTGTTCCTGTAACAGTGTCCTGTTCTGAAAAGCAAATTATTTCATGATGTTAAAATGGCAAATGTGCATCACTCATGTACACAATTGGAGAAAAAATAAGAATTAAATTTATTATTTCAGATTTATTTATCTTTGAATTTCAAATTCAAAGGAACCTAAAACTGCAACTGGAAATGTAGTCAAGGCTGCAAAGCCCTGCCTTGTTTCAGGTCAAAAGCTTAGAGAAGTGTTGGATTCTCTGGCCAAAGCAAAATCTATTTACTGGCAGTCTCCACACATACTTCAGTAAAACTGAATTATCTTGTTCCTTTAAATTCAGCAAAATTCAAATTCATTAAAATCATCATCTATAGTTACAATCCCCACTAATGCAGTCTTGACTCCAACCTCTTTGAGAACTGCTGTTGTATCTACTGCACAAATATACATTGAGAAAAGAAAAATATATTAAAATATGTAGAGTATTATCATTTGTTTTGTAAAATAATCTTATATGTAAGTAAAGTGGTACTGAATGAGTGTTATCTATACTTAATCACTTGCCTGTCCCATAGAATCATGACATCTGTTAAATTCCATACAACCCACAATGCTCTTTAAAAATGTTTTCAGTTATTCATATACCACACACCAGTGATCATTTCAACTTCTCTCATTCCTCAGCATCTCTTCTGTTCGGCTACCACCACAAACATCAGAACTCAAAAGCAGAAGGCAGCACACCAAGCGTGTCTGAGTACACATGGACGCTGCACAAGTAGGAGAGGACAGATCCCTTTGTAGCAGAGCTGAGACCCCAAACCTCAGGAAGGTGTAATTACAGCCTTTGGCAAGCTTCACCAAAACCCCTCATTATTTGTCGCTATACCTAATACTGGAATGTATTCATGTAAATACTGACAGCTATGGGCTGCTCAATAACGGCAAAGTTCAGGTGGTCTCAGTTTATAGCTTGAATCTGTAATTTTGTTTTTCACCCATTTTTGTGCCATTAAACTCTATACTCTAAAAACGCTTAAGACTTCCCATATTCTGACAGGATTATCTATCAAGTGAGTAACTTTCTGCTCACCCTTATTTTGTAAGAAAGATTTCCAAAAGTACCGAAACATACATGCTAGAGACTAAAGTTATGTTCTTTAAACACAAAAACGAAACAAAAGCTCAGCTATCTGAGTTAGAAACTTTTCCTAAATTAAAAAAGTAAAGGCTCTTGAACAGTGTGTCTACAAATGATCTGGACATCTGTAATCCCATACACTTTATCCATTCCATAGCTAAAGACAGGACAATATACTCCAAATCCCCCTTTTGATACTGCAGCCCAGCAGTGCCTTTTGCTTGCTTTATTGCATTATTTTATCCATAAAAGGCAGGTGAAAATCCTATTAACAGAAATGTTCACAGCTCCTTAGATTATTATTTCTTTGCTTTGTAATAAATGTGATTTCAGAAAAGTGATGCCATCCATTTGTCCTTGCTACTTTGCAAGAAGTAGACTAAACTATGTTAGGTTATGCCTTAAAAGCTCATCTGCACACCCACAGAGGAGCACAGACAGGAGCCCAAATAATACCCAGCCAGGCCATCCAGTGTTTCAGTGTTCCTGGAGGCACCCAGATGCTTCCAGGCATCAGCAGCTCTGAGTGCTGAGCTGGGCAGCCAGAAGGATCCACTGTGTGTTGCTATGGATGTTCAATTCACCATCCTCACTAGTGCACATGTATCCTGCTCTGCCACAAAGGCGAGCAGGATGAGGCCATTGGTGCTGTGCTCAAGTTCATGCTCTATGATCTGTATGCCAGCCATGTACATATGGTGTGTATGGGCTCTGTGGGCGCATGCCCACATAGAATACGTTTACAGCCTTGCTAGTGCTTGGATCTGGGCGGAAGGCAGATGCAGCATGCTCACCTCTGCAGCATCCTCACCTCCAGCAGGCTCCTGGATCCAATGTGATAACAGTTTCCCCTAAAAAATAATGTCTTTGCAGAGGCTCACTAGCTGAAATGCACTTAACTGAGCTTCCATCCCTCCATTCCTGCAGTTAAACATCTTAACATGCATATGAATCATCTTTTCCAACTGGCTGTAACAGATCAGCCAAAGCTTTAAAATATTATACTATATGCATTATATTCATATTCATAAGTATATTCATATTATACATAAGATTTTTTGGTTTGTTTCACTGAAATACTCCCTCACTGTAAATTCTGTTTCCTTTCCCAAGATGAGGCGCAACCACAGCATCACTATGCACATTCACGCTTGGCGGAAAAAGGGCTGCCCATGAAATTCCTCCTCCAAGCATTGGTACATAAATCTTTGTAATAAACATAATTTGTCTTTTAACTCTTTCAGTTTTACCAGTTCAGTAGCCAGATCATGGATAACTTTGCTATTCAATACATATATATATTCATTGTTATTATATAGAATACATTCCCTCTTACTTTTTTGTTGAAATGCAGACAATTGTGAATTGACAACATTTTCTCGGTGGTTTGGGGATTTTTTTTTTGGCTGAAAATTAAGTAATTCTGCAATAATCTTTGTAAAATTTTACAAAGCCATAGTTAAGTTAAACAGTAAAGTAACAAAAATCTGTATTTCTGTAAATCCTGGCTTCAATTTTAACTTCTCATCTGTTCAGAAGCATGTCTATTCTCTCCTCAATATTTACAGGTTGTTTGCTATGGAAAAGAAGGGACACAACTAGAGGACTGGATATGTTTTCTGTATCTTCTACTTGTTTCAGAATACACTTCATAGCTGGAAATCCCACTTCTAGCATACAAGAGAGGGAACAGAAGACATGCCACTGACTCAGCATACATTGTTCAGAACCTATAAAAAGAGCAACTGTACCTTTCTCTTTTCTTTCTGTGCTTTGATAGTGCAGGGCATGTGAAGTTCATAGGAAATATTCTTATTTGAGAAATTCATATTGACAGAGTAAATAATTTGATTTCAGAATGGCCCAAAATCAGTATGTGAATATTCTCTGGGATGAGCAGCCTGAATCAGTGTCTCTCTAGCAGGGGTCATGAGCTCTCCCCAGCAGCTTAGTGCAGATTCACTGCGTCCATTTGAAACTCTAGTGTGCAATTACTAAGCATGTGTTTCTAAGACAGAATGCGTTAATTAAGACAGCTGTACTGCTCTGGTCCCTTGCAATGGTGCAGCACAGTGCTACGTAAATACATCCCCACATAGATATGGTGGAGTATGAATAAACCAACACCTCCTTTCATATATATATATATATATATATATATATATATATATATAACCAGAGGAAGACTTTGACTTTTTATCTCAACCAGAAGACACCAGTGTCTTTCCTACTCCACTGTAATTTCAGTCCCCCAGGATGGCTTACAGTTATGACAAGTGGCACCGCTGTATCCAGTTCCATCGCAAGTGCACTTGAAGCTGTCCCACGTCTGGGTGCATTTGCCACCATGTTCACAGTGATTGGGCACACACCTGTCAGGACAAGATGCAAAGACAGAAAGAAAAAAACTAAATGAGCATCAAGATTTACACACAGGTACATTGTGAGCTGACCGAGCAGTGTATCATATCCTTGCCTAGCAATTAATCCTTGTTATTTCAGGCGGATTAACAGAATTTATACCTGAACACGCAACTGCACAAAAGGTGTTTCATCCAGGCCTTGCTGCAGCCCTTTTACAAACAGTAAAAAAGCACAATCAAGGTGGAATACATTCACCCATCAAAAATTAGGGTTCTAAAGTACGTTTGATCGGTATTCAGCGTCAACACAAAAGGAACAAAATGCTGTGCAGCTGGTGTCATGCCTCAAGCACTGCAGTCCCACAAGTGACTCAAAGTTAAAGCAAGAACGCGAGTGAGTTGTTGTTCATCTCCTTGTTGCCAGCAATGGAAAAAAGTGGAAGCAGACTGCCTGCTGGCTGGGATGGAAATTACTAGTGCTGTATTATTAAAACAACTGGCTTAAGTATAGAAGCTGTACATGTTTCTTCTTCACAGCGATTTGCAGCAATGGTTGCTCACTTGTGTGCCACCACCTGCTTTGCTGCTGCTGGAGAGTGTAAGGAATGCGAACCCCAAAGTCATAGCAGAACATATTGTTTGAAATATTATCTAAATGTGATTTCAAAGATTTGAGTTTGTCCAGTTTCTTTCCTATCAAAGATAGCTGAAAATGGGAATTGCCATGTTCGCTCACCTTTGAAACGATTAAATTTCTTTTCTTTGACAGGGCTTTGAAATAATTTCAAAGTATCTTTTTTTTTTTCTCTTATTAAATTCATTAGAGTCAGACTCAGTACAGGCTCTCCATTTCTGACCAAGAAAAAAGGAGTTTTTCTTTCATGTTAAGTTGGCCCAATCTAATTTATGAACTAGACTTTTTACTATATTAAAAATGAAACTTAGGAGACCCCTTATTAAACAAATAAAAATATTTTATAAACACATTATAAATTAAGTATCCTTATCTCCATGATAAATCTGAAGTTCATCATATTCCTGAGGTAATTAAAAAAAACCTCTATTAAGTAACACCTAAGGACAGCTTTCCTCTGTAGCAGGCTATTAAAACTAAAAGTATCTGGGGGCACACCCTATTAGACTTCTATATCCTCGTGTTCCAGCTGACAGCATTGGCATACATGACTCAGCTACCAAGAATAACATATGACATGAAATGTATTAAAGATGAAAACCAAGAGCAATAGAATGGCACATTTCCAAACATCTAAATGATTAACAATTGATACGATGAACCCGCAGCTAGTGAGTACAAGGGTAGGGAAAGCAGAGAGCAGTCACACTTCAAAAATAATCTTATAAAAGTAACTTTTATTCAAGGGTATCAACATCTACAGAAGTTCCTAAATCTGAATATAGTTTGTACTTTTTTCCAGCCTTTCAAAATTACTGCTTCTGACGTATTTTCTTCTTCATTTACATTTGAACATACATTACTTTAAAAGTACTTTTCCCATGACCAAACTAACCATTTTCTATGTGCATTTCACCAGCTATTTATATGAAGTTTCACATATAATGCTAGCAACTAGTTTTGCATTTTACTGCAGTGTAACTTATTTTTATTGCAACATAACTAGTAAAGATACTTCATTATTGACTATATAACTGGGGTAAACAATTTAATCTAGGGACATATGAAAAACAGATATTTATCTGTACCATTTAATGCAGCATATTAAGTCATAAAACCAGAGATACTCAGCAAACTCCTTGATGTTAATTTTATACTTCCAGTACGATGGCTGGACCAGCCTAGACTGCATCTGCAAATTCCCCCTTTAGTCATCTTTTTTTCCCTGTTCTAAATATGATGCATTTAGAAACAGGGAGTAAAGAATACCTTAATATTAGTGCTAACTGGAATTTAAATAAGACTACAGGATCGTTTCCTTATGTCCTCCCTCCACTTTCAATTTTCTGTTAGTTTATCTTATCAGACAGATTAAGAAGATTTATTCTCTATTAAATCTATCAGCAAACCTCTTTTACATCATCTGCTGCTCATCTGTCCACCTTTTGCACAAACCTTACCCTCTGGAATGGAGTTTGGAGGAAATTTTGGGTAACCAGAATGCAAAAATTACAAAAAAGCCCACGTTTTTAATTCAGCAGATGTATCAAGAGCAGTATTATTTCTCACTGTGAACTCCGTTATCTTTCAAAAACTCTTCTTGCCATAGAGTGATAGTAAGATACAAATACTGGTTAGATAGAAGGTATCTTGCATATATATTTCCATACACATCCGCTATGAAATTTGAAGTTTTAAAATTCTTTAAGCATATGCAATCATATAGTTTATCCACTTTATGCTTAGCATTTAGTATATACACAAAGCATATCCACTCAAAGCCAATGCATGCTCTAATTGCAGTTCATTTGTATTATAAGACCATATGCCTAGGTAATTCCATTCAGGAATCAGGCTACATTACATTAAAAAGACTAATAATTAACTTCCAAACCACCCTTCCCTCCTGAGTCAGGCTCTGAAGTTAGAAGCTGCCACAAAACCAGGAATAGGAAGTAAGGTCCTAAAGAATGAGTTGTGTCCCTTCCAGTTCAAAACACTGCTAACTTGAGCACTGCTGCTTATGAACTCTCGCTGACTCTGTGTTGAGAACTTTCCTACTCTATGACTCCTCCTGAAAGGCAAGTGTAGAACAGAACTTCATCCCTTCAAGTGTAATACACTTGCTTTTCATTTCCACCCCAAAAATGATCCATAGAGAGTTTACAGATGCTGTTTTCTTCAGGGTTTTTACAGGTTGGTTTGTTGGGTTGTTTTTCTTTTTTGTAACACGGACTATGTCTCAAACAACCTTTGTTCTTTGGCATTTATATCTGATGATTTTGCAGAGAGCAACTGAAACCTCTCTCAGCCTGTATTTTAATGAAAACAAGTATCCAGTAGGAAAACAGATTTTCTATCGTTGCTCTTCCTCATAGCTCTGCTCCCACTTGCATTTGTGATCTAATGAGTACCCTGGAGAAGGTTTTTGCAATGTTTTGTGATTTCAGAGTTGATCAATATTTCTGTATTTCTCTACTGGAATTATTTTCCCTTGATAAACAGCAGTTTTCTGACTAATCCAGAATAGTGGCTCAAAGCCATCCTGAGATTGCTCAATACATTAAATATCCTCAGTACAGGCCCCCATTCTTTTTCTCTTCAATCACTTCCAACCAACCAGCTCCATCTTTATACAGAAATTCTTGCTGCTACTGTCAACAGCATTACTTAGTTCTGTAACTTCATCTGAATCTTTCTGATTATTTTTCCAGGCTGAATCTGTGTCATCAGCACATTTCATCAGGATATTTCTGATTTTGAGCCAAGGTCAAAGCATTACATAGGATCAGCTTTGTGACTGATCTCTGAGAAACTCTATCAGACAACAGTTAACCCATCATTGTAAGTTGTAAGACAATTCCATCTGCCAGTTCACAAGTCACTTTGCAATTCCTCTCTCAAACCCCATCTTCCCTAGTTTAGCTGAAAACTTCCATCATCACAGTGTATCAATTGTTTCATTGACATCTGACAAACTAGATCCATTGCATTTCTCCCGCCTGAGAAGAAACTACTGTGCTTTACTGGAGAATGAGATAGGTTAATCCCCAACAATCAATTGCTGAAAAAGTCTGCTGCATTTTACTCTCCCTTCTATCTGCTTCTAGGTATTTGATTATGCTGTCCTCCATTTCTTCAAAACCTTAGTAACACTACCAAGATCAGATTAATAGGAGTCTGGTTATGTGGACTGATCTCTTTCAATTTGTTAAATTACATTAGGTTAACTCTGTCACCTACTAGCACAAACCCATGCCTTTTGGTTTTGGTTTTCTGGGTTTAAGGGCTACAATATGACATGTTAGCATTAAACAGGGCTATCTTTCCAATTATTACCTAGTTACTTTTGGTGTCTACCTGGTGCCTGCTTACTCTTTTATCATCCTAAGTGATTGCTATGCCTTCATTCCTCTGTTATTTGCTGATTCAGAAGCAATATTTAATCTGAGAAATATGAGCAATATTCCTTACTAACAGCTGGTATAGACATAGTTGCCTTGCTGTGATAGGAGCCACTCCTTTCACCTCCTTTTATCTTAAATATTGTCCAAGTATTAACAGTGTCCTCTAGAATCACTCTTTTTCCAGTCCTCCACAACACAGACTAAAGAAAATGGACCACATTCCCATACTGAAATAAACCCCATGCCATTCCATTTCTTTCCTGCTGATGTTCAAATATGCCATCCTTACTAAAAACATATACGATACTTCTCCAAACCACCACTTGGGTAACTGGTATCTTTTACACTTTACCTGTAGTCAACTCTGGTTAGCTATTTGCAAGAAATCTGCATTAATGAACTGCCTGTGTTTTAAAACCACAGACTACAACTCTCATATTCCAGCAGGATGAGGGAAAACTGCATGTTCCACTTTTTTCCTCACCGTCTGCCCAAATAGACTGTGCACAAGAAATACAAATAGTCTATCCATGCACTGGAGGGTTAACATTGCCTGAAGCTTTAATACTTTTTCAGAGATGCTATATACAAATATCTAGTAAATCACTAAGCTTCTCCCCACTCCTAGACTTTCCAAGAGACAAAACCGGGAATACACAGATGTCAGATGACAGGGAATAGTCTGTGAGTTCCAGAGAAATCTAACAACCAGAGAAGAACAAAATACCTAGTCTAAGCCCCCCTGCCTCTGCCAGGAACATAGGGACTGCCTGTACCAAATGAATTGGGACTGATATGAGGTGTTTCTTCTGCATGAAGATATGAAACTGGGAAAGGCTGCTTTTTTGAGGATTGTAGATAATAAGCAGAAAATATTTTGAGAAACTAGATTGAAATACTGGCATTTGATACAATTAGAGCATGTGAGAAGTCTGACACTGAGGTAGCAATGAACAGGGCGTGGGGGAAGAGCCTGGAGAAAAAGCAATTCCACAAAAAGGGATTTGAGGAATTCCACACATGGTACTGTAATCCTAAGTCAACCCACCATACTACTGCCAACAAGAAAATAAAAAGAAAGAAGAAAAGGGATCTCATAATGTGGGTATAAGCAGGAGAGTGATATGAAAACCCCATGAAGCAATCCTCTTCCCATACCCAGCAGCATGAGCAATGGCTGATTTTTGAACTGTATGAAATGGTGTTGGAAACAGGAAGGTTGCAAACAATATTAAATGTCCATAGGAAATGGGCAGAAAGCAGTGAGGTAAAAGGTATTTTAAGAACAAATCAAAACAACATACAAGGAATGACGTTTGGTCCTGCCTGAAGGCAGGAGAATGACCTCAGAGACCTCTCCAAACTGCCTTCTAATCCAGGTATGTTCATATCCCAGAAGAAACAGAAAGCATTTATTCTCTTAATTTCCCATATGTAACTGTATTTTCTTGGTGTTGTGACTGTGCTATTTAACCTCTGAAAGACAACAGGTTGTGGTCACTACCTCAGTCTTTTTAGAGGACTGTATACCCAGGGCAGGGATTTTTAATACATTAACTACCTTCCCCAGGCAAGTTGTGCCCAAGGTGTATAGCAATTGACTCCAATTCTCAGGTTTAAAGTTCATTCGAGCAGGAAGACTGCAAGTTATTCTGTGCAGGAAGCCAAATGTCCATATGGTGACACACAGGCTGTTAAATTAAGTCACTGAGGACTGAAGAACCATCACAAATTTCACTTTTCTCCACAGTATAACACAGACCTTTCCCTTTTTCCCCGCTTTTCCCTTTCCTTTACTGCTTTCCTCGATGTTTCCCATCTCTAGCATAAGTGCAAGATACAGCTTGTGAACAGTTATAACCTAAATATAAATTAACTCTCTGTATATGTAAATTAGAAACAACCAAGCCAAGAAACACCACCAAACATTCACCTCAGAGGTCAAAAGGAAGGAATGAACTACACAGATGAGAAATCTGACACATATTACCCACTAATATACTGAAAAGAGCTCAGATGCTACACTGATAGTGACAGCATGAGAATTTCTGTAGAGCAGAACAAAATGTTAAAGGTTTTCTGCAATGGAAAATAAGCTGGGCTGAATTATTCTTAATGTGAAATTCAATCTTTTCTTATAATCAAATCCTTATCTAATCTTGCTCTTGCTCACATCTCATCTCTCATTTCTCTCCCAAACTGATTCTGTTCTGCTTTTTTGTCCATTGCCCTGCCTCAGAACTAACCATCATCAGTTTGTTTTGAATGGTCTTGCAGTATTTTTCTATTAGTTGCCCTTTTTATTGCCTCCAAACATACTTTTTATCACTATTTCTTGCAAAGATCCTTCAACAGGCATACTGTTCTTGCTGAGTTCTGTCACTATCCACTTTCATTCACACCCCACAAAATCAATTAAAACATGTTTAAAATGTAACCTTTTTTTACTGTACAGGGTTACCAGACTGCTCAAGAAGATTTGGTCTATAAAACAGCATAGCACGACAATAATTTGTGAGAGCAATAAATACTGCTTTCAGCTGGTAGTCTGAATCACTGAATATACGTAGCTTACTTAAAAGACCTACTGTAAACTAGGAACAAAATCACAAAAATAGTCTAAACATATGCATCTGTTTGCAATGATATTGCTCTTTAATGAGCAACAGAATGCATTCCGCTCATGATGGTAATAGTAGTAGTGAACAATAAAATTATCCAATTGAGGACATATTGCTACCGCAGAGTCCTGGTGTAGCAACATCAGATTACAATTACCCATTCCACAGAGAGACTCTGATTTTCAGTGTCCTAAATAAAAGTAAAACCAGCTGATCCGACCTTTAAGTTTCTTTCTTATTTCTTACAATATAAGTGTTTGAAGTGACTTTGAGATTTTCAGCAACAGGAACTGTATGTCAACTCAAAGGACAGATGGGAGGGACTGTAAAAGTAATTCAGATTCACAATAATTCCCAATTGGTGTCATTTTGCTGCTAACTTGTAACCTAACTGTGCACAGATTAACAGCGGCAGAACTAAAGGATCCTTCCTGAACCAAGAAGGACCCAGCCTTTCTTTATAATTTACTGTAATACAAGGTCTTCACATTTTTTTGGTGGACATTCCCAAACTCTCTCTGTCATGAGATCAAATCAAAATGCTCGGCACTTTTAAAGACTATGATTTACAAAGAGCAAATCAATATTAAAATATGCAGTGACATTTGGTTAAGCCAAGTTCCTTAAGGACATATTCCTAGAAAAGGCTGCCAAACAGTTTCTCAGTGTTATCTTCGGAACAATAAGGTTCTATTCTAAGCTGCTTGCATTAGAACCATTAATGAAGGACTAATACAGAAAGAAAAACACTGCAGCAGTTAACTCGTGGATTAAGTGACCCTCTTGGATTTATGCAGCTTTAATTTTGTATACAACAATGTAGAGATTAATTTTTCCTATCTACCACTTTTAATCTTCAGAGCACTTCACAAACTAACTCTTTACAATGAAATTATGCTGGTTCTACTTTAGCAACTGCAGGAGCTAGACAACCCACTTTTCTGCATCTGTCATAGAAAACCTCCTGAACTTACTACGCATAACCTACACCTATGGCTGTTGATGGCTGAACATCCACTTCCATCCAACACTAACTGTTGCCACTTCTGCTGCAGCAAAGCAGGGGAAGGTCAGCCTACTGGAGCAGCTAACAAGAGGGAAGTTCCCAGCCATGGTATCACTTCTGTCAGTTCCTAGCAATTGCTTCATGTTAGCAGGAGACCAGCTCCATGTGAAGCAGTGGCAAGAGGCAATGGTATAGCACTTGTTTAGCTATACTCTGTATCTTCTGGGGTGGGGCAGTGGAAAACAACAAGCTTAACTAGGTGGAAATGGTCCAGGGGCTACATCCAAGTCCCCAAGCTGCAATCGGACTATGCTGTGACAATCTTACAGGGGCAGAAGATAACCCCACAAATTCATAAATAAGCAAATCAGGCTGGAATAAAAAGACAGTTTCCGTTGCAGAATGTTTTAGTCAGTAAAATGGGCCAGGTGGTCAGCTGGTGTAAATGAGAACATCTGCATATATCTAAATACTATCTTAAGTCTGTTAAATGGGTCAAAACAAAGGAAGAATAAACTGCTACAAAATGCCAGCTACTAAATATGATCTACCTCTAGTGGCGTTTTAACTTTTTTCATTGCCCTGTGAAGAGCTCTTCCTGATTAGTAACCAGGTTAAGGCTTTCTAGAGCAGCTGAGATCTAACCTGTGCCACTTTTGGTTTTTCGGACTGGGGTATTTGATTTATTATTTAGACAAACATATAGAAGAAATGGCACCCTCTGACCTAACTGTGCCAACGTGGCACAGTTCAGCCCTCTTGGGGATATGAGAAGATGTGTTAAGCACTGAGAATCACAAGAAGAATCTCATGGGTTTTGCCCACTAGACTACTGAAAAAACCTCTTTAAATCTTTTCAAGTATTGGATTAATTTTATATTCATGTAATCACCTCACTTTTGCTATTTCAACAAGTCAAAAAAGAATATACTGGCTGGGCCTGAGAGCAAACCATAAAATTGGTTCTTAGGTGACTTGTTAATTATTTATTATTTCAACATTTTATAGCTTGAATTAAATACAGCTCCTGAGATTTTATGGAATCAACTTCACTTTATAATCCACACCAGACATTTGGAGGAAGTTTCTCTTGTTCTTTAGAAGACTGTAATTATCAGAGGACATAGAGCAGTGAGTAGCCTATGTAATACAGAAGAGTGACTACTATATTCCCCTCTAATAAATATGAGTGATCACACACTGAATCACCAGGCAAATAGAGAATTTCATAAAGCTTTGTTTTAAATGAGTTTACTCCTAAATTTCTCTTTGGGGAAATAAAGAAACTGACCATTAGAAAACTTTATGTTTCTTCCCATAATGTAAAGAATTATTCAGCAATAAAGATGATTACACAACTGATGGATGATTTTGTATCATGTATAGCTCTTTGCTATGACAATCTTCCACTCCTTGGTGTACACCAGAACAGATCTTACCTTTTGCATTACTTGCTTTGTCCCTAATATCTTAATCAGGGATAGCAGTTATCTCATGTTGATCTTCACATAGGTGATAAAAATCCTGATGCATCAAAAGCACAACCTATTAAATATGTCTTGCCTTGCAAATTTATAGCATATGAATCACCTTGATGGTCATGGAGCTATAAGATGCCATCAATCAGCTACACGGTTTTGGCTCAGCATCCTGTTTTCCTAGTGTGGCTATGACATAATGAGATGGAGCTGTATTTCATAACTGGTAGGTTGAGTTCAATATACTGAAAGTCAATATCCCAACTGCGGTTTAAAGGAAACTTGAGGAAAACATGGTTTAACACTACCAAAGTGATGCTGATCTTGTAATGTGAGGATTGCCTGAAGGGTTTTATTTTAAAATACTACAACATGGTGGTATTCCTAAAAACCCCACAACAGCAAGTGATCCTTTACTTGTCTGGCATGAATGACTCGGGATTCACCTATACCACCATTCTTTCTTATTTTAGTCTTTACCATCACCTGGCCACTTTCTTCACTGTGGTAGACACAACCTGGAACCTTCCGTAGAAAATAAGTTACCCTGCAAGCACTGACTTAGGCTAAGCTAAGCTAAGTCCTAATGTCTCGACAGAAACTGTGGATCTTGAATTAACATTTACATTATGAATTGTTATTTCCAGTGGGTTGTTCCACTAGACATATGATTGGGAAGAATCTGCTCTGTAAGCACTGTAGAAAACACATTCTGCCTGAACAGTGGAAGTTTTTCCTCTTCAAAACAAAAACATAGTTGTAGCAGTAAAGCAAAACACATATTCTATGCAATGAAATAATTCCTCTTCAAAACAAAAACATAGTTGTAGCAGTAAAGCAAAACACATATTCTATGCAATGAAATAAATGTGAAATAGAAGTTGATGTTTCTGAGACATTTATCAATGACAACTGGTATAAATGCCAGTGCCATTATTAAATCCCTAACAGAACACTTTAAGTTAGGGATGCTAACTTCTCCTGCCTCTGAGAGAAATGCAAATATTCCTTATTTTGAACAGAGCAAAACCAGACCCAGAAAGACTTCTAGTTATCCCAATGTACCACAGATGAACAGCTGAGTCAGCATGCTGCCCTTGCTATGTATCCTCACAGACTCTTAGTTTGCTAAATACTGGGAAGGACATACAGATTAGGTCCTTTGAGTCATGAACTGAAATTTAACTTGGATCAACCATGAATTAATCAGATGTAGATGGCATTCACATACGGTTTATTTATTTCGCATGGAACATTCCCCCTTCGCTGACCCATACAACTACAAACCTTAATGATGTGTGTTCAGCATTCATTAGAGGCAATGTGATGTAAAGGCATATGTAACCCTTTCCACTTCCTCTGTTCACATTTCTCATCTTCTTAGTTTGCAAGATTTTTGGATCAGAAAGAGGATTTTAATTGATATTTGCATAGGATGTTATCACAATGGAATTTCCTCTTTATCACTCCAGTCATTGGGAATAACAATGACAATAAACAGTAACACAGAAATGAGTTATCTTTTTACACTACATTATTCTCCTCCAAATCATCATGGAGGATATTTATCACTTGCTAAAATCTACACAATCTGCTTTTTCTTCTTTACTGTGATGATTCTGCCATCTACCACAAACAGCAATATCCTTACCTAAAATATCATGCATAAAATATGAAGCATATAGGTTCACCTGACTTATCACCCTCTCCTTTGCGTGTCCTTGGTGCACATCAGTGTTTTGTTCTTCTATAGAAGTCCTAAAACATTTTTATAAATTGCAATATAATGAGCTTTGTACTCTAAAGACATCAAAAGCAAAGATGAGCCAATGAATTCACAGCTCTGCTGCAGTGCAGTCGCAGGTCTGTGATAAATATACTAATACAATGCTCTACTCACAACCTATTACTCAATTCATTTTCAATTTGCTGAAAACAGATATGTACAGTAAGTAATAAACAATTCATTTATTAGCTAGAACTTGTGCAATGAACTGTTTTGAATCCAGAAGGCTCACTGTTGAAGTCATAAACAGCTACGAGTACACAACTCATGTATGTGCATGTGTGCTCACACAGCTACATCCAACATGCATAAACGTACATGTTTTTTCCATGAATAATGCCAATTTCAAGCTGCTGAAAATGAGCAGTGTTTTCAAGAAAATAATTCCTACTGAGAGCAAAACTGTTTTTAAGGAAAATGTAACAACTGTTTTAATAACGTGTACCTGACTGTAAAAATTGTAATGACATGATCCTGGTACGCGTAATTGTAATTACAAATAGCTCATTGCTGAGAATCTATTATTCTACTTAAATAGTCTTGTGATTGCCCAATAGAAAAATACATAGACTATAATTTAGAGTCATTTAGAGGCTCTTGATTCTATTTTTCTGCTTTTCAAGCACTGCAATTTGGGCACCGCAGTTCAAGGCCTGTCAGTATTTCAGTTTATTGTTAGCTTTGATTTCTCAAGGGCTTATATTTCAGTTACAAAAATTGACTCCAGAAATTGAGCACACAAAGCATAAGTCAGAAAGGAAACAAACAGAGGCATACTGCTGGCACTGGTTCTGAAACAGGTCATACAACTGGCTTACCACTTAGTATTCCAGATGATTAAGGACAGGCTGGTAGATACTTCTAGTGGTTTTATTTTAAACAGAGGAGGAAAAGAAGGAAAAAAATCCCTCCACAATATTTTGCTTTTGCTTTCCAGGCAGTTTGTCATGAAATTTTTGACATTTCTTTGAAACAGACTGTTCAGAGGGAAGGGCCAGATTTGATTAATATCTCGACTCAAAAGAATGTTGGAAAACATGCTGAAATTCTTGAAACATGTCATTTGACAAGTTCAAAATGAAGAGTGTTTTTCTTTTTTTTAGTACACAACACTTTTTTCATTTTGAAATGGAAGTTCAAATATGCTACACGGATGACATTCTCCCAAGCCAAGTAATAATACCTTCCGGCTCTATTTCAAATTGGAATTATAGTTCCTAATGTTTTCCTGAGGGAGCAACGGGTTGGAGCAGTTGAGTGGGGTAGCATGCAAGAAAACTGTTGAAGGAATTTTGCTTTGCAGCTTTGGTAGGTGCAGTAACAGCTGAACAGGGAATAAGAAGGTAGCCTGAAAGTCAGTAGATCTGATATGGGAACAATCTCAACTGTTTGTGCACCACTGGGTGCATCAATGCTAAGAAAGAAAACTAAGAGGAAAAAGGAAAATCAGATACAAACTGTGGAGAAGATAAAACTGAGAGAAAAAAAAGAGGAGAAAATAAAATGTTTAATCACAAGTATGACTACTGTTGGGGGAAACAAACTGTAGAAAATAGGAAATTGGATGGTTGCTCAAAGCAAGCCAATAAGGAAACAGACTCCAAGAAGGACAGGAAAGATGAATTACTGCAACCTCAAGTGCCACTCTTCACATCGGATTTTTAGATAAGATTAAAACAGATGGCCAATGCACTAACTTAAATAAAATAGTTTCTCAAGAGTCATGCAGGGGCTGCATCTAAAGAGCAGAGTTAGTAAGTTTATTCACTATTAATTGAAATCTGGTGTTTTCTTGGAGAGGAAGTGTAAGAGGGTATCTCTGCATAACCGTTCAGAACACTCACTTTGTCAAGAGAAAAGGAGCGTAAAGAGAAATTTCAGGCATGTCAGATTGAACTAACCTTTGGGACAGACTGCACTTTCGTAAAGCAGAGAATGACAAAGCTAGGATGTGGAAAGATGATGTCTTCGGAAAGGCTGTAAAACTGCTGCCCAAGTATCAAGTATACTGAAAGTTCAAAGAGGATTAATGCTGGTTATTTTTTGAGACACCTGGTGTCTGGACCAGCAAAATCAGTGTTGTGGGAAGCATGAAACAATGTAACCAACCCATTTCTATGTCAAGATACTTGCAATTCTGTATCAGCACTGGAAAAAGACCTCTTTGTCTCTGTTTTTAATAATATTTTTTTTAAAACTCCAAGTGTTTGGACTGTTTCATGGATATCTGCTGAGGCTTTCTGTTTACCTCAGATCCAAAGAGATGAAGTGCCATGTGTACAAAAGAAGAAGGAACAATGTTCATTACTGCAAAATTGATAAACCTTTCACTGTAAGTATTTACAAATGCCAGCTACATGACAAACATAGTGAAGTTCTTGCAGAAAACTTCTTTTTCAGCCAACAATGTTGATAGTGAAATATTACAGAATTAGCCATGAAAACAAAGAAATACAGTTCATTTATTTCATTCGCTTGCCAGAACAAGTTTCTGCTTTATGTTCAGTATGAGTGAGATAAAACATACTCAGTGACAAAAAATGAATCACTATATGCACAGGTATTCTACAAATGCTGTCTTAATTTCTGGAGTTTTCTGCAAAGCAGGCAACTGCTTAATTAAAATTCAGTCACAAACCATCACTATTTACATTTCAATACAATATGGACACACAAGTATCAAGATTAATGTAATGTAAGACTGAAGTAGCTAATGGTATGCAGTACTAAGATAATAATCCAAAATTAATGATAAGTAAGTAAAATTATATACACAATGTGGACCGTGCAGTAATGAAAGGCTTATTAAATCCTCGAGATAGCTGGTTATTTGCCCTTCAGTAACAGAGTCTTCCTCAGGCTTTTGTTCACTATAAAACATACATTAAACAGAATGGGTAACTGATTTAGCCTATTACCATTAAGCATATAGGCTGTCCATTTCACTAATGGCTTTACTTACAAACACCTTTTTTTTTTTCCCCTCCCAAAACTTTGTTTTGTCTAGTGAGCACTCATGCCTTAACTTCAGCTTGGTGAAAACATGGCAGCAATGGCTGCTTCATCTTCCTGTTATACAAGAGATTGGAAAGAAATGATGAAACAGCATCTTCCTGTGGTCAAGTGTTCCCTTCCTGAGTGTAGCTGATACCAAGAGCTATGTAGCTTTTCCTTCTTCCCTGAATGATCTGCTTACATTTATGTGTAGCAGGTAATGTAGGAGTGATCAGTGCAGAAAAGGGGTATCCTAGATGTTCAGCCATGCCTATGCTGAGCTGTAGTTACAAAATGCTAAGTATGGTGGGCTGTAACAAAAGGTTTACATTGCAGTAACTTCTGGCCAGGCACCACAGGCACATATACATGACCCTTTGTTCCCCACTTACTTTACCTACTATGTTCTGAGTCTGCACTTTCAGCCTCATGTGAAATGTGCCCCACATTTTTGGCATTTTTTTTATTTTGTCCTGATCTGCCTTGATTCTATGTCCTGATTTCCAAATATATAGCTCTGTTCTCATTCCCCAGATTCTGAACAAGTACTCTTTTCTCCTGCTCCCTTAGCTGGAGTCCTGGTGAACATTAACAATACCAGTCACCTTCGTATATTACTTCAGGTCTGCTATTACCATCAGATACACATCCCTTGTTTCTGCCTCTTCCTACTATGAGTATTTCTGATCAGACAAAAGAATCTTGAATAGTGTCATAAAAATCTCTGTGGAACCCAAACGTCTGCTAATGTCATTAAATGTTTGTATTTATGGAGTGTCCTCTGTATACACATAACTCAGTCAAGTCCTTCCAGTGAAGGAACAAGTGTACAGGTGGATTAAGTCTTAAAGTGCTAATGCCTAGGATGTAGCCTGAGCACTAATGTTCTGCTCTAGCCAGAAAAAGTGTTTCAGGATCAAGGACGAAGAAAGCCCTATGAATCAGCATTTATAAATCTGACCTGGTGAAATTCAACTAGGATTTTGTTATTTATGCGATTTTTTCCAACAGAAATAAGCCAATAAAACTTAGAAATCCTTTTGTGGAATCCACAGTCATTCTGTAAAGCTTTGCTAAAACAGGATTTCTGAGATAGGTTCCCTGGTAGGTGTCTGTGGCTCCTGTTTTTGATGAACAAGGAACTGCATCCAGCTCTGCAAAACGAAGATGAAAAGGCAAATAAGGGACGCTTTTCTTCCTACAGAGACAACTCAGAAAATGGTCAACAGCAAAAGGAAATGTTCCAAGTTTGGGAAAAAAACACTTCCTTTCCTTCATCACTCTAGCAACTGAACATTTCAGTGTTTCGTGCTCTCTAGTGTTCAGATATGGGGCATGGGAATCAAGGTCACACTGAGTAATTGCATACCATGGAATGGTACAGCCATTCTTTACATTTTTCAGTAAAAAAAAAAAAAAAAAAGGGAATAGATTATATTAAAAAATAGCATCAGAAGAATCAAGATCTGCTACACAGTGTGCACTTTATTCTTAGACTTTCATAAACCCTAAAGAATTCAGCATCATTTAACTGAGCCCATTACAATGGATGAGGAGTTTAAAGCTTTAATTCAGAAAGACAGTAAACCAAACTTAATACCTAGACATCAATATTGCTCTAATACTTCAAAACCAAACCAAAGAACAACAAAAAGTGAAACAACTGTGACAGTGGCAGCCTGTATGGCCTTCTGTTCCAGCCTATCAGATACCACATCAAACTTGCCGAACTATACTTACATGTGAATCTCATTTTCAAAATACTATTAGTGGTAGTCTCAATCAACTTAGCTTAGTAACTTAAAAGAGCTTGCTCATCTTTGACTTTTTCCCTAAAATTTGAAAGACTCTTAAAAGTCTTTGTGATCCAGTGGTTCTCATCTTAATACTTGAAATAGACAATGTGTCTGTTGAATCTATAAGTGAACAAGTGTCATCTCTTAATGCAGTTTTACATAGTGAAGAACTTAAGTGTGACTTCCATCATAGTGGAGAAACTCTTGTTGCCAGACACTTGTGCAGAGCTCTAAGTGGAGACTCACCTGGCAATCTAAGGCCAGTGCACAGCTAAGCTGAGCTGATTCACATTTATACAAATGAAAGCAAATACTGAAGTTAAAGTTACAGAATAACATGCCAAAAATCAATCGGGAAGGGTTTCCCTTTAAGCAAATGGGAGTTTTGCAGCAGTGGTTAATGGCAACGAGGCTGGGCTGAAATTGCTAACAAACCTAGAAAACATGGAAATCACACTTCCGTTCCTCTTGTATCAAATTTAATACTTCATGGTTTATTAAGAATAAAACCAAAAAGGTGTGGCACTTCTCAGAAAATAAAGATAAATTAAAACTGCTAGGTATGCGTGTCTTTTAATGAAGAGTACTACAGTATATACTTTCAACAGTGAGTTACACTGTGACTGGGCTACTTGATGTCCTCAAAGAGATATTTTAACAGAAAAATTATGAAAAATACAGGGATTTAAGTACTTAAAGTACTGAAGTTTCTTCTCACTTAAGTTGTAACTGAGAAATGTTTTCTTATGTAGGCTTTGACAAAACTCCAGCTGTATACTGTTATTGCACAGATAACAAGTCCAAGAGCTGCATTTATATTTGACAAATAAAGTAGATGCAATTAGAAATAATACCATTATGTAGTATTTCACTTCCATAGAGCTAAAAACTTGAAGTGTGAATGTGTGGGAAGAATAAACGCAATGTTTACCCCACAGAATGTTTTTGGCTCTTCATGAGGGCTTATGAGGGCAATATGCAGGTCATTTGAAAGCACTTCAGTATATCCATCCACACACTGGATTTATTGGATTTATATTATGCTCAAAATAAGGGCCCAGGTATCTTCCAAAAAACTCCACGCTTACCCTAAATTCATTCTTCCTTTCTTTAACTCTCCTTGTTTTACACTTTGCAGTTGAGTAGAAAAATGGCGAGGAGTGTTTCTCCTTTGAATCAGAAAGTGCTGCTTTTGATACATGGATTCACTGTCTCATTTAGAGCTCTTAAGTGGTATCACCAGGATGCCACTGACGTGACTACCTTTCACTTGTCCCTTTGTGCAGTACTATCTGGGTAAAATAACTGTTAAGTGACAGTAGAGAATGAGGGTGACCTTACTGGCATTGTTTGGTAACAAACATAGTTTAAGAGATGTGTAGGTCTTTTCCTTTCCTTTAAAACAGTTTATTTCAGCAACTGGGTTTAAAGCTTGATACTTTACATGAATCAACACCACCAGAAGTGCAGAAGTGGAAACGAGCCACATCAGTCAGCTTTTCCACCAAAGAAAACCTGTCTTGCAACTACAATGCTACATTACTGAGTTTAGAGTTTGATAATCTAGCAGAGCCCATGTTAGTCCAATTCTCTTGTGAGCCACTGCCTTTCATTATACTAAGAGACTCTCAGCAGTTTGGGGTCCTCACAGCACCATCAAACACATAAAAGCCAAACCTTCACAACATGTTACACATCAGAAGAGATAAATCAGCTACCAAAATCTGCTTGAAGTTTCATAAGCTACTCAGAAAGATCTTTATAGTGAGTCACCACTCTTGCAAAGATAGGTCACATTTAAATTATGAACTAATGCATTATTTATATTGGAGAGATTGTAACTCGGAAATCACAGCTGCAAACAGGAGAAAGGTCTATGCAAGAGCAGTGAAATTATACAGCAATTTGCTCAGCCACAAAGATAAATTATTTCTAAGCAATATATATTATAAATAGCAGTGCTATACAAATAAGCCGTCCCTGAATTATAGTGAAACAGGACAAAATGCTACCAATTTCAGTGAAAAACTGAGTGTGGTTTACGAGATAATGACAGTCCTCACAGACAGAAGAATACATGGTTCCCAGTGGGCTACAAACTACAATTTAAGCCAGAAGCTCCACTGACAAAGCTGATTGCTAGAATTCTGAAGACAGAGTCATAAAATACTAGGTATTACCAGGTTTAAATTGGAAAATCTATGATCTAGGAAAAGTAAATTCATTGTGCAGGAGAAAGAGAAAGAGTACTAGTGAACATGTGATCTAGAAAAAGACAGGTAACAATGAGAATTTTGCTCTAAAATAGTGTTCTTTGCCCCCCTTTCCCCACAAACGTTCTTTCTCTTTTCTAAGATGAACAGTTCCAACTCTGTCACTCCTCACAGGAGGGATGCTCCAGTCCCTTTATCACCTTAGCAGTCCTACACTGGACTTTCTTCAGCATGTCCATGTCTCTCTTCAATGAGAGGCACTCAGATGAGGGTCTTCCAAGCTTACAAAATTGATGATTCTCTTGCAATGTATGGGCCTTAGATTAGAAATAATGTATCATATGGTCATAAAAGACTAGTGTTTGAGAATGCTGGGGTTACCCAACAGTGAAACACAGATCACTTAGTTTACACCAAGGTTCTCCTCAGGACTTAACTGAATGAAAACAATGTAGTATGTGTTGTATAATACCAACTGTAAAGTAAAGCCCAGGATGCACGATTAATTTTACCTGCGAAGACAACTACAGATAAAGAAAATAAAAGCTTGAGAAGTGCTGCAGACAACTGAAAGGCACATGGGGAAGTAAGAATGGTAGATATGAGTTACTGAAGTAGACACAAAGCTTAATTATGCTATCCTCATGAAAAGTACTGCAAGATCATTAGCAGCCAGCAGGGATAAGTAGTTTAGTTTTATTACTCACAAGAAACATTCAAGATATGTGAACATATGCTTTAAAATGTCAGTGCCTCATTCTGACCTCTTCTTAGGCTGTCATTATTTGTTACTCTTATATCCTAATACATTTTAATTCCCACCATCTTCTGGAAACTTCCTCCAGCACAATATTCACAACAAAATCTTGAAACATAGATGGTGTCAAAGGATCTCACCTTAATTCCCAAATATACTGTTGTAATAATCTAGGACAGACTGTAATATAATTCATAGACATGGGTTTTACTTCCATCTACATACAGACTCATGAGCCATAGGATATCCAGTGACCATTTTGGTGCTGCTGCAGTAGCCTGCTCCTGTGGGGCTCTCTAGGAAGGTGTCCTGAATGGGAGTGTTAAAACTAAGCTTTTAAAATGGCTCCATCACCTACTGTTGTCTGAGGTGTGCTCGTGCTGCACTCTAAACTGGGCCTCCTCTGTCACAGCACAAAACCAAAAAAACCCAGTGAGTAGTACTTCCTTCGCACTTCCCTTGTCTGAGCCATATATCCCAGCACAATACTGCCCTTCAAAAGGGTCAGCTAACATTCATTTCACTACAGCAGCATGCTATAGCAAGCTGACAGTTGTGACACATTGGCAGGGCAAAGGAGGAGCCCGGAGGAACACAGGAATGATGAACAATCATGACACCAAGAACCCAGCTCATCTTAACAGACTGTGATGACAAGAAGAGATGCCATATGCTCTGTATCCATTTTTGGTCCACTGCAGGTATGACAAAGTATCTGGAGAAAATCAGAGATCTCATGCCTGCTACACCTTGGTAAATACAGGATTGTACCATTTTCCAGACATCGGCTGATTTCCAGGATCTCATCTGCACCTTTGGTCCAGATACAGGTACTCAATGCCCTCCGGATACTGACTGCGTGAACACTTTTGGACTCCTGAAAGGGTAAGCTTTCTGTCCTTTTCACTTCCATGTATAGTGCTTGCACATATCTTGATTTTTATTTCAACAAGAGATACAAATAGAAACTTCTGCAGCTAAAAGGGGCAATCTGATGAATAAGCTTAAAAGCTTAAATTCACCTTTGACAAATTAGTAGATTCAGGATAACCTTTTTTCATTTAAAAATAGCCTGATGATGGCTTTAGTACATTTCAAGCTCTATGTTGCCTGCACATGCTCCTCCCTCTCCTCTTACCTTCCCCTTTCCCCCCCTCCCTCTCCAAAAAAAAGATTTACGTCTTGGTACACTACAAATATGGTTAACTTTTGACAGGGATACACAAATCTAGTTCACGGATGCATCTCTTACTGTAAGGCATAGTCATTTCTGTGCATTGCAATAAGAACAGCTACGCACACAAAAATTCAGGTCTCTTTGTCCTTTAGCAAAAAAAATCATAGAATCATAGAATGGTCGGGGTTGGAAAGAACCTTAAGATCCAACCCGTCTGCCATGAGCAGGGAAAATAAAGAGCTCCTGGCTATAATCTGCTTTGAAAAATATTGAATCTTTTACATTGGAGCACCTCACACAGAATGCAGCGAATAGAGGAGTATCCTAAGACCACAGTACTTTGTTTAATTATGAACATTTCCACTTACCACAACCCCTTTGCAACATATGCTAGATTTAGGGTACGGCACTGCAATGGAAGGTTTCAAGTAGAACTTGAAAAAGGCAATAACGTATCGAGAGTTTTCTGCATTAAATCCCCATCAAAAATAACGGAAGTCCATTTCTATTTCTGCATTAAGTTCAAAACTTTCAAAAGAAGCCTAATATGCACCATGCCTAGAATTACTGTACGCAAGCGAAATGCTGCTAAATGCTGTATTCAGTGAGGAAAATTAAACTAGCTCCTTAAAAATTCATTTTTTTCACTTCAAAAGAAACCATAATATGGTGGTGTTGTTTCAATGGCATCTCAGAATTGTATTTTATACAAGACCTGTATAGAGGTAACCTGAAGTAACTTCTCTCCTGGAGGCTGACTAGTTCAGATAGACTGAGGAAGAAATAGGAAACCTGAATTGACAGGTCTTGGTAGCATCTGCAGCTCTGAAGGAGGAAGAGGCAAACAACTTACCCTCTGATAGCCTCAGGTATGGTGAAAAGCCACCTACCTGCAGGTGATGTGCTGTGGGCTAAAGCTCGGCAGGCAAGCTGTCAGTATAGACACATACACAATCATTCACCCAGCTCCAGCTTTATGAAGCTGGTTAGGCAGAGGACAATATAGCACAGCTCTTGTGGATGCCTGGTTTCTCTCATCATGAAGGATTAGCTTTTCCTTCGATGGAAGGATACTGATTAGATCCCAACTGATTTGGATGGTATTATGGGAACTAGAACTAGGACAACAGATGGCATCACCTCTAGTTAAATTTCATGCTCTTTCATTCAGATCTTCATAGCACTGCTGGGAAGTTGTTTTCTAGTACATATCAGGTGGACCTTGGCCTCTAGCTGGAAAATCAGCAGAAAAATTTTGAGGCTAATATTAATGCCCATAAATCTCTCCCATTTTAGAGGACACCACCATTCCTTCTGCCACAAAGGTTTTCTCTGTAATCTCTCATGTCACCTTTCTGTTTCACAAGTGAATGAGTAAAGGGAGAGCGTTACACAATTACCTTTATAAATACAGTACCCAACCGTGCCAGGATTTGGCTTCTGTATAGGAACAAGGACATCAAACTGATTTAGGAACAAACAATACAAAAATTAGGTTTCATGTGAAAAAAACAGTGCAAGCATTTAAAAGGGAAACAGTGGGATCCTGGTGGTACCTTCTGTTGGGAACATAGGAAACCTCTTTATCAGTGAAGTTAACATTCCCAGTGCGATGTCTGAACCACTGTTCTGAAGTTCCAAATGATACGGGTCCTAGCTATAACTGATTTCTCCTATTTATGTCTGAATGGCACACTTCCCCTTTAACTCTGCACAGCGATTTATTTCTCTGCAACAGAAATAATTTCAACAAGCTGTCAAGAGGACATCCTGGCATATTAGCTGTAGAATTTGCTTAGAATGGGAGAACTTCTTTTGTAAGCGAGAGAAGTTATTCAAGTGATAAAACGCTGCTGGAAATAAACCAGTTCTGACTATACAGTAAAGGGCAATAAATCAGCTATTCTCTTACTAGAAAGTTGTCTTGGAAAACTTCTTGCAGGTATTAGCTGTGTTCAAAAGCAACTAAAAAGAAGCAAGCAGAATGTGAAGAATTACTATAGAATGACGTAATAATGATTTTGAAAGTAACAATATGACACTACAAATATCCACGGTGCCTCACATTTGAATACAGCATGTATTTCTTCCAACCTCATCTCAAAGAATAAAAGGCACAGGACAGCTAAGTGTAATGCAATGCAAGCCTACAAAATCCATAGTGTGGTAAACTGGCACTAGGAATGACTAGCCATCGTTCTCCCAGTACAAAAACTAAAAAGAATCCACAGTAGTCACCAGCCAGTGTGGTCAGAACAGAAAGAATTTCCTATAAAAATTATTGATCAAGAATTTCTTAAACTTCTGATGGATGGAATGTATCCCAGAGAAATACTATCCTGCACTTATCCTGTTTCTCAAACGTTTTCCCTAGGTATCTGCTGGGTGCCATTGGTAGCATTTGTTTCTCTTCATTTAGAAGAAGCACGCCATGACAGTGGCTATGTGTTTCCTTTCATCACTTGTAGCCTGTCATTACAACCTGCTACACTGCTGGTGGGCACAGCCTTCGAAACACATTCCTTTCAGAAAATTGCCAAAACTCGGTGTAACAAACTTCAGGTCACGATTTATGACATTTTTCATTGGTCAAACGTTTACCTAACCATTAACTCATTTCAAGAACAGCAAACACAGGTTGCTGGTTATTTTTTAGTCCTGTGCAAGGGACGCATTTTGTTTTAATTACATCCTAAGCTCATAGATCCGTTACTGAGATGATGGGTGCCTCTGCAAATATTTTAATGTGCAACTGCATTGATTTCAGCCTTCAGCTCCAAAACATACAGAAGCATTCTCACATTCAGATTTCATTATTAACCCTGCTTGCCTATTAGCAACTGCCCTCTTCAATGAACCTACAGAACTAGAGTTTTAGAGATGTATTTCTCATGAAGTACTTACATTTCATAGAAATTTCCTTGTGTTTTTATGGTTCAGCAAATTCACTCTCAGTTGCCAAAATGCTTTCAGATTATCCTGCTTTTAATGGAACTGCTGTCCTAGTTTTAACATGTGAAAATTACTTGGTTCTTCATATGTGCTATGTCACAATAATTCATTTGGCAGTCAGCCCATTACTTAAAAAGTATACTGAACTGTGTATTATTTGTACTCTAGCTTCACCTTTCTTCACAATGATTTGTCTTTTCCCATGAAAAGAGAACACCTAACAGGACCCTGTATACTCTTCTCACCACAGAAAGGTGAAATAATAAGCAGGAACCTCAACAACTCCCTAAAGATGTCACTAAAGTGATGGAGGAGACAGCTTAGTCACAGGACTCAAGGAACCACAAGGCTGATGTTTATTACGTTGGAGATAACTGCAGGGTCAAAAAGGTTGAGAATAAAGTTCTAATTCTTAATATTTAAAACAGAAAGAACAAAAAGCCTTAGACAAAGCAGTGTCAATGGAATTTACAACATCCCTCAGCCTGCAGCATTTATTACTGCCTCTTCAACAGTCTGTACTCTCTCTGTCTTCAATGAAGAGTATAATACAAGGGGAATTTAGAGCAGGAGTCTCTGAATTACCTTCTAAACTATACTGTTCCACAGTAATTGTGGTAGAAGTCCATAGAAATTAGCTGGCAGATCTGCTTAGCTAAAATAGATGATCAAAATTGGTGTGAAAACACATCTCACTCTGCATAGAGTGAGACCAGACTGGAAACAGATTAGGATGGACCTGTGGAAAGAGAACAGCAGGCAACTTTGGGGAAGAAAAAAGACAGTCAGTGAGGTGAGAACGGAAAACAAGCCCTATTCCTATAAACAGCCTGCCTGTCACATGCTGAAATATGCCATTTTTTTTATCAGAACTTTGTATATTCTCCTCTCATCTAGAATAGTCTCAGAAATTTTAGTCACTGAAACTCACTACATGTTAGCGAGTGCCAGTGCACTCAGGATTAGCAGGGTTGAAAAGAACTGGTGTATTTAAAAGCTTTAACATTTTAAAGTTTTTAAATGTGATAAAAGGCCTTCTATATGAACAATACATACTAACCTGAGGGCAGATCATAGAAAGTATAGCTACCATGTTAATGAGATTTAGCAATAAAATAAGGGAAGTTGTGAATTTCACAAGATGGGGTAGATTTTACCTCTTCAATAATTTGAGTGAAATAAGACTATATACATCCTACATTTCTCATCTGTGAACACAGAATAGGCTGGATATAACAGGTGAGATTGTACAGTGCAGATCTGGCATACGTAGTTTTTAAATAATAGGAGAAGAAATGGATAGAAGATTACATACTTCTATTTCAGTAGATATGAAGATGATGAAATCTGAATATATTATCATCAACATTACAAATGTCATCCACTGGTTATCAGCATTAATTTGAACATAAAGGCATGACGCAGTTGGTGCTTAACACCAAGATCATTATGAAGACAGATGTTGGCTGAGGGACATTTAATTAGATTAGCTAGCTACACTACTGAGTGAGTTACTATTTCTGCTTGCTCTGACTAATAAATGGCTTCAGATGCTGTTAACCACCAGCTCTTTAGCACGCTGCTTCTAGCAAACACTGCATTCATTTGTAACTCCCCAGAAGTCAAACTGTGTGTGTACTAACCAGTACACACACAGTTTAACTTCTTAGGCACTAGAATCTGGCTTCTAAATAGGACTGGTGGTAGAAACTACAAAAAGCACGTGAAAAGAAGTCTCAAAAAAAAATCGGGCTGTGACTCCATTAAGAATAAAATTGAGAGAAAGCAGTGCTTTGTTCATGATAAGTTTTTACACAAAGGCTACTTTTAACAATTATCTTTAGGAAACACAATGGTGAATTCTAGCTAGAAACTTCCACTTACTTTCCAGATGTTTTAAAACTATTTACTAACCTATCTGCCCAACAACCTTCATTCACGAACTTGTGACTATAACTTACAACACAGGGCTTCCACATTAGGTTAGATCAAAGATCCACCTGTGCATAATTCTGCCTTCTGCAACTGGCAAGTGCACGTTACGGAAAAATGTCTGAAGGGCATGCAGTAGAGTCGTCCTTGCCTTGACATATCCTGCCTGTTTCTGACAATGCTTTATCATGGAGGGAAATCTTCAGCCACTACAGATACTATTCCATTACCACAAAAGCTCAATGTGGACACATAAAAACTGAAGCAGATAAAGTTGTAACTTCTTGGAAATGTTACTTTGACACTTGAAGGCTATTCTAAACAACATAATTTGGGGTAGTTACTGGGGTAGTAACTCAGTATTTTATTACTCTTTCTTTTCAAAGAGGAAACACGCACAAAGTAAAGCAGTATCAGCAGAAAACCACTGCTTTGTATCACAGACCCATGCTCACCTACGGCACTCCTTTGGGTTTCACTAAACCTTTTCATCCCAGTGTCAGGAAAGCAGATAAGGTTAATGGATGATGTATTTTCATAAGCATGTTTCTCAGCTTGGCTATACTGCCCTTTAAAATATGAAGCAGACTCTCTGAAGTCATATAAATAATAGTTTACCAGAGACCTTCAAAAAGGTGGTGGATGCCCTTGCCTTTGGCTGTATTTTCTTGACTGTGTCAGATAAGAACAAGAAGAACTGCTCTGTAAAACAGGTGATTAAAACAAAACCAAAACAAAACAAAGAAAAAGGTGTCTGCCATCCCCATCACAGAGCTTTTTCCATGAATACCAATGAAACAGACGGAAACTGAAACCGATGGGCAAGGATGATAAACCATTTGAGTAATGCACTACAAAAGGTAATGCACAAAATAACGCAGTCATCCCCACGCATACTTTAGTGCATTTTCTAGAGAAGACATGCACTGCTCTGTCAGATGAAGGCAGGATTGTTTTCAGAATTCCTCTCAACATTTAAGGACTACCAGAAAGTAATTACTGTTATTCAACCTTGCTTGGAACCTCGCGCAGGTTAGTGTAGCTTTTATTTCGCTGAGGGAGTGTTGCTACCCCTCATTCTACTTTTGAGCTTTATTTCTTGCTGTTACTGTTACAGATGCCAGCTTTACCAGTGTCTTTCTCTGAAGGCAGCTTTTAAAGCTTATTTTGGTATCAAAATTCAGCAACTTAGTTCTGCCAAGAGGCTTCTCAGGTATGTGTATCAATGGACTTTTTCCACATTCCCAAGTAAGCAGAAAGCAGTTGGGGAAAAAAGTCTGAGGGGTGAAAACATAGGAGATATTGATGTCTATAATAAAATTATAGTGATTCACCTTTAACAAATGACAGCCCTCCTGCTTATCTAGTTCCTTTCCTCAGACTTGTCTATAAAATCAATTCAAGTCCGCAACACGATTCTCAGAATTACAGGATCACATCCACGGCGCACAGCCTCAGATCTTCTGATCAGACAAGAAAGCTTTTCTTCATATTTATGCCTAGATTATATTGCTGACCTGCACGGCATCGTTCCAGGATATTCCATAGCATGGCAGAACGCGATCCAGCCCCGGTGTCCCGGCCGCAGGTACCTGCGGGGTCCGCGATCTAAGAGGAGAGGCCCGCCAGGATCCAGTCCCAGCAGGTTCCAGCCGGCTCCAGCGGCCCCACGGCGGGCACAGCCCAGCCCCTCAGCCGCGGGGGAGCGCCTCGAGCACAGCGGCCTCGGCTGAGGAGGGGCGGGCGCTGCCCGCGGGGAGCGCTGAGGGGACAAGGGTGAGGAGCGGCCCGGCCCGGCCAGCCCCGAGGGCAGAGCGGCAGGAGCGACCCGGAGATTCCCCCCCACCCCGGAGGGAGCGGGTGCAGAGCTCCTGAGGGAGCTGCGGCCTGCGCGGAGCCCGCGGTGGAGCCGCAGGGAGCAGCACAGCCGCCATTTCCGGTACCCCTCAGGCAGAGGGGTCAGGTGGAAGAGTGGGGAATGAGGGAAGGAAGGCGAGCCTGGGAGGAACGGGGGAGGCGTTGTTTTAATTTTGCTTTTGTTTCTCGCTACATCTGATTTAATTGTCAATAAAATAAATTAATTTTCCCAAAGATGAGTCTGGTTTTCCCCCGAGGTAGTTGGTACCTGAGCTCCCTGGCTTCATCTCAACCCACCGCCTTTGTCATCATATTCCGCAGGTCCTCTCGAGGAGGAGTGAGGGAACAGCTGGGTGGGTGTCTCACATCCAACCAGGGTCAATCCGCCACAGGTGTTTCCATCAATACGTTTTACTTTACCAGCTGAACGTACAGTAAATTAAACATAGTACACTAAAAAGGTACCAAAAGGTTTTGTCCTTTAATGAAACTGATATGAAGTTAATGAAAACACATCAGTCTCGATGGAGAATCACTAATAATCAAGCAGAAAAGTATTACTGGTGTCCAGAGACTAGTTACTTCACCATTGCAAAACCTTAACTTGCTCATGTAGACCATATGTTTAGAAAGAGGGGTAAAGTAGGAGGAGATGGAAATTTTCCTCCATTATACTTGTAGAATCTTATGTTTAAAAGATTATGAAAATACTTGAGGACTTGAGTCTGAAAATATACAGAAGATGTATAGATATTCTTGACTTCAGCTGGCGTTACAGGAGTGCCTTGAAAATGCAGCTTTTACCATTATATTAGTTAAAATAAGTATCTGAAAGACATCTCACCCATTACTAAATGTATAATATGAAGGTGTAAGATGAATCCCTTTTGCTTATGTCTAGCAAAGTAGAAAGGAGAACTCATAACACAGTTAAGCAGCAGGGGCTTGAAATATGGTCAGAAACAACACTGAAAAGTAAAGCTAAAGTAAGTTGCACTGGGAATGATGTTACATTCCCCTAAAATGTAACTTAGGATCTGGATCAGACTATTTTGGATCGTAACTTAACACTAATAGAATTCTATTTGTAAGGCAAGGAGTGAACACCTTCATCTAACTATATCATAAGAATTCAACTCTTGAGCTCCACTGCCATTTACATCACACTGCCTGCAAATGCCTTGGGCAACAAAAGTGATGCAAAACAGAGAAAGAGTATCTCCCTGCTAATACCATGTATAACAATTAAGGTACAAAAGCATGTATGTATTATCTTTGTAGCTTAAATTGATAAATCATTCATTATCTAGTGACTGGATATGAGTTATCAATTGTTTTTCATATAATTTAGAAACAAATACTACATATGCTACTAATCAGATAAATTAATGAAAGATGGAAGTAATTATACACAGACCATAGGAAAACTCAGATACTAATTTTGGGAATCTCAAAATCAACAACAATAATCTGGTTGAATGTAGAAATATGTAAGAGAAGGAATACCCAAACAAGAACATGTAGTTAATTGGAAACACTAAACACATTCCAATGTCCTTAACTAACAGATACCCATTAAAGGATAAAATGAGTAGGGGTATTTCTCCCCAGAGGACCAACACAACCCCTAGAGACCACTCCTCAAAATTCACAGCACCTGTGCCACAGTCTTATCTACCCAAATTACCATATGCAAGGAGTAATGAGAATTGGGTGGGCATTTTGTGGAGTTATAATAAATATGTATATAATGAAGATATATAAGCTGCGAACTGTCTCTTCTTTCCTGGATTTTGGTGACAGTGGTTAGGAAATTTTGGCATACACAGCACCAAGAACTGTGATTCCACTACAGTAATACCACTGTTATCTATCTGTCACTAGCAGTTAAAGACACTCTTCCTATCGCTTGTGTATAGAAAATGCAAACAATCATCAGTTTTGAGTAATCGTTTCCACGTTGGAAACCATGCTATTGAGAAGCACTGAAAGTAGACAAACAAAGGCTTTCAAGAAGCAGAGAGAAGAAAACTTCACAAGCAATTGTACTGACAACTGTAGTTTTGTATTAACTAACATCTAAAGGATGTCTTTTGCTTCAAATGGATACATCAGAAAGAAAATTTTAAAGAGCTAATCACAATTAAGTATTACTTTAGATCCAGCGTTGCCTTCAAATACCACAATTTAGTTCACATGGAACTATAAAAAATGAATTAACACCTTTATACCAAGAGGAAATGGACAACATTATGAAATCCTGAGCTCAGCAAAGTTAACAAGGACAGAATTCCACTGCGCATATCTCAGCTTCCCTGACCTTACCTTTTAGTTGAGACAAACAAACCTATTAATTCTCAGTTGTCCTCTGTTCTTAGTTATTGCATATGAATTTTGCTATTACTGCAACAGGCTGCTTGCTAGGCTTCCATGCTATTCTTTAGTTCTTAAGAATACAATACATCATGTAACTGATAGCATCAGAATTGTTGCGCACAGTTGAATACCATACAATATAGATTAAATTGGAAGGTATATTGTTTTAATAAGATTTGTCTTTTTCCCTAGAGGACTATACGTAAGGAAGCATATTATCACTCACTCAAAAATAAATGTAGTAACCTACATGTTTAATAGTTTCACTGCACTGAGATTATGTAAAGTGCAAATGATCATCCAGTGATTTAATTCACATGGACAAATCCCATTGTTCATTTTTTCCCCTTCTGTTTCAGCAGAGTTCTGTGGATATCAAAACTGTCATTATCTACCCACAGGCAGTTTCGAAATACCCACAGGCATCTTGCTTAGCTACAGCTTGAGGCTTTGGAAAAAAGTAGTGCCATCCAGAGCTGCAAAACCTCTAATATGTATATAGAAAAATATCTGGCATTTTGAGGTATTTCAGCCTGTAAGACATATGCTGGAGGTCTAAAGTTGCCACTGGTAAAACAGCCTTAATGTTCCTATGAATTCTACACAAGAACTCTCTGTGTAGAGAAACACATTGCTTAAGCAGAAACACATTGCTTAAGGCAGTCCTATATGAGACAGCGGTTTCAAAGATAGATGGATCCCTGAGCTGAAACTGATAGTTTTTCCTAAGTAGAAGTGATTATATCATAATTTCCTGAGCAGTTAGCAGAGATTTCACAATCCCAACTGGTAATAAAGTAGACACTGTGACTTAAGTCAGACCTATTTTCCATACTGGGAAGAGAAGTATGAATGTGTCTAAATGAGAAGCAAATATTGCCAAGATTTTCTAGGGTAAGTGGCAGGGGAGAGTCTGCACCTTGCATCACAGATCAGAAAAATGGTGCTGGGAATTCTCAGGACACTTGCAGAATTGGTGGAAGAGAAGACCTGTACTAGCAGCACTAATGAAAATAAGGGCATCAACTGCAAGCCAAACAAACTATCCTTACAAAGTCAGGAAGATACATTGAGGTAAATGAAATCTTAATGATATTGAGCAACTGACACTAGATCAGAAGGGGAAAACTAAGCTGTAATGCAGAACAATGTGCGTTATTGAATTGCCATTATTCTTCGCTGTTTACGCAGAAGCAGAATCACTCATGCTACAACAATAACAATGTTTTCTATTGATTAATAGCTTCAGTGATGTAAAGTAACAATCATTATAGAGATCTTTGAGTTTTTAGGACTGGGTAAATTGTACCTGGGAGCATCATAAGAATAGCTAAGATTGTCAAACTGTTAATTTTAGAGAAATGCTAAGAGAGTAGTGGAGATGGAGTCTGAAAGAAAATCCAGTATTGCATCAACATTTGTAAATGATGACGCCAAAATGATAAGGTGATGTCAGAAACTAGAGGCAGTTTAGCTTGATATAAATCATATCAAAAGGACAGTAACCGTGATAGGAGGAATAACTCATCTGAACAATTTACAGTCTAATACACTTAAATGCAAGTTCCTTGAATACATTTTATAGTTAAAAGGACAGTAATATTGAGTCCAGCAATGCTAAGTCTAGACTTCTTCAGATGAAAATTAAATTTGGAAACTGATGTTTCATGCAAGAAAGGGAATATGAGTCCCATGTGTATAACAGAAGACTGTAAAAAGAAGACAATGTGCTTAATCATCCAGGATTAGCGAGACCTTTACTTAAAGCCCTGTTCCTACTTCTGTCTGCTACACTCATCATCTTGTCATGAGCAAGAAAGAACACATCTTAAAAGTGGAGGGAAGAATTTCCTGTCAGTCCAGTTCATGTTTAAGAGTACAGTAATTAGAATTGTCTAATACAGAAAATTTCAATGGGGGAAAAAATGAGGAGGTGGGAAGAGAGAGCTATGAGAAAGTCCTTATTGGGAAAAGTTTGCTGTTTATGGTGGCAGGGCTCCGTCATCAGCACTGAGACCCCTTGGGTCTACTATTATACATATTCAACAACATTCCTTTTCCTAGGGTAAAGGTTGAAAGTTGCACAACAGTGGCCCACACCTGCAGGTCACCCAAAGGACTACTGTTTGTTATGTGTGGACATCAAGGTCTGTCAGTCCTCCACTGTCTGTGGTATTCACCAAACTGAACTCCAGCCAGGTGAGGCACTAGCCAGGTGGCCACTGCCAGATATTAATTACTATTGTAGTAGTAATAATAATCATGATGATGTAATGTTCATTTATTATAACCAAGCTACAAACAAAGCTAACCCAGACAACTTCTGAGTCCCTGTACTGTCAGGTCAACCCAAAGCCTGTGGCTGTTCACCAGTAATGGCAAAAGTTATGTGTCTGGGCTACAAGTTTACATTAAAAAAAAAACCCAAAACATGGACAAATTAGAAAAGGTTAGAAAAAACAAGATAAGCCTGGGAAATCACACCTCTTTAGTTGATTCACACAAGCTGCTGGTGTGCACGGTGAAAAAATTTTTTGAGGACTTTTTTTTTTGGCTATATGTAGAAAAACAGTAATGAGATCTGAAAGCTCCAAGTTGAAGCTGAGACAAATTCATGCTTGAAATAAGATACATACTTGTAACTGTGAAGAAAATTAACCACTACAGAACAATTATCTGAAGATATAGAAGGTTTTTCTATGTCTTGAAGTAATTACGTGAAGATTGTGTTAGAAAACAAGAGAAGGTATCATTGATGAAGTACTCATGTGGCAAAACTTTATCTCCTGTAACGCAAGGTGCTTCAGCTAAATGATCTTCAAGATTGTTCTGACCATAATCCATAGCAGTCTTTTCAATTTGATTCCCTCACAGTGACTTAATTTGACTAGAATTCTGAGGAGATATGTCTTCGGAAATTTGGCAAAACCAAAGTCCTCAATTAATAGTATTCCTGCTCAGGTTTTAAAGGTCCAGATTTAAAACCTTAGAAAGGGTCTACAGCGTGAGCAAGTATATTCTAATGCACTGCTGGATGTCAAAGTACTTGCTGGGGTAATCAGCCATTAACTGTTCTAACAATCTCTAAGAAATATGAAAGAATAACTGTGATAGTGCCATGCAATAAAGGCTACTGATGGCAGGTATGTTACGTTCCACCTTATTATAGGTTTTCCTGTTTTATTCAAATGTCACATATAGATGTATGGGTATATTCCTATGATGGGCTCCCATCATAACTTTTTTCCCATTGAATATTATCATCAATACACCCTAGCAGACAGCATGTTAGGTAATTTTTATGAATTAAGCCACTGTAGTTCAAAGGAATTACAGCAAAGGGCTCTGAGAGGAAAACAATGACCCAGAGAAGTGGACTGCGTAATCAGTGTCTTGACAAAATACTTTTTTTGTGCCTTCTAAACACCAATCTGGAAGTAAACTATGAAAATGAACATAAGCCACCTCATACTGACATTTATATTTGTGCTTCTGTTTTATAATGTGATGGAGCAGCTGTGAGCTTTAAAAATAGAGGCATAGCCTAGACGTTAACAGTTTCTTCATTTCTATTAACATGTCTTTTTATCCAGTATCTTTGGAATGTCATTGCAGGAGTCATGACACATATGTGTCACGTAGAAGTTCTGACATATTACTGTTCTGTTATTTTCATCTTTGCCAGTCATCCTGGAAGCAAAAGCACAATATACTTACAAAAGCACAATACACTTACAATCTAAGAAGTTAACTTCATAGTGTTTCTGTCTATCTGCTCTCTGATTAAAGGTTTTTCCTTCTAAAACCTTACTGACCCAAGCGTACCATTTGCCTACAATTTATTTACGGTAAAATGAAAGTATTTAGAATTCACTGCTACAGGAGCTGAAAATTCATAATGAATACTCTATGACCACTGTTCATACACTCACAGTAGCAGTTAGAAGCACATTCAACACCGCAGAGAAAGCAATGTGTAGTCCCTGCCAACAATCATCTATTCTCGAGGGAGAAAGAAGTTATCTGAAGGGTCTTTCCAGAAAAACTGTTCTTTTCATCATCACTAAAGCTCCTAAGGGCTTTCTTCTTTCCTATAAACCTCACAATTTGTCTATGTGCTCTACCCAATTAAAGCTATAATAGGACCAACATGGACTTACAGAGTAGGCTGTTTTAGACATGCACCAAATTACAGTGCATTTTGTATAAAGCAGCTTTTTCCCTATTTCATAGCTTAAGAATGGAGTAGAAGGTGAGGACCAAGAATTGGCTTTGTTGTGGTTTTTTTTCCCCCTCACTTAAAGAAACGTAGTTATTGATCGTATAAGATTCACTGATGCAGAAAGCTCTGTTTCTTTACCAGGTACAACCCACTACCCTCTGCCCCAAGGATTTAGCTTGTGGTTAAACCATTTAAACAGCTATGTGCCTCATATGTCTGTCCAGTTTAAAAAATCCAGTTTCCTATTTTCAAAGTCAATTTACTGCTCATCCTGCCCTTAGATTTCTGTAGCTACAATCCACTGTCACTTCCTAGAGTAAAACCAGTAAACTTCATAATACAAGCAGCAGTGCTGCCTGAACAAGATAAAGCACAGTTCAAGCCTCTCAAACTACTTGGTGAGCAAAGATGATGGGTTCCAGTTCTGCTTTTTATGCCTCCCAGCACTTCACTTTTTGAAGTTCTACACTTACCTCAACTCCTTCACTATTGACTCTCCTTTCTTTCTTTCTTTTTCTTTCATATTTTAGGATAAGAAATTACTTACTTCAACAGAGACACAGACTTTTTAAGAAGTATTTCACATTACAGTGATTAGTAACTGTATTTTCCTTCACTGCTTCTGCTTTGGTAGAATAAAATAAATGAGCCCATAGGTATACATCTGTTAGATTTAAATAATGCATGAAGGTGACTGGTAGTATTAAAAAAGGAGAAACCATATTTTTCAAGGACAAAATTCTGTGTGTTCAAATGTACTTCTAACATCAAACAGTAGCATTATATGCTTGTATCAAATCAGGAACTTCTTTCAAAACATAATTATACTGTTCAAAGACAACTACTGTGTACTTTTATGAGACAATACAATGCAACTATACTTTGCAAAACTCATTTCATACAACTGTATTATGAAATATACCACTGAGATAAATAATAGTTACACAGCCAAATACCAAACAGTAGCAGAGAGAGAAAAACATAAGTCGTGAGAAATGGAGAAGAATAAAATTTGAAAAGAGGACAGAGTCAATATGACAGATATAAGGGCTTTTCTAGGAGGTAAGAACAATAAAATAAAGGCTTTCAGAACAGCTAAAGACTGCATAAGTAAGACACATGAGGTTGCTACTATGTAAGGAGATGAAGGAGAGTGAGTTATGGTCAAAGAGAAAAAGTCACTATTTATTTTCTACCATTTTGTGAATAATTGTCGTATGACCAGTGAAGCATTCATCACTTGGAACATGCTGACAACCACTGAGGTAATACTAAGTATGAAAAATTAGGATGGCAAGTCCAAATAAGTGCTGTCAATACTAAACACACAAAACAAATGTGTCAAAGGGGGTTTCTTGACCAAACACTGGAGTAGTTAGCTTTTGATATTATGACTGATCTTGACTGAAAACAAGAAGCCATCAAAGGAAAGTGAGTATGCTTAAAAACTTGATAGTGTTGTTCTCGAATGCCCTGAATCAAACAATCAGATAGTCCTTGACTATCAGGAACCTGACAGTCCTTTAAGCAATGCTTCAGATGTGTAAATTTAATACAAAGGGCACAATACTGTGCAGGAGAGATCTCACAATAGTACTAGTACTAAATATAATTTAAAAAGGTAACTAGACCTTCAGAGAGGGGGAAGGAGGAACATCAGTGAATTCTACAATGGACAGGGCTGGATCTGAGGCTGAGCAAGAGGTAATTTTACTTACTGAGTTAATGATTTTGAGAAGGTTAGCCTGTGTAATACACTGAGTCTGTTGTTGGAGTTTAGTGAGCAACTGCAAAGGAACAGTCAGGCAGAACTAAGGGGTAAAGTAGTGTAAAAACTGCAGAAATTGCTGTTTTGAAAAAGCAGATCAATCGCTCCAGATATTAAAGAGAAAAAGAGCTGATACTGCCTTTCATGTTGAAGTGGAAAGAAACAGTTGAGGAGTTGGATTTCTTCTTTCCCCCAGAATTCTCTGTAGCCTGGTATCCTCCCTTTAGTAGAAAAGTGAGAATACAGGTAAAAATAACAGCTACCTTCACTAAAAGCAACAGTGAAATCCTAGCTTTGATTTGTTGAAGAGGAAGTTGATAGGATCTGCCAGAGACTGTCCTGTGCATGTGGACAAACTGACTAGCACCATCAGCTGTAAAATGGCTAGACAACTTTTTAGTATCATAAGCTTTAGGAATTTGATCTGAAAGGTATTAAGCATTGAATAGATATCCAGAAGGATGGGTCAGTTACATCTGTACACAGGAAGTAAACATTTTAAGTGAAAAATTAGAAGCCCTTAAAAACTGTGAGGTCTGACTGCAATATGAATTTATAGACCTGCCTAGCACTAGCCCTGATAGATAGATAGATAGATAGATAGATAGATAGATAGATAGATAGATAGATAGATAGATAGATAGACAGACAGATAGCCCTGATAGTTAGATAGCCCTGAAGATCTTCCCTTAGAATTACTTATCATGTTTCATACCTGTGGTGGGAACCAGTTCAGTGACCAGTTTTCAGCCTTGCAGCAAGAGGAAGCAGCACAGCATGCAAGGCTTCTCAGCTCCAACTTTTCCTCTCAGTTGATCGTGGTGGGAGCAACAGGTTCCAATTCTGTCTCAGAGTACAGAGATATCTGCCTAGCCTAACACTGATTATATGAAATCCATACAGTGTCATATAGATTAATCACAACAATCACAATGTTGTGACATGAAAAATGGTAAGAAGGACCAGTGAAAACTGTTGGACTCTTTCCCCTAGATTTAATCAATTCTGATTGATAGAGCAACTATTAAGTGCCAAAATTAAAATTTGAAGTCAAATTAACTGCTGCCCTCTAACAAGTCTGTCTTAACAGTGAAGCATACTACAGTGACAGAAAAATACAGATGTTACGGGCTGAAAGCATGGAAACGGATAAATGCAACAAACATACAAGCAACAATTACCTTTTCAAGGCACAAAAAATATCTCTAAATCTGAAGTCTACAATACCTTAGAGAAAATGTCTCCTTTTGTTATGTCAGTTCAGTTTAAATTTTTGATCTAAGGGCCCTTGCAGGCAGTTGTAAAGACTTTTAAATGCTAGGCGTAGTAACAAACACATAATGTCTTTCATGTCTAGGCACTGACTTAATATTATGGGTTTGAAATTTCTTCTCCTTTCATTCTCCCTGCCCCCAAGAAAAGAAGTGTTGTATTTAATTGGCACTGGAACACTGAGTTTCTTCTTCACTAGCATTGTTTTTAGAACAGGAATATATAAACTGATTGATTCTTCTGCTGAAAGAAACACCAATGTAAAATGCATAGGCATCCCATTGGCATCCCTAGCTTTTCCTAGGATCAGAAAGTAGAGTATGATACAGTCTATGATATCTCTCTCCCTTGCCCTAAGCCCAACTACAAACCATCTACATAGGTTTTGTTTGCTTTCCTTCTGCTTTGGGTAGTTTACGCTGATAAGACTTTTGTGAACAGATATGCCAAAGATTGCAAAACTGGGTGTACAACTACTTTAGGGTACCTACATTCAACAAAGTCCAATTTACAGCATGTGGGCAGAAGCTGGCCTGGAAGATATTTCTGCAGGGCTTATACTTTTTCCTGAGAGAAATTTATTAGGCAACTAACAAAGGAAATAGATCCCAGCCAGGCAGATATCTCTGTACTCTGAGACAGAATTGGAACCTGTTGCTCCCACCACGATCAACTGAGAGAGAAAGGAGCAGCTGAGGAGCCTTGCATGCTGTGCTGCTTCCTCTTGCTGCAAGGCTGAAAACTGATCCCTGAACTGGTTTCCACCACAGGTATGGCCAAAGACCACACCTGCACCCTCACTTAAACAAATAAGCGTATGGGGGGGAATTTCAGAGATGCTCAATGATCTCATTGGCTTTTGGTTCCCTGAGAATCTGCCAATAAATAAGTCTTCTGTTTGGAGCTCTCACTATGTACATCGTTTGATATAGCTCTATTTATGTAACATTAAAAAACTGGCTGAATTACTTAGTTTCTTATAATAACAGAATGAGCGATTTTGCTGGTTCTTCAAAATGTTATTTTAACTGGCTTTATTTTAGAGGTTTAATTCAACAGTATAAAACATAATCCTAAGCAGCATGTTTTCACCCCTTTTCCATTACTGTGTTTTATAAGTTTAGAATTAGTTTCTTTTGGGATCACTCAGGTAAGACCCCTCATTTTGCTTACTTCATCTTTTTTATATTTTATCAGTAAAAAATAGACCACATTTCCTGCACAGATCAAGATTATACCAGTAAAAATAGACCACATTTCCTGCACAGGGAAAGTATTTTCCTTCTGGTGAAAAGCAACCCTATTCATCTCTCTCCTCATCTAGATCTCTATTGAATATTCATTTCTTTTCTCTACCCTCCCCTTGAAAAACAGTTAATATAATCTAATCTGTTGGTGACATTTACAGGGAATGAATGAAGATCTGTTTACTGAAACCTACAGGGTTGTATTAGTTAGTTCATTTAAACTATGCTTCCAGGAAGGGATCAAGGATTAAGCAAGTAGGATCTGACATATATTCCTCGAAGGAGTTTTATCCTTTCAAATTTTTCAGAAGAAATCTGGTTAGGTTTTAATTCAATTTCTCATCAAGAATTGCCACCTGCCTTTAATTTGACGCACAACAGAACCCTGCAGACTCACAAATACTGAAGTACGTGCTTTTTGTGCAATAGCTTTCAATCTGTTCCAACATACTGCAGAAAGGAAGGTTGACTTAACTGGAAAACAAGTTTGATCTGGTACTGGAGAGGCAGAGTTCAGATCCGTGTTCGGGTCAAAGTTGCTGTATCATCTTGGCCAACCACCATGTGGCTCCAAAAATACTGGTGTGCCGACAGTGAAAAGTTATACAGAAAAACACCACCTGGCTGCTTCACCACCTAAAGTTTATATAAGAAGCAATGGAGAAACAGAGCTTTTCTTCACTTAGCCTGCTATCAAACCCCTCTGGGTCCGCCAACTGATCATACCATGTGCCTAAATACAGCATTATTTATGCAGTCTGTCGCTGGATGAAACAAGCACTGTTGGAAGCAGGGACTGTATATTAAGTTCTCCTCTCATTACTACAGACATGTATATTCTCATTTGAGGTATTTCTAGTTCATACATTTCTGCCTACAATCTTCTCAGTACCTTGATCAGTATTTTGGCCATAGTTAGTCCAAGTTTTTGATGCTTATGTCTACCTAGTTATGCTACACAGAACTCAAGTACCCGTGTCATGACTGTGCATCCCATTCCCACAGGAAGAAGCACAAAGGTTAGTGAGCTTTATTACATGTAAATCCTCTAAGGAATCTAGATCTTAGTCTTCTCTGGCTGCATTTTCCTTAAAATAAGATGTCATGATGAACACAACAGGAATGCCGGGTTCTTGAGAAGTGTTAATATAGCTGGCTATAGAAAAGCACAAAGAAGGTAATTCTGTTTAATGTGCTAGTAGCAGAAATGTATTTGATCACATTTGTTACATTATTAGGCAGCATTCTATTGTTCTGCAAATATCTGTGAAATCAGTATCCGGGAGAAATGAGAGATTTAACATGGAATCATGTCTTCCTCAATAGACAGACAGTCATTCTTTGGAAGAGTCTAAACACTAGAAAGACTCACTACCAGCAGAAACACAGAAACAACAACATAAGCACTTCTTTTTGGTAAAAGGAAGCTGGAGGGATACAGACATAGTAATAGGCCTAAAGCACATATCTAGGGATGATGATTATTATTACTATTAATTTCCAGGGATTTTACAGTTAGCACTATTATTTTTTTCCAAGCCTTACAGAGCAACCTATAACTATTACAAGACTCCTTTTAGTGTTTTAGACTTACAACTCAATTTCTTTAGACTCTCACCAGTATGAATATCCTGCATGAGAGAGTTCAACATGCTAGCTTTAAAATGATAATGATTCCTAAAGAAAAGATGTAAATTCAGCAGGAACTCTACAGCAAGGCAATTTCTGCTTCAAGTCGAACCCCATCCACAAACAGCTAACAGTCCTTACTTGTAGCCGTGTTTTATGTAAGACAGACCACTTATTCTGGAGATTTTATTGCTTGCCTGTATGTATAAAAGGCGGGCGCAACATTTTAGGAAGACAAGAATTTACTCCAAACTATTACTACAGAAAACTATTGCCAGATTATGGTTATTCTACAGTTTTTACACCACCTCTTCCTAACACATCCAGTGGAAATTCTAGTAATCCAATAGGATTTGCTGTCCTCCAGTTTCAGATACATATACTGCTAATGAACTGATTGGATTTGCTCACAGCTTGATACCCGATTACAAATTCAGAGCTGCAGTCTTAAAACTGGTCATAATCATAGCTGTACTATACACAAAGAGATTTCTACAACTGTTTTGCTTCTAGTCTCTGAAAAATATTTAAAGCATATGTCATAGCTATTTATTCTAGCATTATGTCATATCTATCAAGTATCAGCATGCCTATTCATTAGAGTATATAGTCAAATAAAACCAGATACAGTCTATCTGTCTGGATAGTGATGATCCATTTTCTTTCAACAGGAAAAAGATGACTACAAGGAATAATATTTGTATCTGAGAGATCCATATTTAATGAACAACAATGTCAGTGTGTGGTGTACTTTTACTCTAATTTGAAAGCTAAAAGTAATAGCAGTAACATTAACAGATTCTGAAAAAAACATGATTTTTTTGTTGCACTGGTTAAAAGTTTACTAAACAGTAAAGTTGAGATGACATTCAGTTTTGTTTAATTTTGAGAATGACCACATAGTGATAACTTCATTAAGAACAGCACTGCTCATTCAGGAGAAGGCTATTTATTGGTCACAGAATTGTTAAGGATATCTATCAGTCACAGAAAAATAATCTGCAAAAAACCCTGTCTTTTTCAGTTATGAACTGATAAACACTAAGAGATAAACAAGTGAGAGATTCATCAACGGAGTTTGGCTTCGAATCTCAGCTCAGTAAATAGGGAGTTAGTATTTCAATCGTGTTATGGGATCAGGTCAATATTTAGCATCTAGTCTTGCAAGAGTATAAATTTCATGTCCAAGAGAGAGCTTCATGGACATTTGCTCACAGCCCATCTCCCCCACAGGAGGATAAAAATGAAATAATTAAGCACAAATATAATATAAGCCGCACATTCAGTCAAGCCCCCTGAGAAAAGTAAAGCACATAAGAAAAAAAAAATATGAATTTCCACAAAAAGCTTTTGTCGTGACTTTGATAAACTGTAGATGATTCTATTTGATGAAGCTGTTCCTTTATCAGTGATGTGGTATCAGCAAAAAACATTATTTAAATAAGATTTTAGAAGTTCATCACTGTTGATCAACTTTCCTTCAAATCCTTTTCCTACTAATCTTACTGGATTAGTAAATGTAGGTGGGTGTGCACCTCTGTGACAGTAACCCCTTCCTCTCTTATTTACTGACCACAGAAATCTCTGTGGAGCTCCTAGCATGTGCCTTGGCAATCCACTGACTCACAATCATGCTGGCTGAGGAAGGTCATCAGATTTGAAGCTGCAAGGGTTAAAAGTAAAGTTTGCCCAGCCATACCTAAGGCTGACTCGAGCAGGAGTAAGTAGGACTAAAGAAGAATAAATGGGTTCGATCAGCACTGAACCCCAAAAAACCGTTGCTGGATCAACTGGACACTCTCCCGTGTCAGCTCAGGGATTACAATTATCAATGATGAGCATGGAATGGGAATGTACAATCTGCACTTCTCCTTCCAGGGATGCTAATTCAGTCTCCTTCTCTGTATAACTACCTAAAGACAGCTAGGAAGAACTGTTAGCCCTTTATGATACTGCTGATATTGCTGGTGACGTTATTCAGATGCAAAGGAACTTCATTGATTGGTTTTTAAAATTAATGAAATCATGAAAAGCAATGTTCTAACACACACCTGGCAATTAGTTTGCAAAACTGGCATCTTGAGTGCAGAAAACTGCCAGTTTATGTCTATCCAATTAAAGAATCTCAACATTTTGATGCTAGCTCAGTATACTGAGGAAGGCCCTTGCACATGTCCAGATGAGGATCTGATGGATCAGCAGGCAGAGTGAGGCTAGAAATTAATTCCTTTGGCAGGAGAGGGCCATTCCTGAGGGCTTTTAGGAAAAAGACAGTCTCTAAGTAGCAAGGATTTCAAACAACATGGAATTTAGAAGTTAAACACTATGTTCTGTGTGACACTTGAAAATGAACAGGTAGCCAGTGCATTTTAAGACCATGCTTTCCTCTTTGGAAAGGACCCCACAAGGGGAATATATGAGGAAAGAGCACATCCTGAAATCATTCGCTATAACTGTGAATGGAGATTCACTATACTCTGAGTGGGATCACTGTATGGGAATGAATTCCATAAAATTAGGATCCATAATTATAAAAAGGGTGTTAATATATTTGAATGCACCATGAGAAGGGCAACAAAGTGGGGCAGGGGCTGGATTGCAAGTCCTGAGAGGAGCATCTGAGGACTTGGGTTTGGCTGGGATAGGAGGCTGAGGGACAGCCTCACTGCTCTACAGCTTCCTGAGGAGGAGAAGTGGAGAGGGATGTGCTGAGATCTTCTCCCTGGTACCCAGTGCCAGGACGTCTGGGGATGGCTCAAAGCTGTGCCCACCAGGGGAGGTTTGGACTTGACATGAGGAAGCATTTCTTTACCCAGAGGGTGGTTAAAACCTGGAACAGGTGGTTGGTGCCCCATGCTGTCAGTGTCAGGCATTCGGACAATGCCTTTCATGCCTTGCTTTCACTTTTGTCCAGGCAGTTGGACTACATGGTCTTTGTAGGTCCTTTTCAACACAACTGTTCTACTTCTATTCATTCCCTGCACTCATCATGAGTTGAATCATGATGACACTTCTTTGCCTGAAATGCTGGGGGGGGGGTCAACTATGAAGAGACACAAATCACAAAGGTTACAAGTGGAAACAAGATTTATTTTTCTTTCCATTATGTTATTTTCCTTTCTATAACTTTCTGTTACGTACCTTTCCTTTCTGAGACAGTACTCTGCTTTTTGTTATGATACTTTGTGTTATGTTACTTTCTGTTAATTTCCTATTACTTTAACTCCTGTTCCTTGCCTTGCTGTTAGTATTCTTTCTTCCATTATGTGAACTTCCTTTCCATTAATTTCCTTTCTGTTGCTCTCCCTTCCATTATGTTACTTTGGATTCCAATACGACCATTTCCATTGTGTTACGATACTTTCAGTTGCATTCCTTTCTTTCCTTCCTGTTTCGTTCCTTTCTGTTACTTTCCTAAAAAGGAAATTTTATGAAGTGTGGTATTTCCTGTTCCTTTACATTCCTTTCCTTTTATTTCTGTTCCATTATCTTCTTCTCCTTTGTTACGTTACTCTTTTTTCATTTCTGTTCCATTGCAGTATGTTTCTTTCCTTTCTGTAACTTAACTTTCTTCTGTTACCATTGTTTCCACTATGTTACTCTACTTTCTGTTATTTTCCTTCCCGTGTTATTCCTTTCCATTCTGTTACGTTACTTTCAGTTACGTTATGTTCCTTTCCTTCCTGTTCCACTATGTTCCTTTCCTTTTATTTTTGTTATATTCTTTTCTTTTTCCATTATATTTTTTTCCATTCTGTTACTCTCCATTACATTCTGTCTGGTCTTCCGTTACGTTAATTTCCTTTCCGCTACTTTCTGTTACTTTACCCTCCATTATTTTCCTTTCCACTACATTCTTTTCTGTTCCATTCCATTCCTTTCAGTTAGGTTACCTTTCCTTACCTTTTGGTTATGTTATGTTAACTTTCCTTTCTGTTGCTGTTCTTTCTGTTACTGTCCTTTTTCTGTTACGTTACTTTCCTTTCCTTTTCATTACATTATTTTCCATTATGTTATTCTTCTTTGTGTTACGCTATTTTGCTTTCCAATACATTCCTTTCCACTCCATTGCATTACTTTGTTATGTCACGTTCCTTTTCTTTCCTTCATGTTCTGTTATGTGCCTTTTATTTCTGTTCCTGTTATTTCCTTTCCTGAAAAGGAAATGTTATGAAGTATGGTATTTTATTTCCTGTTCCATTCTGTTTCTTTCAGTTCTGTTCCATTATAATGTTGTTCTTTCCATTACATTACTCTCATTTCAGTTCCATTGAAATACTTCTTTCCTCACTGTTATGTTACTTTGCTTTCTGTTACTCAGCTTTCTTCTGTTACCTTTCTGTGATGTTATTCTTCTCCATTATGTTATTTTCCTTCCCGCTACGTTCCTTTCCATCCTGATCTGTTACTTTCAGTTATGTTCCTTCCCTTTCCATTGCATTCCTTTCCTTCCTGTTGTTATTTTCCTTTTCTTTCTGTTCCTGTTATTTTTCCTTTCCTAAAGAGGAAATGTTAAGTATGTTGTTTCCTGTTCCATTGCAGCACGTTTCCTCCCATTCCTGTCTGTTATGTTTCTTTCCTTTTTTACTTACTTTCCTTTCTGTTACTTACCTTTCTTCCATTACCACTCTTTCCATTACGTTACTCTTTTCTGGGTATTTTCTTCCTACATCGTTCCTTTCCATTCCCTTCTGTTCCTTTCAATTATGTTATTTTGCTTCCTTTTGCTTTCTCTCTTACTTTCCATTACGTTCCTTTCCTTTTGTTCTTCTTCAGTTACTTTTTGTGGCATTCCTTTCCTTTTTGTTAATCTCTGTTACGTTCTGTCTGGTCTCCTGTCACATTAGTTTCCTTTCCACTATTTAACTCTATTACTTCACTCTCTATTACTTACCTTTGCACTATGTTCTTTTCTGTTCCATTCCATTACTTTCAGTTACGTTGCCATTCCTTTCCTTTTGGTTACATTAAGTTAAATTTCCATTACTTTCCTTCCTGTTATTGTCCCTTCTGTTCCTTTCCTTTCCATTACGTTATTTTCTGTTACGTTACTCTCCTTTCTGTTACATTATTTTGCTTTCCGACACTTTCCTTTCCATTCCTTTGTGTTACTTTCAGTTTTGCCACGAACCTTTCCTTCCTGTTCCGTTCCATTTCTTTTGTTTCTGTTACTTAATTTCCTTTCCTAAAAAGGAAACTTCATAAAGTATGGTATTTTATTTCCTGTTCAGTTATGTTCCTTTCCTTTCATTTTTGTTCTGTTATGTTCTTCTTCGTTACGTTAGTCTCTTTTCATGTCTGTTCCACTGCAATGCATTTCCTTCCTCTCCATTGTGCTACTTCCCTTTCTCTCACTTACTTTTTTTTTCCTGTAAGTTTCTTTTGTTGCCATTCTTTCCGTAGTGGTACTCTTGTTTCCATTATGTTATTTATTTCCCACGTCATTCCTTTCCATTCTGTTAGTTTCAGTTATGTTCGTTTCCTTTGATTTTTGTTCTGTTATGTTCTTCTCCTTTCCATTATGTTCCTTTCCTTTAGTTCCTCTTCTGTTACTTTCCGTTACATTCCTTTCCTTTCTGTTACTCTCCGCTATGTTCTTTCCGGTCTCCCATTACGTTCGTTTCCTTCCTGTGACTTAACTTTCTGTTACTGTACTCTGTTATTTTACTTTCTGCTATATTCTTTTCTGTTCCATTCCACTTCTGTCAGTTACATTACCCTTTCTTTCAGGTACATTACATTAACTTTCTGTTACCTTCCTTCCCATACTATCTTCTGTTACCTTTCTTTCCTTTCCATTACATTATTTTCCATTATGTTACTCTCCATTAAGTTATTTTGCTTTCCAATACTTTCCATTCCATTGTGTTACTTTCAGTTATATCACATTGCCTTTCCTTTCCTTCCTGTTCCATTGCGTTTCTTTTATTTCTGTTAGTTTATTTCCTTTCCTAAAAAGGAAACTTCGTAAAGTATGTATTTTATATCCTGTTCCATTACGTTCATTTGTTGTATTTTTCTTCTGTTATGTTCCTCTTTGTTATGTTACTCTCCTTTCATGTCTGTTCCACTGTAATACGTTCTTTCCTTTTCTCTCCATTATACTTCTTTCCTTTCCTCTCCATCATGCTACTTACCTTTCTCTTACTTTTCTTTCTGATGTTCCTTTCCTTTCTGCTAGTTTCAGTTACATTCCTTTCCTTGTATTTTTTGTTCTGTTATGTTCTTCTCCTTTCCATTATGTTCTTCTCCTTTAGTTCCTCTTCTGTTACTTTGCTTTCCTTTCTGTTACTCTCTGTTATGTTCTCTCTGGTCTCCCATTACGTTTGTTTCCTTCCTGTGACTTAACTTTCTGTTATTTTACTTTCTGCTACGTTCTTTTCTGTTCTGTTCCATTTCTGTCAGTTATGTTACACTTTCTTTCAAATACATTACATTAACTTTTTGTTACCTTCCTTTCCATACTATCCTTTCTTCTGTTACCTTTCTTTCCTTTCCGTTACATTATTTTCCGTTATGTTACTCTCCATTATGTTATTTTGCTTTCCACTACCTTCCTTTCCATTCCGTTACTTTCAGTTATGTCACGTTCTTTTCTTTCCTGTTCTGTTACTTTCCTTTTATTTCTGTTCCTATTATTTTATTTCTTCTCCTAAAAAAGGAACTTTATAAAGTGTAATATTTTATTTCCTGTTCCACTACATTCCTTTGCTTTCATTTTTGTTCTGTTATGTTCTTCTTTCCATTACGTTACTCTCCTTTAATGTCTGTTCCATTGCAATACATTTCTTTCCTTTCCTCTCCATTATGCTACTTTTCCTTTGTTACTTTCCTTTCTGTAACTTAACTTTCTTCTGTTATTGTTCTTTCCGTTACTTTACTCTACTTTCCATGTTATTCTTTTCCGTTCTGCTACGTTACTTTCAGTTATGTTATGTTCCTTTCTTTTCCTCTCTGTTATGTTCCTTTCATTTTTGTTCCGTTATGTTCTCTTTTTTATTATGTTCCTGTCCTTTTGTTACTCTTATATTACTTTCCATTACATTCCTTTCCTTTCTGTTACTCTCCATTATGTTCCGTCCTTTCTTCTGTTACGTTATTTTCCTTTCCGCTACTTAACTTTCTGTTACTCTATCCATTATTTTCCTTTCTGCTACATTCTTTTCTGTTCCTTTCCATTAATTTTGGTTATGTTACCTTTCCTTTCCATTACGTTACTTTTCCTTTCCGGTACTTTCTTCCTGTTACTGTCCCTTCTTTTACATTCCTTTCCTTTCCATTACTTTGTTCTCTGTTATGTTACTCTCCTTTCCGTTGCATTATTTTCCTTCCCGCTATGTTCCTTTCCATTCCGATCCATTACTTCCAGTTATCTCACATTCCTTTCCTTCCCTACCTGTTCCGTTATATTCCTTTTTTATGCTCCTGTTATTTTATTTCCTTTCCTAAAAAGGAAATTATATGGAGTATGTTCCTTTGTTTCCTGTTCCATTACGTTAAACTCATTTCTATTCCACTGCAGTGTTTCTTTTCCTTCCCCTCTGTTATGTTTCTTTCCTTTCTGTTACTCACTTTCCTTTCTGTTACTCAACTTTCTCCAGTTACCCTTCTTTCCTTTACATTTTGTTACTCTTTTCTGTTGCACTATTTTCCTTCCCACTACATTCCCTTCCATTCTGTTCTATTTCTTTCAGTTATTTTGCTTTACTTTGCTTTCTTTTTTACTTTCCTTTCTGTTACGTTCCTTTCCTTTCATTTCTCTTCCAGGATGCTTGAAAAGTGCTCTTGTGCCTTCCTAGCGCTGGTGTTGCACGCAGGGAGAGGTGGAAAGTGGCAGCTGCTGATGGGCAGCAAGGCTGGAGCCCTTCCAAGCACAGGCTGCTGTGCGCAAGCAAGAACCCCCTGGGAATGAAGCCAAGGGAAGAGCAGAGCTTGCTCCTGCTCCAAGCTTGCACTGGGCAATGGAGCCAGAGAAAGCCAGGGCACAAGTTGTGCCCTGGAGGTGTGCAAGCAGCGGGCAAGAACCAAGCCCAAAGGACCCTGACAAGGGGCTGTGCTCAACGCAACAGAGGACAAGCAGCAACCCCCAGGCGCTACCCTGGGAGTCGCAAAAGCTTCCTCCCCCCAGATGTGGGGCACGAGGGGCACCCGCGTGGAGCAGGAGCAGCAGCCTTTGGGCCACCACAGCCCAGAGGAGCCCTGCCAAGGGGCTGGCTCACTGCTGCAGAGGAAGGCAAAAAACACCCAGGGACACTCACAGATCCGTGAGGGAAAAAAAGCCTTCCCCCCACCAGCTGCAGGACACGAGGGGCCACCTTCGTGGTGCATGAGCAGCCGGAATGGACCAGAGGAGCCCTAACAAGTGGTCTTGCTCGATGCTCAGAGGAAGGCAAAAAACCCCCGGGCCCAGTGCCAATCTGCCCGGGGGAAAATTCCTTCCTGACCCCAACACTGGCGATCGGCTATCCCTGAGCATGGCAGCAAGACCTGCTCCTGGCCCCAAAGGGTGATCACGCTTCCCAGAAGACCCCTAAGCCCTGTTCTCCCTCAACCCAGAACCACCTCAGCAGTTCCCAAGGGTGGTCAAAGGCCCCAGGCCTGATCGACCCTGTGGGCAAGAATCCTCCCTCCCTATGCCTGGCAGGGCACCAGCGGCTGCTCCAAAGTGCTGGGATCCCTGGATCCCTTTGCTTACAGCTGCTGTTCCTGGCTATGCAGGGGATGAGGATGATGAGCTCTGCAGTGCTCCTCAAGGTGGCATTCCTATGGTCTGGCCACAGCTATCCAGCTGAAAAGAACTGTTCCCCTTCCATGCGCTAGCAAGCTCATCCTGCCAGGAGCTGGCCTCCAGCAGCCTTGACCAGGCTCAGGTCTTCCTCCCTCAAGGCCCCTCCAAGTAACTCCGCCAGCTCCTCAAGAACTTCCTCTCAGATGTCCTTGGGCTGCCCTGGGCCATCTCTGCCAGGGGACACAGGAGGCTGCTCCCTTTTATTCTGTCCCGGGGCATTGTGACTGCTGTGTTGCCGGGTGGTATCACAATGACATGGGGGTGATGGGGCCCCCCCATGCCCAGCCACACCTGCTGCCCCTCAGCCCAGCAGCCTTCAGAGGAAGCCTTTGGGGTGCTGCCCCCGAGGCAGTGCCTGTGCCCAGGGAGGCCCAGGGGCTGTCCCAGCCCTTGGTGGCCATGCTCTGGGCACAGCTGCTGGGCTCCCTGATGCATCCTCAGACACTTGGCTTCCAGGGAAAAGCTCAGGGCTGTTCCTCTTCTTTTGAGGTATGGCAGAAGCCAGCCCTGGCAGCTGCCAGGTTGTCCAGAACTGTGCTTTACATACTCCTCCTCAGAAATACACCTAAATGTTTACTGTCACTGCTTTTCTTTTAGCAAGAACAAGTATTTATCATAAACAAGCCCCTTGCTCCAGAAAATCATTTCAGCGGCGTACATTTTTCAGAATAGAAAGATTGAATAAGATTTATTAGGGTTAAAGAGAAAGATTCTTTTTCCCTCTCTGCAGAGTTTTTCTAGGATTAGAACACAAGACAAAGAACAAGTGAGGATTTGGGGGACTTCGGAATGTTTGGGCATCCAGCTACAAGCTGGTATGTAACCCACACAGTTACCTGAAAGAATCTTGCCGGCATGCTGGTGCTTGTGGTAATATGTTTAAGTGAAAAAACAAAGGCATAAGCATAAAACACTTTTCAAACAATCTGCATTTCAAATGATTCTAACTTGCTTAAACAGCTACAGATTGCACAAAGATATCCTATGTAGAGAAAGGTAATGAAACCATTCCTGTTTTGTGGCAGCTCTGTAGAATTTGTAACCTTTCAGCTGTCCCTTGATCCATGTGAAGGAATATGGCAGTTGTCACACTCTGGTACATAGGGGACAAGTGCCACAGTAATAAAAGCACTGCCACTGTCAACCTATAATAATCTGTCTACAAAGTCACTTTTCTGGGCTGAAATGGATTATGAAGTAAACACACTTGAACCTCTCTTGTTGAAAGGTAGCTTTCATCTCCATTTCCACATCAAAAGCTTGTATGGTTCCAAAGAAGAGTGGGGAGAGGAAGAGCAGGGGGCATATGCAGGAACTGGCTTCCAGCCATAGGGCCAGGAACAGCTGCAGGCTGAAGTCATGGCATGGTTTCAGACCTTCCCCAGTCCTGTTTGACATCCTTTTTGTGAATTTGGGAACAACTCAGCTGTAAAGCAGGTTGTGCCTCCAGTCTGGGCACTGGAATATCATCCGCCCCTGATGCAGAGGGGATGGTATCTGTCTTACTCCTCGCTGTCACTTCACTACTGGATATAGAGGCAGAGGCAGAACAGAGAGGAAGGCCAGGAGCATGTCTACAAAAAGAGGCAGAATTGAGGAATTTGAAGACTATTTGCAGTGACGATCCTTAATTCCAAAGAAATCCTGTCCTGCTGCCAGTTACATGGAGGCCATTTTCATGACCCAATATGCTGCTGTACTTTGTTATTTTAATGGATTATTTCAAATTTGGCTTGCAATCACACAGTCCAGAAATTATGGCTCTATGGGATTAAAGTCAAATGCTGTCAATCTGTCTGTCATACAGTGCATCACCACAGCAGGTAAGCAACAATCATCCAGATTGTTCTTCTGCACGTAGCTAGTTACTCACATTGATTCTTTAACATGAAATTATCACCAAAAATTGGTGTCTAATTCATCTCACTGTGTACGGACAGAATCCCACAGTTCACCCATTCATGAAATGCGAGAAGCAGCCACAGGGGCATTCTTGCTACTGCATTTTTCCACTCATTTCTGTCATTTCATCTCTTATGGTACACAGAGATTTTTGTTAAAATTGGCGTATGTTCTGCATAATTTACAATGACAGATTGGACACTATGCTTTGAAACCATTTCAGTATCTCCTCATTGTGATTTCATGATTAAAATCCATAATCCTAGCCGTAACAAAGTCAGGTGAGCTTTGGAATTCTCCAAAACTGCTGGGATAAATTAGTTGTGAGTTATAATTCCTGTTGAAAGTCTTACGCTAAAATCCTAAAGTACGACTGTACCATCTGGCCTGTGACTAGTTAAGTTTGTTAGTGATAAGTAAAGGAGGTATACAGAGACCTGTGCTGTCACAAGCAGTATAGCATGTTGATCACTGTGAAAACAAAGCAAATTCCATTGCTAATACAATTAAAGGTAATTAAGATACACAAACAGGGATGACTGTTTATCCTCAGTAGCATTTTCACTGCCTGTAATTGCTTTATATATATACCTGAATGTAATTCTATGCACTTTTACTATTTGGTCACCAGTAAAAAGAGAATGTTCCTTAGCTTTGGTCATCACTTTGAATAAGATCTCAGCTTGTAGTCTTTGCCATAGCAAAATGCTAATATGAAGGAAGGAAGAATAAAAATAATGAGGCACTGGTTTAACACTCTTATCTCCCAAGTACAAGTGTAATGCTCTAATGTGACTATTCTAGCATCCTAAAAAAATACTAGAACAGAAATGCAGAAACCTTTTCCATACATGTCAGGTGTTCAGCTTGGCAGAACATGGGAGCAGTTAGCTCCAGGCAGCTGCAACAAGAGAACTTGCCACAGTTTTTGTCATGTTCCTATAGAGAGAACTGTCCCCTCCTTACTATCTGCTGTAGCTAATGATGAAAAATGCCACCATTCACAACTTCACCTTTTCTTCCCCCAACCAAATGGCTGAAGTCTGCAGTAAGAATAATTCATTGTGACAGCTTATCTTTTTGCCCAGTGGGGGTCTTCACTGAAGTGTGGCTATGAAAGCAATTTCCATGTTGATGATGACTGAAGCCTTTATGATTCAGAGCTAAACAAGTTACAAAAGGCAGGAGGATACCAGTATCACAGTCACAAATATCTTCCGATTTCAAAGGAAATGAAATTAAGCTAATATATAGTACATGTGGTACTTGGATCCTTTGAAAGAAAGCCACAGAAAAGATGTTATATATAGTGGCATATAGTAATAGAAGTGCTTGTAAACTATTATTTGCAGATGTTCATAAGAAAGCCATGCAAATCAGTCACATCTAAAACTTGGCATTATTACTTCTTAGTCAAAGGGTTTGCTCCAAAGTGCAGACTACAAAGAAATAAATTTGATCACGGTAAAACAACAAACTGGATTACAATTCAATCCTTAAAAAATCCCAAAACAACCCTAAGAAAATTCTTGGGATATTGTCCTCATTTCCTTTGATTGTTGCAGAATAACAACTGTTACGCTGTAACACAGACTTCCAGTGCCTAGGAAGCATAAATATAAGATATATAGTTCTGTTTTATATAATCAGGATGATATAAGTGTCCAAGGTGGCAGAAGAAAGAGAGTAAGACTACACTTCCTTAGATAAAGAGAGCATGTATGCAGAAACATACATAAACCAGTGTTATTTATATTAAAATATATTATGAATACAAATGTTGTGAGGTATATAAAATAAGTCCAATATATAAAGCATAATATTTTAATACAGTAAAAGGTATTTCCTATAATACCATATATGGCATATGGTATTATATTATAATGAATAACAGTATATATTATTATACCTTATAAAAAGAAATACCATATGAATAGTAATTTCTATATGAAGTTCAACTCAAAAGTAAGCTGCCTGACATATAGAAAGCTTTAAGTCTTATTTTTCAGTAGTGCATTGTAAACCTGATTCTAGTTAACTTACATTCGAAGTTAATTGTAACTACATTGTAATACATTGCAAAAGCCTAATTCTGATTACTTTCACTATGATGATGGAATTATTTCTAATAGATGCTGGCATAAACAGGATCAATACTAACTGTCACATAAACAGATTTATCCACTGGGGAAAAAGCAGGGACTTAACTAGATGTATCTTCCCATCCTTTCTTCCAAGTCCATTTACGTTTCCAAAACCAGGTATTCAAAATGAAAGTGAGCAATTCAAACTCTCAAATACTAACCCATAAGACCTTTCTAATTTCAGCTGTATGTGAGGAGATAGAGCAAACTTTTTCCCTATGACAGCAGCTCTTCACTTCCTCTTTTCTCTATGACTTCAGCCCTCAACAGGTCCATGAGAAGCAGCAATCTAAAGCAGCCACACACACCAGGACAACTCATTGGTACACCACATGCTCCTTCACACTGATAATGCTAAAATGGAATACTGGGTCTGGCTGGGATGGTTTCCAGTTTACCATCTTCACAGCAGCCTGTACGGTGGTGTTCTTCAGTTTGGGTAAACCACTGTTAATAACACACCACTGTTTTGGATCCTGCTAAACAGAGCTTGCACAGCACCTGGGATTTTGCTCCACACTCTCCCCCATAAAGGCCAGAAGGAACGGGGTGGGCGAGAAGTTAGGAGGTGACACAGATGGGACAGTTGACCCAAACTGACCGTAGCAGTATCCCATACTATGCAGTGTCATGCTCAGCAATAAAATCTCAGGGAATGGAGGAGGAAGGGGTGGGGATGTTTCTTTTTCCAAACATTACATTTGCTGAGACCCCATTTCCCTAGTAGCAGCTGGACAGCTGCATGCTGATGAGTAGTACTGAATGAATTCCTCTTCTCACTTGCCTGCATGTGCAGGTTTTGCACTTCTTATTAAACTGCCATTCTTATTAAACTATCATCTTAATCCAAGAGTCTTTTCACTTGTAAGAGTCTTTTCACTTTCCCCTCCTCCCCACACCATCTCCTGGAAGAGAGGAGTGAGAAAAAAAGTAGGGCAGATGTTTGGCTGCTGGCTACAGTCAACTCACAACTTATTTAGTGCAAACTGATGTCTGCATTTCAGGAAGAGAAGGCATTTTGTAAGACCAAAGCAGCATCCTGCATTTTGTTTTTCTTTGGTAGCATTAATCTATTTGAAATTCTCTTGCCTTCAGTAGGAAATCAAAGGCACACACTTTTCTTTACCTTAACTGTGACACTCTTTGCTAATACCCAGAGTCATTCAGCCTGTGGAATATCCATCCTTGGACATTCTCAAAACTCTACTGACTGTGGCCCTGAGCAACCTGACACAGCTTTGAAGCTGGCCCTGCATTCGAGCAGGGCTCGGACCACGTGAACTCCAGTGGTTGCTCCTTACCTGAATCCTTGTAGGGTTCTATGATCTTATAATTTCTGCTTCTTTCTAAATTCTAAAAAGCCATTTTCAGCTTTCCAGCAAACTTGTAATGAATTTAGTATGTAGGCAACTCTCATAAGCCAAGCTGCCTGCATTCAGGAGTTGGGCTAATTGCTCTTTCCTGTCTTTCCTCTTGTTTTCTTTTTTGCCATCAAAGAAGAAAATACTACTCAGGAGGAAGAGAAATTAACACAGGTAAGTGCTTGGAAAGGTAGGGATCAAAGCAAAAGCCTGCTATAATTCTGAACTACTCTTCTCAGTTTAGAAAAAAGAAAACCAACCCAGCCACCAGGCACTATTTTAATAAAGTTTAAGCATTTATTACATAAACAGTTGTGTAAGCATGTGGACCTATTTTAGTAGTCTGTGGAATTCAGTGAAGTCAAAAGGCACTGATGCCACCTCTTCTGTACCACTGTACATTCTCAGAACATGCAGGACAAAGAATCACAGATTCATAAAATGGTTTGGGTTGGAAAGGAACTTGAGATCATCCAGTTCCAACCCCCTGCCAAGGGCAGGGACACCTCACACTAAACCATGTCCCCCAAGGCTCTGTCCAACCTGGCCTTGCAGGCTGCCAGGGATGGAGCATTTACCTCTTGCTTGGGCAACATGCATCAGTGTATCAGCGTATCAGCGATGTCTCCACAACTTACCGATCAATAATGGCACACATGTCAATGGTGACATTGGCAAAGCTTCCCAGCTGGCCTTGCTCCACTGCGTGTAAATCCACCAGCTGATCATCCACATGAATAAACTGCATGCACCCTTGAAATGAATGCTGGAATAGCGAGTGATCCGAGTCATTCATCTGTACGGGAAACCCTGTAAAGCAGCAGGATAAAGAGCATTATTCACTTCATGTACTATTGCTCAAGCCAGTACTTTTTCCACAGGCAAAGACATGTTTTATAGATGGGGAAAGAAAAAGGCAAGGTGGGAAGGAAATATTATACAGTTATTAGATTACATTGTAAGGTTATTGATTTAAGTCATTGGGAACTACCTGCAAGAATTCATACAGTAGAGTTGATGATTCTTTCATTAGTTCTGTCTACAGGATAGAAATCTTCTGCTACCCTTCTCCTCCCCGAGCCTTCTATTGCTGTTTCTCATTATTTCTCTCTTCACACAAAGATTAAGGGAACAGAAAAAATATCCATCTTGCTGTACTTCAGGAATCACATTCCCACTTCTTAGATTTTTCTGGGCAAAACGTATTCCATGTGTTCCACTACATGAATTTCTAGACAGGTTTCTCTAGAACTAGCCTTCCTGGGCAATGGACTTGTGTTGGAAACTTCCTGCATACTTGAAACTAGCCCTAAAATCTAATGTCCTGGCCCACTTCGGAGGAATGTGAGAACATTCTGTCAGATTTCCATTCTTGCTCTCAATACATTAATTTATCTGTCTTTCTGAAGGTGTTTTATAAGAGATGAGAATGAATTAGTGTCTCGATTCATGTTAAAAGCCAGGGACACAGAGGATGTTTGTATGTAGTTGTTTAACTGAATGCCCTTTGGAAGTGAATGTGTTGATTTACTTGTGAAAAATGTCATGGATAAGACAGGATCTCCTGGATAGGTGGAGAGACACATTCACTGCTTATAAATCTTAAGCAAGATTTAATTACCTGGAAAAGCTTCAGGAAAAGAATTCAGACAGAATCTGTTTAAGTTGAGAACAGGAAGAAAGGGAATGCAGCCAGCACTTTACTGGCAAAGAAAGGAGATAAAATGCATAATGGATTTATAGATTTCAGCTAGGAAGATGACTAGCCCTGAAGTTCTTGACTGACACACTGGTTTTGGTGGCTAAGACAGCTCCCATTCCTTCTGTCATTTTCCTGCCCAACTTGCTGATCTCCGATGCCCCACCCTTCTTCAGTAAATGGAAACAGCTATTCATGAGACAGGAGAATAATGGATTATCCAACTAATATTGTTTGAACAGCAGCAGGAAAAAGGAATAAAAGTAATTCTAAATTCTGTTCCTGAATACAGTTTATCACGTGACACACAAAGGGACTGGCTAAAAGAGAGGTCAGTGTATAGAGGACAGAAACAAGCAACTGGCGCTTGAGGGCAGATGCTGCTTAATGTGGCACCTATTAATAAAACAAACCCCAGATACATAAAAAGTCTTCCCCAAAATATAATTAAGACTCATTTTAACTGAAAGGTTTTGCCAGAACATTCATGGCCAAAGGCTTTTCTTGAGGTTGTATCACCCAACAATGCAAGAAGCCATAAACTGTTATGTGGAAGATTATTAACCCCCTCACACTAATACACATCAGATGGAAACAGAAAAACTACAAAGTATTCCTCAGTTGCTTAACTAGTACACAAAAACCTCATCAGAACAACAGCCCTCCACCAAAATTGTGCTAATCCCAGACTGAGGATTGTTAGTTTGGATTGGCAGGAAAGTCAAGCCATAGGAAAAGGGTTTAAGTTTTCTTCCCAGCATGTGCACTGGCTAGTGACTTATGTGAAGAAGAGAAGATAGGGCTTTCAGAAACCTGCTTCCTACTTGCTTTAACTTGTTCTTTCCAGTGACTGACTAAACTGATTCAGCTGAGGCTTTACAGTAGACAACAGTACAGAGCGACTGAAAGTGCAATTCCCTGTTGTTTGGTGGATACAAGCACAATATACATGTAAACCCAGCAAAGCCAAGGACATTATATGGCCGTATCTGAATAGAATGAAAGATTACCCATCGTCTTTCAAGCACAAACTGAAAAACAAGGTGAAAACCTAGAGACACAATTAAATTTCCACATCAGAAACAGTATGAACCAAGTAACTAAGCCACAAATTAGATTCAGCAATATTTTCCAACAAGTTACTACCAACATATGATAGCATTTGAGAACTAAACACAGAGGCATTTTAATACATAATTCTCACCTTCACTGCATCTGAAGTGTCACTACACTCTAATGAGCACACAGTTATTATTGGTCTCTGCTGCTGGCTGACGCTGCACACAGAGAAGTAGAAGCTGGGTCCCTCAGCCTGGGCAGAGGCCCCAGGTCCCTGGTCCCCAAGCTGGGCTCCACTGGCTGGGGTAGGAGGGAGTTGCAGGCTGGAGTGGCTGAAGCTTGCGGCCACTCCTAACCTAACTATGGAAATCAAGGGAGTGGAAGAACAATGGGGTTTTTGAGCCATCTGCTTCTCACAAACCCGTCTTCTCTGACACCCTTTTGTTTTCTGCTTTGAAATTGCAGTCATAGCTTAGACAAACCTTTCAGAATGCAGTTAAAAACATACTGGTCTGTAAAGAATTTTGCACATGGGAAAGCAACTAGATAACCCTTGTATTAATACGTATGCTGTTTGTTAACTATTTTAGGTATACAGCCCATTAATTTTGGTGGGACCTGGACATTTTAGATAATACCAGTCTGAGTCATCTGGGGCAAAGCTTTTGCCTCAAATGTAAAGCTGGACATGACCTAATACCTTGTGATTGTTATTTCAGTACAAGCGACAATGCCTTCCCCTTCCACATGTCCATTACTGAGACGTGATCCACTTCCTCATCCTTCCTACAGTGAATGAAATTAAATGAAGTTCTAGAACCAAGGCTGACTGTAATGCTGTCACTAGAAAGGCTAAATGATGGCTGAACAATTTGACCAGCACTGTATTGGTCTTCTTGCTGACAAGAAAATACGTACCTTTCCAAAATGCACATAAAATGCAGTTCAGACAGTTTAAAACCATGTTCGTGCTTATGATTACAAACGCATGTTGAAGTCTGGTAAACTCCCTTATTCTGCAATTTATACATCTTTCTGAGTTTTCCCCTACAAAATCTGAATCTTACCGTTTTATTTTTCACATTTTAAGCTGTCGTGGTTTAAGCCCAGCCGTAAATCAGAGCCACGCAGCCACTTTCTCACTCCCCCACTTCCTCCCCCCCAGCTCCCAGAGGGATGGGGAGGAGAATTGAAAGAATGTAACTCCCACGGGTTGAGGTAAGAGCAGTCCAGTAACTAAGGTATAACACAAATCACTGCTGCTGCCACCAATGATAATAACGATAAGGGAAATAACAAGGGAAGAGAATACAACCGCTCACCACCCGCAGACTGATACCCAGCCCAGCCGAGCAGTGATCTAGCCCTTCCGGGTAACTGCCCCAGTTTATATACTGGGCATGACATGCTTTGGTACAAATTGGATTATCCTGCAAAGGTCAGACATGGACTGAATCTGAATTTAACTGAGTTAAAGAAAATTGGTTTCCAGAACTTCATTCTGACCTGCCAAACATGGAACAGGTTAAATTCTAGATCCAACTCCTGATCTTAATTCAAACTTCCAAGGAAGATTAGAAGATATATAATTTTGATTCATGCTATTTTCTTTGTTAAAGTCATTTTAATAAACATAATAAGTTATAATAGCTATAAGAAAACACCTATGAAATAAACACAGTATTTCTTTGCAGTGTCAAGATCTGTTATGCCTCTCTTCCAGTCACTTGAGTGAGGTTCTATCAAACACAGCATAAGAAAGGACGTCGAAAGAAGAATATGTTTAGGTTCGTGGTACTGTAACAAAAGTGCATACAGCCAGAGCATGTCATTAAACATCTGATGCACTACTTAATTTATGAAATCTGACCAGAGAATGAAATATCGTACTAGACCCTGAATATACAACTAGAGGTTATTCTGTATCCTTATGCGAAACAGATTTTCTTTGAAGCACAGTACAAATTATCCTGTGACAAGAAGACATTTTTTCTCCATAGCTTGTGAGAACACCTCATTATAGTTTTATTTTTGCCTTTTCTTTTATTTGTAAGTCAGTGATGGGCTGTATATATTTATATTTGTATGTATATATATACAATGGGGGGGGGGAACTAGTGAACTAGTAATCAACAGAAACAGTGACTGATCTCATGTCTGCCCCTGATTTTTATCTGCATGGTATTTCAAGAATACATCCTGGATCCTTGCAGAATGAGAGGAAGGAAACAAATTCTTTATTTGTCAGGATAAATGGCAGCACAAAACCATTCGAGGTCAAGTTATCTTCAGATTTTCTATAGCTATCATACATAATTCAAACATGTTATTCTGAACTCAGAGAACAAAATTCAAATTCGGTGCAAACCAATTTACTTAGATTGAAAATAATACCTCGCAATTATGTTAATAAACAGGAAAAGACACTAAAAGGAAAGCTCAATACACCTACCCACATCCACTGTAGTATTTTTATGCTTGTTTCAGTCAGATCAGAATGGGGCCCTTACTGTGAAGTGGAACAGAGGCAATTACTTTGGAAAACTAGAAGCTTCCTGCTCCAAGAGCATGAAATAAACTTCAGAGTCTCCCAGCTCAGTGGAGTGCAGAAACAGAAACCAGAACGGGAACTACAATTTTTCTGTGTGTTTTTGCAGAGAAAGTCACTTATTTCTTGAATGAGGCATTTTCTAAGAAATTAGCCTTTTACCTTCATTGTTTCATTTACAGAAACACAGAGGTTGAATAGTGTGGTAGGGGCACACACACATGAGCCCTCCAAGTAAGCCAGGCTAGCCTCAGTGAAGCCTCCAGTGCAGTCTGCAGAATCTTCTCTGTACATGTCATTGAGGTTGTGATGAAAAAGTTTAACCAGATCTCACAAGACTTGGCAGCGTTTTCTACCAGTCCTGCAACTTCTGATTCATTTTGTCTCCTCTGGAGATCTGGTCTTCAGCCAGACCTTCTTCTCTGAAGGCACTTTATCACCAGCTGCCTGCTTATTAATTGAAGCCAGTTCTGGAAAAGCACTGAGAATTTTCAGTCTTTCTGTATACTATCATTCCTTAACCCTCAGTTAGATTTCACGTCAGTGTATTGACACTAATTCAGAACCTGCCAGCTCTTGATGGGATCGAATTCTTTAAAACGTAGGTCCTAAGACCTCCCTACCTGAGGTGCAAGGAATGCCAATACAGTACTACAGCTCTGTGAGAAATTCACTGACACAGGAAATGTTCGTTTCTTTTCACAAAATAACAGCAAAACTGGATCCTCTTGTATCTTGATGTTTAAAAAAGGGGTGAAGAGCAAGATTTAAATGATTTTCTGGCAAATAAGTGTATTCCAAAGTCATTAATTGGAGAAGAACTGATGTGAATGGTTGGTAATTCATGTTATAAAAGCAGCTTATTTTATGCTGAAGTGAGAGCAGCAACTCTGCTTGATGGAAAGTATGCCTTATACAAACCAGCCTTCCTTTAACGAAAGTCCACTTTTGAAAGTGGCTGGAGGTTGCTTATTTTGCTTTTGCTTCATAAAAACATTCTCCAGTTCCTGCCTACTTGAGTGGAATTTGAGAGTAGCCATCCACTTGAGACATAAATGAAGAGTCCTCAGGAAAAGTACAATAAAAAGCAAAGTACTTTAAAATAAGAGAAAATTTTAGATACATTTTAATCCTTTACTTAAAAGCTGTCAGTGATCAAAATAAATCAGGATACTGAGGTTGTAATGAAACCCTAAACTATGGAATAAGCAAGAACTGTTTTTAAATACACTCAGAAGCTGTTCTGATCTTTCTGCTTAGACAAAATTCTCCTTCATATAACTTGAAACAAGAGCATTGACAACAAGGTTCAATCATCACTTTCTGACACGGAGAGAATCAGTATTACCAGACTTGGCTAATTTAAATCAATCTAACACTTCACTGCAATTTCTATCTTACTTTATCGGATATGAGAGAAAATGCAGAAAGCCACATAATGATTAAATTGCTGCAAATCTGTACATTACACTACCCATGTAATACATGCTACTCAGAGGCTTTTTTAACAAAGAGAGTAAATGTACACCAGATTTCCAAAGTTACTGCTACTACACTTGTACTGAAAATCCCCAATGAAGATAAAAAATGTCTAGCTGGAGATAATTACACTTAGGGAAATAGAAGCAGCATAAAATACTCAATCTCTATTTTCTGCCTTTAATGATGTACACTGTGGAGACTACACTGTTGGCACTAATTGTGTAATCTTATTTGCTGCTCCTACACAAACCTATTTTGGTTTTTTATGTACTACAAACTTCTGACTACAATATCACTAAGGTGAATTTACTTCAATCCAAAACAGCAGTATAGAAGCCGTTGGACCAATTCAGCTACAGAGTAACTTGATTTACTTCCACCAACTTCCACCTAAGAGATTTATATTCTAATTCAACATTTTACTTTGCAGTCTAGTTAACAAAGGTAAGTGGTAGCTAACCACCTAAGAAAAATCACTGCAAGCAACACTTTGTATGGCCACAGTACATCACTCTGGGGTAAACTGCACCAGTCCGCAACTGAGTTTTGGTTTACTTACCTTAACCACCATTTCTAGTTTCATGCCATTCGCTGAATGTTCTCCAGCATGAACAACTTCCTCCCTTACCACCTACTACTCTGCATCTACTATAACCACAGACAGTGCCAACCTCCCCAGAGATTTATGAAGAAACCAGAATTATCCTTTGGTGCAGACTCTGCTGGAGCTTTGCTCCTACATGTTTGAAACTTGGAAAGTGATCTCATTTGAAGTACATTCAGATATTCAGTGCATCCTAAATGTCTATTCTGACACTTCTTTTAGCAGTAACTTCCAGGTTTTGAACACCTTACAGCCATTTTTCAAACTTGCAAAACTACCTTAAGCATATAGATCATTGGTGATAAGTGTATCACCAGAGATGGTGACCTTAATTTTGACGTGACCTGACCTCTATAGGTCAAAATTAAGGATGCCCATTAAATATGCCAGGTGGATTTTAAGATAAACATTGTTTCACTTTAATGGCAAACAAACAAACAAAAATTTGGCGCTTAAAGAGTTATCTTAATAAATTTTAGTATTTTGCAAAGCTTAGATTTTCCTTGATTAATGATAGCGTTATTCTTAAATTCACATTTTTTATTCTCATTAATGCTCTAATATTATCGACAATTATCAATTATTAGCAATGAAATCAAGTCAATTGACTTCTGTAGGTCTTGATGGAACCCCTATAACAGTCACTAAGTTCATAGTAAAGGCTGTCGTTATGCTTATTAGAATCTTACACAAAAGAAATACATAGTGATTCATTTTAAAATCTTAGCATTACAAACCTCATAACTGATTAACAAATTATTATAAACTGAGAGAGAATAGGGAATAACTCTAAAGACATGGAACTCAAAACTTTACCATGGCACTTTTATCAGTTGCATTTTTTACTATGTATTAGACATGAAAACGAGATGCACAAAAGGCAGGATAAAGAGGGAAAATCACATGGTCATTCTGATACCTTAAAAGTACACACAGCAACATGAGTAGTAGTCCCTCCACTTTTTAGTGGACTGGCTACGCCATTTGCTTGAATTATGTGATATTCATAAAATGTTTGAATTAAATAACCCTTTGGGCAAACTGGATGGTTTAGCTTCATAAAGTGTTCTGCATCTTTATTTCAGTGGTAGACTAGAACTTTGTATCTGTTTTTTCAGGTGGTCATGATTTAAACAGTATTCAGCTTTCTTTTTTGTATTTAGAAACACAAATATAGAAATAGATCTACTGAGAAACACAAGTATAGAAATACACCAATTGAAAAACACAAGTATAGATTGCCAGTGGATTATCTTTCCAAATTTAAGAAGAAGTATCAAAGAATCTCCACAACGTGAACACATGTATTTTACTTTCTGAATGTGAGCTGCTTTATCTGTAGCACATAATTTGTACCTGCAGTTCAAGTGAAAAGTTAGCAGTGCTTAACACTGTTGTAAGTGGAAAATACTCACATAGCAGCACGTATTCAACCTATGTTAAGACTTGAGAGAAATCACAGAACAGTTTGGGTTGGAAGGGACTACAAATATAATCCAGTTCCAATCCCCCTGTCATGGGCACAATAAATCAGAATGAACTCCAGTCAACAATAATAAAAACAAAATATGTTTTCTGTTAGCTCCATAATTATTTAAAACTATTATGAATGCAAACATTTCACTCAATGGAAAGAAACTAAAGTCTATTTAAGTGGGAAGAAACTAAAGTCTATTTGTCTCTTACTCTTAAGACTTGCATGCTAAAAAGGATCACGATTTTTTCATTTTTTTTTAAACCTGATGTTCTCTCTCTCTCAAAGATTTGAAAATGCGATCATTTTAGAAACTGATCTTTAACCTTGTTCAATTAGAAAACTAAAGAAAAGAATTCCAGCTGTTGGGATATGGTGCATTTCTATTTTCTCAGTGTATCCAACCTCCCATTTAAAGACTTGTAGTCTGCTCACTAAAAACACGTGTTCCATAGAAATATATGTTCCATAGAAATATATTTCCACAGAAATAGTGTTCCATAGAAAATTTGTAGAAAGTAATATACAGAAATTACCTTCCAGCCACTGTCTTTTTTATAAAGAAAAAAAAAGGGGGTGGGGGGGAGAAATTTGTTTTCAAAGTAACTGAATGAAATATTGAACTGGCACCACAAAATAATCCCTTACGAAGTATAACTTAATATTCTTTTCTTCTCCCAGTATTAATATCAAGTCCAACGGAGCCAAGGAGATTTCTTTAAACACTGTGGCTCTCTATTCAAAAGCACAGCAGGAATAGCAGCAAAGGCCTCATACAGAAGTGACTCAACATAAAGCCATTGGGAGTTTTTTTAATAGCAAGTTACAGGACTTAGCTGTGAAAAATTACATTAGGCTCATTAAAAGCTCTTTTGAAAGTGCTTTAAGATGCATGCTAGTGAATGCAGCCTTAAGTTCCAGCATACCAACTACTTCCAGTTGCTTATCATCTCCAAATCGCTCAGGGTGCACTCCATCCCATTACCCAGGTTGTTCATAAAAACATCAAACAGTACCAGTCCCAGCACCGGTCCCTGAAGAACACCACTAGTAATTGGTCACCACTTAGACTTTGTACTATTCATCATCACCATTTGAGCCTGGTATTCAGTCAATCTTCTCCCACCATACAGTTCATCTATCCAATCCATATTTCACTCAATGTTATAAAGATACTATGCATGCTGTGTTGAAGGCCTTTTTAAGATCAAGGTATACAACATTCACTTTTCTCACTGTTCTCTCATCCATATCACAGGGACCAACCTCAAGTATCTCCCAAAATCAGTGTAACATTTCAAAGATCACTGACAGCAACCTTGCAATGACATTGGCTGCTTCTATCAGTGCTCCAGGATCCATTTGCTGCCGATACACTTACTGAAGCCTCTCTTTGTTGCCTATCATATCTCTGACTAGCTTCAACTTCAGCTGAGGTTTCGGTTTCCCAGTTCCAACCCTGCATGCCTGGGCAATGACTCTGTATTCCTCTTGGTTAGCCCATACCTGCATGCCTGATGTGTTGATTCCTTTTTGCATTTGAATTCAGTCCAGTGTTCCCTTTTTCCTACAGTTATGAGAGTTTCATTTAAACAACATAAATTATTGAAATACGTCTGTTAAAATATACAAAACCCCCAGTTTTCTTTCACTTTGACTATATGGATGGCATTAAATTCCAGACACACACACACACACTAGTGTCTATTGGGAAAGAAAGGAAAATCAATTGTAATGTAAATTGCCCTATGCCCACTTCATTTTTATTATGTCCTTTACAGGCTGTGAAGAGTGAGACTATTTTTTTATAAGTACCAAATGTTGAAAACATTTTTGCATTTAGGGATTTTTCTACAGACTTGAAACTCTAACCAGCACAGTGCATTGGTAGATAAAGGAGCATGGAATGTATCTACAGGAAGAGGTTAAGAAAGGGAGGGATAAAAGAAGGGGAAAATTACATCTAACCTCTGTCTCCTACTCCTGTTGCTCTTTGTCCCTCAATCACAAAACCAAAGTAATATTTGCTTTGAGCCAATGAAGAAAAGAGGTAGCAACTTAGCTGAGGACCTAATCTGCAGACACTGTTATTCAGCTTGCAAAACAGGGATGCTTTCTTCCAACCTTTCCTCTCTGGTGTGGTGAGCCATGCTGTGCAAACAGAAGCTCTGTGGCAGCTTTACCGAAACCTTGTGCTGGACTATCCTTTAATTTTCTGAGGTGAACAGACTTCCTGGCTACAGAGAAGAGAATGGATTCCCTCAGTAGATCTTTGCTGAAATTGAAGTGGGGGATGCAAGAACTGTGGATAATGTTTTCTTTCTTGTCTGTGAATCGTAGAGTCACAGAATGGTTTGGGTTGGAAAGGACCTTAAGATCATCCAGTTCCAGCCCCCTGCCATGGGCAGGGATGTCTCAAGCCTAGACTAAGGCTCTGCCCAACCTGGCCTTGACCACTGCCAGGGATGGAGCAGTCACCACTTCTCTGGGCACCCTGTGCCAGTGCTTCACCACCCTCACAAGTAAAGAACTTCTTCCTTATATCTAACCCGAACTTCCCCTGTTTCAGTCTGAATCCACCACCCCTTGTCCTGTCGCTACAGTCCCTGATGCAGAGTCTCTCTCCAGCATCCTTTTAGGCCCCCTTCAGATACAGGCATTTTCAGGAAGCTCTGCAATGAGGGGATTCATCCTTAGCTGAACTCTGCTAAAAGGTAGAGTGCAGGGTTTACGTAAGAGTTGCACTAAGACCAGGGTGACTTTACTGTGATTTGGAACTTTAGGGTATTTTTGCAGGGAAGATAAGAAAAAGACAATGACTGTAAAGGTTATTACAGACATGCTGAAATCTGAGTATCTGGGATAAGACAGCAAAATGAATGGCTATGGAAGACGGACCAAAATATTTCAGGAAGCAATTAAACAAACCCAAATGAAAGAGCTGAGAACAAGGAAGCTTACACGGCTATTCGGAATCACTGACTTGTTCACTGACTGAGCACACCCATGTGATTCATAATGTATCTCAGTGAAATAACACAAAGATTTGTTAGCTTTGAAGAGACTAAGATAAACACAATGATTTTCTTCGATCATGGCCTGGAGCTTCTGAATTGTTTAAAGTGAAAGGCCTGCTTTCTGTACTTTGTATACAAAGCAATCCAAACAGCAACTGTGTGTAATCAGATAAGCACAAAGTGAAATAAAATATGAGACTAAGCACCTTTTGGTAAGCTAGTAAAGAAGCTTTAGAGAATCTAAACTGCTCCTATATGAACTGTCTTCATATAGGGTTTCATGTGGCCCAAATCATAGATGTCACTGAAAAAAAAGGTATGTTTTTACATTTTGCAGATTAAGCCCACAAGTCCTTATTCAAGAAAGCATGGAAACACACATGTAAACTCACAGAAGTCCAAGTATGCAGAAGATCAATAGGAAAGGCTTATTCTCTCTCCGTTTATCTTCCTATCTTGTAGGTATTGGGTCTTGATAATATGACTTTAAACTGCACAGGCAACAGAGCACAGGAGACCAGTTGCTACATCCTATCTGGCTTTATTATTAGCAAACTTTGTCTAACTTGATGGTAAATAGTGAAGTCCTCATTGCAGATGTGATGGAGAGCTGGACTTAAACATAATGACACAAACAACACTGAAATAGATTATGCGGACAGGTTACAAATGACCGTGTATATAATTTCTAGGCTCTGCCTGATCACATATTGTGAGTTCTAACTTTGGGCCTGCTTTTTTCCCCCTTTTACCTTTAGGTTTTTTTTTTTTTTTTGCAAGAAACACAGTTTTGAAATGTGAGAAACTGGAAATTCCCAGCATTCCCCAGACATCAAAAAACAAACAAAAAAAACCAACCAAAAAACGGCTTTTTTTTAACTGCAGAGATCACTGTGAAATAGGTTTGTTAGCCCAGCAGCCATATAGCACTGCCACATACAGAAACATGTATTTGCAGTCATAGCCAGGTTCTATTTCTGTATGTCTACCTACGGTATATATAGTTCCCATGTCGGTGATTTGGAGAAGTCAACACTCACAGAGCTGTGATTTGGGGATAAGAATGCTTAAGGCACATTTGTAACCAGGAATATTTTGGTAAATTTTGATGTTCATTGTAATGTTCATAAAGGGAAAGAATGAATTAAAGTCCAGTTCTAACCTTGGAGATAAACACAGGAGTATTTGTACTTGATTTGCCTCCAGATGTATGCATGCTAGGGGTAAAAAGGAGAGAAAAAGTAAAAGGGAGAAAGCAGGACATTGCTGGCATCAAGCAACTGTACATACAGCAGTCATTAACAAGAGTGTAATCCTGCAAGTTTGACTGGGCAGTGCATCTGAGGAAAGTACATCTTGGGAAGAAACCTGATTCAACAATCATTACTGCTTAATGTTGAAATCCAAAGACACTTACGCACAAGAAAGACATGAAAGGGGGCTATAGGGATGCTGGGGAGGGACGATTCATTAGGGACTATAGTGATAGGACAAGAGGTAACGGGTTCAAACTTAAATAGGGGAAGCTTAGATTTGATATAAGGAAGAAGTTCTTTCCTGTTAGGGTGGTGAGGCACTGGAATGGGTTACCCAGGGAAGTTGTGAATGCTCCATCCCTGGTGGTGTTCAAGGCTAGGTTGAACAGAGCCTTAGGTGACATGGTTTAGTGGTTTAATAGGGGGTGCCCTTCCCCATGACAGGGGGGTTGGAACTGGATGATCTTAAGGTCCTTTCCAACCCTAACTATTCTATGATTCTATGTTAGCAGGGGCCTATATTTAAGACAACAAGGACAGAGGTAGAAACTGACAGCACTTTTAAGAACAGGAAGTCAGAAATGTCTTGATCTGGACTCATTAAGAATGATCAGATTATAGTGTCTGAATGACTTTGCCTTCCGCAATCCAGATAACCATTACAGCAGCTGAACTCTTAGAAGAGCCATCTTACCTTACAATAAAAAAAACCAACCAGTTAATTGATTTCTAAAAAGTTAACATTCAGAATTAAGTGCCTCCACTTAAGCAATGCAGACAGTGAAGGCTTCTGTGATTTATAAGCTGTTCTTGAAAATCTAGTAAAGCACTTCAGTGCTTGCTAAGACCTATCTGAATGAGGGCACTCAAGAGACTGTGCGAAAACTGAAATCTTGCACACAAGGCTTATATACAGATATACATACATCTACACAGAAGAGCATCTGCACTCAAAGAGTTCAGTTACTGTCATTGATCTTTCAAATATCCATTGTTAGCCATGTAAAGATGGGTGTTCATAATTGGAAAATAGGGAACACATGTACACAATTCTACTAGCGCAGGTCTTCAGGAGCGAGGAGAGAGCTTTTCATGCATTTTCATGAGCCATGTCAACTAGACTGCACCAAATTGATACGATTGGCAATGATAAAAAGCAGCTAGTTGTATCATATTGAAAGACACTGAAGTCTATCAAATAAGGCATTACAAGGAAACACCGGATAGCAATGATCCTGAGCAAAAATAAAGTCTAATTACCAGAACAATAAACACAATGATATAGATAGAGATGTACAATCTGCTCATTTCTAAGCCTACTACAGCTATCAAAGCTAGCACTGATGACTTAAAAGCAGAATCTGTTACTACGCTACACCCTTAACTCACAGTATTGTGAGTTAAGAAGTGGCCACGTCATTCAGCTCTGTCACTCAATCTAGAAACTACATATAAGCAAATGCCCTGAAACACACAAGCCAAGGACTACTTGGCTGGAAAGTGAAAGGCAGGCTCTCTACACATAGCAGAAAATGCATTGCAAGAACTGTGTAGCTGCTGCTCGAGAGAAGAAAATCTTTGAAATAAGTATATGAAAACCAGAAACTTACAAAAATCATCTACCCTGATTTATAAAGGATTTTTTTAACCATGTGTTCTGACAAACTTGGGAAACTACAGCATAAAAAAACCCCTCCAAATTTTAAGTATCCAGTTTACATGACTACAATATTGCCTTGTTATACAATAGTGAAATCAGAATTGTATTTCTAAAATATAAGCAATACCTTTTAGAGCAAATCAGCAGACAGAGATATTCCCTACGTATTTTCCAACTCTACAACCTTCACAAATACTTGCAAGGAAACAGAGCAATAAGCAATATTTACCTTGAAACTATTCAACCGAATTCTTCTTCCTATGCCAATACCTTCCCCCAAAATATAATTCATATCCCACTTGCTTAACTTCAGAACAACAGATGTGCATCTATTATACATTTATACACACTTATTTTACTCCCCCCTGCCATTTTCAGTAACAGAAGTAGAGAATATTTTCTAACCATCCAAGGAGGAAAACTCAGGAATTACTTGGCAAGTCAGATCATATGGGAAAAGGATTTACAGTGTTTTAAAATAGAGCCTGACAAATTCATGGAAGAACTCATATGGCGACATATGGTGATTTTCAAGTTATAAACCTGTTGTGATCTGAGAACTTTGACATGTAAAATTCCTAAAGAGAACTAAAAAAAAATAAATGGATTGCTGTCTGTTCTTCATGTTAGCACTGTATTTATCTTGTACTAATGCCATCCTTCAGGGCTTCTCTTGGTTACCTGCAAGGCCATATACAAGTTTGGAGTTTACTTTTCTTAAATCCTTGATGTATCAGGAGACTTTCAATGTAATTTCACCCTTCTCTGAAGCACTGGATTGCCACAGCAAGACTGAATCCAACACAAGGAAGGCCAGTGCTCCCAGAGGTTTTAAACTCTTGAGTGCCTCCCCTCAGCTAGCTGGAATAGCAGATGTCTCTGAAGTGACTTCAGGTATTCCTCTGCAGGGATGATCCTTTCACCAGGATGTGTAGGGAACTTCAAACCTAACAGGGGCTTCTGCAGGATTAGGCCACTAGTGCTGCCTCATGAGCTCTCCAATTCTTTGCCTGTGGTTACTAATATTCATGGGGTTTTAATTTGTCCTGTGATCAAAAAAGTCAGGCTAAGGGTACTGGGAATATTCTGGTGGTAGGTGAGTGTACACAGATAAAATTATCCCAAAACTGTTGGATTAAACTTCCATATCACATGGAGTTGAGAAAAACAGAAGACAGTGACCCTTCAGCCCTATGTTTCTAGGCCATGTCTGAGACAAAGTATCTGAAAGTGTAGCAAATATTTAATAATGGATATACTTTTCAATAATTTAGGTTTTTTCTTCTGTTCCAAATCCCAGTACCTAGAGCACAAAGGTTCAAATTAAGGATTCTGTGGAGAGATCACAGAATAATTAGGCTTGGAAGGGGCCTACTTCTCAAAGATAACTTTATTCTTTTCTAGCACAAGTAGCAAAGCATGAGGAGTGTTTTAAAGATGGGATTAACATTGTAGCTGTGTACTGGCAACTTAGAAACTTTACCAATTTTGCTTAATATTGTTACTGATGCTAGGGTACTAAAATTAACAGATATTTCCCTTTTCTTTGCCATTCTATTAGTATCCTTTGATGGAACAGTCATTGAGAGAATATGCGAAAAGTCTTATTTTAAACAATTTTCCATAATTAAGTTTGATTATGCCTATTTCCAAATAGCTACAGATGTTTTTCTAAGTAGCACTGGGAATTTTACACTGGCGCTGGCTCTGCTCTCTTTTCTTGCAGGAAATGGTGCACTTCTACCTATTAACTTGAGTGAGTAAAGAATGTCAACAGGGTAATATGCACGACCAAGCTGTTAGCCACATTCATGGACCATTCTTTTGACTGGGTGTATTCCCTCAGGAGTCTACGCTGTTAATTCTGTAAAATTCTACTGAAATGCCACAAAGCATAAGACTTCTCACTTGACTCCAGTATTGAATCTCAACACTGTATACTTAAAATGCCATTTAAAATATTGTCTAATGATTAGGCCTAGGAGAGGGAAAACCGTCACAACATGAACAGGTAATTAAAATTATTACTCTGATAAAAATTCTAATATGATTCTCAAGAGAAATAACATGCCCTGCTTCATCTGGGTTGTGTTCAAGTCCACCTGACATGCTGAGCAGTATCTGAAGTTATTTCAGTTCATTTCACAGGACAGTGTCAGCAGACACCATTGTGGCATGTCTGTTAACTACCCCCTGCAAAATCCTACAACTCTCTATGGAAACCACAGTATGAATATTGGATATATGACTTTTTCTTTAAGCTGGGAAGCCTCGATACTTCTGATATTGCAGTATCTGTTGGGACACAGATACCCCAGTACCAGAAGTGTATTTGTGGATATTGTTAAAATTAAAGCAACAAATATGACCTTTCAGCTGTTTTGCCCTCAACTTACCGTTTGTGTTCTGGCATTTTCTGCATACCTGCTGGCAGATTTTACTGCCAAAGTGTGTGCATATGTGCAATGAAAGGCATTTACACATGCACACTCGGTAGGAAATGCAACCCCAGCTCATTTGTTGTCTAATTACATGCCCAGTATTACCCTAATCTGTGGAACTCTGGCTTCCTGGAACCAATTTGCTCAGCTCTTATCTTCTTTAGACATTCTGCTGAAAAGTTTATCTTTCGAGCTCTGTTTTTAATAATTCATAGTGATTAATCATGTTTACGTATTTGCATAAAGAGTACTGTATCAAGGCAAACGACTGATCTGTAAAGAGGAAAAGCAAAGCATAGCAAGACTACACCTTCAGCTACTGTTAATTGGCTTAGTCCATTATCTTTTGTAGAGGAATGTCAATTTATACCAGCTGAGAACATGCTTCTTTCTTCCATAACTTAAAATTTCTTCTTACATAGTTTGCGCTGAACTATGAAGAACTTTATATGGTAATAAGGACTTTTCCCTTATGTACTTCGGTAACGTGAATAGTTAAGTAATGTAAGAATTAATAAGGATTTTAGAACAAGGTTAGTTCTCAGATTTAAAATGCAAGGCTTTATTACAGACAACTTGGTAGGGATTTACCCCATGCAGAAGGATACAAGTAATTTTTGTTTTCAGTTCAGCTATTACCCTGGGACTCATGTTAAAATGGGAAACAGGAAGATTAAAAGCAGGCAGCTTTGATCTGAATGCATTTGATGCTGTCTTATTAAATTTGACAGAATCTGTACTTTAGAAGTGACTCTGGTTGTCCAGAAACACAGCTGTTTGGCTGACACTGTGCTACAAGTGAAATTCCCCTGCATATAAATGAATAGCCTTGACTGCAGCCTAGGTCCTGAGCAAATGACAACTTCATCTCCCAAGTATCACACTCTCCTATTAGGCCATGCACAACATGCTGCCATATCCAGGGGACCCGCATGCAATGAAAAGGAAACGCAATAAACTATTTTCCCTACCATTGTGAGTCTGCACTATCCAGATACACAGGATTTTTTCCCATCTCCTCTATGATGTATTCATTCATCCCTCTTTGAAGTCTCTACTCTCCTTTAGCTATATTTAATCCTTCTCCCTTTTTGCAAATTTCCCTCTCCCAGTTTTTCACTCCATTTCCTGCCACAATCTTGCCTTCTACCCCTCACTACCTTTCTTCAGTTCTCTTTCAAACGTCTCTTTTCCATGGCCCACTGATGACCTTCCCTTCTGTTTACCACTTCCCATCTTCCATAATGCCAACTTTTTTCTTCCATCTTCAATATTCCTGTACAAACATAAAAATAACTGTATGGTCACTATGAGTGACCAGAAGCAGATTCTCAGGGAAAAGCATATGAACACAGTAAACATAGGGTGGTATGTCCCCTGGTGTACTCTCTCTGAATTCCTGTTTCCTATAGTGTGCAAGAAAGGGACATCCTGAGCCAGTGTGGGTACCTTACTTGTATTTATAGCAGTTGATGGTCTTCTGTGAATTGACATAACTGTTCTTTCAAGCCAGCTAAACTATTGTCACCTGCAGCAGTGTTTTGCATGTGAATATATTTGCATTTATTTTAAATATGCTATTAATGCTTGGATGGTGAGAACCAGGTAATAGTTGTTCCCTATGCATATTTTCCATCCCATTTATGGAAGGAAACCCAGCTCAAATCTCTCCTCATCCAAGAACAAGATGAGGAGCCTTTGAAGTTCTGTATCTCTTCTCATACAGAAGTTTTGAGCAGCTTTGTTACTCTTCCCATAAGCATTTTTTACTTCTACTGACCATATCAAAATGGACAAAACATTCAAGAAGTGATGGGACATCACACATCTACATAATGGTGTTAACTCCCATTTTTATTCCCTGTCAGCTCAGTTTCTTGAAGAACCTGTGACAAAGAACTTAAGTCTAAAGCTTTTTTTGAAGTTCGGATATATCAGCTGGACTGCTGTTTGTCCATATGCTTACTGACTGCCATGAACAGATGTGAGCCTCTCTACAAGAACCATGTTTTCATGCATAAATGATTTCTATACTGTATCAGAGTTTTACTGCTTTGCCTCCACTTCAGAAAACTCATTTATTCTCAGACTCTTCCTGTTACCCTTTATAAAGCTTCCCCTACTTCAGTACTGATAGAACATGGGCTGACAAGAGAGATAAGTAATCAGTTAATAGCTATTTTTCATATTTGACTGCCCTTAGAGCTGACTGGTGAACTCTGTCTGGTCTTGGCAACATTTCTTGATTTAGCTAGTAACTAGGTATACCTGGACCTCTCAGTTCGTCCTTGTTTCAACACCACCATTCTGGCTGGCGCATATCCACTTCCATCTTTCTGCATGTTATCTGACAGCTTCCACTATGAAATTGGAATTCTGCTAGCCCAGCTGCTGCCTGAGTCTCCTGAGTCCCAGGTATCCCCAGGCAAAAGATGCTTCAGAATATATGAAAGTTTCTTATCTTTCCAATATTAATTTATTCCTTTTGATTAGGAAGGAAGATACTCTCTCATTCCTTTACTATAAAAATATCCCAGAAGGCAACTATTTATCCAGTTTTCAATGTACAGTTCAAAGCAAATTCTGTAAAATAATGTTGGTTTGAGTTTTATGTTTGAAATATAGTTAGACTTACTTCTTTTTAATCAGACAACCTTTCAGTAGACAAACCAGGTGATGGACAAAATTGCAATGTATTTAAGCAGCATTTTTCACTTAAAGTCTGGGTCAAACATGACATGGAAAAAAGAAAACCATAGGTAAATATAACCTAACTTGAATAAAATAACATGGTTTACTAAGGACCTGCACTAGCTTTTTATTAGGTAGACAAATATTTATATATCCTACAAATATCCTGTGAAGACAGGCTGAGAGTTGTGGTTGATGAGCCTGGAGAAGAGAAGGCTTCAGGGAGAACTTACAGCAGCTCCAGTGCCTAAAGGGGCTACAAGAAACCTGAAGAGGTTTTTACAAGGGCATCTAGTGACAGGACAAGGGGAATGGCTTTAACCTGACAGAGGGGAGACTGAGATTAAGCATTAGGGAGAAATTTCACCGTGAGGGTGCTGAGGCGCTGGCACAGGGTGCCCAGAGAAGCTGTGGCTGCCGCATGCCTGACAGTATTCAAGGCCAGGCTGGATGGGGCTTGGAGAAACCTGGTCTAGTGGAAGGCGTCCCTGCCCGTGGCAGGAGATTGAAACTGGAGGAACTTTAAGGTTCCTTCTAACCCACAACATTCATGATTCTATGATTTTTCTGTTACATAGGCATTTAGATCTTTTAATAAGTACCCCAAACATCAATGATTTCCTTTTAATCTTTCAAACTTCAATAAATTATCTACTTTCATCTATAAGATCACGTTTCAGCTATAACAAAACAAGAACTTATTTTAGGGTAAAGTTCTGTTTCTGCACTGGAGATGACAGACCCAGATCTTTACAACAGATCAGGTAACCGGCTCTCTTTAATTTCCTTCAGTGCTGTAAATGTTCATGATAAAATAACTCCAGTAGCAGAAGTAAGCAAATAACCTCCACTGAAATCCTAAAAGGGTTTTTTTTTGGGGTTGGAGGGGAATGGCATAAGTGCTAATTACAGAATTACCCCTGAAAGTATTAAGAAAACATATTTTTCACCCTCAGTATTAGCAATAATCTAATGTTCAAACTACTGCTTTGCCTGTTTTTGTTTTCTGTTTTGAACTGTTAGAGCTTGTACCTTTGTTTCTTTCTAAGTAAGGAAAGCTCAAACCCCAGAAAAACCAAGTGTCTAAAGCCTCAAAGTTAGACACTGAACAATGGGAAAAAGGAGAGGAATATCATCAGTGCAAGGCTCCCCTCAGGGTCAGCTGCTTTTGATTCTGCCAGCCAGTTACTGTATTGTATGAAATGTTGCCTTTTGACCTGCAGGAAAGAGATGCAATTCAATGGAGAACAAGGAGGCAAAAAGACATATTTGGAATTCATTCGTGTGCACTTCAGGGGACAGAGATAGAAAGAAGAAAGAATACGAGATTTCTGTTAAATATGAAGAGAGAAAAAAAACCCAACAATAAACTCCAGTGAATGCCAGGACTACTGTTCAGTCACAGTGCAAGAACACATGATATGTGCCACAGGATTCATGTGCTTTAGTGCTGAATGTCACAACTAGCATTTTGAAATGAAGCTTGGAGAGAGACCCAAACAGTGGCTGAAGATACGGGAGGATATCAACCCTTAACAATTGGACTTTTTAAAAGTGAGGTCAACTTTTCATGGAAATGAAGTGTCAACAATTGACACATAAGTCATAACTACATCATTACTGTTTTTCTCATATTTCAGTCTGCTTTCCCAATAATATAGGAACATTCAGATTTTACTGCAAATCCATAGCAATTTATTTCACAGAATGGACGCATAGTTCAATTATCACATTTTTGGAAAACTTTCATATTTCACTTTCTATTTAACTGCAGGATCACTGCCTTTCAAATCTGCGTATTTTATACAAGGTATTCATATTGTATTTTATACCGTATGTGTGCAAGTTTGCTTCCAGTCAGCAAAGCAAAGATGCTCTGACTACTTCAGAAAAACAAAATCTATCTTGCATGTATTTTCAATTCTAGTTTAGTGTGTAGATACAGTATTAGTGCAGTAGGGTGTTGAAGGAACAGGCCTCTTTGAAGGGTGGACATCTCAGATATCAACTGGCTCATATTTTGTTCAATTATTTTAAAAGCTTATAAAAAGTTTTATGAAGTGAGATGGATAAAATGAGTCCCCCACTGGCAGTGACTGATGCGTAACTGTAACAAGCACACAGGTTTAATAGTTACCTTAACAGTACTTCTTCACAAGGCTTTGATTTTGGAGGGCAGTTTCCTACATGTGGGTGTCTGCCAAATCAGCCTGAGACTGGAAATGGTTTTCACACTGGTTGACATAGCTTAGTAGCTATGCCAGGGCACTCTATTACCACGTACTACGCAGTAGCTATTACCAGGGCACTCACAACTGCTAAGCTTGACTCCCTGTGTTTTCTGTGACCTTGAAACATAGGCAAATCCCCTTAAATGCATTTAGACAGAATTCCAAAGGAGGACAAATTGCAGGAATCATTACTACTGGCAAGTACGACCTTGGTGGTATGAGGAAACAGTGGCATGGAAAGAAAGCTAAAAGAGATCCTATGGCATCTGGCTTAACAAGAGGCCGGACCCATTGCTTCAAGTGACTGCTTATGCAACAGCCTGAGCTCCCACCTTATCTTTCACAAACATATGCTTCCCTCCCATTATTCCTGAATACAATAAAAGACCAGGAACTGGGGAGATCTCTCTGAATACTATTTAATTGAACCTATACCATTTTCTTCACAAGTTCTATGCCTTTGAAAATTGAAAATCTGCAGGAGAATGTTCCCTGCTTTAGAAACACGGGGGGAATTGCTCTTGCAATGACCAAACCGAGCCAGTCATTTATGAGAATTATTTCATTCTCAAGTAAATTAAATGAAAAATCAAGAGATGTTGCTGTGAATATCCAGTTTTCAGTGAAGTCTTTAAGTTAGCTCACAGAGAAAGATTTGCACAGAAGCCAAAGCCTGCAGCCTCTCATTAGGCAAGGGTTTCACTGACTCCAAGGATTTAAGAAACAGGCTGCTGTCAGTTTAATATCAACAGTGTCTTTCTGGAAAGACAGTGCAGGTTGATTTTGGAACACTCTAAGGAGAGTGTAAGGAGACCACCCAGGGAGCACTATTTGCATTTCACTCTCATTACAATATTTATGCTGCAGCATCAGTGCAGGAAAAGGCTGCAAAGTAAGATCAGCAGTGAGAAATGCAGTAGTTTCTCTACAAATTTCATTAGTTAATGGCATATAACTAGCTGCGACTTCTGTGAGCAAGGCCTCACAATATGCTCCTTTTAATACAATTCTTAGGTCCAAACTCCAGATTACTTTAGTGACAGCAGTGATGACAGAAGGATAGGAAGATTTAATCCGTCCCCGTCTTTGCAGAAGAAATACACCATGAAAATCCATGTTTTAAAATTAATAAGGAGGTTCAGTTTGAAAAACTAGAAAACAAGGTTTGAATCGCTTATTTTCGTCTGCCTGACCACATTCATCTATTTAGTTACAGAATACATAGAAACACATTTATGTATTTTTATTTCTGTTTATTTGATTTTGGATACCTAACCACATCAATACATACTAAGAATAAATTAGTTGATAATGCTACAATCTTCTTTATTACATTTGAATCAAACCATAGTTTTCTGTATTTGAAGTCAAATGTCTTTGAGAAATACATATTAGAACTCCTTGCTACTGTTTGCATTACTGTACTACAGAAAGCTTGACAACAATATCCTATTACCAAAGTAGGGTGGTAAATCACTGTTAACTCCCTAGGGGAATACCTACTACAAAATAGATCAAAATCTTCCTTCAGTCTAGTCTTTCTGCCTCCTTCGTTTTCCAACATACACTAAATATGAACTTAAGCCACCAAACCTCGGGGTTTGATGTAGGAGAATGTACAAGCATATTTAGATTCTATTTCTCACACACAAATTCCTCTGTCCCTTTGGAAGAGTTATATTTGCAGCCCAAGGAATCTGACTGAAAGCGCTACTCTCCCAATTAGTTGGGTGCACAAACCATGTATCTGCTTCTGGTTTTAGCTTTTCAACTGTTGCAAATGGGAAGGAATTTGTAATACTGGACCAGAGTTTCTGATTGACCCCTTTACATTTGATCAGCCTAAAGTGGGTATAGAATTAGAGGCTAATACCCAACAGAACACAGTGACAGAAGATTCCAACCCCACTATTTTGTAATCCGTTATTATTTCATCAGGAAATACTATAATATTATAAATGCTTTAACCAGCTAAATGATACCAACCACTAGCAAGTAGCTCAAATCCGTTACAGTTAAGGGACAATTTTTTTACTGTGCTACTTGGTCTTGGCACTGCCATTTATCTTCACTCACTAAACTAACAAAGAAACAATCTGCTTTGTTAACAAGGACTCCATCTACCACTGTGTTAATGTTTGCAGCCAAACTCAAAACCATAAGGCCTTTTCCGTATTTTGGATTTCATTATGAACTCAGTCCATGCTCAGTGAAAGAGCTGCTAGAAGTCTAAAACCTTTAAAGTAAGCCCAAGATCAATACTGTGCTAACAGAAATATATTTAATGGTTTTACTTCAAAAAAATCACATAAACCCTCTGGTATTGGTTAACAACAGACTGAAGAATATTTTCAGAACCCTGAGAAATCATGCATGAAGCACTTTTCTGGCCCAGATTTTAACCAGACTTCAAAGAGTTTCATGAATCCGGATAAGCGTTGGGATTTTCAAACATGTATTCAAACTTTCAAGGATCTTACCATCAGTAACTTTAATGATAATGACCACTTAAAACCATATTCAATGGCCTTTCAGTTGACAGACAAGAGAGATGAATGATGAGATATTTAGGCTGATATGCCTAAAGCTCTCAACACTTTTTCTGGGAAATCAGCATGACTGGGTGCCCATATGAACTACCTGCAGATTAATGCAGGCAAGATAGGGAATAAACAGGAGGAATTTGAAGTGGACATGTAGTTGCAGGGCTGCTATCTCATTGGATCACAGAGATGTGGTGTGATAGCTCATACAACTGGTATGCCACATTGGACAGACACAGGGTCTTTAAGAAGGGCATGTCAGGAAAGTCATAGAGGCCCACCTGTCCTGTAATATGGCTGCAATGGGAACACATGGAAGTCTGCCTTGGAGTGGATCATGAACCAGCTCAGAGCTTATGGATCAAGGTTAAAGGGCACACAAATGTGACTGACATTGTTGTGTGTGTCTGCCACAGCCCACCAGATAAGGGAGAAGTAGCAGAGGCTTTCTTCAGACACCTGGAAGAAGCCTCACATTTACATGTTCTGGTCCTCCTGGTACACTTCAACTCCCTGATACCTGCTAGAGGCACTACACAGCAGGGCAAAACCAATCCAGGTTTCCAAGTTCTATGCTTCTGGCGTGTTTTGACTACAGCTTCCTAACACCAGTGATCAAGAAGTTACAAGGGAAGGCATTCTGCTGCACCTGACACAAACAAGGAACAGCTGGTCAGGGATGTGAATGAAGGTGGGGGACTGCCTGGACACAACAGGATTTCCAATTGCTTTTCTGCATGTTGTTAGAATGTTAACTAACCGATTTGAAGACAGTTTCATTTATTTCTGTTTTCTGTTAGCATGTTATTAGTTGTTGTGTTTTAAGCCCAGCCGGCAACCCAGAACCACACAGCCAGTTGCTCACTCCACCCCACACCCCCCGCTGCCGGAGGGATGGGGAGGAGACTCGAAAGGATGTAACTCCCATGGGTTCAGGTAAGAACAGCCCAGTAACTAAGGTATAACACAAACCACTGCTGCTACCGCCAATGATAATAATGATAAGGGAAGAGAATACAATCGATCACCACCCGCTGACCAATACCCAGCGTGACCTGAGCAGTGATCACGCCCTTACGGGTAACTGCCCCCAGTTCTACATCGTGGGCATGACGTGCTGTGGTATGGAATACCTCTTTGGTCAGTTTGGGTCAGGTGTCCTGTCTCTGCTTCCTCCAGGCTTCCTCTCCTCCCTGGCAGAGCACGAGACTCAGAAAGTCCTTGGTCAGAGTAAACATTACTGAGCAACAACTGAAAACGCTGGTGTTACCAGCGTTGTTCTCAGGCTGAAAGTCAAAACCACAGCACTGCACCAGCTACTAAGAAGGAGAAAAATGACTGGTACTGCTGAACAGGACATTAGCATAAAGGGAAGCAAGCAAAAATAACTGATACACTGACCACTGAATATAAGCAAAAAGCAGTAGTGAAAAATTCTGTAACTTCAAAGCTAAAGCATCTAGAAATAAAACTGAGAGAGCCTTTCATTGAGTTACAGATTTTAGAATAAACTTTAAACTAACCTATGTCTTGATATCAACTTGCACCAGGTTTCCTTACTCCTCAAATATGTCTACATGTACTTTGCTACTGAGTTAGATCAGAAGATTTCTGAAGCCAGACACAGCTATTTAAATTATCTCATCAAGCAAATTACTTCTGTTTTCAGTGGAAAGCTCACCAAACCTTCTTGTTCATTTACCCTTTTCCTTTTCATACGAGAACATTTTTGACTCTTTTCTGTGCAATTTGGAAACTAAAAGAAAAATACAGAAGTGGGAGCTATGAGAATACCATAGAAGGGAGACCATAAAAAAAAAAGAGGAGCATATGGCCAATGCTGGAATGGAAATCTACAGTCCATAAGCAACCTGCTTTCATAGTTCTGCTTCTTTCAGAAAAATCAGATTTTTGTTTCTGTTAATTTATGTCTAAAATGACATCATTCTTTTCCACCTAAAAATATGTGAATATGGCAGTGAAACATGTCTTATTTGCAGCAAAATATTTTAGCCTTACAACAGAAAAATAAGCTTAGAGAAAAGGACACCTCTACTTCATAAGAAGTGTATAGTAAAATTTAGATCCTAGGTGTACAAAACTAATATTTTTTTCTGGCTATCTTTCCTTTCCATTTTTAGGACACAGAAAGGGATAAGTTTTTAATACCAATCAGACTTCACTTTGAACTTATTGTTACTGGGTAAGTAGTCCCTGGCTTTTACCATATTCAGAATTTGGTTTCTCAAGGGATTACAGAAAAGCACAATTGCTCTGATGACATCTTTTCCAATTAAGGTCTCTGCAGAGATGCCAGTTTAACAAATGTATTTAATAACATTTACAGGTTCAGGGATGCTGACTCACACTGCAATACAAAATACTGTGCATAGTTTGTCCTTGAACACTAAATGTCATAACACTCACTTATAGCAATGTGCTACAAGGCTAATAAACAAGTGAAAGACCAAGCTACTGTGCATTCAAAACAAACTATTGTGTTCCAACAACCTATACTGCTTCAAAAGAGCTAGCCAAGAGATGCAGGACTGTTAACCTTCTCTAAAACCAAAATAAAAGTGATCCTGATGTAGTTTTCATAAAGTGCTTTTTTACCTGGCAGACAGATATTGAAGTCTTGTTCTTCACCTAGAATTCCAGAATTTACTTATAGACCATTTCTAGCAAGGGAAGAGAGTTTTCAGGAAAAAAGGAGAAATAAATGAAAGGAAGTGAATTTCACTGTGAGGGCGCTGAGGCGCTGGAACAGATTGCCCAGAGAAGCTGTGGCTGCCCCATCCCTGGCAGTGTTCAAGACCAGACTAGACGGGTCTTGGAGCAACCCGGTCTAGTGGAAGGTGCCCCTGCCCGTGGCAGGGGGTTGGAACTGGATGAGCCTTAAGGTCCCTTCCAACACAAGCCATTCTGTGATTCTATGAATGGCTTTGCTGAGAAAAGCAGAAAAAACCTAAGCCTACTTGGGTCTTGTTATCTTAAAGGTTGCATGGATTTCTAAAATGCCTCTAACAGGGCATTCATCCAGAACTGTCAAAAACCTTATAACACAAGTGGCTGGACTCAGCCACTCATTTGCAAACAACTTTCTGCATCAGAAAATCAGTATCAAGAAACCCAGATCCCACACATACAGACTTATATACAGAGACACATGGTATCACAGCTGGGGGAACAGCACACAGCTGACTAAACTTTGCTGTGGAAAGTGATTTAAACAGGCAATTGAAAACCAGAGCCATGCACTGATTCTTGATGTTAAGAGGCTTTATATGTCAATGAGCAGTATGGATGGGATGGGTTAGTATGTGCGTAAGTCTGAACAGACAGAAGACTGGCAAAAGCAACAAAGAGCAACCAGCCATTCACATGGAAATGAGAGACATGGATATCTAGGGACTCATGTGCTTGTATCGACTTGGTCTTGTCATTATTAATTGAAGATTTTCTTCTATGCCAAAACCATTCTCTAAGTGGTTTGTTGCCATATCACATATTAAAAAAATAATAATAAAAGGCCCGTTATTCCTAAGTACGTACCATTTGAATGTTTTATTACACAGAATTTAGCCACACTTTTATCTGTTATAAATGGGCTGTTTCAAGTGCATGCTAGTGTATTGCTGACTGTCTGGAAAAAACGGAGGCCTTAATTTCCTCCATCAAGGGTGCTGTTTGAGACAGAAATCTATTTTCCAGACTTTGGTAATGCACATCACACCTCCAAAAGGCATTAATGGAGATAATTTGCTCAGGTTGTTACTTTGCATTCCTGTGGATAGCAGTCTGCACAGGGTGATCTAAGGAACTGCATTAACTGTGACCCCAATTATTTTGGAGGTAGCTACAAATACTTGCACACCCAAAAGCAACTCAATTTCCATCATGAAACTGCCTCACATGAATTAATGATTTTTTTTTTTTTGGTACCCCATTTTTATATTTAAAATACGAAGGAGCAAACTGTGATTTCTCCAAAATAAAATGTAAGGCATAATTCTGCAATGTGATGAAAACAGTACCTACACAACATGATAATTTGCTCATTTCTCATGACCAAGCTTTCTTTCAGTAAGAAATACACACTTGTGCATGTTTTCCTCTCACTCAGGCTTATTTTAAATCTGGGAATCCAAAGATTTTTATTTTTTTTTACCTTCAAAAGATGTGCTAAGAAAGAGTTTGAACAGCAGAGAAGAGCTGTGTACACACCCAAGTGTTTCTGTCCAGCCTGCATGCACTGGCTTTCTTACAGCGGCAAAACTAGGAAGCTGACATGAAGAATATGCATAACATTTGCTTACTTCTGAAAGATGAGCGGGGGGGGGGGGGGAGCATCAGTCAGAACACAGAAATATTAAGAGAATCTTCTTTATAGAAGAGTATTTTGTAACTGGCATCCAGAACCAATAGCCATCTTCAGTAGTGTGACAGATGCAGAACTTTACAGCTACGGACACTGTGAAGAATTAAACTGACATCTGCTGTATGCTACAGGGTTCCAAAAGAATGGTTGAACCCATTCTATTAATGCTAAGTTTGTCTGAGTCCAGGTCAAGTAAATCACGTAAACAGGCCTGACAGACTTCCTTCCCCACAAATCCTCAAGGACATTTTAAAGTGCTTGTTTGTGCAAGAAATCCCATCAAAACTAGAATGAGGAGGCTGAAAAAGACGGCCTTCCTCTGGAGTCACTGAGGCTACGCAGAGACACAAAGCTAATCCACACTGCAATTACTGCCGTAAATAAGCTAGCTCCTATAACAGAAGCGGCCAAACTATACTGCCACAGAAGTCAGATGCCTTCAGCAGGAAGTCCCCCACCTGCCTTTTTCTCTTACATGAATAAGCAAGTGCTTAGACCACACTGAGCTCTGTGCTGACACAGGTAAGTTGCTGCTTGTACCCCAGCCTGACTACTTGCAGGGCAGCTCATCTGCTGCTATGCTAAAACTGAAGTAGCAACCTCATGTAGCACAAAAGCAGGGCAAATGTGTGTATCAGTTCAAACCCCACGCAGCTCATGGCTATTGCCTTGCCAGACTGGGTGTAAACAGGTTTTTTTTTTTTGCTGTTTTACTATGATTCTTCTGTAGTATTTTTGTCCTAAAGTAAGATATGCAGAGTTGAAGGTAAGATGGCAGGATCAAAAGAAAACAGCATGTGTTTCTTCATACAATATATAGTTACACTGCAGAAATCGTGGTGCAGAATGCTGTGTGGGTACAAAAAGTGACTACACAAATGCCAGAAGTATACTTAACTCTCAAACTGCTACCTGTAATTCCGCAAAGCATGATGGAAGTATGAAGGCCACTTACTCAGGAGAAGTAAACAGGCAGATAGACAACAAGATACTAGAAAAATACCAGAATATACAGCAATTCTGGAGTGCAAATACACGAACCACAATCCAGTCTAATGGTTTTACCATTTTATTCCTGGGGGTTATACCCTTCACAAAGGAACACAAAAGCTCAAGTAGCTGACAGACTCCAAAGCCATATGAGACCATGGTGCCACACCATATTGATGCTTTCAAGGCCAAGGGGAGCAAAGGAACTGAAGTTTTATGGGGTCACTCCATGATGAAACAGAAAAAAACCCAAACCTGTGATACCTGGATAATGTTTAAATATCGCTATCTTTATGTGGTTTGGCCTGGGGGAAAAAAGCCCCAAAGGAGAATCAAGGCTACAACTCCTGTCTTTATATAGCATGACTTTTACTCCCCTTAGAATGATGCATTCTTTCTCTGCCTTCTGTATTTCCACAAATATGCAAAACCCACAGTGTTTGACACGCTGCTTATTTAATGAAAAATATATTTTTAGCACCTTGAGCCATTTGGCCTCATCTATTTAGTTGGAACTTTCTCACTAGGGTAAGTGCCATGCACCAGATGGCACGATCAGGACCTTCCTATTTCATTCATATGGTTTAAGTAATAGTCTACTGTGTGCAATCCAGGTTGTGAAATACTTGGCACCTTTAAATCTGCTGACAAGAGTGGCAATGGTAGCTGTGCTCACAGAGTGTAAACCACACGGATATGTTTATTTTTCTTTTATCAGACCTTCTTCTCAGTCACATGAAACTTTGTAAAATGCCGTTCTGAATGTAGCAGTAATGAGCCATGACAGAGCTCATATATTAGACTCATCCCTCAGGAAAATGAAGCAATTGTCTTCTGGAATCTTACTAAAAAGGACCTAAAGCACATTTAAAATCTTATCAAAACTCAACTTACCTAATTTACTGATGGCAAACATGAGCTTCCTTTTAAAACACTCTTACAAGATGCATTTTGGTCTGCTAATGTTTCAAACTGAGTGAAAATTGACCGAACACATTTAACACCTAGTGTGATTTACACTGATAGACTGCCTCTGAGAAGGACATACTAGATCATTTTTGATTGTGAACACAGCAACTTCCACATCATTTCTAGTAAGCCCACAGGACAGAAGCATTTGCCTTTTGTCCATTCAAAATTTTACATAGGCTAGAAATACTATCCATCCCCAAACCCCTCTTTGAGAGCACCCAGCTGCCCACTGATACCTCCCCATAACACCCTCTTGACCTTCAGAAAGTTGCTGATCAGAGAGTTCTGAGTCAGAGGTGCTGCTTGTTTTCTAATAGCTCTCAGTGTGAATAAAAGAAAAAAATACAATTGCTTTTTGGTCACATTTTATCATCCCCAGCATCCCTTGACATGGAATGCCATAGCTTGACTACACAACATATGAATAATTGCCCCCTTTTCCAAGTTTTGAGGCACAAAACTCCAAATTTCATGGGATGTCTCCTACTTCTTGTACTGAAAGAAACCACAATCAATTCCCCTTCATTCTGACACTTCTGATTTTGAAGAGATTTATCATCAACAGTCACATTTGCCAGCCTAGTCCATTTTTGTTTCGCCTTGTATAGAAGGTGCCTCGTGGCTGATCGTGTCACCTTTTTTTTTGAAGATGGAGGTATTCTACAGCTTTATGCGATCCTGTTCTCAAATTTGTTGTCTACGCCTTTCCTAATGAATCATGTCAACTACTTTCTCAACCATTATAGAGTTCTGATTTGACATTTTCTACTGTAACCCCAAGAACTCACTCCAAAATGGCAAGTCACCTTAGAGCCCATTAATTTATTTGTAAAGTTGAGATTGCTTTTTTGTGCATCATCCAACTTCCCTCTCCATTAAATCTTATCTACGCCTATCATTTCACCAATCTTAAAATCCATCTGAAATACTTCACTGTTAGTTGTTGATTAAATTCACAAGAATAAAAAACCTTAAAGATCATCTAGAGAACTCAGACTAACACTAACATGTTCTGTTAAAAGATCACTTTATCCCCTTCACTGCAAAAGTCTGATGAAGAGACACAAAGTGGCATGATGAAGATTTTATAGCATAGACAGCAAGTAAGAAGTATGTTTCATTCACAGCCAGTAAAGCCTTCAGCCAGGCCACCTCATCTTCAATGTATCAGCCTCCTAGCACCTACAGAGTTGAGAATACTTTGGTGTTCTTGGATCACACTCAGCTGCCCACATATGAGCACGCTGGGAATTAACGGGCATCATAGCTAACTCACCAATATCGTTAGTTATCTTGAACAAGTGAGAAATCATATTAGCATTCTGTTCCTTCATTTTTTAATGTGACCATTAAAACCCTATGTTGAATGGTGCAGTAAGGAGAGAGGGAGAAGAATATAGAGAACAGAGAGGGTATTGTCCTGTTTGTCTTATCTGCCCCTTGGGATCCACAGAGATGAACAGTGCCAGCTGTGGGTTTTGCCTTTGCTGCTCTATTCAAAGCTAAACTGGGTATTTTTACGCAGAAAACATCCACAGGCAGCATATGCTGTGCTAAATGTTTGGAGCATTCTGATCCCTAGATGTATATCCTGTCACCCCCAGGTACAAGCAACATCATTTAACACCTTGTGATGCTAGATAAGCTGATACACATGGCAATAAAGGTGACAGACTAAAATGAAACTAAGTACAACTCACCAAACTTTACGCAGCACTGCATCTGGTGTCATGAAAAGCAAGTAAGTGCATTAACAAAAGGTTTCCCTCTTCAAAGGTTTTCAAAATGGAAGTGCACTTTCCACATAGTTTCATCTTCCTTTCAGTTCCTAAAAATGATATTTCTCTAAAGAAATCTACTGTTGCAGAATGAAACTCACAGAGGCAGTTAAATTGCATCTCATCCTCCCTACCAAAATGCTGAAAACCCCATATACTAACCTTCCCTTTCCAGTGAGATGATTTGTATCAAGGGGAGATTCCTAAGCCTTGGAATGAAACTGAGTGTTGCAGCTCTTACTGAAAGGTTTTAAGGAAACCAAGCTATTTAAATATGGTTTCGGGTTTAGTGCAAATACTTCACATGTCTGACTATGCCAAAGATGCTTTACAGTTTAACCCTGTAAAAGCATCATTACTAAAAGACAAAGTAACAAAGCAACTAAATTAGACCTCTCAGTTTCCTTTTTCTGTGTGCTCCAATTTCATACGCTACTTCCTTTTTAAAGTACTAGGTTTTAAGGTATGACTCTCTTCAGTTTACGTTCATAGCAAGGAAAAATGAACAACCGGTTGTCATTGTAAAATATATAACTTTAGGCACTGTTTTTTTTTAGCAGTGGTTATACTTTGTCTTTTTAAAAATCAGTGTATTCCTATCATGTCTGTGAGACACTTGACTAAAGACAGGTAGGAATGTTTCTCCTTTTACCAACTGTACTCCAAATTTTAGTTCATTTGTTTAATGACTGTGATGGTGCATCCATCAACACCCCAACACCCTCTCCTTGACCCCTCTGCTTCCCCAGGAATTCCTGTTAAGCCACAGGCTTTGCAGAGGTGCAAGGAGTTAGATGGCTGGGCCGTACCAGGCACTCAGGTTGCCTGGCAAAGGTGGGGAGAGGCACACAGAGAACAGGAAGTTAGGGTACTTCCTGATTGTACCAGTTCTTTTGGAATGACTGCTCATCCCCTGACAACCTGGAAAGTGACTACTGTGCAACCGGTGAAACTGACACAGAATGGAGGCCAGGATGGAAATTCGCTGATCACTAAAGCAAATCACCTTATAACCCTATGAACAGTGGTCCTGAGGGAGACCCTTTGAGCTCTCCTGGACCACAACAGATTGCAATCAGGTATCTCTGAGAGGGACCCCTCTCAGAGCCCATAAACTCTCAAGTTTGCAAAATAGGGGGATCATTTATCTGGGCCGTTACTTCTGCTCACTGACTCAACCCTTTGCTCTCTGAGGAGTGCTGAGAAAGCTGACATGAGCATTGTGTTATACTTTTCTCTACACCTAAGGGAAATTTTTAACATACGTATGTGTATATATATACCTATGTTAGTGTGAATGTCTTAGCTTATGTGTTTAACTCTGTGTGTGTGTTAGCTTCAATAATCAAGTGTTAGAAATCTTGTGATTCACCTTAAAACTGCATACTGCTGCTAGATGACATTTGTAATCCTTCAGATGAACACTGCTGACCAGGTTTGAGACCAAGTCTAAACTCAGTAACACCTAGATTCTTCTCTGAGAAGGAGCTCAGAAAGCAAGGGGGTCCAACCTGAACCTCATGACTCAACAGGAGGGTCTCCCTTATCCTTTTCACCTTCGATCTCTCTACCTCAACCTCCCTCGTTCCATTGGACATAAACTACTGACCAAGTCTGAGACTAGAACTAGACTGAGCTGTACCTAGGCTCTGTGAGGAGTTTAAAAAGCAAGGGGGTCTATTCTGATCCTCTTGACTTGCTGGAAGGGTCCCCCTTATTACTTTGTAATTCTGGTTTCTATATACATAATTTCAGTCCAATTCTATATAAATCACTTTAACCCAGTTCTGTAGAAACCATTGCCAATTCTGACACAATTACCTTTTGTGTGGACTGCCATCAAATTCTGTTGAATCCCACTTTTATATATTTCTATTAAAATCACTTTTGCTAATATCTCTGCCAGTGATTCCTGGAGTGATCCTAACCACTCAGTTTCACAGCAGTGTGGCCAAACCTGAGCAAAACAGACCTTTTGTCCATGTGCTATTAAGTACTGTATTGAAGAAAAAAAGTCTAAGTGCTTTCAAAGAGAAAGGTGGAGAGTTGTCATAACTACTCAAAACACAGTAGCTTGTAAGTAAAAAGTGAACTCAGGGAAGGAGACTCTGTAAATACATCTCCTTTATGAAAATGCAAAGTAGTGAAGCTAAACTTCATGGATGCACAAACATCTATAGCTGATTTCTCAATTTAACACTATATTCTTGAATAAAACTAACACAGCTCGACTATTTGTCATGTCACCTTCCAGATGCTACTTGAATTTATTCCTGATACAAAATTATTGCCTTCAGGGAAGACGAACATTCATTTGGGACCTTCTCTTTAATAATCTGAGGCAGACTCCAGACACTGTTCCTTACTTTTCTTTAAACCTTTAAATGGAGGAATGTCAACCTACATCAGCAGAATCTCTATTCATTTAATAGATAAAAAGCCAGTTTCAATATATACAAAAACATTGTCCACAAGCTTCCTTCCAGTATACACTGAAAACTGCTTATGGAGCACTAAAAGATACAAAAGAGAGGTATCTTAAAAACTTGTGAACAGGATCTGTAGAGCAGATATACATGGGAGGGCAGTATATGCTCCTGAAATGCAACTGTACACATACTTGCACAGTCTAATTTCAGAGGATAGCCATAGCCTAAGAGCCATCTGATCCAGAAAAGCAAGGAAAAAGCAACAACAAAAAGCTGCTTCAGTTATGAGATCAAAGTGACAGAACCTGAAAGCTTCTGTCTTCCTTACACTTCCTACAACACATCCATTTGGTTTTCCCTTCACATTCAACTGCTTAATATAATTTAAAGCAGATGAAAAATATCACAAAATAAAATAATTTCACTTACAGAGAAAGTAGAGTAGTAGTAGAGTATAGCAGTAGCCTTACCAGACTGTTTTCTTCCTGCATGAGTAACTGATCACAAATATCCCAGGCTGGGGGTGGTTTAGAGTTCCTAGTGTTGTGATCCATGTCCTGACTAATTCAATCATGTACTACTGCTTTACTTTAAAACATGGATACCTAGTAATATATTGAGCAACTGTTACTGAAATTCAGACTTCAGAGAAGTTAAACAAACTCCTTGTGATCATCTCTGCACATCTGACCTCCTGCCATGCAGCTTTGACTGATGCAGCTGAACAGCAGGGCTCAGCAGGGCACTCTGTTCCTTCCATTACAGGTTGGAGTTCCCCTTCTGGTACTTTATCTGTTCCAAATTTGGGATGCTGAGAAGCTGATGAATAGAATGACCCTGAAACTACAATGACTGCGCTGTGTGAAAGAGAAAGAGGACAGTCCAAAGCACAAACACACACATTGATGAAAAACAACAACCCTTTTCCCCCATCACTTGCCAAAAAAGAAGAAGGCATGGAGTTTCCACATGATCCGTCCCTGAATTCATGGAAGTTCATGAGAGGCAGGACACTGACAACCAAAACAACATTCTCTTTATATCATGAATAGATTTTGTTTCAGTCCTGTAGGTTGTACTTCTAAGACTTTTTTTTACATGAGAAGAACCATCAGTTCTTTGAGGGGTCGCCATGTTTTTACTGCATGGCAAATGGTGAGCAGGGGGTTGAGAATATCAAACTGCCTATGTCCATTCATGCAGCTGACACAAGTGCAAATCGTGATGCCAAATGTCACAGCTTTTTTGTGGAAGTATAGTTGAGATCCAAGAAACAATTCACAGGTTCCTGGTAGCAGAATGCATCTAACACTGGCTGTGGAAGCAGCTTTAAGATTATAGGCATTACTGGAAAATAAATGTTGCTGTACTGATAAACATGACTCTTTTCAGAACAAGATCCAGTTTCAAAGGCTTTTGATGCTACTGCTTGACATTTAGATTTTTCCCCACAAGAGACAAGTAGTTGAAATTATTTCCATATGTCTTAAGTCTATTCAAAAGAAAGGCTAAGAAAATATTAGACCAATGTCCCAGCTGAGGTCTAACCAGGCAACAGACTTGCATTAACCCCTTCACAAAACCTTTTAATAACTAGGACTAAAAGCTATCTTTTGCATGGCTAACCTTTGATAAGGCAGGAGAGATATGACAAGCACCTTTACTGACAATACATTCTCAATGATTTCAAAATAAGTAGATACTCTGGAGCAGCCTGATAAGGGCCTGAATCCTGGTTTATGTTATTGTTAGGTACCCACAGGGAGAAACTTTTTCACACATGGTCACAGCTCAGGCAAGCTCATCGTTTCCTGAAGTTTCATATAGTATCTTCTGCTTTTTCAAAGAAGGAAAATGCCTTGAATTTAAATGGTCTAGTGTCAGAACACAAAGACAGCTTGACAAGAAACATGAACATAATCAAACATAATGTACAGGAAAATTTAATCAAAACCAAATTAGGCTGGTAGTGTTGGTTTTGTGCTGGCACAGAGTTAATTTTCTTCACAGTAGTTAGTATAGGGCTGCATTTTGGATTTGTGCTGGAAACAGTGAAAACATCCCATATCACAGGGAGGTTTTTGCCATTGCTGAGCAGTGCTTACACACAGTCAAGGCCTTTTCTGCTTCTCGCCCCACCCCACCAGTAAGTAGGTGCATGAGGAGCTGGGAGGGTACAGCTGATCCCAACTGACCCAAGGGATATCCCAGACCATAGGACATCGTGCTCAGCACGTAGAGCTGGGGAAGAAGACCGAAGAGGAGGATGTTCAGAGTGATGGCGTTTTGTCTTCCCAAGTAACTTGTTATGTGTGACAGAGCCCTGCTCTATTACCCGGCTGGACACCTGCCTGACCATGGGAAGTGGTGAATGAATTCCTTATTTTGCTTTGCTTGGGTGAGTTACCTTTAAACTATCTTTTATCTCGACCTACAAGTTTTCTCTCTTTTGCTTTTCTGATTCTCTCCCCCACCATGTTGCAGGCAGTGAGCAAGTGGCTGCATGGTGTCTAGCTGCCAGCTGTGATTAATCCATGACATACACTTCCTTTTATTAATCAAATATGTTTTCATTTTCTTGGGCTACCCTCTACAATATCTGGATGTAAGCGACGAGGCTAATGCTTTGCATCTCCTTTTGCAGCCCCAGTTTCTGAGAGGCACAGGAGACAGGAGAAAAGCAAACACTTCAGGACCACTGTTGTGAAAAAGGTTCTGCCGTTTTAGGCAACCCACACTGGCATAAGCTCCTATCAAAACACTGCAGAGCCCACTCAGCAAAGAGCGATGATTAATCTAGTATTTCAGAGCTCTGGACCTCCAAATTCTGAAGAACAGGTAACACTGACAACAGTTTGTGAACTCCTGGTAACTAGTAATTTCCTGCTTCAGATGTCAATGTTATCTATTTTCAAGAGAATTAAATGCAAAAGGGAAAACAAAACAAAAGAAAAAAAGAAAAAAGAGGAGCTAATGCTCTCAACAGAACACAAAAAAGGGAGGAGAATGAAGCTCACAAAGATATTAAGAACAGAAAGCAAAATACAAGCTTGAAAAGAATACCAGAAGGTGAGCACTTCAGTAGTTGCAGGACCCTTTCTTATTTTTAATGGGCTGGATGTTACACTGGAGGTTTTTCTCCCTTACTTTGTTAAAAAGTTCAGCTCTCATCCATCTTCTCTGCACTATTTAATATTGTGAAATTAAACCTTCTCATCATCAGCATTACCACCTTTTTTATTTAATCACCTATTTTCTTTAGGGCCAGAAGAACTCCCCTTGATGTAGTTTACCAGGACTACAGACTAGTTTTGCCCCATGCTGATTCAGCAAGAAATCAATAGTTTAATGCATTTGCAAGTCAATGGATCACTTCATTAGCTGCCTTCTAAAAATTAAATGATAGCCAATTCACTTTCCCAAGGCAATTTTTTATTTCCTCCGCAAATCCCAGCTCTTTATTCCAGATGTATTTCCTATCATGTAGCTATTGCTCATCTACCGGAGACATAAATGTCATGTCATGCAAGCATGGTTGTTCCTTGTGTGCCTAATTAAATAGCCCAAGCAGGCAGGCCTAGGGATTTCAACAGACCTATACTTACATGTATCAGGGCTATTACAGGAGGATGATGGATTTAGGAGGAGCTCTGTAGTAATTTAGAAAACCAGTGTTATTTGTCTAACTATTGAGAACTGTATGAATTGTGGAACTGTATGGGTTAATGCAAAAGAAAGCTGTCAAAGGAAAAGACAGGAAAAAATTAAATGGCCAAAGCCTTTTCTCACCAAAAATTTGAGAGCTGTTAAGGAATACCAGAATTATTAGTTTTGATGATCTTGCCTTCTGTCCAGTCGACCTTCAAAGTAACTTTTGCACAGAACATGAAAAGCCCATGAACACATGCAAACAAATAAAAGCTACTGGTAGGATGAAATGGGATAGGTCTCTGAAAACAGAGGCAGTTCCCTTCACCCTGAGGGAAGGCCGCATCTCTGTGGGGATATGAGTTTAGGTAAACAGAGCACAGCGTGAGCACTAGTAGAGATACATTCATGTACCTTGTTTGCTTTTTGGATTTGGTTTGTTTTTTTAAAGTCTTCCTTTTCTGCAGAGTTTTTCACCTTACTGAAAAAAGCAATAGTGTAATTTCATGACCCACTAGGCTTTCACTCTCAAGAAAAAGCTGCAGGAACCCAAATTCTATCAGATCTGCTACAGGGTACTGTAGCCAAGCTAAGAATTGGAAAGTCAAACTCTCCAACTCTCTTACCAGTAAAAATGAAAGTATGAAGATGGATACCTAGAGGTATACACTCAGAAAGAGGATAACTGCACTGTTAAGCTCTCATTCGGACATTGATCTAGTAAGATCCTTAATGTGAAACTTTCAGCAGTTCATTAACAGATGATTTTTAGAATAAACAGCATCTTACATTTATATTAATTTATTGCCTAAGCATTCGTATTCTAGGGAATATGAACTCCTAAAGCATAGTGGGGAAATGAACTGACATTTAATAGCAGCAACATTCCAGATTAAGGCATAAGCACAGAGTTTAGTTCCTCCTTTTATGGCACTCTTGTCAGTCCAAAAATACCAACCAAATGTATTTTTTAGCCTCACTTCTGGGAAGTGTCATCCTTATATTTGATCTGTTTTTGGCATCTGTATTCTTTTTTGCCAGATCACTGTGTACTCCTGGGAAGAACATATGGGACAGAGAAACTAGCTATATTTTAAACTAAGGAAAACAAAGGAACTGGAAATAGGAAATCTAAATTTATTGAGATTACCCCTCAACAAAAGACTGCTTTTTGCAAGGAAAGCCTTCTTCCCATGTCCAAAACCTCTAGCTCTCTTCTTATTCTAATTACCCATCAGCCTTAATGTTACAGGATTTCTGTGGCACATGATGGTACAGCACAGAAGTGATTTCTGGGGTAGTCAGAAGTGTCTAGAATTTACTAGGGAAAAAGCCGCAACTGTAGGTGTAATTCTGCCATTAAGGAGTGTAATTAGCCATTTTATGATTCATCAGTGTTGGTCTGTTTGTTTTGAAGAACAATAGAAAATAGACACAAGGAGAAACAACTCCATTAAGTTTCTAAGCAATACCTGTATTTTCCAATACAGTTTTCCACAAGGTATATCAGGATAGTGAAGTCAGTAAAAAACTCTGTTAGTGCCAAAGTGGTATGGTGTAGTTAAATCTTGTGGGGAACTTTCCTAAGAGAAGCTATAGCATGTTCTTCTCAGAAGCTAAGAAAACCAGACTGGATTGAAATGTACTTCTCCATAAAGGCAGAGAGAGAAGGACATGGAGTAGAATTAAACACAAAATACATGTTAAAGGAAATGGGGAGAAAAATAAAAACAACCACAAAAAGAGAGACGACAGATGTTAATTTAGGACATATGGTGATAAGACTGTTTGCAATGATTTGTTAAACTTATCTACCTCTTCCTTTTTTCTCACAGGCTGATTCTCTTGCAGCCTCCTCTGTCATGAAAAATGTGCAGACTCTGAATTCTAGGCCATCATCAGCATCAACCCTTCCAAACCATGCACTGCAGTGTAATTTACAAATTCAGTGAGGCAATGTGTGCATGGGGGATGCTTATCTGAAAGTGAAGCTTTTTTGCTTTCATCGAAAAAAAGAGAATTGTTCAGTAATATGTTTTACATGTTAAACTTTATTTGTATTGACATTATGACACCTGCCTTGAAATTGCTGTCTTCAGGATTATAAGTACAAACATCCTGCCCCTTTTAAAAGAAAAAGATGCTGACAGTTCAGCGTGGATCTAAATTTTAGTGCCAGCAGTAATATGCTATCAGTATGTACCCAACCAATGCCTGGGAACTTTACGTTTCCATTTAACTTTCTTAGAGATGAGAACACATGATAAACCTATCAGAGCTACCATCCCTCAACCTTGCCTGGCAGCCTGGATGATAGAGCCTGCTTTACATTCAGACAGAAGACAAATTAGAGTGCACTGTGCACAGGCTTCATGCTCTCTTTGTGCAAGAGAAGTCATTCATCTCTTCACGCTGATTGAGAGATACTGGGCAGTCTGCTGGGAAAGAGGGGAATAGGATGGAGTCAAAAATTAGGGTGAGAGAAAAAAAGTAAGAGGGAGAACAGTAGGAAGAATGCTGCCTAAGGAATTCAGGGTCTCATAACCAACCGTAAGTAAAAAAGCATGATAATGTGTAGAGACAGGATACAAGGTAAGGGCACGCCCTCAAAAATACATTTCAGTTCTTTAAAAAATTAATGTGTTTCTAGAATCAGATTAACCCAGAGAATGAAGGGAAAGAAATGACAAAATGCAGGTATATAAAGCATACATTATCCAGCACACATCCAGATTTAGACTTAAGTGGGAACAAGATGCTCCTGTATAAAGGCAGTAGAGACAGCGCGGTGGCTGTGAAGTCAGAAAGCAAAGTTCCGAAGGTACCCTGGACATTAAGGTGTGATTTCACTGGACATTATGAATACCTACTTATTTACAGCTTTGGATTAACTTTTCTGCACCCAAAAATTACTTGGCTACATTGTCCTTTGTCCATCAATATTTCACATGTGCACAGAGTAATGGTACTAGTGTCTGTAGAGTTCATTATCTTTCATATACCACAAGATATTTTTCATCACTTTTCCTTCAGCTTCCAAGACAGACTGAAAAACAGGCTGTTTAGGAATCAGAGTAATTTTTATCATTTGGCTTTCAACTCCTATTTTTCAAAAAAATATATGAAAATACATAGCATGGAATAAAAGAATAAATACAAGCTGTCCCTCCATTCACTCTCTCGCAAAATATATTGTCTTGGCATTAACATGAAGTTTGAGGAAGTAAGTGGTGTGTATTCTTGCAATCACACTGTTCCTGCAAAGACAGAATTTGCCCCTACTGTGTAATGGACCTGGTAAAACAATACATTAAAAAAATAATCATTGATTTCCACAGCATTTATTCTGTTTTGTAATCTACACAGTGTTCTGATCACAGAGCAAAGCACTTCTCTGTAATGCTTTAATCAGCTTAATGTTGTTTCTATTATAACGCAAGGGTGAACATTTTGAGGCTCTGAGTTTCCATCTAATTCAAGGTGGTATTTTAAATATGACCCACTTCTTTTCTTCCCCTAAATATCACTTCTTCATCGATCTCCAGCACTCACATTTTGGCAATGATTCTATGACATTTGACATCAGTATATCAACAAAGCCCAGCTGTGAAACAGTGGTGCATCCCTTCACCGCCTCTAAGGTTAAATTTGGTTGGTACAGATACACACAATACAGCATATTTGAAGTCTTTCATGCCAGCAACTACCACCTCTCAATTTGCAGAGAAGATTTCAAGATAAGAAAATCTATGACTCCATGATATGAAAACCCTTATAAGAAAGAGAAGTTTTGTTTTTCCTAATGTGTACCCGATTTAATGGGTTGCAATGAAATAATGAAGTATACTAGTTTTCCTCCCTTTCTGTACACTGCTACTCAGGAGACAGAAGGAGCTCTCAGGAAGTTACAAAATAACTTCTGTTTCATTCTTCTTGACATAAAAAATGAGCTTTGCCTCAGTTTAAAAAAACAAATTGTCCTTGTCTATCAGTAAAACAAAAAGTCATTGTTTTATGTTTACCGAAAATGATTTCATTCTTGAACACAGTACTATCTTTATATTATTAGATATTTTATTAATACAAATCTCTTTCTGTAATCTCTGTAAATTAACTGCTCGTCAAAAACATACTAATAAGCAGGAAGATTTAGTCATATTACTCTTTCAAGAGTATTCATTTCAATGCATCTTCAAAGGATATTCCTGGATGTGCCATCTTTATCCCTTGTGCATAAAATAATTAATTTGTAGGAACACTGGTATCATTAACAATAACTGAAAATTTTATTTGCATTGTGTCATTCTATTATAAATCCAAACTTTAAAGAAGTACTGCAGTAAGTCTCTATGATTTAATTTATTAAAGTGGAACCCTAAGTAATTTATCAGAAGACACATATGCATTCCTTAGGGAAAACAATTATGAAATTGTTCATAAAAATGATATAACTCTCAAACTTATTTATTAGAGGAAATTATTTCTGAATTTCATCAGTCATTCATTTTCAATTTACAAGTGAAATTATATTAGCAATTTAAAGTTCATTCTGATTTAGTTTGTCCCTGTTACCGGGTTGTTATTGTAACTACCTCATGTATCACAAACTGGAAATCACATGATGGATTTTTATACTACAAATGTAATGCATATACAATATGCAGTTCATGATGTCTGGAAAGCATATAAGCCTTCCAAAACGGGACAAAATCTTAAATGCCTTTATATATCTAACGATCTATTAGAAACAGCATATTTGGCCATAAAACTTCCCTTTTTCATGTAGTTTTGCTTTTACAACAGCTCAAATTTCAAAATTGACAAATGAACATAAACCACTTTCAGTAACTATGAAATCACTGGGGCTTAAAATGAGTTTTCTGTAATTATTTCTAGTCATAAAAAACTAGGACTTGAATATTCAAGGAAAAGTAACACAGAAGTAGTGAAAATAAAGAAAAAATGTGAAGTTGTCCACTGTAATTTTTTAATTAGTCACCCCGAAATTAGTGCTTTTAATCTAATTTTATAGGTAGCTGAACTGAACAGCAGATATTAACTTGCTCACTAAGTCACATACAGATGCTGGAATGTGTTGAACCCTCTCCAAATCACCAGCTTTATTTCCCCCAGAGTAGACTTTTAGGAGGATAAAAGAGAAATACACTGTTATCTTGCAATCTGTAATTTAGGCTAGAAAACGAGTTATTGAAAAAGTGAAATACACACTTCCTATCAACTAAGATAAAATAGACAATTATTCACCAGAGATGATAAATACAAAATGATATCACTATGTTAAAGAGGAATTTTTAAGAAATTTGAATTTCAGAGATGAAATGTAGAAATTAAAAAATTATAAATAGTGCTGCAACATAATACAACATAGAATAGCAGGGTGCATTCAATGAAGAACAAGAGCTTTGACTGAAGCACAAATCCAAACATCACCATGAAGTTCATGCAGGTTAAAGCATTCACCTCAGCTTGTTACTGACAGGCCTGACGATATGAGGCAGAAAAGGGGTACTGTTTTAAAAAGTACTGTTTTAAGAAATATTTTATAAACTAGTTATTTTTTATTCAATATATGTTTTTATTGTAAACCCTACACATACAATAATTTAATTTCTAATTAATTTTATTTTAAAGTTATCCAGGCACTTTGAAGAAAATTCCTCTTTTTGCTTTCATGACAAACAAAGTATTTTTGAAACTGCCTTGGGCTTATGATACAAGCAAAACATTGCTACTTATTTCACTAAGCAAGGACATCTTACATATAGCTTGCAAGCTTCTGAGATGCTGAAAGTTAATGAAACTGCAGATCAATAGGATTAGAAAGGCAAGTCACAGTCGTGATTCTGTAGAGCAGTAAACTCTAAGGCTGTTTCTGAAACTGCTAATAATCAGATTCTTCCTGCCCTTGCATTTTCTAAAAGTAGCTAAGCAGAAAATGGAGCGAGCTTGGTAAATGACACTAGTTTTGGAGCAGATTTATGAAAAATGATGGTTAAGGAAAAATATTCTGCATATCAGACTCCAAAACTTAAAAAAAGATGGTGGATAGAAACAAATTTTCTTAAGATAACCCTGAATGTTGTGGAAAAGATGAATTTTTTTTGCAGCTCAGGAAAATCTGGGTTAGAACTGAAAGCCAAGCAGAGTCCTTACACATTTGTTCTTGGTTGGGAAAACAAATGTAATGGGAAAATGTAAAGACCAGGCTGGTTGCCTAGCTGTAATGATGTACTAAGAATACATTTATTAGTCAAAGTCTTTCTTAAATACAGCCATGTAAGGAACGCAGTGGAGTCCGCAGTTACTCCAAGTATATTTCTAATAGCAGTATTATAGTATACACAACAATTTCAAAAGATATAATAGATTAATATTTTAATATCAGAAGACATTAAAATAATGGAAATTTCCTAATAATTAATGAAAATTCTACTGAAAACTGCCATGGTGACCCTTGGCTTCAGTACTTTTCTACTCTTCTCACAAATGTGGGGCTTGAAAATCTATCTTCTTCAATTTTAAATTAAAAAGTCATTTCAGATCTCAGTATATTGATTATATAAAGTATGTATGCAAACCAAGTCAATTCTTGGGGGACAGGTCTCAGCTATGGTGAATGAACATAACTGACAAGCTTCAGTGGGAAGCTCCAAAGACTACTCAGGGCATAATCTAGTTCTAACTTAAGTATTTGCCTATCACAGATTAAAGCACGGAACAGAGACAGCAACAAAAAACCCTTCAGATTTCACATGCCTGTATGACATTCAGAAATTGTTTCTATAGGTAAATTGCACCAACTATGGACTTTGCACCTTCATTTGAGCACTAAAAACAATGAATTACTTGGAGAAAGTGTTTAGGCTTCTTTATAAAATTAACTAGTTCTGCTGAACATACTGTTAACATGCGTACCTGTACGTACACATGGTTGTGTTATTTTGTAAACCCATCTCAGAATTTTATTACACATTTCAAAGGCAGAAACATGAATCACTGCTTTTATGCAGCAAAATTCATCGACCCAAGTGAGAATGCCACTTAGCAAATGATAGGTGGATATGATGCCGTGATACTTTTACATTTCTGGGCACTAGCATGAGATATGGTTACAATCTTGTTGCTAATATTTGTAGGATCTCTGAGAAGATCACTCACTGCATTTATAAAGACTTGTCTTATTTTACTTTTGTTGAGATCATAAACATAATAAAATTTGTTAAAAAATGAAATAGGAATATATAACTGACAAAAAGAGCTCTAGCATTCTCAGAAAAGATTTAAGATTCATGTATTATTGCAGTTGCATAATTCCTTGGTGACCTTTCTAAAACATGCATCAAGCTATGCAGCATCCCATCTCTTTGTGCTGTCTCAAGCTTCTTCATCATGTATCTACAGAATAACTGTGAATCACTAAGAGCATAAGCACTGTTTACTCGCACCATGATCTTTAACACATTCAAACAACACAAGGTGGTAAACTTTCCCTCCCACTCTTGTTTCTATTCTAATGTTCAACAAAAAGCTTCCAACTTACTGAATCAAAAACTTAGTATCAAATTAAAGGAATAAATGATGATTAAAAAAATGACAAGCAAGTACAGACAGTGTGTTGGGAAGCCTGGTCAGTAAGAATGATGAAAATTAAGCAAGTGCACAGAGGAGATGAAGCACTGTCAAGCATCATTAAAGCTAGCTTCTTTTAAAGACCTCATCTACTTGGAACAAGATTCACAAGGATATATCCTTCATGCTATCTAGAGAATACTTTTGTTATTATAGATTGAAGCAAAATTCTTCCTACACAAACACAAAACCATCCTACACACTTCTGTTCTACACCACTATCTGGCTTGCTCTTATTGATAAATAAAAGTTTGTTTACTGAAGGATTTTCAGTCATTGTGCATTACTACACAAATGACTGTGTTATTTTTACTGCATAAACTACATACTAAACAAATAACACAGTGTCTAATCTCATTTGGATTTGCTGGACAAGATCAAGGTGATAAGCATGCAGGTCTCAGTCCAGAAGCAGAGTGTCTGTAAAATCACTTCTTGGGATCATTCAGGTTATGCATATGCTTCGTATCATGGGTGATGAACTAAAAGAGACTGAGTGTTTTTTATTGCTATAGCAACAGATCTACTTTCACTTTTCTCCAGCTGACAATATAACCTTGATCCCTCAAAAGCGTCCTATTTCTTCCCTTCCTTCATAAAAACAGGATTTTTTAACAGTTCTACAGTAACTGTTTACGCTAATTGTCCAAGACAGAAAAATTCACAGAATCACAGAATAGTTTGGGTTGGAAGGGACATTAAAGATCGCCTAGTTCCAACCCCCCTGTCATGGGCACACACATACATCTTCCACTAGACCGGGTTGCCTACGATACCACCCAACTTGTCCTTGAACACAGCCAGGGATGGGGAAGCCACAAATCACTTTTAGGAAAATAAGAAAAGGTAAAAGAAAAAAGGTATTGTGGCTATCCAGCAAGTAAGTCATGACAGTGTCTTTGACAGGACTTAATAACCGCAAATGGTCTAGCAGTTTGCTGGTTTCCCTCCTAAAAGAGATCAGCAATTTTAAATATTCAGTACTGTGCTACCAAAACTTTGTCCACCCCAAATTAAACATAAAGTAAACATACTTTGACACTGACAAGGTAATTTAAGGGTTATCCTGGTTTTTTGTTTTTTCTTCCTCCTGTTATACATTTATGATTTATTAAATCATATTTCCAAAGTTACTGATGTTTACAGTTATTACAGATAGGCAGATATTCTGAAACACGCTATGTGACTACCATCAGAATCAACGGCAGGTAGGCATCTGCTTGTTTACAGTATTAGTACTTGCTCATTTACATACTTAAAACATTGAAATGCAATTGAATGTTTGCCTCACATATAGAGGGTATTGGGAAGAAAAGGAGAGGCTGAGGTGTGCCGTAGCAATTTAAAGAGGAAAGTCACAGATACTTTAATACCTATGGAAAATCCTTTGGGAAGCACAGTAAGTCACTCCCCCAAACAAAAAAGTCTCTGAAAGCAGTATAACCTATTGATGGCACCAAAAATTTACCTTTCCTCTCCCTCCTCCTCCGTAGCTGTGTTGAATTGTGGCTGGGGACAATAACCACATTCATAAACATAGAAGCAGAGCCAGGATACCCTTGAAAAGCAGGTTAAGTTGGCAGAAGTGCTATTCATGTATATTAATTAGTATTCTCCACTACTTACGAGTATGATTATTTTCACACACTGGGAAAGCATATGTCTTCATTTTTCACAACACAATTCAACATACTCAACACAGATCTATTTGTTATTCTTAATGCCATTGATCAACTGACTACATTATTTGCAGTGTTCTAAAGCCATAAAGTGCCAATTAGTACTGTCTAGTGATTAGTATTGATTAATATTCCTCCCAACATTCACTGCTTGATGAAAAACCTGCCCTTCCTCTCCTGTAGGTAGTTTTTTTCAGCTACTGGTAACAAAGACCTTGTTGCTTGACCTACTAAAGCATCAGCAAGAGGGGCATATAGGATACAGGTACAGTCACTTTTGAGTGTGTCTGTAAATAGCTCTCTTCTGGGTCTTTAACAAGTATTTCTTTATCCAAAGGTTTTTCTTTTGGAAATTTTACTAATTTTTATAAGCCCTTTCCATTAGAGTCAAGAGCTATACTACACAGGGAATTTCCTCCATTTTCAATTGAATTTTCTGTAATACTTGAAGACTTGATAAAATTTGCTTCTGATTGAGACTCAGGAAACAATAACTACTGTATTCAGTGAAAAAGGAAATAATATACACACAGAATTAGAGACAATAGATTTCCATTAGGTCAGTTTACTCCTTCCCATGTCCATGCAGATTTACTCTCTACGATACATGTCTTTCTCATTCTTTGTTATTTCTTGGGTTTAAGTATCAGTTAGAGAAAAGAAAATGTATTGAAAAATCTGATGTTCTCTTATCTGCTGCACACAGAAATTTGCTTTAGTGCTTGCAAGAAAATAAAGGAAAAAGAGATTGTTTGTTTTTTTAGAAACTTTTAGATATATGCTCTGTGCTAACATCTTCAGCTTAGTGAGAGATTTATGCTGTATAACAAGCAGAGCACATCTCAGAACTTCATCCATTTTTCAGTGAGCAGACATTTCTCATCTCTAATAGGCATTTGCTCAAAAGCTGAAGTTATTCCAGCTCCCATATAGCTATTCCTAAACTCACATTATCATGGATTTGATCTTTTATTTGCTTGCACAAAGTATCGGCTTTCTGCCTGCCCCAGTTCTTTCATTCCTTTTTCTTCTGTTTGTCATTATTTTGTAGGATTGACCTGAGAAGATTCCTAAAGATAAATGCTCTAGATAGACAAAATTACACTATACTCTGAGTTACTTTGAATCTGCTTTGTGTTCTCCTCATGGATTTGTATTTACATTTAGAGTAGAACTATGACAGTGAGGAGAGAGATTTCCAAGCATCCTTTCCACAAGAAATGCAAATTCAACCCCCTGTCTCATAGTTACATATGCAAGAAAAATAAGTGGCCACCAAAACTGAAACCCTGACATATTAAAAGTCTGACCAACTTGCACTAAAGCAAATACACCCCAACAACATTCTCCCTTACCAAGTTGTCATAAACTGCAGGATTAAGAGAGAATGATGTCAGCAGGGACTCCATTTTCCTGTATCAGTAACAGATAACCTGAACTGTAATTGGTTGGGGCCTGTTCATTTGTCATATAACACTTTACTTTGGTTCTTCTGAACACATCTGAAGTTGAGCTGCAAACCCCCCCCCCCCCCCCCCAAAACAACAAACAATTCCATACCCCTTTTCCATCTGATAATACTTCTGATTATGATAGCTTGAGTGCTTTTGAAATCCTAGTGACACCATCTTGGAAGTCTGACCATGACTGTAACAGCTGTTAATCACCCAAGGATAACAATGGATAACTTGATTCAAAATGTAGGCATGCAACCCAAAGGATTTGACTATAGATGGCAGGTTTTAAGAAGAGAAGATTCATGTGGAGAAGAGCCCAGCACATGTGAAACAGAGGAAGATATTTTTTTCCTTTTCACTTGACTTCCCTTCTTCTTCTACCACTTCTAATTCTATGGTATTTTAGACTAATACAACTTTGAGAAAAAAATGAATTCTACCCCGAGAACAAGACTCCAGATAGAGTGCGTTTTGTACAGGCATAGAGAACAGAAGGACTTTCTACAGGCCATAGACTGGTATCCCAAAGGAAACTTACTGCATAGTCTATTCATCTTTGCTTGTCAGAAAAAGCAGCACACAGTGGACTGAGATGCATGCTGCATACCTTTGTTCTCAACGAAGATTTATCACTCATACTAAAAACAAATCCTTAAGCCAGTGAAAAGGAGATGGAAAGTAATACAATTAAAAAAAATGCAGTAAAATAGAAACAAGTAAAAATGATGTCTCTAATCAAATATTTCCTCTGGGCACTAGGCAACTATTAGGTGGCTTGGTGCAAGCTTAAGACACCTCGCAACAGCCGTTTATCTCCAACAGTGCAAATGAGGTTAATGGACTCATTTTCACTCTGTGATTCACTTTCTCTGCAGAAGGAGAAGGTTTTTTGTTTTATGCAGATAATTGGAAACAACAAAGAAACATCATTCTCTAGAGCTTAGTAGAAAGAAGTGAACTTCCTTTTCCAAAAAGAAACAAATTCAATACAAGAAAGGGAAGGAAAATAAAACCACTGGGGAGAGAAGAATAGTTACACTGCAGGGTAATAGGCAATTAGCAGCCACCCTCCCACATACACCACCAGCATACACTCACAGAATCTACAGAAATGCCTCATCTTAACAGAGCTTCCCCTAACTCTCACGCTTTAATAAAACACCACTGCTGTCTGTCCCTTGGGAGGTTCTTACTAGTAAGAAACAGCACAGGAGAGGCACAAAAAGAGTTTAAAAAAAACAAACCAGAAAAACCAAACCAAAAAAAAATCCAAAGACTAAATTACTGAACATGATTTATTCTCTGAGAAATAATAATAATAAAAAAATACTCTTGCAATTTACTTTTACAATTTTTCAAATCTAGAACATTAGTTCTATAGGTAGAAGTCATAAAACAATCTAATTTCCACATCTCTTCTACCCAAATATTGCTGTAAAAATCTGAGTTTGGCGGTCAATTGAGTTTGGTGGACAAGCATTTCTATCCAATAGGAACTCATTTCGAGGGAAACAGAGCGTCTATCAGGTCTGGCTTCTCAGCTTTCTCAGAATGGTAGCTGGAGGCTGCTACTAGACAGAGAGGTTGATGAGCCAGGCCCAGTACATCACTCAGTATCCAAATGAGCTATTCCTATGCTAATGCCTTCAGTGTCTCCCCAGTGTTCAACTGCCTACTGTACACACTTGCATGTACAAGGGGAAGGACCAGTCTGACTCCCAGGCTGCTTCCTGCCTGTGCCAACATTTCTAATGTCAGGAAAAAATGCACAACCATCCCATGTCCCTGCATTCCCCCTGTTATTTCTATACTTATACTGGACTGAGACATAATCAAGTTCTAATCAAAATGTTGTGAGTACAGTTAAGGACTTTTTCAGGCATCACTGCAAACCTACTTTTATAAAAGCTTAATATTTGTGATTTGTCTGGAATGCTTTATCATTACATCTGCCATAGTACTGTTCTCTTTGCCTACTCAATCCATTCCCAATTTTGATAGATTGGCTATTTTATTATAAATCTAATATTATGGGATACTACCAGTGGGACAAAGTTACGACAACAATATACAAAAATGATCATTACTCTCAAAAATAGACACAGTCTCAGGAATTCACACTCGATATGTGGTACTTCTCTTACAGTAAAAGCTGTAGTTATTTTTACAGAAAAGGGTCTATCTTGTGTCTGCTTTACTCCTTTGAGGCAGTACCCATTTTATTGTAACTACTCTTCTCTTTAAAATCTCCAATATATTTTTGATAAAGCATTATACTGTAGCCCAAAGAGCAACCTATAAATATTTTCTTCAGCAAAGACAACACCACTGCCTATAGTATATATTTACTATAATGACAACAGCAGACCAGAATACAAAGACATAGACTTATTGTGAAATCAGGGAAAGGGACAGTTTGGAGAGTAAAACATTTGCATACATGTGGTATCTGTTTCAAGGATGAAATAGAAAAATCTAAACCAGAAGAGTTTTCAGAACCCAGAAATGCTGTACAATCTCTCTGAACACAAATTCCATGGATTTAGCTTTCCCAGATCTTTTAAAATGAAGAAATGTAGTACTGGGAAGGGATGAATATCATAACATATCTTTAAAATTGGTAATTTAACTTCTGCATCTGCGATATATACGTTTAGATTTTAATAATGCAAAGGTTTAACAGTCAATACACCTGTAACTCTTGCATTCAGATTTCTAGCAAGAAATCTACTGGATTCCTTTTCACATTGAAAAATTATCATCACTAAAGAATGATAATTCTGCTAGGCATTTTGCAGCATGCAAAAAAAACCATACTACCTTCTGAATTCAAGAGGCAGTTGTCTCTTTCCTAACCAATAATGCATATTTGTAGACTAAAAGTATTTAACATTTTCTCATTTTATCATTTCTGAAGAAATTAATGAAAACGCCTTTGACAATTAACAAGTGGTGCAAACGTTTGAAGTTCCCCACTATTTCCACTTCTACATCCTCTTCTTGAAAGTATTACTTATTAACTGCTATAACTTCAAGGGCTCACAAGAAAAAATAAGGAAGAACACATAAGTGTAGAAGGAATACAACAAAAAAGCCCTTTGCCTCATAAGATGCAGATCATGAATATAAAGATTAGGTTTCTAATATGGAACCAAAAGACTGGCTTTAAGTTGCAACTAATCTGTAATTAACAGATACATATAGCAAAATAATTAACAAATGTATATATAGCAATATTCATGTGGGAGCTTACTAAAATAAATGGGTTCCTCAGATCAAAGTCAGAAATAAAGCTTCTTCAGATTAACAGCGTAAGACATTTTAAATGAAAAAAAGCAGTGTTGCAAATGCAGACTTCTTATTTTGAAATAAAAGTGGACTTGAAGGTTAGGACTCTAATATTTCTGATCCACCTCTAGAAGACCTTTCTGGTTACAAAAAGATAAAATGGAAAACCAAAAAAACCCCTATAGTTTATACAATAGGGCCATGTATTTGAGTGAACAGATGTTGGAATGACACTTCAGGGACTTCATGATTGACTTTCATATCCCACTAGAACAATATCCACATACACAACTTTTTTTAATGGAAGGACGATGAATTATAAAGTACAGGTCGAAAATTACAAGTAAAGCAGATTTCAGAATCCTACTGAAAAGACAACAAATCAAGCCAGATTTTCACTAAAAGGGTATAAAAACTCTCTGGAGAAACTAGACTATCTATCCCTCACAAGCAGAGTCAGAGGTAAAAGACATTTCAGCAGAAATCAATCAATCTCTCTCCAGAAATACAATACTAGTCTGGGGATTTCACCTATTAAAATTAACAGAATTTAACACTGGATGTGTTGCATATGGCATTTCTTTTCATTTTCTCCTATGTGTGCTTAATAACTTCATTTAATGAGAATGCTTCAGATTGTTCTGACAAATTGAAAGTACTATGTTTTGACAACAAAATAACTTTCAGCCTTTATCATGGCTATCCTAGAACTCTTATTTGAGGCAATATGATCAAAAAAAACCCCACCTATTCAGGTTATTAGCTGAATTAAGGATATAGAAAAAGACACATCTTGCAGCAACAGGAAGTTTACCTTTGTGACAGATCAACTTTAATTTGATAATAATGAAATGAGAATAACCTTGTAAGGATATTTTTCCCTTTCTACTTAGGGTACTTTATATGCCACCAACTTTTCTGTCACTTGGGCAATGTTATATCTAGTATCACATTTATATTTTATTTTGATTAGACATGTAACTTTCTAGTTTGGGTGAAAAAAAAAAAAAAGATCAGTTTGAAACACTGATAAATTCTACTTTCTAAATTTATGTTCTCTGCCTGAAGCTTTCATGCGCAACCTCACGCATGTGGGATGCTTCAAAAATACAACTTGCAACTTTTTTGATCTTAGCATTTGAGCTTGCTGAGAATTCTGCTTGAACAAAGACTTCAGATCACTGCTGAATCAGATGTTCTTCAAAAAAAAAAAACAACCAGCTAGCAGTATGAAAAGTAACATGTTTGAGTTTAAAAACCCTCAACAACCTTCTCCGATAGGACGGTAACATATGAAAATAATTCTGACATGCTAAATAGGCTTTTTAATATAGAACTTTAAATAAAAATTTAAAAAAAATCCAAGAGTTTTGATGGCCTAATATACAAATGCAAGAAGAACATGTTACCATTTGCATTAAGATCTACATGAATGAATTACATCCTGAGCTGCATTTCACCTATTATGTAGATTAGAAGAAACAGCATTTTAAGCAGATATTTGTTAATTTATTTTTTTTTACCTCCAAAGAAGTATTTCTCTCCAGTCTTAACTTGTAGAGGGCTGTTTGTTCGAACAGCTGAAGCTTCATCGCCATCAATGGTGAGGACAGCAAAATTTTCCTTAGCTAGGAATCGGACTTCATGCCACTGACCATCATTGAGACCAGAGCCTAAGAAAACAAAAGTCATTGGAACATTTTACTTATTTCAGTATATATTATGTCTGTGTCCCAGGGTCATTATATAAGTTTTAACGAAGGCTACTGCAGAAAGGAAAAAACTTTAGTGTCATAAAAAAATCATTGCTGTTGAAGTCATTATTACCCAAAAAAATAACACTGTAACATAAATACAAGTCTTGGAAATACTGAAGTGTCCATACTACCAGGTATAACTGTATCTAACTACAGATGTTATCACTCACCTTTCCCATCAATATTCTACATTTTACTAATAAAGAGTATCTCTTAATTGTTTCTGTGATCAAGTTCAGAAAGAAAAGATTAATTTATTTAACTATGAGTTACAAGCCAAAGGGGCACATTATGCTTCTGATTGCTGCCTTTATCAAAAGCTAAATATTTCCAAGAAAAGGGAAATTAAAAATAGGAGGGGAAAGGTTCACATTCACAGCAAATCTTGTATGGGGATGCAGTGCTAGTGACAGAAGACTATGACATTATCACAGAGGCACTGAAAAAACAGCAAATGTCTGCCAAAACCTGCAACCTTAAGGGAGCACCACCCCTCCCAATAATGACAGCAGTGAAGCAGATGGATCTGATCATTCATTCAAATCTTTATATAAAAGAGAGAATTATATATTCCTTACATTGTCTCCAGCAGCATCTGGCAGGAAGCCAGTTTGTCCTGCAAGTTAAACTGGCATTGAAGAGCTGTGAGTACTAAGTTTGTTCTGGCCATTACTGTGCAGGCAGTTATGTTGGGTCAGTAAGTAAATAGCAAACACTCTAGTAAAAGCACATCACTCTTACAAGTGATGTTTTCTCCACTAGACAAAGGTGCTAAAATGTCATTTGCCAAAATAAACCACAACACAATGCAATAAACTGTTCCTAACATTAAATGTGATGCAAAATATCAGAAGTATAACGGAAGATAAACTTCCAAAATATTGGAAAGAATATTATCTTCTATGAACAAGGAATAATAGTCACGGCAAACAGGTAAACCCAAAGAATTACTATTTTTTCCCACTGCTTCCATATGTTTAAGATACAAGATCTAGTCCTCAAATAACACGGAGTTCTGTACCTTGGAATATTCATTAGCCTAAATAAAAGCCTCTTGAAAAATGCATCAGTAAGAAATGTTTCTACCAAAGCTTGTTCCATCTAAGAATAGATGAAAGACCTAATACACTAAATATGAGAACAGCTTTCTGTTTGCAAGCCTATTTCTTGTTTTCATTACATTTGACATACAAAGAAGAAACAGAAAACCACACAATTACAATCCAGATGAAATTAATTTCAACCGATAATAAACTTGGGAAAGAGGATATACCTTTCTACAGGGTTCTAAAATTGTTGCAATGTGTTACTACAACTTAAGTTTACCTGAACATACTTAAACCCAAACTTTCCAGCTGGTTCCACCATTATTTCTCCTCTTTTGCCCTCATGTCCTCTGCAGTGCTGCAGCCAGAGGAAAGATGCTCCACAGCTCTGTGTTATCTGTGGTGTCTTTTATACACACTTCATTGCTAAATGTTAAGATATGCAGGGAAAGCGCCTGAGACATTAACTCTCGCCAGGTGAAGTAAATAAAAGCAAAACAACAAACAGCATCAACCTTTAATGCAAACGGAGATTTTTCCATTTTCTGTATTTTTTCTTTTAAAATCCATGATTCTTTCCTTCAAATTGATAGAATATCCCGAACTTGTCAGAATGGGAAGAAAAATAGGCAGGAAATCAGTTATGAAGAAAAGACACATCTGGTTTAGGCGGTCACGGGAAAAGCTGTCACCTCTCACGGGGCTGAAGCGGACTCCCTGTGTTCGCCTGGGTGTAAGCCCCTGCGGGCTGCTGGCGGTGTTTTACACCGCGACCCCATTCATGGAAAATGAACCCCCGGAAACACCGCGGGGTGCTCGGCCTCCTCCGCCGGCCTTCCCGGGCTCCCGGAGCCGCCTCTGGGCAGGAGGGAACCAAACCTCACCCGGGCGCGGTGGGAAGGGCAGCCGTGGCTCGGGCACGTCTCGCCTTCTCCTCAGCCCCTGGAGGAGCGGAAACACTCAGGGTTAAGCGGCGAGGCTCTTCGGTTTGGCTGAAACAGGGACTTGTACCGGGTTTCCTGCCTAAACGCTGCCGGGGGCCGGCGGGGTCTCGCTGAGGCGAGGCGAGGCGAGTCCGGCCCCAGCGGGCTCCAGCGGCCCCACGGCGGGCACAACCCAGCCCCTCAGCCGCGGGGGAGCGCCTCGAGCACAGCGGCCTCGGCTGAGGAGGGGCGGGCGCTGCCCGCGGGGAGCGCTGAGGGGCCAAGGGTGAGGAGCGGCCCGGCCCGGCCAGCCCCGAGGGCAGAGCGGCAGGAGCGACCCGGAGATTCCCCCCCACCCCGGAGGGAGCGGGTGGAGAGCTCCTGAGGGAGCTGCGGGAGCCGCAGAGAGAAGCCGCTGTGTCCCGGCCACGGTCCCGCACCCCCAGAGGGCTGCTCGGGAATAGGAGGTAGGAGCTACGGTAGGAATTGAAGCTGAGCCTGAGCTTGGGAGAGGAAAGGTTTTAATGACTGTCTTTGTTTCTACTACCTAAATAGATTTTAATTGTCAAAAAGTAGAACAAGTAGTCTAAACAATGAAAATACATTGAAAAAAAGAAAGGAAGAAAGCCATCGTTTCTGTCACACCCTATTTGTGAGTTTAAGTCCCTGGCACGCTTTTTTACTGAGGGAGAGATTTGTCCAACTCAGCATGGATTTCTGAACATCCTGGAAAGTCCCAAACCATTCCTCCTTAAAGCACAGAAACAGGTGATGCGATCTGCTGAAATACCAAGTGAAAATGGTGCACAGTATGCTAGCCTAAGTGCACAGGTACTTCCATCTGTGGTATGCTCTCCCGGTGTGCAGTAAAAACACCCCAAGCTCACCGGTATCACACTGAAAGGAATGAATGTTGTTGTGAGTCAAGGAAAGAAGCAGGTGGAGGGAAGATGGATCTGCTGAGCAGACCAGATAGGAATGGGAACATGAGGAGAGCTGTAGCAAAAAATGATGCCATGCATTGCTTCTATGTGCACAGCATTTAGCAAAATACACTAAGGGGGTATGCTGCTCTCTGTGAGCTGCTTGCTAGAAACATGACAGTAAAGAGGCAATATTGCCAACCCTGCTTCCTTACACATGTTAATGCTCTGTGTTCCAGAGACTTAAATTGGAATACACAGTATATTCTCGCATAGGGGCTAAGTCTGTACAGCTGCACGAGCTATTTTTATTGTAGTATTTTATTACATGCCTCATGTATATTTCTACTTGGAATTAAAAACAAGCCAAGCTTAACTGTGATCTTCTATAAACCAAGACTCAACATTAAGAGTAGAATAATGCTCTATTAAAAGAATTTTCAGCTGGAAAGTTTAGAATGGCCAACATCCCAAATGCGCAGCAATGATTTCTCATTGCAGTTTGAGCTCTCTCATCTGAGCTGATACATATTTATTTGCATTCTTTTTATTTTCTTACTGTAACTTTCTGGTATACAAGTTGAGAAAAAAAAAACAACCCAACCACATACTGCTGCCACCAGAAATTCCCCGCCGAGTTCTGAAAAAGCTGGTTTCATATGCAAATTAAACATGTTAATGAAATGCATTCTCCCTATCTAGGATTTGTGTTTAAATGACTTTATTTTAGAAGTAGGACTCTTGAGGTAGGCACTTTGATTGAACAAGAAGAAACAGATGTTTTGCTTATTATAGACATAGAAGAAGGACTAGATTAACGAATACCAAAAGAGTACAAGAGTTTAATGCATAATGAACAACTTAGATTGAGTTGTTCATTATGCACTGAGGCTGGTTGAGTTACACCTTGAAGAAAACTATAGTAGCAAACCTGTCAAATTCTTCTACGGTTAATCTTGTGCGAGCAAATATTCCTATACAGGTCCTGACCCATGCAGGGGCTAATAACGAGTGCTAGATTATACAGTCTGCTGATGCACATAGACAAAGTTCGCCTGAAGTCAACAGCATCACATCTGCTACATCAGAACAGAACCTCATCATAATTCTGATTTATGACTGTAGCTCAGTTTAAGAATAAAACAGGGATATTATAGTATCTGCGCTCCATGAATCACTGAAGCCACCTAAGGCTATGCAGCTGCAAACTGGTCATTAGTTCCCACTGTTGTAGTAAACATTTTATCTTGTAATTTCTTGTAATTTTTTAGAAGATGAAACCCTTAATATTCAGGATGGGGAGACTCCAGAGCAGAACAGGGAGCATCCATATGAACAAGCCTGAGGGGTGCTGGAAACAAGGAGGGTTTCCTGGGTATTCAGCAATGAGTGTCTGCATTCCCTGTAATCCAGGAAATCACAAATCCAGTCAAAGTTTCTCTGCCGATGGCAAGACCCATCCTGTCTGAGGGTGAATGCAGAGAGGGAGAGGTTGGTTTATCACTGCTTTTACTGTAGCCTGCCAGCCCCAAGTTTCTCTGAGGAGGGTGGTGTACTTGCTATTCCTGTCTAACCCCTTGCTAATTCAGTACAATTTTGCTACAATTTTACTACAATTTTAGGATTTATGATTCAGAAAAGTCCTTCTTATTTTTAGTTTTAACAATTTTTCCAGCTATCCAGATGAACAGTACACTAAGACTGTAGCAAATGCAGCCCTTGAAGGGATTTTAATGATGGAAAACCCTGTTCTCCAATAAAATCAAAACTGTTAAGAAAAATTTCATCCTCAAATTTAAACTCAGGAGTTGGAAACATGCCAAAAATTTGCCCATTGGTGATACTTTATTTATACCGAGTTTTATCTGCAAGTTAATGCCAGAAGAGATGAACATTTAGCTTTAAATACATCTCTAGCCTTGTATATACAGAATGTATTCAGAAAAAAACCCAAACACATAGGAAAAAACTAAAACCCCCAAACCTAGGTAATTTTCCTCTTTCCATAGTTAATACATAGTTACAATAGTAAATCCTAGTTAAAACCTAGGTAATTTTCCTCTTTCCATAGTTAATACATACAGCTACAATCCTGCAGACTCTTTAGAACATTCAAACCTGTTATTGTAAGAGGCTTGACTACTGGTGATTTCAATGAAAAGGACCATAAACCTGGCAAATAATGGTCAAACTCATAATGATTTTTTTTCCCTTTTTTTTTTTTTTTACTGAAAATTAATAAAAACAGATGAAAGACTGTGCTTGAATGACAGAAAAAATAATGTTTTGCAAATTGTATGCTTAAGAGTCTTGTAGAATCTCATGCAACTGATGAAACAATTTTAGCTTTTTAAGCACAGGCTTTTTCCTCTCTTCTCTCTGCTCTTCTTCTCACAGTCTTTATACTCAGGAAAAAAAAAATGTATTATTATTATTATGCCTTAAATACGAAAATACATACACCTGGAAATTGGAACCTATATGTGTTCAGCATGCTGAAAGGATGCTGCTGTTAAGGAACAAGTACACCTTTTTTCACTACCCTCTTCTTCTATTGCACAGTCCATATCAAGTCAGCAAATGTTGCCTCCAATAATGCAAGCCGGTGCCCTGGAATTGCAGTGGGTTTTGTACATGCTCAGTGGTAATAATCTCCATGAATGGCTCCAGGATTAATCTTGTCTAAGAAATAAACCATAGCTGCACATCAATTATTTAGCACAACTGTTCCTAACTTCCTCGACTCTTTCCAAATCAGCATCTAGCTTTACCTGATTTTTAACTGCCAACACTTAGAATTACAATACAGCTCTGTCCCATATCCAGATAATGTATCATCATCTTTTAGACCTCAAAACAGCTATTTGCATCTAAGAGTACATAGAACACAATCAACTTACTTTCCCTACTGAAAACCACAAGCATGCTAACGTAAAATCTGATCTATTCTTAGATTTCAAATAATCACAATCATCATTACTGAAACTGGTAATTTAACTACTCGTTCTCCTATAGACTTTCTTACATTTTTCATATAAGAAACCTTCAGATTTTTCCTAGAAAAGGATTTATATTTTTTTTCTTCTTTATGTCTTGTAAAAACAAACCATCTTAGAAACAGCATTATACTCATAAAGCTGTAACTTCATTTTATAGTTTTTACAGTCACCTGCCAGATACTATTCTGGACCAAATTATTATTACTTTTATATACTCAGCATCTTAGTATTTTGATTTATTACTTTTCATCTTATGAAACATAGAGGTACTTGTTATATGACTACTATTCTGTCACATTTATTCATATTAGATATATTTCATTAGCTTTTTGGGGGGGCTTTCTGAATTTAAAGCCTTTCTGTATGACAATTATTTATACTATTTACTGTCTACTTATTATTTAGATGGCTGAATTAAAAAAACATAGAACAGGTAACCTACTTTACTTAGTCTTATCTTTGGATTTACCAAGTTCAGGTACCTACAAAACCATGACAGAGATAGCGTCCATTCTTTGCACATTAATGCTGGATAAATAATATATAAAAGTGACTAGGTATTCCAGATGGGGGCTGAAAGCAAATCTAACTTTTCATTTCATAACACTGACATGTTCAGTGAGAAGGAGCATACACCAATTTTTATTTCCCTGCATTTTTTTACAGATGCCCAAGTGAACACTTTCACTTTGTCTTAAACAGAATATTTAATGACAAACAGAACTCGGTGTGGAGCGTTATGTTGGTAAGAAAAAGCAGGTACAAAAAGAAGAAAAAACCTCCGTGGGACTAAAGGTATATTGGCATTTTCCGACCAACAGCAAAAATCAAATGTAACTTTGTTCTGATATTGAAATGCCTGAGACAAGTTTCCCAGCCATGGCTCCGAACCAACAAGAATACTTAAAAACACGCTTTAGTAGGAGATCACTCAAGGGTATAAAAGCTGTGCACATCTTTAAGTATTTGGCCAAATTGAGACCTAAATAAGTCTCAGACATCCAAACAGTTCTTTCTGTGCACATTTTCTAGCAGTCATCAATGCATGATTGAGAGCTTGACGCATATGATGGGGGAAGAAGTGATTGAAGCTTTATCACTGTACTTGTGGTACACTAAAATAGCTTTATGTTGTTTATTTGGCAATACTTTTAAATCAGCACCTGTAACACTTTCATTATGTTCCTGTGTAGAAGCTATACAAAGCTCTAGGCACAAGATTTGCTGAAAGGAAATTTACATAGCAGCCCTTTTCATATCTTAATCCTATTATACAAAAAAACCCCTTTTATTATTTTATCTTCATTATACATATGCCTCACATTATAAATAGAAACATTGCATTTTTTCTTCCAAACACAGTATAGCACTTTTTACAAGGAGTTGGCTGCCTTACAAGAACCCCTGCCTCTGTCACAGAGGCATGAACAAAACCAAACCCACCACTCCCCCTGCCAAAAAAAAAGCACTAAATGTGGACATAATCTAGCAAATACTGCTGACCAACCAGTGGGTGTTTCTTCATGATCTATTTTTCACTGACCTCAAATCATATTAAATCATTTACTCTTTATACCTGGAATATTCCACTTCCAGAACCAAACAGTGCTGTATCTGCAGACTGTGGTTAAGATCCTCATTAGTGACACCTTGAGGCTGGACTTAAATTTGCTTTAGACCAGTTCTGCAGCCACAACCGAAAGCAGTCAACTCCCCACAGGAGAAGACAGTTTTGTGCATGAATCAGACACCAATAAAGCTGGAGGTAGAGGTTTACATGTAAACTACATTTAGCTTTTAGTTATAGTTGGTATCGGTCTCAATACCTGAGGACTGTAATTGCCTTAGATGAAACTACATCCAAAGAATCTCCAGTCTCAAGTGTGCAAATGACATTGCATGGATTTTCACAGCTCAGCATAAACTGTTCTCTGCAGATCCACTCTTAACATGCTACATTGCTCACTACTGCAGACACAGGCAGATCTAAAATGCTGAAAGCATTTGCTGAGGACATTGGGATCTTGATCTGAAAACAGCCCGTTCTCTTCTATTGAAAGCCTTAAAGAAAAACTGATAAAACACCACACTGCCATAGCACTCTGTGGGGCAGTAGATCTCCTGCAAGTGAGATGTTCAAGTAGCATCTCCCTGCCCCTAGAAGAATAATTTTGCCCCAGTCTTTGCATGTATTTGCTGGTACTGATTAATTCTGTATTAGTGGTAAGTAGGTGTATGTTTTCAAAACCAGAAAGCCAAAAGAAAAAAAAATAAAGTTCTTAGTGAACCAGAGTAAAGTCTTAATATAATCACCCATAGAAATTATTCACTTAATTTATTAACTAAAAATATTTTCATGCATTATATGTTCTTTGTTAACAATACAGCAGCCAGGTATACATAAAATATAGTCTCTTTCAAAGGGAACCGCCATAAAAATACTTGGACCTTAAGCAATGGTTTTCTAAGAAAACCTTACAAACATAATTAAGACTGCAGGACTGCTCTGCATTTTACTGAATATTGCCTTTTACAGACTGCTCTTTGACAACGCAAGTTATAGCTCGAAGTCAAGAAAGCATGTACTCTGACTCCATCCATGAACTACGATCCTAGGTTTTAAAAGCATATTTCATGCGTTCATTTAGGAGGAAGTACCTAATGAAAGCAGCCTTTCATCATAAAAGAAGTTCTAAGAAGAAACCTGAAAATTACTCCAGCCCCTGTTTCCCAGTCAGTTCAATATGACAGCATTTTCTCTCATCTGCACCTTTCACCATGGGCTGTCAAAGGGGAATAGTGTAGTTTAAAGTGACTAAACCTAATGCCTTTGAAAAGTTATCAAACTAGCTATTCTTCAAATATACATTGCCTTATTTTGCTGCTTCTTACCCTGAATTTCAGTAAAGTTCCCCAAATTCCTAGAAAATGAGGAATGACTCCAGCCCACACCTGACGAAAGAGGAAAGGCTGTTCTTTCAAATACAGCCGCACTGCGGTGGATTGTTCAGCACAGCAGTGGGATCAGAGCTAAGCACTGCTTCAGTGCTGGGTGCTAGAAGCACTGCCTTTGAACTACAGACTGAATCCACCACTTGTAACAGAAGAGAGCTAGGGATAGAACAGTCCTGTCAATACAACTGGCAGGACACTGTGAGAGCTGGCATGGGAGAAACAGATCACTGTTGTATACCTCACATGTGCACCATGGCTGTTCCTGCTAGTTAGTAACACATGAATTAAGGGATCTGAAGTTATGATATTATCAATACTACTTTAAAACCATGTGCCTCAAAAATAAAATATTTTCTAGAGGTCCACACATACATGTCTTTGTCCTTAAGCTACAGGAGTTCAGCTGGAGTTAAAGCCACTGGAGAGGTAACTGCAACAGTGTTCAAAGTAAAATGCCTCTGCTGAAGTCCTGGGCCTATGGGCATCCATACCAGCTGAGGATTTAGGCTAGCATGTGGAAAAACTAATTTTCCAAGGAGCTGGCTTATATGAGCTTCAGTATCTTTCACACCTACCAGTCTGTGATAATCAGAATCATTATAATGGAGATGCAATAGCTTTTCCCCAGTTACAGTTGCTACTGGGTTTCATTATAAAAGAATTTGCTCCCAACTCAACTTACATATACTGTACCCACTCATAATCACTGAATCTGTCCTGACAGTGAGGGAATCAATCTGCATTAAATACCTCCTGAGCTCAAAGTGAATTTGTTTAACTGAACTGTCCAATTCTTTTGCTTTGCAACTTTGACCTTTGGTCAGTACAACCCAGTTAAAATCTCACTTTACAGAAAGCTGCATGATGGGAGTAAAGCATTTTGAAACAGGCATAGCAAGGAAGATTATAAATACTGCATTCTCTCTTTCATATAAAATTGCCCTGTTCTTATCTGTCAAGTGCCTTTTGTCCCTTTGTGGCCATCACAAGTGACTGAAAGTATTATCTTTTAATCACTGATTTCTAATGCTCACCTCAACATAATCATTGCTAAAATCCAAAGCAACATATTTAACATAGCCTCTTATGCTACAAAAAAAGTATACACAGCAGCTATTTTGAAGAAGGCTTCCTATAAACATGCATAAAGCATAACCTATGGCAAGGAAATGAATAAAGTATAGCAGGAGAAAAAAAAGGTCAGAAATTTCATTAAATCTGGCAAAGATTAGGAGAATCACAGTTTAGTTTAAATGTTTGTCAGTAATCATCATTTAATACATAAGAATAAAGAGCTTCAGGAACTGTCAGTAACTGAGATGTCTTTTCCAAATATTTTCGTTGTTGTTGTTCACTAACCTTTTAATAATTTCATTGTTTTTTACATCACAAGTGAGAGCACAATGGAAAATAGGTTAAAACCTGGTAGACATTTTTCCTCTCCCCTTTCTGCAGCTCTTATTAAAAGTTATTAATGCAAACACAGATTTTTTTAGGGTCAGAAAATATATTCTCAGTTCTCACTGTAAAATTTCTTTTTTTTTATAGGAACTTCAACTGTATTGCTATCATAACTTTTCATTGCAGATTTTCTGTTGCATTTCATGCATTAGGTGGTCTGTCATATGCGTAATTAGTAATTATAGGATCCACAGTCAATAAATCATGGAAACACATTATGTTTGCATCATCCTTTCCTTGGGTTAACTGCATTCTGATGCATAGTAGAGGCTGTCACAAGCATTTTATGAAGATAAATCACTGAACTACGCAACTCATAAGCTGAATTGTAATAAATCATTCAGTTCACTATTGTTAAAGGCCTTGTGACATTGTCAGTGAAACATGGCTGAGCACAACTTTCTGACTGTAGCAGGAATACATGCTGCTGCTAACACCTGTACCCACACTGGTGACCTGGAGACTGGGAAGGGACTGTTGGGACCAAATAATTTTAGAAAACCTATTCTCATTCAGAGCATCAATAATTTCATTTAGCTATCAGGGATCTGCTGACAAACCCCTCTTCTCCCTGAAAACACCAACAAAAAGAACAAAACCTATTTCTTTTTAAGGCCTTACAGAGTGCATACATACCTTACAGAAAAGTTACTACAGCTGTTTGCTCTGCCGTCATTCTGGAAATGCCAGCTTGGCAAGAAATTCCTCTGTTTGTGAAATGATGCAGCTTTTGAAAAATAGCTTACTACAGAATTGTCATTGGGTGTTCTAGTAACAAGGGAAAAAAATAAAGAACTCAAAACCTAAGTTCTAAAATTAGGTTACTTTTTAATAGAACTACCACATGAAAGTTGCTAAAAATTACTACATCAAGTAACACAGGTATTAAATTCATTCTACCGAAGACTGTGTTTTTCAGAATTCTAGACAATGTTACATACATTTATCTTCTGAAGTACTGAAAACCCAAAGGTAGTTTTGTGGCATAAACTAATGCTTACCGAGGATGTTACACGCCCAAAATCCTACCTATTTACTTTTTCCTAAATTTAACTGCCTGTTTCACTTGTTGCACAAAGCAACTTCAAAATACATTACAAAACAGCAGCAGCTTTGACAATTGTCCTAGAAGTCTACAGTAAATAAATAAACACTAAGTAAATAAACATATTTACCATTGCAAATCTGTTGTTTCATGCATGACTTGCCTTCATTATCACAGAGACCATCTGGAAATGGATTTTTAAACAAAACTTCGCTGAAAATCTGGTGGTGTAACTAATGTTGTTTTACTTTTAGTTTGATGAAAAAACATAATAAAGCCACATCTGAGATTCCAGATCATGTTAAATGCAAATCAAATTTCATATTGATTGTTCCTTATCCCTTCCTGGCAGGAAGACTGATAGAAGTCAGAAAATTCAAAAGATACTTTTACCAAAATAATTTGTCTATATGTTGCTTTTTAAGCCATTCAGTGCAAAACAACATAGCCAGTTGTTCATAGAAATTTTCCATGCTACTTTGCTTGGGACTGGGTTAAGCAATGCAGAAAATAAGGGCCGCTTCATAAACTTTCTTGTTGTGTATTTGCCAGGTTCTTTTTAGACTACTATGACATCTCAAACTGGTAATTAAATGTTGACTTATTACAGAAGGCTAGGAATTATTGTTACTCACTCGCTAAGGACTTACAATTTTCTTAGCACTATAGAAAAACAGGAAACACACAAAGTCCTTAGTATTTTCTTTCATTCTTTTAAGACATGGCAGCAGGAAAGCCATTTCAGCTTCACATACTAATGTTAGGCTTATGCTTTGGATCAAGCTCAGTCACCCTTCATGCAGTTTAGGTCTCTGTAACATTACATTTCTTACAGTTCTTACTGTTACTATGCCACAGGAATCTCCAGTTCATTCAAATAAAAAGTACTTCTAAGCCAGAAGGAGGAACTTTCTCCAGGTTTCCATAGAAATGTCATGCTTGGGGGGAAGTTGCTCCTGCTGAATTAATGAGGTTGGTTATGATAAAGCTGTTTAGGTCTAACATTTAGAAAGCACAATGATGCTTACATTTTGATAGAAAATCTGGAAGTCAACTGAGATAAGAAGTAAAAAGAATTTAACCTGGATAACAGTTTGAATTCTGATGCTTTTCTTTTTCAACTGCAGCCATAGGGGATGAGCATATTCACTGTTAGTCATGCCGACAGCAAATTAAACATCCTGAGCCATTAAACTTCTAAGTCAAAAGAATCTGTAGTTCCTTAAGTTCCTTAATGTGAATACAGGAGGTAATCTCCTGACAGGTAGACTGCAGGCCTCGATTCAACTTCAAAACTTTGCTCCCTTGTGAGTTTTCAAATCCAAAATGAAAGATTGGGCCTCTGAGTTAAAAACTGAGAACCCACGATAACAGCAGGAGTAATGGCTTGTTTGCAAACAATGCAACGCTACTTGGCCTCTGTCGTACCAATTTTTAATAGGCCGAGTATCACATAACAATATTGCAAGAACTCTGGGTTTTCTTTCTCATATCTGGAATGGTTTTGCACCTGTGTATCTAGCACCTCAGTGTGAATATTCCAGCACAGAACAGGTATTTGGAATTACGCTTAAAAATTAACATGATGGACAAGACCAATTCATGATAATGTGTGGCAGTCTGTATCTGCACATCTATAATGGTTGAGAACACAATGCAAATACTGGATAGCTGTGCAGGGTATATATGCATCTACAGGGAAAAGTAGAGGAATATGAATTACATAAAACAGAAAAACATTCTATAGGTCTACTGTTTGCAAGAAAGCATCTGTGTTTTTCATTATGATCACATAAATAAATTTGGGAATTTATAATGCAAAGACCAGAGGTAAATCAGTTACCTGGAAGTCTTTGGTTTAGATAATCCTGAAATGACAGGACTACAGATATTAATGCTGGGTCAAAATAAGTGTACCCTAAATAGCAAAAAGAACTTTTTTTTTTTTTTTTCACTGTAAATACAGCACTATGACACAAGAGTATAAAAACATAAGCAGGAATTACTGGATGTGCCAGTGAGGAAGTAATCTGCAGAGTGTATTTTTAACACACAGCCCACTGAAGTCCATACAAGGTTTCTAGTGACTGGGGCCTAGGCCAATGCTCGGGATGCAAAGCATATAGAGTTCAACAAATTTACTCGATCTTTCAGTGGAGGTTAAGTCACCTTGTAGGTCTACAGCCTGTTCCAATGTTAACTGTCATCAGAAACATGTTGAAACCAAATCTCCAGTGAGATACGTTCCTTATCTGTAACTGAAGTATGATAAACACCTTCAGCAGCACTCCTTAAGAACTTCCCGGCTGGTGTATGCCCATGAGTTAGCTTTCACACCGTTGGTATTTGTTTTATTTAATAGCTTTTCCTATCACAAATCCATTGAAATTGTGCAAAGAGATTTAGCAAACAATGTGTCAAACTTCATCAAGATATTCAGGTTAAAGTGTGTGGAATTTGAAGGATGCACTATTATGAGACTAAGCATAGAGCATATTAAAATGAGTAATCATGGGTAATAGGTTCATATTATATCATACATATGAATCATACATACGATCCATGGAAAATTTGTGACAGTTAAAGCCTAGATCAATACCACTGCAGAGATCAGGGTAGCTGTAATATCCATACAGTGGCCTGTTCCTCAAATTACTTTCTCAAAAACATGTCAATTATTGAAACGGCATGAGATGGCACTCTCATTACATTTTCTCTGTTGTATTCTCTTCTGATCAGACAGTGGGCCAAAGGCTGTACTGATTGTTCCTTGCCTTCTGTCCACAGGTGTCCAGAGGTGCCACTGGGCTGACTGGGACAGCAACTGATAGCAGCAGTAAAACCAGACCCATGAGGCCTGAAGATGAAAGGAATAGGCCATGGAAATGCAGGGAGTGGAAGAGCAGGAGGAAAATGGTAGGCATATGTAACTTGCACTAACACTGGCTCTGCAGAGTTGGGGACAACCTTTCCTGTCCCCTCTCTTCCACGTGTGTACGTAATATGCTCTGCAGGTGTAGCTCACATGGTAACTTGTTTAGATATGAACATGTGCATTTTCACAGGGAGGAAAATACACCAAGTCTTTGTCACAGACCATTTTAAAATGAGAACTTGCTGCTAGTAAGAAACGTAAGTTCAGGATTTAAACCAGGAGATAAGGACAGGAGCAGTAATTTGTTGATGATAAATGTTTTAATAAAGAAGTACTAGTTACAATTACAGCTCTCACCCACCACTTTGCTACAAAATAATGATACTTAAGAAGTATAACAATCAAAACCTGTCAACTCCCCCTGCTTCTTTTTGGTCATATAACAGGGTTTAGAAGTCATCTTCATAAAAACACACTGGTTCTTTTTTTTTTACAAACTAAACTGTGCAATGCAAGGATATGCAGGCAAACATCCACTTAGAGCCGAGAGATGTATCTCAGTTACAGCCCATGTTACAACACTCCCAGTCTATACCAGCTATCTTAAGTAAGATACAGCGAATCCTCAATTTAGCAAGCTTAGTGTTGCAAATGCCTACAGCACCTTCTGCCTTTATATAGTTGCGCCTTCCCTTGTTTCTGCAGTGCATCTTTGTAGAAAAGTGTATCTTCAGGTTAAGAAGAAATGATGAAATGGTCTTGCTATGTGGAAGAAAAAAGTCTTCTTTGATCCTGTGTTCATTTAGGAGCCAAGTCTAAAAGAACACTGCCAAAAAAAAAAAAAAACCCAGCCCTGACTTACTTACATTCATTTAGCTGCAGAGCATTTACAGAAATCAAGCAAAGGCACGTTGCTTAAACAGACATTATCCAGCTCTGCATACACTACCTTCTGTGCTCTCAATTTTCCTCTGTCTTCATCTATTTCATGTCTTTTGTTCGCATCTGCTGTCAAGTTATGACAAAAATTATCATATTTAAAGTACTGGCAGTTTGCTTCTTCTCCTCTGCTGTGATCAAGGAAATGGGATTTCTCAAGAATTTAAATTGCTGCATTCTTTACATTTTCAAATTCTCCTCCTTTTTGTACCAAAACACTGGTTTATAGAACAAAGCATAAATATGAATTAGCTGCAGGGAGAGTTATGGTGTTTTAATCTGGCTAGGACAATTTGGGAAATTTTAAATGAAGATCACAATTGCTGTTCCTTATTCCAAGTAATCAACAGTTGACGAGTATGACCTGGCTGCTGGAGAGACTTACAAATCTCCTAACCCTCTAGAGTTAAGTTGTGGAGGAGTGACAATTATCATGAAGGTCCCTTTCCGAATTTGGCTACACCTGAGCATATATTAGCCTTACAGCATGTCACAAAAGCATCTAACCTGCCATTTCAGTAGCAGCTCCTGGTAAATTCTGTAGAATTAATTCATTCAATTAAGCAGATAAAGTGAATAAAAGACAATGGAGAGAAGATGTGTGTACAAGAGCTTTCATTAAACTAAAACAAATGGAAAGGCAAAGTTCTCATACCAAATCATGGCGTACTGCTTTTTCCCCTCACCTCACATTCACCCCTCCTACAGCTCTGCCTAGGTGACAGCTAAGACCGCTATTTTATCTTTCCTCTAGTACAACACTTGACTCATTTGAGAAATTGAGTTAAGCTTTAGTGTTTATGTAAAAACACAGTCCTACTCCAAAAAACAATCAAATCCTAACCCCTCCTCCAATCAGATCATGATGAAAAAGATTTCCAGCACTGTCACTGAGAGAGATGACTATATAGACAAAAAAAAGAAACATGACATTTTGTCATTGGTTCCTGAACAATACCATGTGATGTATCACACAAAACTTGGACACTTTTGCAGTCAACTGATAAACTTACTTCCAAAGCCAGAATCTTTGACAGTTCTGTTGCACAAACACAGATGTTTGAACATCAGGTGTTACATAAGTGAAATCGCTTTTAATAAAAAGAAAGCAAAATCGTGTATTTCAGCTGTACATGGAACTCAGTGGAATAAAGTGCTACTCGTAAAAAATACTGTTAAGTTTCAGACACCATCTCAATCAGACATCTAAAGCAGAATGAGGGCTTCTTTAAAATTATTTTCAGAAGGTTGTATGCAGAATTTTTCCCTTCTACATCCAATGCATCATACACAAAGCCTGTTCTTCACACTAATTTGCCTTTGCTTTTCAATATGAATGTAGGGGTCACCTACCCCAGACAAAACCAGTCCTTTTTATTTTTCTACGTCTTATGGCACCTATAAATAACAAATTGCAACTGGTGCCTCAACAAGTTCTTAATACAGATGAACATGACAAAAATGAAGAGGAAGAATGAAACGTTATCCCCGTGTTACAAAGGGCTGCAGCACATGATTAATTTGCTCATAGTTACACAGAAGAGTAGGAACCAAAGCAAAGTCAATTTAATACCTTTGTTACAAGACTATTTACTTTCCTAATTATTTTCTTTTTCCTTCTTTAATGCTTAAAACTCTTATAGAAGTGGTATTATAAATATTTAAACTATTTTTATAAACAAAGCAAATTTCTTACTAGCAAGTTACTTTAAGCTTGTGATTTATCTTGCTAAGTCAATAATTTAATGGATTTTTCTGTAATTTTGCACTTAAATACATTTTTTCAGTATATATGGAATGAAGATTATTAGTTAGCAAGGAAAAGAAAAGTGAGAGCTTTATGTGGCTGTCTTTTTTTCAAACTTATAATGAAACTCATGTTCCATGATCATGAAATCGATCATATGTATAGCAGCCAAAGAGCAATTGACATTTCCTAACAATGGGAAGTTTTAAATAAGGACTTAGATGACTGAACCATCTGGTATCCTGGGTGGAAATCTGTTCCTCAGGGTGATTGATAAAAAAAAGCAAATGGAAAGAGTCAAAACCACAGTAAAGAAGTTAGGAACACTTTGCAATGACCAGAGCTTCTCTAGTAACACCAGTGATGCAACAAAATCCCAGTCTTCCAGTCTCCCAGGTACATGATACATCACAGCACAACACCATACCTTGCATCTTCAGCCTCCACAAACTGTTAGTTGAGATCTAAGTCACTGAGGTTCTTTTACAGTTCTGTTTCAGACACTCAGCAATTCTCAGGCTTTCACTGTCTTTGAGACTCAGCCCCAGCCTGTCCACAGTATATATGGAGTGACTGAGATATATGAAAATTCTTCAGTGTGAGTGAGGGTGGTGAGGCACTGGCACAGGTTGCCCAGAAAAGCTGTGGCTGCCCCATCCCTGGCAGTGTTCAAGGTCAGGTTGGACGGGGCTTGGAGCAACCTGGTTTAATGGAAGGTAACCCTCCAGTGTCCCTCCGGTGTCCCTCCAGTGTCCCTGGAACTAAATGATCTTTGTTGTTTTCAACCCAAACCATTCTGATTCTATGATTGTTCCTGCTTTTGCATCCTGAGTAAGTTGTACTATATAGTTTAATGGCTGGCTGCTTCTTCTGACTAATGCAATATAAAAGTAGTGAAGCCTTCAAATTATAAAGAATTTGTAGCTGAGGATACACACAAATTCTGAAAGACCTGCAACCAGGAATTAAAATAAAAGAGTTGTTTCTAAGCAGCTTTCTTGAAGCAGTAGCCATGAAAGGGCCTGGTACAGTTATGCAGGTACAGTCTTAGTGAATGTATAGAAAGTGTAATAAAAAAGTTGCTGCATCAGCAAAAAAAAAAAACAAAGGGAAGATTGAAACTGAAATGCAAAACTAGAGCAAGTTCTTTCTTGCCTGCCTTCTTCTTGGGTAAAACTTTTGCATGTATCACTGTTAGTGAAGGAATAATATATTCCTAAACTGAGCTGGAAACACCTGAAACCTGTACTATTTGTGCCTTTTTAAAAGCACATAAATGAACAGATTAGCTCTACACATTGCCAAAGCTTTGCCATTTGCCAGGGTTATGGCAATTAGAACCAGTATGAAACTGCAAGCTAAAGCATTTAACTAGGCAAGATCAAAACAAAATAATTTAAATTACACAGGAACTCAAACACAGTTCATGCATCTCTTTGACTGAAATTGTTATTTCTATGTATCCTGAATGAGCAAATATAAATAAAAGTGCCAATAAGAAAAAAAGTAGCTGACTGTAGACAAGTTATATCAACTATTGGTAACGTCCAGCCTACAGGCTATGGATTGGAAACTCACAATAAAAGCATTTAAAACTGAAAAGAAAACTAAGAACAGGAACTGAAGCACTCGTATATGAGAAGAGTGCCATAATTTCTAAGTTATAGGGAGCAATGGAGTTCTTTGTCATGTAATGAAAATATGATCCCTTCTTTACATACTCTATAGCCCCAACTTTAAAGTTATTCTCCTTATTAACAGAATCCATAAAGACTGCTTCTTCACTCCAGGCACATTTCAAACCCGGACTTGTCTTTGAGTCTACTGCACGCTGCTTGTTTTTATAAAAAAAAAAAAATAAAATCAGATTTTCATAGAAATTTAGATTTTGAGTAGGACCTTGGCCATTTCACATGAACTGGAGTCCTCTCACCCTCACTTTAACCAGTATTATTTACCCAAGGTCACCCGGGAGGCTATAAAGTGAAAGTCCATTATCCGAAGAGCATTTTTCTTCTCTGCCAAGTATGCAATTCTGAGTTATATATCCCTATACATTAAAATACTGTATTATACATACTGTTTTCAAGACCTTTGAAATCTGAAGTATTTCACAAACATTAAGGAATTTATTCTCATAATAGTTTAGCAACAGTCTTTTTCTGCCCTTCTTAAGCTACATACTTATATACAACTGAGCTTGTGGTTAGACGTCAGGCATTCTGCCTGAAAAGCTTCTAACTTCTCCAACTCAGGCTGTTTATGGGCTGTTAGATAGCTTAGCAGGAATCCTCTAGCCAAGGCATTTATCCATCTTTTCCATCAGTTTCAAAGACAGCAGGGAAACCGATGGGCATGGGAGAAAAATAGCTTGCTAAAATAATACCAAAAATCTGAGAGATTTAAACCTATTATCCTCAGTTCTGAGGGGTACCTTAACTATTGACACAGCCTGTTTCTGTATTTAGTGGGCAGAAACATAAATTTTCCTGTGCAAAAGAAGTATTCTGTTAATATTATGTCTCTGGATAGATTACAATGACCATATTTTTAGAAGATGGTAATTATTATGAAAAATTAAAAAGAATGCAAGATCCCACGAACCTCCTGATCTTTTGCCCTTCTCTTGTAACAATCTCAGGTGAATCCAGAAGAAGCGTCTACTTCAGTTCTTAAAGTGTACATCAACTATCAAGTAATTAACCTTAAAAATGTACTGAATACATTATTAGTTCCATTTACAGCGTTACAGTCAAACACAATGCTCTGAAAGTTCTCATCCCATGACCTTGCAAATCTCCCAGGGTAGCTGTAAAAAGACCAGTTGCAGGGGTCATTCAAAATGAAATCTAACAAAGCTCAGAAAAATACACTACAGGGAACAATGCTGCCATAAACAGGGAATTCAGCTAACTGCAAACTAATAGACATTCTACATCTCAAGTTTGTAGGGGTTTATGAAAACATGTCATTTAATATCTTTTTAAGTCTGCTATCCTGTATATTAATGTATTTTTTTCATTAGAATTCTTAGCCCAAAAAAAGAACCCCAAACCCACAAGCTTTTGTCTTAAAACAACCACCTTAAAATACTGGTTAACAATAACAACTAAAGTAATTTTGAAATAAGAAGTAATCATAGAATCTGTTAAGCTGGTTTAAGATGACAGGAATCAGGGAATAGGCCCATACCCATTGCTCTTGGGAGCAATCAACTTCCAAAATTATCCAAGGAACCTAGGAAAACCAGGAACAGCTCCCTTTTTTTGTGGATTGCTTTCTTTTGCAATCATCTTATATTGCTAAGACATTGCATCAGATATTCATCCATTTTCACATAGCTTTCTATGGCTGATGCCATAAACTGGCAGACTGAAACACTGGCAGCTCTGAACTAATTACTTTACTAACTGCTACCTTATGCATCTTTCCTGTTATTTAAGCTGCAAGTTAGCTTTACTCTTACGTTTTTTCTGTAATTACTCTCAAAAAGATTATATGCTATCACCATAATCCTGAAGCATATGTAGACAGCAGTGCAAGTAGAACATCGGTAGGATTTATTCCTGCCAGTGAAAAAAGTCAAGCTTTCCTGACCCTTCAGTGTCACCTTCTTAGGGATTGGTGCAATGGGACCACAAACACCATAACCCAAGTTAAACCTGAGATTTGCAGCCCATCCAAGTCTGCTTTGTATTAATAAGTTCCTATGCTGGTTGGTGGCAACCAAACTGTGGGAAAAAGAGAGTTCAGCACATAGTCAGTCCCTCTAGATGCACCCTGACTCTGTTTTCTTTATGATGTTTATCGTCACATTTCTTCCACTGTTCTCAGTACTGAAAATACCCAATGCATAAATGAGTCAAAAATATTGACAAAAACCTGCCATCATCCTACAGAATATTACATAAGCAATCCTCAGAGTTGGTGAAATAAGTGCCATAAAAGTCCTGGTCCAATGGACACATGGAGCAGCTTGGTCAGTTAAAAGAGAATTTAAACTTGAGTTTGAAAGCTCTGTCAGCACTGACAGATATTGCATATTGTAAATTCCAGAGACTTATTATTCAGTTGTAAGTACTTTGGAATTTAACAGGATTAGGTCTTCAAACTAAGACAACCCCAGCAAGTTATCTTTTGTGGTCCTTGTTGAATTTACACTCCTTAGTTTGATGACATGCACAGGATGACATGGAATGTTTTCTTTGCGTAACACATGAGAAAATTTCCACTTGTCCCGTTGTCACAAGAATTAAGTGAGAGGATCAGTTTTGCTGTTCTGTCCTAACAGCTCTTCTGCACCCATTTACAGGCTATTAAAGAAAAACATTTACAGGCTTCTTAATAGAGTCACTGTTGCTTGACAATTTTGTTTCAGGCATCTACACACTAGCATTTCCACTAGTGGTTGTAGACAGGCCATATTTACATATAGACACATACCCTGAGAAGCCAAATTGGATCCTTAGTTCTTCCTCTTAGTATTCTAGGATATTTTTTTTTTTGACAATTCCAATAGTTTCATTCCACTCCCCTATATAATTTAGGTGCCTTAGCTGTTAGATTATATAACGAAACATTTTTTGCAAGATTGAATTTCATATTGTCATGGGATTTTTGGCAAAGTACCTGATCAGAAATCCTACTCTACATGAGGAAGGATTTCTTACATGTATTAATCTTATTATTAACTAACTGCAGGTACTGAAAATCAGACATAAATCAGAAGGATCCTTAAACGCAAGTCAGCTAACACTGGAATGTCAACTTTCAGACAGGACAGTTACCTTCCTTCTTTTTTTAGTATGCAATGACTCTTCAAAATGTTGGTATTTTTAATATTTTAAAGGGATATAAAAATTGTGGTTTGGTTTCATTCCAGTAGCAAAGGGTGTAAGTAAAGTCATAATGACTTTTCCAGTGTGTAATAACATATAAATGCAATTATGCCTGTACCCACCACTGACTTCATGAGAATAAATCTAGTTAGTTGAATCATTATGAAGCAACAGACATGAATTAATAATACAATGTCCCTTTTGTCTATAACAATAATGAAATAACATAACTAAAACTCCTGCCCATCTCTAAACACATTGCCTATTCCTTTTATCTTGCCAAAGTGTCTCATGAAAGTTGACTCTCACCAGTAAGGTAATAAATGCTCTGAAATTTGCAATGTTATTTTAATAGCAATCTCTATAGCTGCTCCTATTAATACTGGTGAAACATAAATGCATTTCTATTTGTTGAAAAATATTCCTTGTGTAACTACTATTAGGAATCTTGTAATGGCTTCTTAGCAGGCAAAAAACATGATTTGACAGATTCAGACACAAAACAGAGGAAGGAAATAAGCGTTAAGCTTGGCAAAAGCAAAGAACATCTCCTTCTACTGAAAGAAAAAAGAAAACCCCTTCATTTCTTACAGTCATTTCAGAGACTATTCAGAAGCTGGGAATGTTAGTCCCCAACTCTCTATTCCCCCCGATTTTAACTACAGATGTATTTGCTTTACTGTACCCCTCTCATTTTGAGGTCTTCTCTCCATAAAATTTTAGACTCCCTCCTCTCATCTGCTACACACTTGTAATTTCTTGAGGAAAATAGGAAAAAGAAAGTAAACTGCAGTATCTGCCCTGGAAGTTAGATTATTTTTAACAAAAATACTTAAAGCACCTACTTTCAGAAATCTTTGTTTGGTCAGGAGCAACTCTTGCTCCTATTCTTTAGATCTTTAAAAAGTAATAGCCTCCTTAGACTGCAGAATCAAATTATGTTGGTGCAGTGCGATTCTTCAGGCAGAGCTTCATAATAGATGCAGACACGTGTCTGCAAGAGATTCAGAAGCATAAACTTTCCTAGCATTCTTAGCTGAAAGTACTTTGGGAACTAAGTAAGATATCTGCCCTCGTGCATTAATTGAACTATTATCATTGTCTTTCTTTGGCTTCTGTGGCCATCTTTCTTTTCACAAGCACATAACTTTTTAAAAGTTTTTAAAAACATTTTTTGTGGATGTTAAGTTTTGGTGCAAACTAAGCAGAAATGGCTACTCTGAGTCTGTGAAAAGTCTTCCCTTTCAGCTATTCCCTTTCTATTGAACATTTCAACTATAAAAAAAGATAATAACAGGGAATAATACAGAATCATAGAAAGGTTTGCGTTATAAAGGAACTCAAGCTTATCCAGTTCCAACCCCCTGCCACAGGCAGGAACACCTTCCACTAGACCAGGTTGCTCCAAGCCCCATTCAGTCTGGCCTTGAACACTGCTAGGGATGGGGCAGCCACAGCTTCTCTGGGCACCCTGTGCCAGCACCTCAGCACCCTCACAGGGAAGAGCTTCTGCCTAATGTCTAACCTAGATCTCCCCTGTTGTAATTTTAAACCCATTACCCCTTGCCCTATCACTACAGACCCCGACGAAGACTCCCTCTCTCTGTAGGCCCCCTTCATATATTGGAAGGCTGCTGTGATGTATGATCCATGAAAGAGGGAACACTGCACACATTGAATTGTCTTCATTCAGAATTAGTTGTTAACATCTACTGAGCTGAAGCCAAAATAATGAAGCTCTCAGGTTCTAGCCCATTTGTTTATTTTTAGATACCTCAAAGCTGGCCACATACTTTGCTTGTAACTCTTTCAAAAGTCTTTGTATCTAAAAGCATGTACACAGTTCGCACCACTGATATGTAGAACTTCACAATTAAAGCTCATATTTTCTTTGGGGTGGGTGTGCGGGTGTGCTGGGAGGGGAGAGGTTTTCATACCACTTCACTGCCAAAGAGTTTCTAATACTTTCTCTGTCTAACAGAGATTCACTGCAAGATAATAGCTATTCATAAGTATATTTATCCACAATGGTTCAGTTTTTAAGAACATAAATTTGTTTGTGAAGTGACCAGCAATGACAAATAACAAGAAAATATCCCAACTAAACATCAGATCTGTTGCCAAAGACAGGAAAAAGGTTCTTTTGGCTTGCATATATATAAGCTTAAGGAAAGGAATACATTTTTAACCCAATCATAACTTTAAAACTTAAGAGTTCCCACTCCAAACAGGAATGCATTCTAAATTCTTGTGATCCCTGAGGTTCCATATGGATTAAGCAACTATTATCCTTTTTTGTATTATACTCCAGCACTATAAATAGCTGTTACAGTAGAACATATCCAGAACTACTGAAAAGAGACTGATTTTCCAACATACTTTCTACCCCAACCCAGCAATGTTTGTATACACTGACCTCACAGGCAGACTGCAGAGGACTCCTGTGTGTCAGGTTTTTCCAGATAACTCCTGTTTTCCCAAAAGAAATCTTGACTAAGCACTATTTGAGGTTTCCACATGTTTAACAAGGATTTCTAGTTACCTGGCAGCCCAGCTGAAGAGGGAGTTCTGAAGCTACTGGAATATTTCTACATATTTTTAGATCACGTGGACAATGATATGTGAAAGAGGAGGTATTTCGGTAGGTGAAATTTGTCATGGAACATGTTAACTATCAGAGGAAGAGTTTATAGCTATATAAATAACTGGACAGTGAAATACAAGTTTGACGTCCATGTACTCATCCTATGATCCATTTCGATTTCTTGGCTGCAATTTATTATATATTGCTGTAATTGCTTTTTGAAGCATTCACTAAAATCTTGAAAACAAATAAAAAATACCTTCTAGTAAAACCAATAAATGCAGAATTCTCTTCAATGTATCTACGATCAAGTTTATGAAACACAGCATATTCTTGCTGACGTTGGCCAAGGTCATCTATTAAATTAAACATAGGGAGTTAAATATCAATTTTGTTCAAAGTCTATTTTATTAATTTGCTACGTGAACAACTAAATCAATGGAATCCTTTATCCAAAGCTCACCAATGTCTGAAAATTCCTTTTCGCTCCTGTTCAAACCCCTTTTTGGGAGTCATATATAAACATGAAAGCTTTGTAAATGTGTTGTGGAAGACAGCTATGAATTGCTTTGATCAGTTGTGCAAAAATTACGTTCAGTATTCAGAATCATGGTTTTGAACTACATGATGAAACAAATTACTTCAAAAAAGAATAAGGCAAATATTAGAATGTGCATGAATTTATCTCTTAGTAGTATTTATCTTAATCTCTTTTTCCAACTGTATATTCAAATCCAGTTAGATGATACACCTTTAGATGAGATTATGGATTGATGTGGACTTCTTAGGGACTACAGATCTCTAAAGAGAGTACGGATACATTTTAAAAACCTCAATTACTCACCTTAAAGTAAGGAAAAGCGTTCACAGCTAAAAGCCAGGTTTCTCAAACTCTTTGACCCAAGGCAAAGCACGGAAGTCACTGCTGGATAACTTGCAGACATTTCACAGTCCCATACTCTTCTTGATTGCCAAGTTCTGTGTTTTATTAGTGTGCATAGACATATATACCCAAGGCGAGGAGTAAGCATTTTGGTATTTATGACCACAGTAATTTCACAGCTTTCATTTAAGTCTGCTCAGCTTCTACCTCTAAAAGCAGAGCTTAATTGAACTCAGCCTCTTATGCTCACTGAAAGTTTTCAGTATCATATGACTTGCCCTGTTTAAATTGTCATTTCCTTGAGGATTATTCATTAAATAGAGATTTTACTATCCACAAACATGACTAGCTATTTCTTTACAGATTAGTTTTCATTTGCTTAATGCCACCTACTCATTGAAAACTGAGTCAAACTCGTGAGGCAGTTACTTCACCTTGCGTGATAGAAGAAACACGTATGGAACAGGTAAAGTGTCTCTAGAACAAAGAAATGCTTGCTTATGTAAACATTATGCTTAGTATTGTTTCATTGTGTAACCAATAGCAGTAGACATCCATGCATAGTACATGCATCACATCTACAAATTAACACTCTGGTAGAGAACCATCCCTCTCTTGTCTTTTCTAAACCACATATTATATGGTACCTTCTTTAGACTCTGATCTACATCCTCTGTAGGCAATAAAGAACAGGCATGTACTCCTGTTGTGCTTGGCTCCTGCTGTACACTCCTAAGAAGCAGATGACAGTGATTGCTACTTTGGCAGTTAATGTCTAATAGTAGCTATACTGCAGTCCTCTGAGAGAGTACAGCTGTTTTAGGAACTGGTTCATGAACACAGAGGTATGTGCCCTTGAAAGTCAGAGGTTTTTCCATGGCCATGCTATTACTAGAACAAGAATATTATAACAGCTATGCAAATGATACAACAAGCCTTGAAATTTCTAGGCTATCCTGTAAGAAACTGATGATATCCCATAAGTGACTGGTAAGATATATCACTATATACTTTATAGCTTTTGCTAAAAAAAGTGGTTTCTTCTGGCATAAATCTGTTCAGTCCATTCATTTCTGGCTTAGATCAATGGACATGTAACTGGATTAGCCATGGGTCACCAGAGTGAAAAAGAAATTTTCTGTGACAGTAAGAAATACTGATGACAACTGCCAATGATTCACTAACACAATCAAAAATACTATCTTTTGCCCAGGTATTTTTTATGAATGAAATTCTGTTCTCTTTTGTCTAGGTAGACTCCTATTAATGGCAGTCAAACTTACGCACTCTTTGTATCACAGTCTTAAGGATAGAAGGAAAGGATTTAAATCTTCATAGACATATATAGAATTTAAAAAGAATCTCATTATGAATTTAGGAACAATGTGCGCTTTCAACTTTACAGTTAAATTGTGTTATAAGTAATGTAGGAAAAATATTTTTTCAACAAAATGAGAAAGTTTTAGAAGAGACTATATAGAAGCAGCAAAGTGTGAAAAGCAAGGTATTCAAAAGGCTGAAGAAAAGGAATTTGAAAGAATGAAAATAAATAGATTTCTGAACCATATTTACTCTATTAGATGATAGGCAAACTTTTTAAAGGCAAATTCCAATTTTAGTAATAGACTGAGAAACTGAATGCATAACACCAATCTGCTTCAGGAAAGGTCTGTTAGGATAGCCCTAATCATCCTCATTGTTAGATAATGCTACCACAATTAACGTATGTTCATGACCTTGGTTTAATGAAAATATATAGTAGCTTAATTAGTAACGTAAAAAATGCCCAAGGAAGGACTACAAACCACCTACAATGATCACTGTTAGCACTGAACACCGAAGGAGAGAACTGGATAATGCTAGGTATCTGCTCAAAGTTGAAGACAATTTCCCTTTGCAATATGAAGATACAATCTTCCTAAGTCTTAATAGAAAACATCAGTGAAGGCAAACAGACAGCTCCAAAATGATTTCATAATGCTGACAAGCAGCCAATAAGAAGGTTAATTCCCAGTTGCCACTAAAGATTGAATCACACAATGGATCAAAATCATGACAATATGTCTGTGCAGTAGGGATGTGGAGAGAAGAGAAAGGTTTAGGGGAAGAAAAAAACCATCAAGACTGAATTCATAGTAAATACAAAATAATTACTAACCTGATAAAGTAATCAAAATAAAATTACAACAATGAAATAGCACACAAGACTCAAGCTTCCTATCATACGTACTTTGGGCTATCAAACAGGAAAAGCTACGTAAGAAAACAAACCCATTTCAATATACTGCTTTAAAAATTAACACTGATTCTTTTTTAATCTGATAAACCTGCATTTTTAAAATATAATTATCAATTAAAAAGGAGAAACAGCTTCAAAGTAAGAACAGGAAGACTGGAAAAATGTATGCTGATTATCAAATAGACTGCTTGCTCCCAGCAGTAAGCTGCTATCAAACCCAGCACTAAGATGCTATCAAAACCACCTTTAGGATAAAAGAAGCACTGATAAGACATTATGTGTGCCTTGAAGGATAACCTCTAATTATGGTACTGTTTTCTGAGGACGCTATGACCTTATTTTTGATTTATTACAAAAACTAAGAGATAACTTAGTCTAATATTGTTCTTGGTCAATGACCTGTCCATGTACATCATCTTTTTCCAGGCTTTCAAGATTTTAAAGCCCTGCTATGAACAGGTTTATCCTGTCATGAAAGGTTCTACTCATTTTGAAAGGTAATTGCACTGAAAAGATAAGAGACTATCATCATTTATTAGTTGGCTTCACTGAGTTTAGTCTGTGTCCTAGACTAAGACATCCATTAATCAGAGCCTCATATATTTATTTCAAAATCAGTAGCCACTGAAGTGTGTTCTAAGATACTGGGCATGCAAATTCATATACAGGCCCGGTTTAGCACCTCTTGCTAACTCACCTAATGCTCCATGAAAGCTGGCATTTTAATACATTGTGTAAGAGCCACCTTGACTTCCACTGCTGACATGGACACATAGAAAGGCACAAATCGTATCTTTTATCTTTTGAACTAAAGGTGTATTTACCTTGTTATTGTTGTTAATCCAGTACACCAGGGTACAGGTTTAATCCATCTGAGAGCACACTGCCTGTCTCAGTACTGAGCACTAAGGCTTTGGTTATCAGCAGGCAGTATCTGCTGCTCTCTTAAGCAACTTAGGCTCTGCCATGATTTAGAAACAAAATGACTATCTCACAGATAGACCCTTTCCAGCACACTAGATGATAGTTAAGATCAAACCACCTAAATAGATCAGCCACATTTTGAAATATTAGTAGCTGGTTGCCAAAAAACCCTATTTTTTTAGTTAATTATGAAAAAACAAAGCCAAAAGCCCATGGAAAATAAAGTATGTGGCAATAATTCACATGGATTTTTAGGAATATATGATGAAATTGCTAATATGACCTTAGAAAAATTAAGTCTGAGACTATATTGGGGCATGAATGGACATTGCAAATTACTTGCTCTACTGATCTTAAGGTCTCTCTAACTGCTTCACTACAGACTTAGTTTCTGAGGTTTTTGCTATGGACCCCTCAGCATTTAGGATTGCATAGCCTGGAATTGTGATAGGCACTCAATCTGCTGCCAGAGACAGCTAAGTTCTGAGTCCTTCTCATATTTCATATCATTCAGCAGGACCACATTCCTCCCTAGGACTGATAGGGGATAATATATGGCAAAGCAAAAGCAAGTGGCAGGACATCCATCTTGACTAGAGGAAGTATTAGAGTGTTCAGCAGAACAGGTAGCACACTAACTTCAGGCAATACTTTGTAGGGAATAAGCCTGCAAATGTACAGGAATGCATTAGATGTCTGACCAATTTTCATCATCATATTTGGATCTGCTAAGAAAGATGCACATGAATCTAGATTAACTAAGTATGGCTAACAGAGAGCTAAACTCTGAAAGTTAATCTATTTAAAGCTACTGTGGGTTCCTATTACTCTTCCTAATTGGTTTTCCATTTTTAGCATCCAGGTGCTCAACTGCTGTCCTGAACTAAAAGGAGACATACTAGGCACAGCCCCAGAGACCACTGAGTTTTTTCTCTCACAAATGGGCTAATGCTCGTCTACAGGAACCTGATACTATGAGATAATGCATCTTGCTAAAAGTTAAGGTTTCACTGAACATGAAAGTTTTACCTCTTAAACAAGAAAAAAAGACAAAAAAAACATAGAATTCAAAAATCCATACTTCACATTATCTGTGGATTAAACCAAATTCTCTTTAAGATATATATCACTAAATGACACTGAATTTGCCCAGGGAATTCTACGCTCTAATACTACCTTAAGCTTCTTTTGATAATTCGAATTTAGTCTTTTAGCTACTCTAATAGGTTTAGATTAGCTAAGTGGAAATATTCAGCATGAACACACTATCATTTTCACTGTGCTGATCCTCTGAGATTGGTGCAGTTAACATTTTTCAAATCTCATTCACGATGAGCTTGATGTGAGCATAATGTTACTGTACCTTATATCCAGCTAAGAGTAACATCGCTTAATGCTTCATAAATAGTCCAGTTCACCAGCCAACTGCAAGTAGCAAGCTCATCAGACAAGGTGATCTGTACGTCATTGTTCACAGTGATTTATGCTGAAGGTTTGTAATTAAATTAATTTCTTCCAGTATGTTCCGTGACCAGCATGTATACCAACATGCCATCAGCCCTCAAGCTTCAGAGCTATGCTGATTTTATTTTATCATTCTATTGACACAATACCAGGCTATGTAAAATGTGTGTGCTGATACCCCAAAGAAGCAAAAGCAAACACTGAATTCTTTACTGGGAAAAATATAAGAAATATACTGTGGCTCAAAAGTTCATACATCCAATCTTGCTATGTTAACTTTCCAAGACCTGAAACTCTAGGGGAGGTGTCAAAGGGATAGGAAAGACAAAAGGGGATGTCCCTTGGACAAAGGCTTTATATTCAAAATGCATCTCATCCGCTTGCTACCACAGATTACTAGGAATTCACTGCCCCAGGATGCCTGTCTCTGAACTGGAATGTAGCCCATGATGCTGTCCGATTTTCTGTGTGTGTGAACAGTCTCAGCTTGTAAGTTGCCTGCTCTGCAACAGTAATACAGGTCTCACTTCACTGAAAAAATGAAACAGGTGGTAAGCAAAGGAAGATCCACATCTGAAGGAGATAGATACAGATGCTGCAATAATAAAATCAAAAATTCCGTGGCCAAAAAGAAAGGGCCTCATGCCTGAGTTTAGCTCAAGGCAAAGCCCATTTCTTTATTACAACTTTTTCAAGAATAGAAGATTAATATGCAGGTTGCTTTATAAGTCAAGGACTATATTGGGTCATACATGAAAACATCTGTAAGTAAACTGATGCCAGTTCATTAATATTTTGGATAGAACATAAGAATGTAGAATTCTAAAGGGCTGACACAGGTAATAAGGAATGCTCGCGAACTGCTACAGGTAATTACAATTTAAATATGAACCATATCCAGTATCGCTTCTCTGTTGTTTAAACCCAAGGAAATAGATTGAAAATGAACAGAAATGAAACTTTGGGTTTAGTCCAGTTTCCTTGATGCTTTATACCAACACATTATTAATATTTGTCCCTTTATTTAATTTCAAAACATTTAAAATATTTCAGCATAGGTGAGTTTGGGATTAGTGGCTTCTCATCTGAAAAGGTCATCTTTGAACAACACAGTGGCAGAGACAGTCTAAGCTAAGACTGACTGCTACCTGAGGCAGTTGTAAGAAACTGAGATAAAGGGGTTTATCTCAGTTTCTTACAGATATTTTCAAAGCATGGCTTACTTTGGTGGGTTTTTTTAAGTGAAATAGAGCAGTTTTCCATCTTATTGACAAACCCTGCTTACTTTGATAGAAAGTTGCTTCTTGCTGTGACTCAGCTGAAATTTGAAGTACTATATAAAGGCACTATGCTGTACTAAACTATCTCTACCAAAAGTTTTCCGTTGATTTACAGCGGGGCTCAAAGAAAGGGAAACGTGCAGGTGCTAGATTTTGAAGCAAATGCTAAAAGTAGAGTTTCACAAAGAAAACTCTCTGGGATATGAGACACAGGATTTAAACAGCTTTCTTTTCTTTACCTCACTCAATCCTCAAGATAATAAAGCTGAGCCATCTGGCTACATAATTTCAACATTTGGTAGGGATTAGAAATGTCATGTTGTTAAGTAACTCCTTCATAAATATATGATGAATTTATTAATAGGAGAGCCTAATCCTGTCACTTTGTCTGACGGCACCCTAAGTCCCTGACTAAGCTTCTGTTTTCTACCATAATACACTGTTGAGAATTGTGAGCAGTTCACAAGGTTGAGTCACTTTTACAAAGACAGTAAGACAATCCAATAGTCAAAAGGCACAACAGCAGCTGTTACAGAAGCTACAAGTGAAGAATGAAGTAGTGCATTGTCAAAAACTCCTCATATGACAGGAGTCTAAGTTTTGAAAGAAAGAAAATATCTGATCTACATCAATAAAAATCCCATCTATGCTTCATTGGGTTAGAAAGGGAACAAAAGGGAGAGATAGAGAGAGGGAACATCCAAACTACGCAAACAGTCTTTAACATGTGTTTCAACTACCAAAATTAAAAAACCCAGGCGTAAATCTACTCCCCAACAGAAACTGGTCCAACAGAAATTACCTTTGTGTTAATTCATGAAAAAGAGCACACTTTCCTCTCAACACTCTACTGAGTAATAAAGTGACAAGTAGTAAGACTGCCACCTAAGCCCTGGTTAGCTTAGGGGGCTTACAGTAGCACAGAGTACTTTAGGTTGGAATTGACCTCCGGAGTCCATTTACTGCAACCCTTCAGATTTTAATCAACTCGCTGGGGGTCTGGCCCAGTCAAGTGTTAAAAATCTCCAAGGATGGAGTTTCCACAACTTCTCTGGGCAGACTGCTCTGGGATTAATCACCTTCTCCAGGAATTTTTTGTCAAATCAGAATTTTCCTTGTTGCAAGCAACTTGTAACTGCTGGCTTTTGTCTTATTCATGTCTTTCAAGGGGCTATCAGTACTTCTGCTAAACCACAGAATCATAGAATGGTTTGGGTTGGAAAGGATCTTAAAATCATCCAGTTCCAGCCCCCTGCCATGGACAGGGATGCCTCACACTAGACCATGTCACCCAAGGCTCTGTCCAACCTGGCCTTAACACTGCCAGGGTTGAAGCGTTCACAGCTTCCTTGGGCAATCTGTGCCAGTGCCTTACCACCCTCGCAGGAAAGAACTTCTTCCTTATATCCAGCCTGACCTTCTCCTGTCTGAGTTTAAAACCATTACTGTGAGCCAAACAACTCGTGGGGAAGCATGTCCTGCTCACAAGTACTAAATAAAGCATGGCAAATAATCCCAGCCATAAGTGTATCATTTTATCACTTTGAGGATGTAATCCTGCAGGGTTTTTAAGAATGGCAGCAAAACATTTCTCTTTTTCCTTCTATTCTTTTTTCCTTGTGGGCTTGTTTTGTTTGTAGTGAATCATAAAAGGGATTTTATTCAGCTCAGAACACTGAGTAAAACAACTGCAACTTCCCCCCTACCCCCAACAATAATACACTATACAGAGAACCCAAGTGCCCGTTTTACACAACAAAAGCAGATAATTGCTCATGGATTTTTAAAATTGGATTTCTGTTATGGAAACAAAACAAATCAACAACAAAGCTCCGGCAGAGCAGCAGGACCAGATAAATTTAGTCCTCATTTAGGTGAAAGAATTACAAAGTGAGTTCTGCTCCTTCCCTCACAACCACACTCCTTCTCCACTTGAAAGAGGCTGTTATTCCACCTTCAGACCAATACTGTCACACAGCAGTAGAATCAATCATCATAGAATACCAGGTTAGAAGGGACCTTGAGGATCATCTGGTCCAAGCTCCCTAGGCAAACATGACCTAGACTAGATGTCCTAGCACGTTGTCCAGCTGAATGCTCTGCTAATGAAGAGGGGCATAAGAAGCCGGGAGTGATGAGAGACAGGACACCTGACCCAAACAAGCCAAAGGGGTATTTCATACCACAGCACGTCATGCCTGGTATAGAAACTTGGGGGAGTTACCTGGAAAGGACCAGTCATTGCTTGGGTCAGGCTGGCTACCTGCCTGCAGGAGGTGAGCAATGGTATTGTGCATCGCTTGTCTTTATTAGGTTTTATTTCCCTCTTTCTTTTTGTTATCTCCCTTTTCATTACAATTGCTAGCATTATATATTACTTTAGTTCAATTATTAAACTGTTCTTAATTCAGCCAATGGATTTTACTTTTCTCTGATTCTCCTCCCCACCCCACAAGGGCAGGGAGGAGTGAGTGAGCTGCTGTGTGGTACATAGCTGCCAGCTGGGGATAAACCATGGCAAAGGGATAGGAATGCTGCAAGAGCGTGCTTTTCCAGCCAAAAGTTGGTAAACAAAGACTCAGAATGCAGTATTGCACATTTCCAGAAGACAAAGCATTTCCTACTGTGTCTGTACTTCTACAGACGACATATACATCAGGGATGCAGGAAACTTATGCTCTGCAGAAATAATCCCAAGAGCTGTGAATCTGCAGAGAAATTGCCTCTCACTCGTTTTACCACTCTATTCCTTGGAGGATCCTGTTCTCAGAAACTACACATCATCTTGAGGAATAATGGAGAAACCATCTCACTCTCTAAGTAATGTAATCTGCATTACAATCAGGTGTAACCACTAAGCAGTTCTGCAGAGCTGGAGGAGTTCTGCAGTGCTTGAGATTAACATTTCCAGCTGTTAATGAGATCTCTATTAATAGCAGAGATCTCAGCAGATCTCTGGCTCACTCTTCTGGCAATCCTAATGGATCTGTCAGAGAAATGCCTCACCATCAGTACTAAATAAATCCCCTTCCAGTGGACTGGTAATCAAGTTTTAGGTTATTAGAACCTGTAAGTGGGATAAATGGCAAAAGGCATACATATGTATTCTGTGGTCCCACAGGCTTCTGTTTCCTTCTGAGTTCCAAGTTCTACTCTTAACTAATCAAAATGTTAATGGGTGATTACTTTAGAATAATCCTTCAATTTGCAGTCATTCCAGATGAGTCGGTATCAATAGATGAATGTAAACTGAACATATGTAAAAATTAAATCCTTTAGAAACAGATTACAGGTTCTCATTTGTACCACATCCTCATAGATAAGCTGAGGAAGTGTGGGCTTGACGATCAAGTAGTGAGGTGGATCGAGAACTGGTTGAAAGGAAGAAGGCAGAGAGTTGTGGTCAATGGCGCAGAATCTAGCTGGAGGTCTGTGACTAGTGGAGTTCCTCAGGGGTCGGTGCTGGGACCGGTGCTGTTTAATATTTTCATCAATGACCTAGATGAGGGAACTGAGTGCACCCTCAGCAAGTTTGCTGATGACACAAAACTGGGAGGAGTGGCTGACACACCAGAGGACTGTGCTGCCATTCAGCGAGACCTGGACAGGCTGGAGAGTTGGGCGGGGAGAAACTTGATGAAATTTAACAAGGGCAAGTGTAGAGTCTTGCATCTGGGGAAGAACAACCCCATGTACCAGTACAGGTTGGGGGTTGACCTGCTGGAAAGTAGTGAAGGGGAAAGGGACCTGGGGGTCCTGGTGGATAGGAGGATGACCATGAGCCAGCAATGTGCTCTTGTGGCCAAGAAGGCAAATGGCATCTTAGGGTGCATTAGAAAGGGAGTGGTTAGTAGGTCAAGAGAGGTTCTCCTCCCCCTCTACTCAGCCTTGGTGAGGCCGCATCTGGAATATTGCGTCCAGTTCTGGGCCCCTCTGTTCAAGAAGGACAGGGAATTGCTTGAAGGAGTCCAGCGCAGAGCCACAAAGATGATTAAGGGAGTGGAACATCTCCCTTATGAGGAGAGGCTGAGGGAGCTGGGTCTCTTTAGCTTGCAAAAGAGGAGACTGAGGGGTGACCTCATCAATGTTTACAAATATGTGAAGGGTAGGTGTCAGGATGATGGAGCTAGGCTTTTTTCAGTGATATCCAGTGATAGGACAAGGGGCAATGGGTGTAAACTGGAACATAGGAAGTTCCACGTTAACATCAGGAAGAACTTCTTTACTGTAAGAGTGACAGAGCATTGGAACAGGCTGCCCAGGGGGGTTGTGGAGTCTCCTACACTGGAGATATTCAAGGCCCGCCTGGACAAGTTCCTGTGTGATGTACTGTAGGTTACCCTGCTCTTGCAGGGGGGTTGGACTAGATGATCTTTTTAGGTCCCTTCCAACCCTTGGGATTCTGTGATTCTGTGATTCTGTGATTCTGTGAAAGGAGATCAGATACCACAGGAAATGACAGTTTTAAAAAGAAACTTGTTTTCCTGTGTATTTAATATGTAAAAAAGCTTAAAGAAACCACCAGAAGGATCGAATCTTAGCAACATGAAGAAAACGTTCTTTTTTTCTTACAGTTTTCTGGTACACTGAACTCACTTCTCACTTACAGCCTTCAGGTTTTCGAATTTTAGGAGACTGACAGAAGCCATGCCTGAAACATAAACCCTCAAAAACTGTATTTTTCATCTGGGCTTGTAAACATTCAGTGCTGGGGGGCAGCCTCCAGCAAAAGAAAGGCATGGATCTGCTCAAGTGAGTCCATAGGGTAGCCATGAAGATGATCAGAGGGCTGGAGCTCCTCCTGTATGAGAGCCAGGCTTGTTCAGCATGGTGAAGGGAAGGCTCACAGACAGTCCTCCAATACCTAAAAGGGGCATGCAAGAAATCTGGAGAGGGGCTTTTGAAAAGGGCACGTAGTGGCAGAACAAGGCAAAATGGCTTTACGCTGGAAGAGGTGAGATTTAGAGATTTGACATTAGGAAGAAATTCTTCCCTGTGAGGGTGCTGAGGCGCTGGCACAGGGTGCCCAGAGAAGCTGTGGCTGCCCCACCCCTGGCAGTGTTCAAGGCCAGGTTGGACACAGGAGCTTGAAGAACCTGGTCTGGTGTGAGCTGCCTCTGCCCTTGGCAGGGGGTTGGAACTGGATGAACTTTAAGGTCCCTTCCAACTCAAATCATTCTGTGATTCTATTCTATATTAATACTTTAACAGAAACGCTACAAGGAAAGGCAAAGCCTGGAGAAAGTAAGGAGTGCGTTTTCACACAGGTAAATCGAATTCTATCCAGGGGAATTTTCAAGAGACACCAGTGGAAAATAGTAATTTTAAGCTGCAGTTTTTGAATATGTCCTTACAAAATGTTTAATAATTCAGGGAAAAAAAAATTAGAATTATTTTGATATTCATGTGGCCTAGATTGTAATCCTTGGATGTTTGAGAGTTTCTTGAAGAACAAGAAAGTACTCTGCAAGGAGTAAATTACAGAATGCAAATTGCTAGCAATGTTTTCATCTTTTATTTTCTCTTTTGATAATATTAATCTTCAGTTCTTTAAGACAGTACTACACAGAGAGAGGACAGTTGGCAATTCATATACAGATGTAGAGAAGATTAATTTTCAGCCTACTGTATATGAAAGACACAGGGATAAGAATGCAAATATTTCTTCTATGCAAAATTGCATGACTGGGATCAACAGGCATGGAGTTTTTATATGAGCTGCTAATGACACACTCAGGGGTATAGGATCCATTGTATGAATCTGGAATAAAAGAAGCCTGTGTTTAATCTTTGAAAAAGGCATATCCTCTTTCCCTATTTCATGAATGAATATGTGGGTAATTATTATTTCTACATGAAACACTAGTGAAATTCAAGACTGAGAGTATGAATCTACCAAACCACAAGTGACTAAATGTTATGCATCTATATTCTTGCTTCCATTAACCCACATGTTGACGGCAAATAGACAAATTCAATTATAAATCTAAGATATTGCATTAATTAATTGTACTTTATTGGAAACATTCTCCTAAATAAACTTCTATTTAAAAATGCAGACTATGTATTTTATCTCAGGATCTGCCTACTGTTTCAGTATGAATCACAGTATTTTCACCTCCAAAGACCTTAACCATAGAAGACCTGAAATAGACTGCACAGGGCTGAAAGGAAGCTCCCAGAGTATTAAGCTCCCCACTGTCACAACCAACCATCTCACCTGTTATAACCCTCTGGCTACTTTAGATCAAATCATTATAAACTTGAAGTAAATACATATTCATCAGTCTGTCCTAGTTAACTTCTTGCAACATCTGAGCAACTGAATGTCTCTTTGAATCAGTTTCCTAGGCATCTTCCTCAGCTCTTCTTTCCGTTACTGCTTGTCCTATATGTTGTAAAAAAATTCGTCATCCAAAGATCTGTCCAATTTTTCCCTAAGTCCAGACAAACACTGTCTGGATTCTTTAAATCCTCTCCCTTTACTTCATTTCTTTTTCTTCCATAGACTCTCTTCTCTCTAATTCCTGCTAAAGCCTCATACCAAGCAAGGAAAAAGATTGTCCTACTCTGATGCAACCAGCAGAACAGTTTTTAACTACCTCTGAGAGATGAGAGATTCCAGTTCCGCCTTAGATTTAAAATTCAACTTGCTTTCAAGTTTTTCATCTGTATAGAGCTGGTGGGATCTACCCCAGATTAGATAGGTGAATTTGAATCTAGACCACCCATCTTTCCATGTACAGTTTTTCAGCTCACTGTGGCCTGTCTGTTACTTATGTATCCCCTCTCATGTGATTTCTCACATCAAAACAAACACCGGTAACTAGAAGTCATCCTCCATCCATTGCTATCTACATGTACATCAGAAGAACAGTAAGAGAGCAATAGGAAAGAGTGTGCTGTACTGAGATACTGGTTTTATACAGATTAACATCTGATTACTGATCACACACACATGTCTTAACCAAAATAATCCATAATTGTTGTGCTGCAGTTTCAAATGAATGGTGTGATTTCTACTGTATGAGCTACAAAGCACTAACAGTAACAGTGAGTCATTCCTGTGCATTGGGAACTATTCTTAACACAGATTCCCAAAAACAAAAGAAAGATTGTCTCAGAGCACAACCAAAACAACCCCATTGTGATTACTTTATAAAAGAAAATATAGTGTAACAAAGCAGTGTATCAGTTAAGATGATACAATAAAACAAACAGAAAAGGGATCTCTGAAACTATGCTTTCCTAGATAAGAAACCACATATGAAAATACTTCATTTTTCACTTAGGTTTCTTATGCACTCTTGTATTTACTGCTACAAGGTCAAGAAACTGAAGTTCAAACAAAAGGACATATTGTGCTTATTATCCTTACATAATTACTGAATGCTTCGCCTTTTACACCATCAGAACCTGTATGTCCATTTCCTGAAGTGCTCTCCTCTGTGCTAGAATTACCTTTCCTTGCCAGGCAGTAGATGGTAGGCAGGGATTTGCCGTGTCTCCTGAGCACATCACTGTTTGCCTTCTTCAGTTCAACCTGCTTCATTCATTACTAAAGAGGTATGATTCCGGAGGTGCCATTCTTTCCCTAGAGCAACTACTGACACAGTATTTCAGCAAAATATAAAGCCAAATAGTACTGCTAGAACTGCTGTAAGGAAAACAGAGCAGGTCTAAATCCCTAGCCGTCATTACAAACTCCCACTGCAGTTTTCACAAGACTATAGACCTGTATAATTCTCTTTGAGCCCTTGTAAATATTTCTCTTTCCTTCCTCTAGATACAACACATTTTGCATCGCTGTGTGAAAAGTTGTGGTATTAGTCTTCATTTCTCGCATCCAGTTTCAACTGAAATAAATGTTACATATGCAGAATCAAGAATAAATAGAATGCTAATCATAATCTACCATTATTCACAACTTTCTGTTCAATATTAAAAGGCAGTTGCTGAATAATTTTAATTCTGTCTTTGTTAGGTGCAACACAATTGCTGCATTGAAGTTTAAATGAACAATTTAAAATATACACAACTGATTTACTGGTATGCCTCCTTTTGCACTTCACATTCTAGTGGCTATTCAGGGCAGTGAGAATATCTTTTAGCTTTCAAAACAGCCCCCAGGCTTGGCTGCACCTCTATACTGTTAGGGGTGTAAGCAAATGAAAAGGCCAATTGGGCCCCAGGCTGAGGTTAGGCTAACAGAATAGGACATGGAAAAATGCTAGATATGACATGAGAAACTGCCAGATGTTTTAGCAAAGTGAGGAGCTGAGAAAAGTTACACATAGTGCCATGAAGGATGGCAGGATTTCACTGCGCTGAGATGGACTCGTGAGAAATGGTCAGGTCACAGATCACCGGTGGGAAGCACTAGGTACCTTTGGAGACCGAAGTCTTGCAAGACCAGCCAAAATTATCTAAATGATAATATCAGAAATAAAAAAATTGGCTGTAGATGTAGGAAAATTGGGAACAGTGGGGAGAAAGTAGTTACTGAAGAGTTGTTCATCAGGGAGGAGAACAGAGCAGAGAAAGAAGATAAAAAGGCAGTAAAAAGCAAGTGAAGAAAAGGCATAATCAGAAATGCAAACTATGTGATCAGGTACTTCAAGGCCAACTATTTGCAAGGAAATGGAAATAAAAGAAGGTTTTCAAGTACAGGAATAACTCTGTCCAAAGGAAACCAGCCCAAACCATCTCATTATCTAACATTCACAGTAGGGTTCAGGCAGAATTGACCATTTCTTTCCAAGTTAGTAGGAGGCCAAATGTAATAGCCTTAACCAGTCCAGCCATATACAGTGAAGTGACATTTCTTCTGGACATGAATGAAATGAATGTAATAGCTCAATACCTTGAGCTTGTTCTTCATTACTATCTGCTCCTTAATGTGTTTCAAATGCACAGACCATCTCCAAAGTCTGCAGAGGAGCAGGTTCATTACCCCCCCCCCATATCTAGATGCCGGTTTTGCCAGTCACTCTTTTACATGCAAACATTGATGTTTGTGATGAGAAAGTGAAAGAGGTCTCTTCAGGTATCTTTTGCTGGTCTGTAACAAATTCTGTGTGCTACATAAGACCACTGAGGAAGTTGAGAATGCATGAAGCAGAGGAACAAAATAAATGGTTTAGGAGAGAGATACAAAGAGAGATTGAGCATCTAACTACAAACACAAGTGGACTGCCATTTTAACTGCATTTCATTTATATTCTGTTTCCAATTGATTTGAACTAACTAGTGATGAGACAATGAGACACACAACGCATTACAAAAAACAGTCTCTGTATTCACATTGTAACACAAAAATCTGCTAAAGAAGTCAAATACATAAATCCTTATAGTCTCCAATATTAACCTAACAGAAAAAATGCAACCACCACCCCAAAAAAACCACCAAACTAATAAAACCAAAGCCTGTAACTACAGGCTAACATCAAAGAAAAGAACTTGTACTTTAAGCAACAATCTGTTAAATGGTACTAAAACCCCCTTCTTCAAAAAGTCTGTTGGTTAGGATATTAACTGTGAGACCATAACAAGATAAAAACAATAGCAGAAGAAGACAGTGCGACTCTCATCAGATTGATTATTTTCTAGTAAAAGAGAGTGAGCAAAATGAAATCACTTGCTAGTTTTTAAAATTAGTTTATGCCTTTATGAAATCTAAACACACTATGGAGAGGATAGAGACCACGTGATTGAAAATGAATTTTGCCATGGAGCGGTATAACACAGGGTTAAGACTTCAGGAAGACTGTCAATAAAACCATAATGCAAATCAGCATATATACAAAAAGGTGACCAAACCAGACACATACTTCATTTACACAACCAGTTCAAAAGTACGTGTATAATTAATGTAATTCCAGAGGTCATTTATGAACAATTTACTCCTTCTTTATGAAGGGCTCAATAATGTCATTATTCAGAAGACTGGTACTGTTTTAAGCAGTGTCCTTCCTGAGAACAGATTGATCTTAACAAAGGTATCCCATTAGTTTTAAAAACAACAACTTCTCTTTTATTTTCTGCATTATACAATGTGTTTAAAATCACATTGAGAATCAGAGCACAAAAAGGACACTAGAAGAGTACGTATATATTTTTGTTTAATTTAAAGCTAGAAAGAAGAGCTTCCATCATGTAACCACCTAGCTTTCCACAGAATTCATGAATAGCAATTTGGAAAACATTAGAATAAATACATTTAAAATACTATTCACTGTAGATATAATTTTTTTTTATTGTCCTATATTCTTTCACCATACAGCAGAAAAACAAATATCAATTAAAATAAAATTGATGCTAATTTCATTCCTCAAAGCTATACCCTATAACCGGAGCGTTCATCAGTGTGATTAGGGTATGTAGAAATGCCTAGATGGCTTAACTGATGTATTGATTCTAATACAAGGTAGGGAGTAGGAGAGCTAAGATGGTCAGAAACTGGTTAATGAAGCAACTGCAACTACAGTCCATGCTGTTTTCTCCCATCCTCAGAATATTAAAAATGGTACAGTGATAGCTGGTGCTACAGTGGGACACTGAAACAAGTCTCCTGCCATTCACTAATTGTGTGTCTGGGGAAAGCCTGCAAGATTTTGTGTGACTGCAAGACTAAGGGTACTATTATTTTTCACCCTCAGATACATCACATCAGTAAGGTCTACGTTCTCTGAGCTTCTCCTTTGTGCAGATGTTCAAATCCAATCATTAACTTTTCTATCAGAAGCAGGAAAACATCTCTGTTTTCCCCACGTTACTCAGTTTCTTACACAGCAGCAGACTGCCTTTGAAGAAAGTCTATTTCTGCCCCATTTGCATTTAAAGAGGTCAAACATTCATGGAAGGCTTTCTCACTAAAGTCTTTCTGCAGGAAGAAAGACTGTCCTTTCCCTTAACACTGCCTATGGAAATGTTGCCTGTTCTCATGTTTCAAAGTCAGCATGCCCTAAGGATCACAGATGTTTGGTATTCTGCCCAAGGGCTCCACTGGAATATTTGGAATGCACACTGGCTGCCTCACTGTAAATACTCCTTAATTTCAGTTTTAGTTATATGGTAAAAAGACAAGTTCTTTATCCGTATCATGTCAAATATGTGGAACACATGAGGGCTTCAAATGGAAGATCAATTTAAGTTTTTATTATAAAGTTCTTGCTACCATAAAATACTGGTTTCAGTTGCTTAGACCATTCCCAAATTTTAATTACTTGGCAGAAATACTCTGCAATAATTATTTGCTTTCATTTACTATTTTTCTCTCAAAAAGGTCTCAGGCCAAACAATACAGCTTTTTAGAAGGAAGGGCAAAGATAAATACAAAGCTTGCCTAATACAATCTGGCATTTTTAGTAATTTAGAAACTGAAAGACGAAGTAAAACTGAAATTTGGTAGTAAAAAACCTTTAATAATAGCTATATACCATCTTCTCCTTATGTTTAAGTATTTTTTCCTACTTTTACTCATAAACTGTCTTCAGAAAAAACAGCATTTGTGGATGGCCAACAAGACTGATCAGTATTAATGGCTGAGATTTCAGGAAAAGTCATCCTAGTATATATGCTAGGATGCTACACTTAAACTACAAAGAACCAAAGAATCCCCAGAAGGCAGACTGATGATCACATCAATATGTAAGAATGAAGATATTTTGGATTTTCTTTGGTTTTCATTTCGGCTGCTGCAAGGCAAGGAGTTCACCTCTCCTCTGATGGTTACTTTCTTCCAGAAAAGTAAGCCCACTGATTCAGGCAAAGAAAGGAAGGAACTGGAAAAAGACTTTGGAAGGAGAATTAAGAAATAGTGTAAGGATAAACCACAATTAAACTGAACTTGCTGAGGGAAAGAGCAAGTGTGAGTGGGGAGGAGAGACACAACTCACTCACAGGAGTAGTAGTGGAAGCTAGAGATACCATGGAAGGCCAAGAACATGGATGCTGAAGAACGGAAAAGACTGTGAGCATCTGGCCAAGGTGAAGCTGGGATTTTGGAAAGCTTATCTTGATGAAGCTGTACCAGGACTGAAGGTGAGAAAGGCAGATGCAAGACAAACCAGGAAAGAATCTGTAGTACCAGGAGAATGAAATCAGCTAAAAAACAAGTGAGAATAGAGGGGAGAAACACCGAGAAAAATGGACTGAGACTAGATAATGGCAACAGATGTAGGAAGGAAATATAAAGTCATGGAGAAGAACAAGTGGTGGGTGGGTAACACACACAGGAAGAGTCCAAGAAGGAACAAAGAGCCAGATGGACAGGGAAGTGAGAAACAGCAGTCCAGGAAAGGACTCAGCCTGGCTAGGCAGGGAAGCTACAGTACATCAGGTAAACAGATGAATTAAAGATCTGTTTAGCAAATGGGGCAGCAGAAAACTAACTCAGGCAAGAAGACAAGGGAAAGCAAAATAGTTTTGACAATTCTAGAAGGGGAACAACTGAAATAATCAGTTCCCAGGAGAACCAGCAATTTCAGTTTTCTGTCTGGGCTTTGCCTGTACACAAAATAACAATGTACCAGATTGGCTCAGCTTGGTACATGCAGGATGGACCCTTCCAAAGAGTTGTCATGGTGATTCCATTTCATGTTTTTGTCCGTTTGTCCAGGATGGTGCCACAACACAGCCTCAGGTTATGTAGCTGCTGCAGGTGGGATTTTCCACCTCCTTTCTTACAGAAGTTGGAAGGCATATGTAGGAAAGTAGTAAACAGGAAAGCTATGCACAGGTAATGAAAAAATGCTACCCTAGATAAGTGGATATCTTTCCTCTTACCTCTACCACAGAGATTCTATTTTATGATAGCTAGTAACAGAAAACAAACATATTCCACTTAGTTACCAACTACACTGTCCTCATTTCCAGGGGGACTTGATATGCCCAAGATCTAGTATGTAACAGTGCTAAGAGCTGCAAAACAAGAGACATGCCACTTCATAACCAAGGCAGCTCACGTTACTGGATGTTTTTTCCTTTTACTTTTGTGCTTCAGCATGGCATGTGCAGAAGCAGACGAAGGGGATTACAGATGTGAAGAGAAATAAAGGAATCTGTAAGGCATTCTCATAGGCACCATAAGGAAGGCCACATGGAAATGCGTAATTCTGTACTTATAGCAATAAATTAGGCTTATGGCTACATTTCTGTGCAACAAACAAAAACCCCAAAACACTGAGTAACCACTTGCTAAGTATGCATAGACCATTTCATGCAGTAAATGAAATGGATTCTTGCAGGGCATATGGGAAGGGAGAACAGTTATTTAATTAGACAGCTTCTTACTGCAGACACTAAAAAGGGCCAAAAGTTGCAAAAGCGATTTCATGCCTTCCTAATGTTTGATTCTGCAACTGTAGTAGGGGGTTGCATGTCTAATAAAAATATAAAATGTGAGCATGAGTGGCTGTGCATTGTGCTTATAGCCATCTCAGAGACTGCAGCCTCAGTGAGGTTTTGCTAGACTGAGCTCTTCTGTCACTGCTTGAGAAAGACATTTGGAATCCATCATCTGTTCAAGAGATAAAAATAAATAAATAAACTCAACAGTTCATGGATTTCCAAAGAACAAAATTTCCTCCAGACAGACTGCAGTCAAACCACAGCAAATTCCTAACAGGAAAAAGAGAGTCCCCATAGAAACAAAAGTAATAAAAACACATACCATGCGTCCTTGTACTGACTTCAGATCACCGGCTCTGCAAAGGGAAGAATTTCAGTGTTCTGGAAAACACAAGCCACTCTGTGATACCCAAAGGACTATTATTTTGACCAATAAGTATGCTATATTTGAGAGCAGAAGCACTTTAAATTGCTCTGGTGAATACCCTGAAATGAGTGACACATAGCAGGAATCCGAAGAAAACACACACAGACACACACACACAGACACACACACACACACACACACACACACACAAAGACTATGGTCTAGAAAACAAAATGTATTTCTGTTGTGATACTGACACGTAAGACAAAAATGATCCTTTTACCACTATTTTGCACGGAGACTTTTTAAAAATGGTTTTTATTGCTCTAGTGAATATTATTCTTCCTGTGAATGGCATCCTCCCTGTCAGTCACCTGACCAAAAAGACAATCAGGAAGTGTTCTTTTCTTTACGCAGTAGGAATCGGTCAGGATTTAGCTAAGGGCAGCTGTCTTTCTCAAAACATACTAAACATGCTCTAAGCTCTCTACTCAGAGAGCTTAGAGCCAATGGACTTGTGATATTCAGTGTGCAGTGAACTAAGCCTGCAAGATTCGCTTCCATTTTTGTTTTAGTCATTTAAGTAACAATTTACATGTAATTATTCAGGTATGATTAATTTTTAGTTCATGGTAATGAACTTCTAAGCCATGATTCAATGGCAAAGTATTCAAAATCAGTATCAATGAAGGCTATTATTATTGTCTTTTTTCTTGCCTCTCATTTCTTCCCTGGTGCTGCAAAACACTGACTTGTCAACTGGGCTGAAACATCTGCTTCATGAACCACAGCTGTGAACCTGATCATAGAAGAGATTCAGAGTGAAAGAGTATTTTCATGGGCTCTTTCTAAGGCAGCATCTTGAATATACCAAAACCACTACAGAATTTTTTGCAATGTAAAATCATGGACTGAATCTTCTTGCCACAATGCCACAATAATGATCAGAAACAGAATGCTCTTTCACTAAAGAGCCAGAAAATCTATGGAGAGCTCTTTCCACTCTGGGATTATAGGTCACTATTCATCCAGTAACAGAGCTGGTTCACATGGCAGCCTTCTCCCCTCATCTTACTTGTTACTGCCATGGCTAACGCTCTTCCTATCAGGTCCTTGAAACTTCTTATGAAACTGTGCTTTAAGACAGATGAACAATGTCAGGTTAACCCCACCAAATTATCGGTCATGTCTGAGAGCCCACAGAGAAGAGGGGTCCACAAAGAGTTCTACCGGCAAAATGATGGACATGACATGGAGGTAAACTGGAGGCATCTGCCTTTGCTGTCATAAAAATTGAAAGACATATCCTCAGATAAGATGAGGAAACACAGAGTCATTCACTTGTGTAATCAAACCAATGCCAGGGAAATCAGACAGTGTGCAAGCCTGGACAATGCATGAAGCCTGCAATCCAGTATCCTCGCCTGAGATTAAGTTTAAGAGAGGTAGGCATAGGTTCAGTTGCACAAATATGTTTCTGTGTGCCTGGGAAAAGTATTAGAAATACACTAAAAAGGCAGCGTCACACTGAGGCAGCCAGAGAACATTTTTAAGATGACAGTGATAAAAAGCTGAGGGAAAGTAAGCTTTTGTTACAATTCCAAATGAAAGAAACTTGAAAATATAGAAACCATCTCTCTTGCCTGATCCCCACTGGGCCCAGCACAACGGGACCCTTGCCATTCAGTACAAACAAAGAGGACTGAACTGGAGACCAAGAGTGCAGCAACCATCTCTGCTTTGAATGGCAACAGAATGTAAGCCTCTAAATTTCTACCAGTTATTCAGGGCAATCTTCAGGGTGAAATTTTCTCATGTTTTTAACACCAGTATATGCATATACACATTTCCTCATTAGCTTTTAATTTAATAGTCCACACAGAAAGTAAGTTTTCTTTGGGTTTGTTAGGGTTTATTTTATTATCATTTATATCTTTTTTTTTTTTAAGAAAACACTGAAAAAGGTGACACTGTAGTCCTTCACCCAGCATTTAAATGAACCAAGGTAATATCTGAAGTTCACACATCACTCAGAGAATGAGGTGACTTCGTTACTACTGCTTTGATTTAGGTGAACTGAAACATTTTGTTTCCCATGTATGGAGTGCATCTTCCTTTGTCCTCCAAAAACACACAATACAATCTTTAAACCATAATGAAATGGTTACTGAACTTACATATAAAAGTAATTTACAGATGTGTATTAAGATGCCCAAATTTCACATCTGTGTAACATGGAATAAAAATAAATGACCTCCAACCCAAAGCATCTCTTTGCAGTAAATTCAGGGAATTTCTTCTAGCTCTTAACAGTAGTTTTTAAGGCTAAAGCACAGAATGCAGAAGAGATATTAGAGAACATTGCTAGATTAGCCAAAAGCAGAAATGATTTATTTCATTGCTTGTGATGACTTCATAATTGTGCAGCAGTGGATGGAAGGGAGGCAACTCTACACGGCTATGTAACCCAGTCATATTAGCATCTGTCCTTCCCATAAGATGGATATGGTTTAGATATGCTCTTCTCTAACCCAGTAATGTTATTTTCTTCTCATGGGAATAATCCCTTCTAGAAGCATAAGGAAAGCAGAGTGGGGAGGTGAGTCTATGATTGCAACAGATGACGCAGAAACTGTGGTGCTTCCCTTGAAAAATATTCATGCTAACCCTGCAGCAGCTTTTCAGAGTTTCTTCTATCTTTTGCCAGTATTAGGAGGAATTAAATCCTCATTTCCAGGAACAGTTTATCAAATCTGACTTTTAATCTGCAAGACCTCTGAATATCTTCCTCCTATAGTTGTAAACCTTAGAATTAGTTAAATTAGGCTTTAGGAATTTTGGTGGGTTTTTTCCTGTTTTCTTAAAGACTTAGCTTTGTGGAGTAAGAATTAGCTGGCCAAGCTTAGCCCAAAGGGCCTCTCAAAAGCCGAGCTATTTAATTACAAATCTACGAGTGTATAAGGGAACTGCAGAAATATTGGTAAATACACCAATACAAAAGGTTAACAGTGGAATATGACTGCATTTAGGGATGTGCTTCTCTTCTGAGAGGGGAACTGCTTACTGCTGTAGACACTGCTAATAATCATATGGCAACAACTGTAGATATTGTCTAGCTTTCTAAAAAGCAGATATAAACCAAGAACAGAGTTTCATCCTCTAGCATGAAGAAACACAAAAGGACAGACAAACACAAAGAAGTAACTAAAAGCAAAGCCAATCCAATCAAACTTATTTTAGTCATACAGACTGGGAAGAGGATCCTGATTGCTGTAGGCCAGGTTGCAAAAGACAAACTTTGCTCTACTGGAAAAGTTCCCAACGAAACGGGAGGAATGCGTGACATACTTGCACAGTGAGCACAACACACTGCAAGTTTTTCCTATGCTGGCAGGGACACTGTAACATATGTATGTGCTCTCATGCAGTAGTACAGCACTGAAGGATAGGAACACAACAGAGAAAAACACATGAATGCGGACTACCTGACTGACAAACATGTAATGATAAGCACCAGTGATTACCAAGAAGCTTGCTTCCCTTCAGCATTTGCAGTAGTGGAACAGCTGTGGTGATTAAAAGGACATAAGGCCAACAAAATCCATATGCAGAGATAATAACTTTCATAAAGTAATAAAATGTGAGAATTGGACACAATTTCAGGCTTGGCACTTGAAGAATGGACTCATCTTGCAGTTCTGCATTGGGTTTCGTTTGTTTGTACGTTTCTCCCAAATGAACCAGAAGGCCTAATTGAAATAAACACATACAAACAAGTGAAGGGAAGAATTTTGCTGCTCTGTCAAGCAACCTCCTCCCAGTATTATCACAGCAAGTCTCTGATAATAACCCTGAAGTTCCTATTCCTCATGAGTCTCCTGAAGGAGAGAACAGCACATCACCCAAGCAATATCTGATCTCATCTCTTCCACCAGCTGAGCTGGGTTTCTCTTCTACAAGTATACTCTCTAAGCCTGAGATACCTCAAAGATGTTATGGGATAACTAACTGAATAGGAATATTTATCTCGCTGATACAGGGAAGTTTCTTCCTAGCAGTAATATCCAGCGACAGAATTTCCTTAAACCTGCTATATGGTTCCATCAGTTCATTCAGAACTCATTATTTTCTAACAGAGCATATAAAGGTATTTGGGTTTTGACTGGAAGTTTATAAGTAAGTTTCATTGTTGCTTCAATTTAATAAATAGCATTTACGCTTGTTTATAGCCTGGTTAGCCTACTCAGCATAAATGATACAGTTCAGCCAAGGCATCATTCAGCTGATGAGTAGTATTTGATTTTCCCCAAAGTGTGATGAAATTGTTGGCTACTTGACTGAAGGTTTCTAATTTTGCTTTATAAAAGAGACATCTGTAATTAGACTTCAGCAGAAAACAAGATTTAAATATTACACGGGCAACGTAACATATGTTTTTGAAAAATACAAAGTTTCATTCGTAATGAAAAGCCATCTAAAATTGTATTTTAACTCTAAATAATGGTAACAGTAACAAATGATCATTTGTCTTTAGCCAAAAAATATAAAGCTCTGATTTTACCTGGCACTGCATTTACATTTCCTTATGCTTAAACATTCTTTTAGAATATATAAATAATGTTATAAAGACACATTTAAAAAGATGCTAACAGCTTTTAACTTTTTTAATGAGCTGTTGAGAACTAGTACATTTATCTTTGAGATGCTTACCATCAGGAATATGTTGACTGAGATAGTAATCCCTAACATGTATTTAGTAGTTAAAAACAAGTGGAACAAGTCTGAGGTAATGGAGAAATCTCCATTTTCATTTCCTAAAGCTCTCAGGAGTTTGTGCCAGCCCCATCCTTGTTCACACCAGTTCTTTTCAGATAGGGCATATGAGAGTATGTGCTATATTGCTTGTGGTACAGGAAGTCTAACCTAATGAATCAGCCTACTGTGTGGGCAGGAGTATTCTTCAGAAACACAGACCAAATTCAAAGGTAATTACAATGGATTTCTGAAGGGAAACTGTGTTGTGAGATACAGAAAGGCAGTTTAAAGTGGATTTAAAAAACCACAAATGCTTAATTTGGCCAAGACACTGGAAATACTGGCCAGTTTAGAAGAAATACGAATCATGACTCAGCTATCCCTCCCCAGTATAAAACCATGATCTAGCAGTTGGCTGCACTGTACAGTGTTCTGCTGCTAACAAAGGCAAAACTGCCCTCAACTTCCGTTACGATAATTTGACATTAAAAATTATGGGATGTTAATAACATTAAAGAACCACCACTACCATAGAATCATAATCACGGAACAGTTAGGGTAGGAAGGATCCTTAAAGCTCATCCAGTTCCAAACCCCTAACACAGGCAGGGACACCTTCCACTAGACCAGGTTCCTCCAAACCCGTCCAACCTGGCCTTGAACACTGCCAGCAATGGGGCAGCCACAGCTCCTCTGGGCACCCTGTGCCAGTGTCTCACTACCCTTACAATAATTAAACACTGTATACCTGTTACTGGTATTTCCAAACCAGCAGAGGTTAAACTACAAAGCTGTTCTTCTTCTACCTGTAGTATCTAAGAGGATTTCAGATCCATCTTCACTCATCGCTACACTCCAGAAAATAAGTATGCAACCCAATATAGTAAATCCGGGGGGAAAAAATCCAATGTTTTTTTACCTAAAAATGGATTATAGTCTAAGTTACTAAAACGAAATCCTGCTACATTTTTAACCTAACAGGTTCATTGTTAGAAACTCAGCAAAATGAAAATAAACATGAAAAAAATCTCACTTTTAGTGTTTTCAATATCCTTCTTAGAAATCAAAAGGAAATCAAAATGAGCAAAGAAGCAAGAACAGTCTGAAGATTCAAGACAACAGAATAAGTACCCCTGCTAGGCAGAAAATAAAACTAGTAATAGTAAAACCCCTAAACACATGGAGTAGATAAACATAAGGATTTTAATGACCCATATGCCCACAGAAGCAACAACATACAGTATGTGACAAAAGATCAATGGATGTTCATATTTTAGGAGCTTGCTAACTGCACTGGGTAGAGGAGATAAAAGAATTTATGCAAAGGTTGGAAAATCTGGCCCAAGAGATAGGGAGCCCAGCCTGGCAAGAAGTCTGAGGATGGGGAAAGGGTCTGTAAGCAGCACATAGCAGACTGCTCACTGAGCTGGCAGTAGTATTACTGCTGGGGAGATGTGCTTATATAATTATAGTATGCTTGGTTTGGTTTGGGGTTTGTTTTCTTTTTCCACAAGTACAAATCATCAGTGAATAAACAGCCAAGACATCAGTGTACTTTGAGCAAGTGGGCAAACCTGACAGTATGTACCTCCAAGTTTAACTCTGAATTGTAGCAAGGAACCCAAATAACTATGCTGCAAGATAAGAAAGGATGTTAAGAACCAGCATATTTTTCTTCATATTGCAGCTGTGAAGTTTGTCTGCAGGAATGCACATTTTTAACTTTTCAGGGCTTGATGGGGCCCCTGTTGCTGTTACAATCTGGACCCACCAGAACACTATTGCTCTACTTGCTCTGTTCTTCTGAATTATGGTCTGAAATGATCCATGGCCTGTTTATATCCACTTACTATTATGCCATTAATTATCCTTTCACTTTAAAAGCCATTACACCTCCCTGATGGCTGCACTACTGAAGTGTTTTCCGAAAACATTTATATTCTCTTCCAAATTTAATTATGCTCATGCAAAAAATCCTTGTTGTTTGAAGTTAAATTAGCATGTGCATTCATACCTTTCACACCCTTTTCTCTCTTAGTCCCCACAGTACTGGTATGGCTGTTACTCACGTTGATATATGTAAAACGAACAAGGTTAAAATGAAAATAGTATGAATGGAAGAACATATGGAAAACAGCACGTTAGAATCATGCGGGGTTGACAAATGGATTCATTCCCAGATCTGAGTAAGTAAAGAATTAGATACAAAGAATGATGTAGGGAGAGGTTCTTTTTGGAGTAGACAAGAGTCATGAAAATTACTCCATTAAAAAGAAAATGTTAAAGATCATCTAAGTTTCCTATGGTTTGGAAATTGAGAATATTGTAAATTTACCCACTCTGTGTGATGTATTAGTATCATTGCGCAATATTGGTCACAATAAAAATTCGAGATGTGATTGCCACAGAGCATGTACTGAACCAAGGATGCTCCAGACCTACTAGCATCAGAATCTGCAGGAAGTATGACACGGAAAGCAGTGATGAAGTAAACGGTACAACAAGATCCAATGTTTACGGAGTGTTATCTACAACTTCATGCATATCTTTAAAAGAACAGGCTCCCTATCATTATATAAAACTTATTTTTCATTTTAATCCCAGATCCTTCATCTTTGGACATTTGTGGCTGAGAACTGTAAACTGCTTCTCACAGCTTCATAAAAATTACAGATGCTTTGTTATTCTATAATACATTAGAGACAAACACATAAGGGCACCTGGCACTTTGGTCAAGTGCATCCCTATTTTAGTCACAGGAGGCACGTGTACTTCAGTCAAAGATAGTGTCGTGGTTTAAACAAAGTCAGCCATAATCACAGGGTCGCTGTCTCACTCCCCCCACCCTTCTTGCCCTTCCCCTACTCCTGGAGGGATGGAGAGGAGAATAAAAAAGAATGCAACTCCCACAGGTTGAGATAAGAACAGTTTAGTAACTAGGGTATAGCACAACTCACTACTGCTACCAGTAATGATAAGGCAAATAAGAAGGGGAGAGAAATACGACACCTCACCACCAGCCGACCAATAACTCACCCAACTCTGACCAAGTACCGACCGATACCTCGTCCAACCCTGCAGTCCCTTTCGGGTCACTCTCTGTTACATCCTGGGCATGATGTGCTGTGGTATGGATTTGGCTATGTATGCTCTGTATGCTATGTATGCTCTGTGTGCTATGTATGCTTTGTATGCTATGTACGCTTTGTATGCTTTGTATGCTTTGTATGCTTTGGCTAGTTTGGGTCAGGTGTCCTGTCTCTGCTTCCTCCCAGCTTCCCCTCCTCCCTGGCAGAGCGTGAGGCTCACAAAGTCCTTGGTCAGACTAAAACATTTGAGCGGTAACTAAAAACAGTGTTATCAGTGCTGTTCCCAGGTCAAAAGTCAAAACACAGCACTGCACCTCCTACTAAGGAGAAAAATGACTGCTACTGCTGAACCCAGGACAGATAGGTATGTACGTCATGCATTCATATATAAATAAACCTGCTCTGGTACTATCTATCAGTCTAACACACCATGGAGCTCAGTGTGGGCTACAAAAATTATCTCTCAAACTTGGTAAATAATGCAGTTAGGCAATTCGCCTGAAGTTAATCTAGCATTCCTATACTTACTTAATCTAGCATATCCATAACTGTGCTGCTAGCAACATACAAGTAGTAATAACTAATCTGAAACTACTTTGGGTAAGGAAAGTTGCCACTAAGAAGTAGTTACTGAACTGAAATAGTATGTTTCACCTCAGCCTGCATGTTAGAACATTCAACTTCAGTGTTGTCCATAAAAAGATTCTCTCATTCTCCTTATTCCACCTTCCTCCACTGCCCTCCACATACACACATTTTTTCATCCTGCTCTCTGCTGAAGAAAATAAGCTCTCTTTCAGCTTCACCTTCCACAGGGCAACTCCCACCTGATATCTCAGGTCTGTAATATACGGCTCTCACAGAATGCTGAAAATGGCTGCATACGTTATCTGGCCTCTGCTGCCCACAGCTATTCGCCCGAATGATCCTTCTCTTTGTGTATTCTGAAATGTTTCTTCTCACTTATTTTGCCTTTTGAAGAATAAGGAACGAGCAGCAGGAAAGGGAACTTAGCAGTAGAGACAGGTAGCATGGCTTTCTCCCAGCCCTCACAACAGACAGCAGTATTCATGCCACTAGCTTGTGCTCTTATCACATCTTAATGTATCTTCAGCTTTACTAAAGGACGCGGTTCCTGAAGAAAAGTGAGTAAAACAAAATGCACTGGGAAAAAATCATCACAAAATACTGCTGAATTCTCAGAAACTGAAACTAAAATAAGAAGACTTAAACCCAGTTTGCACATCAAAAGCTATTTCACAATAAACTAGGATCATGATTTCTTAAAACTTGTCTTTTTGTACTACTGTTAATTTTGTTTCACAGGACATTCGGCTACAAGCAAAGGCTTTTATCACTGGATAATATATTCTCTTAAAGCCTTATATTCATGATGCTTGCACCCAAAAATTGTATGACTTTTCCTTCTTGCCAGCTTCATAAAATTCTAAGAATCTAGATAAACCCTCTGCCATACAGGCTGCAGGAATATTGAGCCTGAAGGATTACCAACTGGAGGATAAACTTCCCTGGTAACTTCACAATCTAGAGTTTCAAAGAGTTCAAAGTTTCCAACAAGATTTATTAGACTTCAGCTTGGCTTCTTTCATCTTCCCCCACCTTTTACATATGCTTTGCTTGAGTAATGACTTGGGTTTTCCTGATTTGTTGCCAAAATTACTCAGAAGAGTGACACTATGTCAGGTTTCAGGTGATGGATGAAGTAGAAATGCAGAGGAAAAAGATACTAAACAGTAAATACTCTCTTAAAGCCCATTAAAATCTGAAAGGTTTCTTAAATATTCATATTCATAGGATAGGTTTTCAATTGATGTATTTCCCATCTGTCTACTTGCTTGTACACTGCAAGAGTTTGTATGTCAAAATAAGAAGCGTTTGATGATGTTAGTGCTTTTGATAAATTGGTTAATTATAACACAATCCAATATAACAATGATCAGTTTATGAAAAACAAATTAAGAATGCTCTTAGGATTATTTTTCAAAGTGTAATATGTTTCTCATAAAAATAAATAATAATGATGAACCTCTGATTCATTTATTAATACTCTTTGATTCTGGAGGGAAAATATTTAGTACAATGTTAAAGATGCTCTGGCCGTGCGAATAGATACATATATATATAGTAAATACATGAAGTCTGGCCACACTGTGCATACTGTATGTAGATTTTTCCATCATAGCTACTACTCTGAAAACAATTTTTAAGACTGATTAAGATGGTACAGGACAAGCAATGTAATTCACCTTTTCTCCATGAGAAAACAACTTCTTGACGTTTGATTTTGCAACATTAAGATTTGATTAAGGTCATTCCTAATTAAAAAGAAAAAATAAATAAAACAAATCAAAACCAACACACTCAGCATGTCTTTCTAATGTCCTTCAACAGCACAAACCATTCTACTAATGCTGAAATACAGATGAAGGAGCTAAGCACTTTTCCAGAACGAGGTCCCATTTCTTAGTATGGCATATCATAACCACCCAGCCAGACCCTCAACAATACAGGTGGAACCCTGCCAGATTTCCTCTAACATACATCTATCCTATGCAGTGATAACCATGTAAAATACCGTATGTGAAGAAGAAAATCTAGTATAATAACATTTTTAATTATCTTAATGATTCTGTAACACACTAAATGGAAAGACAATATTTGACATTCTTATTTAATCAGAAATGAACAAAAGCTTTTATTTTTCCTGCCCTATCACAGGAACATTCACAGGGCTCACAGAGGAGATACATCTTATTCTGCTGAATATTGCTGATTTGTATGTGGAAAAATACACATTACATTCCTTATTGAGATAGCAGAACTTCCAGTTCCAAGTTAGCTTCCATAATAAAAATAATCAGATTGCAAAGAGTATGGAACCGCAGATCTTAGTCAATTTTTATACCATCAGCTGACTCTTTGCAATGCAAAACATGTCTAATTTTGTGAAATAAAGTTTTTAAGATGTCAGGCTAAGTCCCAAATGATTAAATGATAACTGGTTGGATTCTAGACAAGGGCTTTCTGATCCCTCTATGTGTGTATTTTCCACCTCCTTTTTACATTAATATGGAATAAACTGAAAATAGAATTTCCAGAGGCAGGCAGTGAATCCTGACAGTACTGACAAGTACCAGACAGACATCACTGACATGGGGTGAGCTGCAATGAATTCTCAGAGGACAGGACCTTGTGCATTCTCAGACCTCTTGCTGCTGTGCTTAGATAATCTGCAGAGTAACTCTCAAATAACTGGGTTAAAAGAAAAGTTGCATTGCAGCGCCTTTCTCAGAAGCAGTCACATTCAAATTCTCTTTGGATTTCATTTGGCCTGAGATTTTGACTTCAGGACTGGAAGTGTCAGAAGCACATTCTGTCCGGGGTTTTCTCTGCAATGTACAAAACCCCTCAATTTCTACCATTTGCAGTGTGAACTGAGGGTACATGGCTCAACAACTCAAAATAATATAACATCAAGTCTCCTATGAGATTATACTGGCACGAGCGGAGAATTAACCAAGTTGCTACTTCAGGCTTCTGTATTCCCAGATGTGTGAATCACTAAATAGAATGGGAAGAAAATCAATCTACTGCAATGTCTCATATCCCTGTGTTAGTTCAGGGTGTCAGCATAATCAGAACTTTAAGTTAATAACATTTCATGTTTGCTTAAGACTGTGGATATCTGCATGCCTGGTAGGACTTACAAATGCCAGATCCAGATCTGAGCTAAAAGTTTTGATCCAAAATGAACTTCAGCTATTGAATGTGATGATTTGAATCTATTCATCTCTGTTGAAGCGATGTTGATGATACCCAGAACATTTGCAACTCTAATTAAGAATACAATTTCTTTTAAATGATGAATAATGCACGAGTTCGTTCTTTGATTTTACACCTACTACAGTTTGCTCATCACTTCTGTGACAGTGCTTATCCTCTATAAAAAAATAAATCTCTAGTGAATTCCACAAAGGTATATTTATGGTATTAAGAGAGAATTATTCTTTGTGAGATTTGGGTGACATCACAGAACAAATACATGTACTTTCCACAGGTAACTAAATTGAAGGGAAAACTTCCTCTTCTGCATGTAAAATGTGACACAAGAGCTAACCAACCTGTTATTAACATTAGTACTGAATAGCACTTAGTGTTTTTCTATTTATCATTCAAAACAGATTTCCGAAACATTACTAAATACATTCAAGCTTGGAATTCTCTTCCATTAGAAGCTGGTAAGGATATATCCTTATAGCTGTTCTAAGTAAGTTCTGTGGAAGTTGAATTTACTTTAAGACACAAACTAGAGAGCTACATGTTTAATATGACTATTGCGTAGAAAGAAAAATAAAGAACAGGAACAAATCCACTGCTACTGAGTCTTTAGTTGCTCCTGTGTAATTCCTTTTTCCACTTGTAATTTTATATTCAATGTCAGTGCTGAAATTGTGCTAAGGGCATAATCTAAGGCACACCACATTGGGCCTCAGCCTATTTCCATAAAAATAACACATACTTGAAAAGGTAAAAATAGCTAAGCTATTTGCTTCAGTTTGTACGTGGCAAATGCCTGTAAATAAACAAGGCTTGTTTTCTCTGAATATTTGGCACCTGGAATTTAAGACCATACACAAGAAAACTTCTAAGGGTGCTGAAGTAACTGAGAAATACGTGAGTACAGCTGCATTAACACACCAAAGCAGAATAAAAGCCTCCACGAAGAGGGAAAAGAATGAATAAAATCAGGATGTAATAAACTAACACATTATTTTCTAACCTCCTGCAGAGCTACCAATATAAGATACATAACTGTATTGGTTATGCATTTTTTTATATTTAAATGCTTATTTGTCAAAACCTTGACTCAACATTGACTTATATTTAATTTCTCTGCCTCCATCTGCCTCAGTGTACAGTTACATTTTGCATCTAACAGTTCTTGGTACAACCCTTTTCTGCTCACTCTTAGAATCATGGAACTTCAGTAGCATAAAGTGAGCCCTGAAAATCCTGGAAACAATTCCTGCTGGGAAAAAAAACCCTGTTTTCTGTGGACCCGCTTCATTCTCCTACCACATGACTCTTCAACAGCTCACTGTTTACTGACAAGAATACTAGCTAGGGTGGCTCTGATTCACTGTTATGGGAATGGCCGAAGAGCCTCGAGGCTGAAAATACCTGAAGAAGCCTTAGAAAACGGAGAGGACACTCACTCTTTCTACAAAAAAAATAATGTAAGATATTGTATCCAGGTGCAGAACATCTATTGCAGTGTCTGAGTACGATGACAAAAGCAAATCTTTCTTGTGGGATGGCTGTATTTCAGATACTTACTGCTTCTGCATGGGTTTATTGTCGTTTTTAAAAGAGTAAAACCTTGTTCTAATTCTGAAATAGCCTTATGGAGACTAATAATCAGTAGCACTTACCACAGATTCCTGACATGAGGAAGAAATAACACTAAAAATGCAAATCTAACTGACTGGAATATGGAACAGGTTGGAGTATAATGCTTCTAAGTGACATAATTATTTATTATTAGTAGCAATATTAGTTAATAGTAGTAACATACTATTATAATTGTTACTTGTAGTAAAAAAAGGAACTATAAAATTCCATATTTATGCAGCAAAAGATAAAGGTTGCCAGAGCCAAAGGCCTGAAGATTAAAAATAAATGAAAGATGAACCAAGCCTCACATTCATGGCAGCATTTTCCTACAAACAGCATCTCAAAAGCACAGTTTGTACTGGGCTGCTCAAAGCCAGAAAGAACAAGAAGAAGGAAGAAGAGGGAAGTGCAGTCTTTGTGTTCCAACTTTGTTCAACAGAAAACTGAATAACCAATGTCTTCCTGCCAAAGGAAGATGAAACGGTTTACTGATTTCTTGATGTTTTTGTTGTTTTATTTTAAAGTGGCCTGCCAACAAACCAGCATTCTCTAGCATTCAGAGTTTTTGGAACATTAATATTTAGTAGTATACTTTTTCACAGCCTTAAGCATTCTGAGCAGTTTTTTCAAGCAGCTTACTTGTAAATTTAGTGGGACATGTTGTATTATATTACACATATTCAATTCCTTATTACTGGGTTCACGATATACCTTGGGGGTTGTGAGGAATGAGGATAAAATGTGCTTTTGGATTCTAACGAGTTAGGACTTGGTAACTTGCTACCTCAATCCTGACAGGTTAAGGCCATGGCATGATTTGAAATATCCTTTTGAACTGTACTAAATACAGGGAAAGTTCAGCACTCTGCTCTTTCTCCATTATAAAGAACAGAGCTGGTGAACATTTTTGGGGTCATAATGTTTTATGCTTTCTAGATGCAATGAAGAAAAGCGAGCATGTCTCATATATATTTTTAAGAATGTCTTTGAGTATCTCAGGCATCTCCAATTAAAATACCAAGTTTCTTTCTGTAATTGCAACTAATTTCTAATTGCACACCCTATCATACATGAATAACAACACTGTTGCATGACTCGGTGTAGGTAACACTGAAACATACAGTCTAGGAAGTATTCAAAGTATTGGTGGAAGCACTGTTTAAGCTCTGAATGAAACAGTATCTTCACTGAAGTCAGGCATATAGTGACTAAACAATGGGGAATGGCTTTAATCTGACACGGGATATTTAGATTACACATTCAGTAGAAGTTCTTCCCTGTGAGGGTGCTGAGGCGCTGGCACAGGGTGCCCAGAGGAGCTGTGGCTGCCCCACCCCTGGCAGTGTTCAAGGCCAGGTTGGATGGGCTTGGAGCAACCTGCTCTAGTGGAAGGTGTCCCTGCCCATGGCAGGGGGTTGGAACTGAGTGAGCTTTAAAGTCCCTTCTGACCCAAACCAGGCTGTGATTCCATGATTCTACGATATACGTTTCACAGGCCACGCTGAAGGCAAAAAATGAAGAACTGTGCCATACCTAGTTCTGTACCTTTGGAATATGCTTCAATACATGAAGCTCATCCCCTTGGGACAATATACACTTGTGCAGCATACAGCAAAGCTTGATCACACAGCAAATTTAATTAAATATATCACTTGTTCCCAACACCATGGAAACCAGCCTAACTCTCCTAAAGGTGCCTCAGCACCGCATTCTTTCCCAGATTCAGTACAGTCAATAGTATCACCCTTGTGTTGGGAAGTACAGATCCTAGAGACATGGGATTTCCTATTACTGTTTTCATAGGTAATTATCTAAGTACCAACACCAGAATATTAAGAATGTTACTTTCTTCAGATAGAAATCTTGTGCTAGTGCTGTAGTAAAGTTGATTCGACTTAGCAGTTGGTTTTAATGCATGTGCTAAGCACATAAAAAGAGCTGTTAAAACATTACAAAAGGTTAATCAATGAAAGCCTCATTTTTGAGGACATGTATTATGTTGTTCCACTGTTTTAAATCTGCAAAAAGAAAACAAAAGTTATTTTTTGCATTTTAAAAGAATGCACCCTTCAAACGCTGCATATACTCGTATTTCCTGGAAAAGGCATAAGGGAAGTCATGCCTCTAAACATGCTTTTCTTTAGTAACAAAATATTCTTACTTATATTAGTAAATATTCCATATATCTCTTAGTAAGAAAATGTTCTTACTAAGAATATTTTATACATCTATACTCCTTTATACATCTTAAAGGAGATGTATAGAATTTTCAGTATTTGTCCTCAGTGAAGCAGTTCAATAAGATCCTGCTTAGTGTTAGCATAAACTATGTATTTTACAGTGGCTACTTCACAGCAAGGGAACTAAGCTGGTTTTTTTCCCCTATCAAATACATAAACTTAATAAGCAAGCTTTTTAAAGGCAACATCATCTGCCATTCAGCTTAACAGAAACCAAACGGCTTTGGTTGCTCTGTTTCACCTCAGTGCTCATGTGCTGCTGCTTCAGCAGAATTTGAAAATTAAATGAAGCAATGTGCAAAAATGCCTGAAGGTATTCACCATCTCTTTCAAGACCAAAGTAAAGGGAGAGCTAGCAACATACAACTAGACAATGCTTTTTTCCTGAGTCTATTTTTGCAGCTAAGCGTAGCCACTTCTGTGAACTAAGCTGAAAAAAACCTAGACAATTCAGACTGTACCTGATGCCATTTCAAGGAAGCACTTTGATAGAAACTGCTTTTAGTTCTGTCAATGTCAGTAGAAAATGACCAAACTGCCAAAATAAACATCACAGTTGTGCATGACTGTGCTAACCAAGAAAACAGGAAGGGCAAAGCTGACTCAGAAGAGCTGCACTGGCCGTGTAAAATAATGGAATCCATCCTTTGGGCTAGATGCCATTCTGTGTCATTGGTGCAAACCTGGAGGTCAGCAGAAGCACTGTGAATTTACAATGGCATGACTGAAAACAGAATCTTTCCTCTAGCACATAAGTTTTATCCAGCATAAAATATGTATGGATGCTTGACAACTTTTCCTTTCATTATACACAAAAGTGACTCTCTCTTCTCTCTAAAATAACACTGTCAAACCAAGAGGGACTGCCAGAAACCTGTCACAGATAATAATCTATTTGCCCAGCCTCCTGAATAGCAATGAAAAAGAAGATATTGAGTGTCAGTTCCCAGCACCTAAATTAAAGTTCCATGCCTGTAATTAGGTTGTGTTCCACTTACCCTCCACAAAAGAATCGTGTTTGATATTACAATGACTTTTAATTATTTTCCTGTAAGTGGCTAGATGTATTGTGGGACACCTACCCAAGGATTAGTGATAAATAAGATTAAAAGCTGCAAAACTCCTTGCAAACTCAAAAGAGTTTCAAGGACATCTGCACTAGAAAGAATATTCCTGGTTTTCCTCCAAGTGCCAATGCTGCAAATGCCTACTTTAAAAGAAAATCTCCTTTTTCCCCTTGCATTTGGAGAGGATGAAGAGGTGAAAAGATAGCACTGGCTGTTTTAATTTACATAGTTGATAGCTTCGTCCCACAGTGGTTCTGCAGAGTGTTAGGTGGCCCACTGCTTGAAGGTCCCGTGCCCTTTTTATGAAATGCTATTATGCCGTACATGCAGGCAACAATAACTTGCAAATGAAGGTCTGAGACCTCTGGTCTCAGAGAGTCCCTAAACATGATTTTTAAGTGTATGGAAAACAAATATAGCATGTTCTAAGTGGAGACCCCCTCTGCTGTTGTTTCCTGTTTCTGAAACAATAAGGTAAGAATTAAATCTGCTACAAGGTGAACTAAAGAGATAACATAGCACTAAGTTGAATTAGAATTTTCAAGGAATAATAACATCTATGCAAAAGTTTACAGGAACCATCTCATTCTGTCAGTAACAGACAAACAGGCTTTTATAAAATTCCTATGTTTAAGCCGCTGATGCTGGATGGCATTCATGCCGCTGCTGAAAGCACTGGCTGACCCAATCGTGAGGTTGTCACATTTACAGAAGAGGAGGCAGAGATGGCAAACTAGTATATTGCAGGAAAGAATGTTTCTGATATCCAGTCTTTCAGATATTAGAAAACATTTCCTTCTCCATTTATAGTATATGAATGCTCAATGGTGTCCTGGGGATACTGCTGTCAGGATGTGCATAAACACAACAAATGTAACTACAGCTCCTGTCTCTATTTTATCCTTTTGATTATCTCTTTATTACTAATCTAGAAAGAAAATAATACTGGAAAAAAACACATTTACCTCAATGAGCACATGTAAGTCCTGAAAAGCCTCCTGTATACATTTAGGAAGCCTGTCAGGAAGAACAGCCTGGTTTCTTGATTCTCAGGTTCCTCTATGCTTGCAAGGTACCAGCGCAACCAACAAAGCACTATATTACTTTCAGTGAAGTAGCCAGAAATGGTACTGTGTTTTAGAATGCATACCCAGTGCTTGGTAGGCATCTCTTCAGTGAAAATCAGTGAGTGATGAAGCAGAATTCACAAAACCCCAGAACTAAAGTCATCAGTTTTCATAGACAAAAAAATCTGCAATCAGGGACTCTAATTCTTGCTCTGACTGGTCTGAGAGTCTACTGTACCAAGATTTAAAATAGACTAGGAGAAAAACATGTAGAAGAAAGAATAACAACTACAAGGATGCTGGAGAGGGACTCTTCATTAGGGACTGTAGTGACAGGACAAGGGATAATGGGTTAAAACTTAAACAGGGGAAGTTTAGATTGGATATAAGGAAGAAGTTCTTTCCTGTTAAGGTGGTGAGGCACTGGAATGGGTTGCCCAGGGAAATTGTGAATGCTCCATCTCTGGAGGCGTTCAAAGCTAGGTTGGACAGGGCCTTGGCTGGCATGGTTTAGCGGGAGGTCTCCCTACCCACATCAGGGGGGTTGTAACTAGGAGATCTTAAGGTCCTTTCCAACCCTAACTATTCTATGATTCTACTCCAAGCATGTCTGTTTCTCAGCTCTGTGGATTTCAAAAGCACAAATATCTATTCATGTAACTGCATTCACTGCTGTCCTGGGTTTACCAGGAGCCGTTTTGCTCCTTCTTAGTAACTGGTGCAAGCTCTGTGTTTTGACTTCCAGCCTGGGCAGAGAGCTGATAACACCGATTGTTTTTAATTGTTGTTAAGTGATGTTTATTCTGGCCAAGGACTCTGTGAGTCTCAGGCTCTGCCGGGGACGAGGGGAGGCCAGGAGGAAGCAGAGACAGGACACCTGACCCAAACTGACCAAAGAGGTATTCCATACCACAGCACGGCATGCCCAGGGAGGGAACTGGGAGTTACCTGGAAGGGCACACTTACTCTTCGGGGGGGGTTGAACTCGTTCGGCGGTGGTATCGCATTCTCTTGTTATTTTCTCTTACCAATATTATCATTGGCGGCAGCAGCAGTGGTTTGTGTTATACCTTAGTTACTGGGCTGTTCTTATCTCAACCCGTGGGAGTTACATTCTCCTGATTCTCCTCCCCATCCCTCCTGGAGTGGGGAGGGTCTGGGGGGGGGGGGGGGGGGGGTGTGAGGGGACAACCTGTGTGGATCGGTTTAAACCACGACAACTGCTTAAACTCATTAGCCAAAAATAAACACAAAAAGACACAAAACTGGCTATCTGTGAAGAAAATAGTTCTCTAATATTCGTATTCTTCTGATGCTAAGTCATCATCATGCTGTGGACAGAATCTGTGTCTCTCATCTTGATCATGCTGACAAGTGCCTCATGGGTATCTGCCTCCACCTGCTAACATTCAGTTATAAAGCAGTATCAGTAATATGGAAAAGACTTGGTGGGAAATGTTATCTCCCCACCAGAAGTGCACTTTCGCTGAGTGTATACAGACTCCTTATTTAAACCTTCATTCAGCAACAGAGACAAAAAGTACTTCTCAGTTCCCACGTAAAACACCCCTGGGAATTGTCACTGGAAGAATACCACTTCAAATCTGTCACACGGCGACATTTTATTACCTGAAGGATGTTATCTTAACCGGAGGTCTGAAATATAAATGAACTGCAATTCAGATGACTTGAGAAAGACACAAGGGTGGAAAGCTTTCCAGAGAGATTCCATGGGTAGAGGTCTGATTTATTCAATACAGATAAATATGAAAAAAATATATTCATATCCCAACTTTTAATAAGTTTATGGTTGACTGGAGGAGCTAAAGACATCCTTGACAGCAACTAATATACAGAACAAGATGTTAACTAGGAGAGTTGGAAGAGGAAAAAAGGAGCTCCAAGCAGATAAATTCAATTTAATGGCAGATTTTGGACACTGAAAGCTTCTCTGTTAAGATACTATGGGCCAAAGGAGACGATGTCTTTTTTCAGCAACTTATCCTTTGTACTGTGGGATAAAACCCAAAGGATCTTCATAGAGCCTCTAGTATTTAAGTTGAGCAGAGAATGTTTAGATACGAAAGGTCAGACCTGTCTATGAAAAGACAAGCGAGAAAGTAAATAAAGGATAAATCAGGAGATTATTTCAGAATGTGCCAGCTTCAAAACTTTGCCTTTTCTCAAGAGGCAGAGAAGTTCTCTTCTGCATTGAAATGGGGATTTGAGGTTTGCTGATGGAAAGCCACTACATGATTCCTCAGGAGTGCTATTTTGAGTATTATGTCTAAGCAACACTCTTCATGTTTGTTAATGGGTTACCAACTCTTCTGCATGCTGAAAGCTTCAGAAAATGCTGGTTTCATTAAGAAGGAATTTGGGTTAAGCTGCTGAACCAGGCAGATATAACTAAGTGGAAGAAATGATGGCAAACGGAACACGGGCTGTGGCTTAACCCTGGACTGAACAGCATTTGCATGTGGCTTTGGGAAGAGATTCAGAAGAGTTTTTCTGGCAGAGAAGTGTGGGAGGATGACATTTTCCAGTTGCAGATTTCTTCTGTGCTCAAGAAAGAAGACATCAGCTTGTAAAAAATCATAAAATAATTCAACTTCATCAGCAATTTGTTCTAACTGCAAGATCACAAATTCTGAGTAGGTTCTTGGAGTAAACAGGTATCACATACCAAAATCAGATCACTTTTAAAACTGTAGCGGAGTATCAGAATCCTTTGGTATTCACACTACTTGGGAAATCTGCCTTTAAAAAGTTACTGAAGAAGGCAAGAACACTTCTGTCTTCTCTCTTCTGAGCCTAGCACTGCTGCCATCAATCCTTGGGTAAAGCCAGCAATATTCCAGAAGTTTTCCTGAGTCCCGTGATGCCAAAAGCAGAATTTCATCCAAAACTATATGAAGCAGCAAAGACAAATTTCTTGACTCTTTTCTGAGATTCTCTCCTGTTATTAATCCCTTTGCTGGGACATACATAACTATAAAGATATTAATCCCAGTTTACTCTGCAGAGAAAAAGTCAATAGGATGTTTAACTCTTAATTTATATGCAAGCTTTTGAGTATTTCACCTGTGTAATTCTGCACAGTCAGTAGCTTATTTCTTCTAATTAAATCTTTATTTCAGCTCTCGGTGGGCAGGATTTTCCTCTTACTAACAGCAAATTTATTAATATAACTCTTATCAATCAAATGGTGGTAGTGTCCAAAAAAGATTAACATAAGAAAAAGCAAAATCCAGGCCATTGACACTGTATGATAGTCTCAATGATCTCTTCATAGCTCAGCATGCTTACCAGACACTTACCAGAATGCTGGGCAGCGAAGAGAAGGGAAGGATTTTTTTCTTGTTTAAAGACCTGTTATGAAGGAATGACTGGCAAGATGATGAAAAAATTAAAAACTCTGCTCAGTAAGCAAAACCAAGCAGTAAATACAAGCACAAGGACTAACCATCTTTGTCCCTTTCATCTGTACTACTATTTGAAAGCTAAACTGCATATTAGGTAAAATATTCTGTTACTGTCAAAATTGTATTATGGGCAAAAGAGTGTACACCTTATGGACAAAGTGAAAAAAGTATTACTGATTTAACATTTCTTTATTACCCCCACCTTTCACCAAGCTGAAGCACAGGACAGGTCAAAGTCTAGTTGTTTGACCACTGTTACATAAGGCACAGCCACGTCAAGTAAAACCTGAGATTCTGCTTTACCAGGTCAGCACAAAAGTCTGTTGCATTTTACTACATTTTGCATTCATGCTTTCTATTTGACCACATTACTGAATCCCTTCATTCACTATATGCAGTATATAAACCCGAAAAAGTAGAATTAATTGGCATAAAAAATATAAACCTATTTCTGAATTCTCAGATTAGAAGTAGCTCTCACTTTTTAATAGTCAATAGTCTGCTTGCTGATTATTTGATGTTGCCTACAGATCTTTTTATAATGTTCTGTAAACTCTTCACCTGATTCTATAGGTAAGTATGAAACACAGGTGTGTGTGCTATATGGGACTAGAAGTGCAGCCCTGTTAACTGTACCTCCTATGCATTATTTCATTTTTATTTTTGTAAAGTGTCATCAAAATATTTCAAACTGAATTTGCCTTTCTCTCCTTAAACTAAATGCTCAAGTGAATCAGGTATGAAAGTTACACCAAGGCGACAAGAAAATCTTCACATACTGTCTGATCCCTCCCAGGAATCACAAAGCACTTCATGAAGTAGTTCACTCAGTAAAGCCATTCAAAGCGCCCAGCTACCAGTGAGAAAGGTGGGAATTTAACTATATTTGATACACTGGAAGGATAGACTTACCCATTTATTTGAACTCATGCTAAAATAGAGTTCCCTACTCAGTGCATGCAGCTTTCATGTGCTTAAAGAATATTATGACACTGAAAGCCAGATAAACCGGAACTGTGTTCCACACTAGTACCTTTGGTACAGAGACATGCAGGAACAAACTGCCACCTGCACATCAGCACACAGTTCTCTCATGGAATTCCTGCTGGTCAGTTCAGCTACTGTTTCTACAGCCAGCATTAGACTATGCCCCATAATGAACTGCTGATGTCCCCATGTCAACATGGAAAGCTGGCACTAAAAACTGCTCATGGAAGTAAGTTAGTAAATTACAAGAGGCATATAAATAAGGACTAAGAGAAATCAGCTTCCTCCAGGGAAAGTACACAGTTACAGGTGTCAGGCAAAAGTACAGCAAAGCTCTGAAATACAAAACACATCTGCACCTAGGTTGTGGATTTAGTTAGCCTAATTCTTCATGACAAAAAGGGGGTGTACCTCCCATTGGATAGAACTCTGATTATTCATACCCTACACATGCAATTACATAAAAGGCTGCACACTTGACTAAACAAAATTCTGCTTTGACAGCTGTTAAAAATAATCAGTGAGAAAATGTGCATCTTATATCTACAGGACTACAACAGAAATCTTCGTGTCAAAGGCAGACCACTGTGACTTCTACATAAACCCAGCAGGTTTATATGCTGACGTCTTAATTCCCTGCACAAGAACGGAACAAGAAGGTCGCTGTGATATTTGCTGTACAAGAGCAACGTTCTTTCTGCAGCCTTTCCTGGCAGATGCCAGTTTGCCTTCCTGCGTTCGCACACACAATTCATTTCACAGGCACTGAAATGCCTGTTGCAACCAAGTATGAAACTAAATATGAAAGCATAAAAATAAATCAATACCGTCCCAGGATAGCTATGCAAAAATAAAATGTTCACACATTGAAAACTAAACAATAAATGCATTTTTACTGTGATATAAATTGTAATAACAAAGGAAACTGCTAACTCTTTAAAATACTCAAACTGTTGTATTTAGATAGTGGGTTTTATGGAGATTAAGAATAGCATCATGGCTATAAAAATGAGTGGCTGCATTTGATTCTTGGGCTAATACATTAACTGATCATACGGACTGAAAAGATTTACTCTGAAGAACATTCAGTTCAGAATATTTCAGAAGAAAGTCAGAATATGAAAACCCTGGTTCTACACCACGGTAGTTGGGGAGGTTTTGTGGGTGAAGGTCTAAGAGAAACCAGAAGAGCAAACCAGAACTGCTCACATGTGTTTTCTTATCAGAATGTAAATGTAATGGAATGTCAGAATGGTTTTATATCAAGACAAATACTGGGCAAAATTAGTGGCAAGTTGTTGAGAGGCACGAGGAAGCTCATGAAGAACTACTGTGCATAGCCACTTCTCCCTGTAAACTGGGATTTGTACTAGGTACAGCTAAGGAAGAAAGAACTGAAGCTGATAATTTCATGTGTTTCCTAATTATGATGCACTAGCACCTTAAAAAAACATTCCTGTTCAAGATCCTCCTGTAGTACCAAAACATTACTTAATTCTTTTATGAGAGTATTTACATAAGAGGCAATGAAATGCTAAATTGCAATCTATGGCGTTGACTTCTTATGCTAAAACAAAATGTAATGATGGAAGGAGGTACACATTTCTCATAAAAAGATTTAAATTTTACGAAACAGGCAAACTCTGATTTTTAGTTGTTGTTACTCATTTTACTCAGTTCTATGGTTAAAATAATTATTTTCATTTCATGCCTATTTCATTATTTTAATTTCACCCTATTTCATTAACAGGGCAAAAAAAGAAAACTCAAAAATGTCCACGTACCAAATGAAATGTTACTTTCCTACATAACACATGTTTTCTCATTAAAAAAAGGCATTTTTTATTTTTTTTCTTACATTTCTTCACATTACTGTTTATATGACCATGCAGACAATGTATTTTCAAATAGAAATCAAACAAGTAAGTAGACATAAACCCTCTGTCATTCATTCAGAGCTAGGCCAGTAGATCAATCCTCTTGAAGACTGAAGACTCCACTATGAAATTAAGAGAAAACAGTAACCACAGATGACTTCAGGCAAAATCAGGCTGAGAAATTAGGTTGCCATAACTGCTATTTGAAAAATTAGGTTGCCATAACTGCTATTTGAAATAATCACTGGATTGTTTCTTTTATATGGATCTAGACCCATTTGCAAGAAACCATGTATCTTCCAACCATGATTAGGTTATTACTGCTTTGAAAAGTGTCGACTGACATGATGTAGCTATAGCTGATCCAGAAATGCCCATAAAGAATATAAACTGAAAGTATAATTTATCAGTATAAAAGTATCGAGTAATATCAAAAGGCAAACAACTGACAATAACACCCACGCTTTCTTCCAGCAACAAACCTAATCCTGCACCTTATACCCAGTATTCCAAAACCTACTTAGTTAGGTGTAAAAGCTCTGGCACACCGGTAGCATGACTCTAAAGCACACTTAGAGAATGCCACAGTACTTTTCAGGCCAGCCTTGTAGTTAAAACAAACATGGTTGGGGTTTGGTATTTTTTTTTTCCTCTTTAATGAGAGCTTCCTAATTATTAGGTAGTAGCAGGAACAGCCTAATTATTAGGCTACTCTCAACATGGAAATACCCTCCTCCTTTGAAACCAAATACTTTTGCAGAGAAGACTTCAAGACAGATGGAAGGAAGGAAAATAGAAGCAATACTGCCTCAGAGATAAGGGGCAATACTTTGTCTGGTTTCACAACAGAACATTTGTGTCTTCTTTTTTTAATCTAACAACTGTTTCAATATTCTTCTACCTCTTGCTCGATGAAACAGGATTTAATGTCGTTAAAGTCTGGTAAAACAGCTGTTCTAATTTTAGGGCCATGATGCTTTTAAACAACACCAAGAAAAAGGATACCAATTAAAATAGAACAACACTTACCTGATGAGATGTCTATTCGGTTCTTCTTCACTTGTGTGACATTGATATGGACACTGACTTTGCCCTCATTTATGTCGATCTCAACGTTCCCCAGGTCATCTGCAAAGTTGCTGAAGACAAGAAGTCCATTGGGGTTCCAGGTTCGGAAAAGGAAACTGACTGAAAACAGGTCCTGGCTTGGACGACCAGGAACCTCAAGGTAACTGGTTGCATTGAAAAAGACAGGCACTGTATGTGGCTCCACGCAAGAAAAACTTAAATTTCCCTAAGTAAAACACAAGAAAAGAAGCAAAAACATAAGCAAAATATAAGACTCCACTACATTCGTAGCTACCTCTAGAAAAGTATTCTAGGTTGTATTAAGCCTTGACTACTGTGATTGATGAAAGTTGCATGTACAAATGTGCTATTACTATTATTATTGTTATTGTTGCTATTACAGTGTTGTTGCTGATGTTTCTGTTTTGTCTAGCAATGACCCCCCTGTATTTTGTTCTGAACAAGTACACAGTAAGAGGCAGTCTTCGCCCTACACATTTAAAGTCTAAGATAAAGATTAGATAAAAGCAGTAAAATTCCAAATCCAAAGATGAAGAAATTAATCACAGAGAAACTCCAGCTTGTTTGTGGCCACCAAAGATGCCTACAACAGAGCACTAATTCCTTGTTTTACAAAAATGAAATAAAGCTTTCCAAATACCATTATATCAATGTGTTAATCAATACAATACATGAAGTTGTGAAAGGACATAATACCTCATGAAGAGCCAGCCTCTCTGTTGTGTTTTCTACTAGATAATACTAGATAAACTAATAATTCATTTCATTAAATAGAAGGATTTGGAGTACATGATCACGATCAATACCTAATGTTTGTAGTAACTCAGTAATTTTCTCTGTAAAAGAAACTGCAGTTTTCACACTGTAAAATTTTACTTTCTGGGACACTGACAAAAATCTAGTCAACTTTATTGATTGCAAGGCTTTAAAATAGCTTACGCATAAAGGCCAGTAGAACTAGTATCAACCAGATTACCGACTTGGCAGCCTCCATCATCAGTTAAGAAACACTGATGTTTGCAGTTAATAGGGAACTAGAGATTTCTTCATACTGATCTCCTAAAGGATTCACTCCTATCTTTATCATAAAACCTCGCATTATAAACCATGTTCTTTTCATACACCTGTGTTTCACAGGTAACAGAAAACAGCCAAGAATTTAGGAAAATAATCAGCTAAAACAAGTATAGGAAACTTTTAAATTACAGTGTGATGAGCAAAAGTACAACTATTGTCTCAGAAAAGGCAAAGGACATCCACTTAACTCCTTTGTTGCAAAGGTGCTTGGCTATTCTGAGTGGGGTTTTTTGTTTAAAAATTGTCTAGAGATTGTAAGTTTCCAGCCAACTAACTCATCTGTTTGACTAGTTTTAGTCTCAGTATTTCCAACTGTGCTACAGAATATTTTTGCTTCAACCACAGATTTTAAATACAGAAAATAATAAGCTGGAGTGTGACATAAATACCCTCTGCAACCCTTTGTTAACATTCTACAGTCACAACTACAGTGATGACTCCTGCTACACAGTCCTGTGGAGACACAGAAGGCAGCAGCAATTCATAAGAGCTGACATCTCACAGTTCAGTTAGATTCCAATTAAGTAATGCTCAGAAAGCATTTTATTAGACATTTTTAAGAGTTTCTTTTTCTGCCTTGTTACCGAGAGGAACTAACAATTTCCTCATAACAAGGCGGCTTTCATATCTAACTGACACTCTCCTGTCATCCAGATGCTTTGGGTACGTGCACGTGTAACACCTATAAATGTTAACGGCACTAAATGCATTCAAATCCTTTTTCACACCATCACCAGCCTGACCGCATAAAAGATTTCTTGAGGAAGTTAAGATACAATTCCTATTTCTTTGCTACTTAGTATTTTCCCTACTGAACTACTCATTAATCTGAACGGGATTATCAATTCCCTCTTTGACTGTGAAATACAGCCCATCTGATATAGTTCACTCATTAGGTCAAAGTCAAGAGTTAGAACTAATCTGCAGTTTGTCTCTATAAAGACATCCCTGTTTTTCAAAGAGACATAGATCCTTTACTACAGATTCAGAGTTTCTTGCTGAATAGTTCTCTGGGCAATGACATCTCATAGTCAAAAATATACTGGCCATTTATATTGAAACTACTGGTCTTAACAGAGAATTTTTCATAGTACATTGGAAGGGAAATGGTAAAAAGACCTTAATTTGGGCCTCATGAGCTTTGTATAATGATCTTTTATCCGTCTTGAAAATTAGCTTCATGTTTACTTCTTATAAACTAATTTTTCTTACCCACAATCAGATATTACCCCTTGTGGAACTACTACCGGGTCTTAAATCCTTTCCCAATTAATAGAGCTACTGGCTGAATACATTGCTCCCAAATGAGAAGTAATGGGTTTGTTAAGACTGCAATACCTGTTAAATAAGGCTCATACCTTACAGGCAATGTATGCTGATGTTTATCGTGTTATTTCAGTACTTTTTATCAAAATACCTTATTATTAATCTTTAAGCTTAACACAATCTTCACTCAATAAAAATAATTTAATGAAAAGAGTCATCTTAAGTTTGTATATGACTGAACTTAGTAATACAGGGCACAGGAGTTGCAGAATTGGGTGGAGCATAGACCTAAGTGGGTGTAAAAATGAAGGGTAGCAAATACGATTCTCCCCACCAGTTTTCAGTTACAGGCTTTAAAAGAGTGGAGTCTGTTCTGTAGAAGCTAAATCAAATCAGTATTCACACTGCTTGCTCTTAATATACCTCTGGATGGGTTTGATAAAGTGACTACATTCCTAAACTCAAATTTCTCTGGGCTGCTTCTTGTTAGCTGCATATTCTAGCCTCTTCTCACTAGTGGTGTAAGGGTCAATATTCTTCACTTACACAAGATAATGAAATTCCTACAAGGCTTGTTATATTTTAGTAGAAAATACAGAAAAGATAGTCTGGAAGATTGTTTACAAGCACGTTTCCTGTTTCTGTCTTAGTCCTGAGTCAAGCTGTATACAACAGTGAGCACCTACTATGCTAGTTAGTCACTGCCAATTCTTGTTTGCAACTTGGTTCAGAAGAAAAGCAGACCCTTCTATTCTCTGTCTTGATTGTTCTTTTCCCCTAACTCTCCCTTTTGGGCATCTTTATAATTTGTGTCATTTATCTTCTATGAAAACAAGTCAGGCTCAACTAATAAGAACAATAACTGCTTATGACCATTCATCTGATTCATTCTCCCCAGTAAATCATTGCCATCTTATCAGTTACAAAGGATTGCAATTTTTCCCCCTTATTTTTACTCTCTAAAAGAAATACACTATTAAAGTCAGTGATGGACTTCCTTTAAGTTTAAAGTACTTTAAATTGTCTTTACATCCTTACTCTTCAGTAAAGAGATGCCTTGTGGCGCATTTTTTGCTCATATACCTATGTATATGAGACCTAAAAAAAAAATCAAGATTATCATCTTATTATCATCGTTGATTCTCTGGGCCTCCTCATTCTGTAAAATTAACTTGTCAAGTCCCTTTCACTATGTGATTTCTGAAATTCAACTGCCTGTATCTAAGAATAGTTTTTCTTCTGCCACACACCTCTTTAACATCCTTCTTCCCTCTGTTTTTTCCCCCACCTTATGATGCTTCTCATCACCATACTGATTACTCTGCCTGTGTTGGCCTCTTCAGTCAACTGCTAAGGGAAGTCTCATGGGAAAGTGTACTAGGCGGTAAAGGGGCTCAAGATAGTTGGTTAGCATTCAAGGACCGCTTCTTCCAAGCTCAGGATCGGAGCGTCCCAATGAGTAGGAAGTCAAGTAAGGGATCTAGGAGACCGGCGTGGTTAAACAAGGAGCTGCTGGGCAAACTCAAGTGGAAAAGGAGAATCTATGGATTATGGAAGGAGGGGCTGGCCGCTTGGGAGGAATATAGGACAGTTGTTAGAGGATGTAGGGAGGCAATTAGGACAGCTAAGGCCTCCTTGGAACTCAATCTTGCTAGTCGGGTTAAAGACAATAGAAAGGGCTTCTTCAAATACATAGCAAATAAAACTAAAACAAGAGGCAATATACGCCCACTGCTGAACGAAGTGGGTACCCTGGAGACAGAGGATATAAAGAAGGCAGAGGTGCTGAATGCCTTCTTTGCCTCTGTCTTTACTCCTGCAGACTCTCCCCGAGGGCCCCGGATTTCTATAGCCCCAGAAGGAGTCAGGACAAAGGAGGAGTTTGCTTTGGTAGATGAGGATTGGGTTAGGGATCAGCTATGCAAACTGGACATCTGTAAATCGATGGGTCCGGATGGAATGCACCCACGGGTGCTGAGGGAGCTGGCGGAGGTCATTGCTAGGCCACTTTCCATCATCTTTGGTAAGTCGTGGGAAATGGGCGAGGTGCCTGAGGATTGGCGGATGGCAAAGGTCACACCAATCTATAAGAAGGGCAAGAAGGAGGACCCGGGTAATTATAGACCGGTCAGCCTTACCTCCATCCCTGGAAAGATGATGGAACAACTTATTCTTGACTCCATCACTAGGCATATCAAGGATGAGGGGGTCATTAAGAACAGCCAACATGGTTTTATGAGGGGGAAGTCATGTATGACCAACCTTATAGCCTTCTATGAGGAAGTGACTAGGTGGAGGGATGATGGTAGAGCGGTAGATGTAGTTTTTCTTGATTTCAGTAAGGCATTTGATACTGTCTCCCACAGCATCCTCATAGATAAGCTAAGGAAGTGTGGGCTTGATGATCAAGTAGTGAGGTGGATCGAGAACTGGTTGAAAGGAAGAAGGCAGAGAGTTGTGGTCAATGGCGCAGAATCTAGCTGGAGGTCTGTGACTAGTGGAGTTCCTCAGGGGTCGGTGCTGGGACCGGTGCTGTTTAATATTTTCATCAATGACCTGGATGAGGGAACTGAGTGCACCCTCAGCAAGTTTGCTGATGACACAAAACTGGGAGGAGTGGCCGACACACCAGAGGACTGTGCTGCCATTCAGCGAGACCTGGACAGGCTGGAGAGTTGGGCGGGGAGAAACTTGATGAAATTTAACAAGGGCAAGTGTAGAGTCTTGCATCTGGGGAAGAACAACCCCATGTACCAGTACAGGTTGGGGGTTGACCTGCTGGAAAGTAGTGAAGGGGAAAGGGACCTGGGGGTCCTGGTGGATAGGAGGATGACCATGAGCCAGCAATGTGCTCTTGTGGCCAAGAAGGCAAATGGCATCTTAGGGTGCATTAGAAAGGGAGTGGTTAGTAGGTCAAGAGAGGTTCTCCTCCCCCTCTACTCAGCCTTGGTGAGGCCGCATCTGGAATATTGCGTCCAGTTCTGGGCCCCTCTGTTCAAGAAGGACAGGGAATTGCTTGAAGGAGTCCAGCGCAGAGCCACAAAGATGATTAAGGGAGTGGAACATCTCCCTTATGAGGAGAGGCTGAGGGAGCTGGGTCTCTTTAGCTTGGAGAAGAGGAGACTGAGGGGTGACCTCATCAATGTTTACAAATATGTGAAGGGTAGGTGTCAGGATGATGGAGCTAGGCTTTTTTCAGTGATATCCAGTGATAGGACAAGGGGCAATGGGTGTAAACTGGAACATAGGAAGTTCCACGTTAACATCAGGAAGAACTTCTTTACTGTAAGAGTGACAGAGCACTGGAACAGGTTACCCAGGGGGGTTGTGGAGTCTCCTACACTGGAGATATTCAAGGCCCGCCTGGACAAGTTCCTGTGTGATGTACTGTAGGTTACCCTGCTCTTGCAGGGGGGTTGGACTAGATGATCTTTTTAGGTCCCTTCCAACCCTTGGGATTCTGTGATTCTGTGATTCTGTGTTCCACACCATTACATTTGTCTGTCTTGCCTCTTCATACAATACACCATTTAGGGCAGGGTGTGCCTACTGTTGTGGGTTTGTACAGGATCTGATACAATGGAGCTTTGATCTTTGTTGGATTGCTTAAGTGCCATCATCATAAACATGATTAACAACAACAGTGCTCTCAATGTAATCTATTTTTCATGGTAAATCAGACTAAGAACTAGGAGGAAAAAAAACCCTTTTGTAAGAAACATAAAAATCCATGTTGATTTAGTTAGATTAAAATTGATTTTGCTTTTGAAGAGCTGAAGCAATTTAAGTAATTCTACTGAAAACAAAGCTCACTTCTATTTTTATAGCCATTCTTAGAATTGGAAATCAACAGCACCATCAAATTAAGCTAGCATGCCATAGTCTCCTGATGTAGCACTAACGCTACCGAAGCGTCTTATGTGGAGTTTACTTTCATGTTACAGGTAACAATTCTAAAAACAAACAAAGAAACAAGCAAATAAAAACCAGAGATAATCTGTCATAGCTAGCAGGACTGAAAATTCTATGTCACACCTGTGAAAGGATAGGAATTGCACTACAGAAACCTCTTAAGCAACACTTCTGCTCCGAAAGAGGTTTAGAGAATATGTTCTACTAACTCGCAGTGGGCTTGACTGTGTGAAATGGAAAGACTGCTTCTGTACAAAGATGCTTGAAAATCATGGTTACTTTACAAGCTTAAAATGTACTGCAGACAGGAAATCATACGTAATTTGGGGAAAAAAAGTTAAGCCAAAGATTCTGGAGTTCCTGCAACTGGCTCAAAAAATTCTAGAAGTGGAGTCTTCCTTCATGGCACGTGTACCATGCTCTTTGCCTGTGAGAACACTGAAGAAGTTAATGTACAGAAAAAGTTCTAACTGCCAGGCTGTATTACTGAGTTTGTACAGGCAAACACCACATACTCAGAATTATCCTTCGTGTTACCTTGACCATCTAGCCATATTGTTCATATGTAAGAATATGTATAGTAAAACTTCAGTATTACTATGTATAGTAATTATTCAGTATTAAAATATGCACAGTAATGCTTCAGCATTATTAATCAAGGAGTAAGCAAATAATAATCAATCCTTTGGACTTTATCATCGCTGCATATGTACATCTTTACTCTTTACTACTTAAAGAGAAAAGCAATAGTGGAACCATACATATAGTTAGCAGCAGTCTGTGAATACTGTAAACTTGTGTAGGAGAAAGTCTTGAACAACTTATTCAGACTGTCTCAAATTCATGGCAATAATACATTTATTTCTTACTCACATCGCCTTTGTGTGCAGGCAAGAAATTTTAGGAACACTTAGAGCCTTAAAAATACAGTAATTAAAGTACATTCTTTTTTAATCGCTCTGCCCATAAAGTCACAAGTTTGAACATGAAAGAAACCATGAACGCTTAAGCAAGAGAAAAAGATAGAATAAAATGCTAATAAGCTGTATAATGTTATTAAGCTAAATAATGATTTCCAAGTCTAATGTATCAAGGCTTTTCAGAGTTACCAGAAAGGCCTGTAGAACGACTTCTGCAATCCAACTAGCTCTGCAGGGATGGTGGATACCGGAGTTTAAAGCCACAAGAAAGCTGCAATTGATTTAATAATAAAGCTTGTCTGTGCTGGTTTTGGACTACTATAATTTGGGAGGAAAGGAAAGAAGTGCTTACTGGTTCAGCTTATTTTCTTTCAAAAAGTAATTATCTGATACTGAAAGTTAATTCTGGAAGGATGAAATGGGACCCCAGAAATAAAATGCTCAGACATAATAATAAAAAAGAAGCCACAAATGTACATACAGTAAGATCCTTGGGTACGTGATAAAATTTGGTTTGTGTTCTCTATCATTCCAGTATAACAGAAGGATACCAGCTACACAACTCACAAACCTTCTAGTCTCCTTTGATAGAGAAGCAGAAGTGTAGATAACCATTAAATTATGCTCTTACCACATTAGAAGGTTCCAATTTCTTCCTTTTGGCAAGGTCAGTGATATTATTGCCATTGTAGTTGATGCTCTCCATGCAGCCTTTGAAATTCTTCCTACTGTTAGAACTTGGCTTCCCAGAAAACGGCATGCCTCCAAAGGTTATCTTTAAATGAAACAGAAAATGGCAGATAGTTACTGGAGGGCAAAGACTTTTACACAAATTTGCTGCAGATGTATTTTCTTTCTTTGAACACTCGAACACAGTGAATGAGAGAGCTGGCAATACTGCTTGCAGAAAAGGGAAGTATCAAATAAGCACTCCAAAAGCATGAGAAAAATCTGTAATGAATTTCTGATTGCAAACATTTATGGTAGTAAATCCCAATTATTATTACAATTGTCCAGATAGACATCACGGTTATTCATATATCAACTGGTCTTCTGATTGCTACTGAACAACATGCATCTGAAACAAAGAACTTAGAATAAATGTCCATTCCAGTATTTTTCTGGACAAGAGTAGACACGGAATTAGCTGGATAATTTGATTCAAATCATTCACTCAGTTCTAACTGTGTGCCAGAGCTCAGACTACAACACAGCAGCAGTGGGCTCCAATACCATTTGTTTCCTTTAAAGCTTATATATCTACTTCAGCAGCATTTTACAGAATCACATAGTTAAAAATGCTCTTCTGTGTTAGACAGAAGCACTTCCCACCACTGAGAACATGCTTTTATGATGTAGTTATAGTCAATGAGGAGTTACCACATGACTTCCGTAGGCCGAATGAGCTCCATGGAGATGAAGACAACCACTGCAAAGACTCAGCCATCAAAGTCAAACAGGGATTGTTTTTCTCTTAATGCTGAATTTCATTACCCTAAAACACTGGGTTATCCAGAATCACTACTGCTAAAGAATGAAGAAAACCAAGTGGTTTAGTAACTAAAAATGTTCATCTCATGAAGTCTCTCCCTGTCACTCCATAGAGACTATACAGTTCTCTACCACATTAGGGTCTTTTCTGAAATGTTTGGAAGTGAATAAATGCTACATGTTTTCATTAATGTTTTGCAGCCCAAATGTGAAGAATAAGTGACTTGTGATATTAATCCCTGCAATCTATGTTAAATATTTATGTCCAATAGATGATGGCATAAATAGCAATGACACCTAGTCTTCCTGTCCCACAGATGCTCACAAAAATGACCACTTACAATCTGCTGTTGAGGTTTGGCAGACCCAAGCTTTTAAATATTATTCATTGTAATTCCATTTGTTATTACTGAGAGCAGGAAAACACAGCTCTAGGGACACATTTTCCATTTTAAAAGCATGTAAGATATCACTTTCTATCCCAAAGAGGAGGTTTTGACTTGGCATATAAAAAGAACTAAAGCTATACAGCTGAAAACCTGAATCTTCATGAACAGCACACACCAGCCATGTGGAAGCATTTTCCAGGACACATCCCCAGGTAATATAAAGGGACATGACTTTAGAGAAGACACAGCACTTTACATGAACTGGAGAACGTGACTGTAACATTTTAGTGGCTGTTAAACCATTACTGTTAATTTCTTTTGTATGTTGTAGCCATGTTTGGACAACAGAAAATGGAAAGGTAAGCATTTTGAAGGAAAGGACTGAAACTGCAAAACCCACGAACCATGACATTAAGTTAAGGACTCATGAGGATTTTGTTTTTTGATCTTGAAATGCAATCGAAACTGATGTTTATTCCTTTTCTGTGATTACTTAACATTTCTGAATGTAACCTCAAAGCTTATTCTGATGAAAAATTATTTTCACTCTTTCAGATTTAGCCACCGTGATTATTTTACCACAAGGGCAACACATTGAAATTTCATCTGTGGTAACGAACTCCAAAACCAGTGAGATAATTGAGAGGAAAGAATGAGAAGAGGTTAAGGCTCCTGCATTTGGATGAACCACGGAAACAAGTATCCATACCCATTCAAGTAAGTTCCATTAAACGTTAAGAGACTGAAATGTACCTTTGAGAACTGTCAGTGAGGCCTCTAATGTCAGAGAAGAGAGGAAGGTGAATCTCCTGGATCCTACTCTTACTAGGCGTAGTGTATTAATCATGTAAACATGCATACACACACACACACACACATACATATTTGCATATGTGTGCGCATGTGTGTGTATATATATATGGGGGTATCTATATATTTAAATTGCCCAGCCCTGGCTTGTAATATTCAGTCTAACTTTTCTGTAGTTCACTCCTTGAAAATCTGTAATAAAATCTATTCATGTGAGTTTTCGGAAGCCCGATTCAGACGTTTAGTGCTCAATAAATAACAGAAGTATAGGCAAATTTGCTCATTATTTTCTCATTCTAATGCTACCAAAGAAGGCATTCATAAAGATTTGTTGGGATATAAGTAAAATTATTCATTTATAATAAAATTTTTTTTTTAAACATTCACATTATACTCTTGATCAAAAGATCATAAAACTATCAATATGCAAGTTAATGTTGATGCCCTCTCGGTGTTCGAAAAGTTGCAACCACATAAACACATGTACTTGGCTCATTAGAAACAGTAAAGAAAATCATTATACACAGTTTGTAATAAGCAACATGCTGAAGTTTGAATAACAATTTAGAGGAACCAAACAAGTTCACAGTAGCAGAAGCAGAGTGTAATCAAACAACAAATCCATGTCTCATTTTTACCAACACTTGTGTGCATTAATCTGACAGATTAAACAAAAGTTTTCGTAGGACTCACGTAACTCTTTACTGCTTCTTTATCTAATGAAGTTACTGATGGTGTATTTGTGAAAATGCAAGGAACTACCTACCTAGGAAAGATCAAGATCCATATAGTAAAAAGGCTCTCATCTGCTTGCTTTGCTAAATAAAAATACTAATTGTCACCACAGAATGAGATTCTTTTTTTGATTTCGGTGAAAAACTATCACCTGAATGCAACAGCAGATTGTACGATGTTTCTTTAATTTAGTTCCCACTTAGAGCAGCTGCTTTTACAGCTAAGCTTGCTGAGTAACATAGATCTCTCATTTAAAAACAAATGGCTGAGATGACTTTTCCACCAGATGAAATCTGGTAGGCTAATGAAGAGAAACTTAATTTACACTTAAAAGAGAACAATGCAGAAAAGAATATTTCAGGAAATATTAGGGAAAAATAATAAAAATAAACGTACAAAAAAGGTCCCAAAACATTTTAAATTATATTCCTTTTCTTTTCTTATTGGACTAATCTTTATAAAGCCAGTTGAATGAAAACAAGTTTCAATGTCTACCTCATAATCCAGGTCCAAGTAATCAAATTCTCCATTGGTTCTGAAGTGCTGCATGTGTCTGTCTAGGGTGAGATTGATGTTTCTCCCGTGGCGCTCTATGATGATGGAGTGCCAGTGGTGATCATCCAAGAGGCTGCCTGTCATCACAGACGTGTGGCCATAAATAGAGCCAAGCTGGTTGCTGCCTAACATGAGAATAGAAACAACAGCAATTCTCACCTCATACCAGTCAACCAAACATCTTCCTCTTGCTCTGTCAATATTTCACCTGAATCATACCAGACACATAATAAGCTGGAGAAAGTCAGTCCACTATGAAGCTGAGATCTGCCCAGTGAAGAGTTGCTGCCATAAGTACAAAGAGCTAAACCAAACACAACAGGTATCTGATCAGTGAGCTGTATAAACACTTATCTGTAACAGTAGTTATATGGAGGTGAACCAGAGAAGCAGTACCAACTTTTCAGTCATAAAGATGTTTTCATCTAGGGAATGCTAGGGGATTTCTGCATTTTTAGCCCTACACTACAGCAATGAAAAGCTGTCACCTCTGGGCCAGGACCTGAGATTCCCTGGAACTGTACTGACCTATGACTTTTGAGGAGGACATGGTGCCTGATAACAGACTTTGGTAACAGCCTTTTCAGCTTAAGTTCTACACTTTGTAGGCCCTGCCAGTATAGCTACACCAGTGAGTGTATAGGAAAAGACTTAGTGCAGGCTGAGCTAACAGTAGCAAAAACTGTCTTCTGCTAACATAGCTTATTTCAGCCTTCCCTCCTGCAGCAACCTTCTTATTCTGGAAATCAGACTACTGGCAAGAGTACAGTTTTGGAGTTCTTGGCTGTGTTTTCCAGGGGCTTTTGCCAGTGCAGCTATGCCTCTTTGCAATCTGACTGACATAGCTAAGCCAGCAAAGACAGAGAGCATGCATCTCAGCTGAAGCAGCAAATGACTAATACAGCAGTAAGTTAAAAAAAATTGCTGCATTGCCCAATAACTCAGTACAATCTTCCATGTTGTGAATACATGAGGACCTAAGGCATTTCTGGATCTGAGAATTTCTTGCCATCAAGCATGCCTGCAACTCAGACATTAAGGTTTGTGCATGTTGCTAACACGTTCTGGCAAATCACGTTTCCATGGCTTAAGACATTACTCCCCTACAAATGACCACACTGCCTTTTTGCTGAAGGCCAATGACCAACAGCTGTTGGTTAAAAACTACGTAAAGAAATCAAACCACGCATGAGCCTTAATTTCTTCAATTCAAAGTCAAATCCAGGGCAAAGTGAAACCTAAATCAAACCCTGCCTCCCCATTCCTCCTCTGCCTCCATCCCCTATGTTTGAAACTATGCCTCTGGATTTCACCAGGCAAAAGGAACACGTTTGTCCACTGACTGGTGCAAACACAATACACCCTCAGAAAGAGGAAGAATAACACCACAAAACATTACTTTTATTACTTTTGTCTATTGAATGTGTGTCACAGGGCCCATTCTGATTTATCTGTCTAATGATTCAGGATCATCCCCACCAAGCACATATATGGAAGTTGCAATAGCTTATTAAGACAGACTGAAGATTATGGAGAAACTGGAAATGAAGGGGTTAGTATTGCAAAAATAGCTAAATGCTATAGGAAGATATGCTTTCCTCCTCATCATCTGCTCACGTTGATCTTTCGAAAAAGGAGAAAATGCTAGCGGAAATAATTACTATTCAATGTAAATAACGAACAGAATAATTTACTCTTCACATGTCTGTAAGAGAACTAAAGAAAGCTTCATGGGACCTTTTTCTAAAACTCTCTTGTTTGAAGTTAAAAAAAAGCCCAAAGCAAACTGAAACCAGATAAATGTGTGTTTCTTCATAATAAATGTACTTTATAACTACAGTCACTCATGAGCCTGTAGTCATTCACTGGAAGGAAAAAAGGGTGCTGGAACTAATGTATACAGGATTTCATCATAAGATTGCCTGATAAACTGGCATGTCTTCCTTCTTAGTCCTCCTTCTCATATTCTAGGAAGGCTGCTGAACCTCAACTTCATGCGGTCTATTGCTGCCCAGATTGATACTTTTTTGCTGAAGGCTCCTAAGGGTGACCTTTGTTTCTCTAGCATTGACGATAGCATCCTTCTCTCACATAAAGCCACAGCTGAGGCCAAATGTAATTCTAGCCTGGCTTTTATGTTTGGTGCAAGTTCCTAGCTACAATATATTGGTGATCCTGTTTTTCTGTATAATCTTATTTTCACAGGAAAAAGGAAGGAATAGAACGAACAATCAAAAAAAAAAAAAATCATATACAAAGGGAGTGAGCATCATTTTCATCAAATTGCCTAATTAAATGATGTGGTTTACCATATTACTGTGGGGGAAAAAGGATGTAATATTTAACATAAATTTGTTGTGGGAGAGTTAAAAAGTACCCAAAACTAAACAACCAAAGCATACCTAAATTTAAACTTAGAACAAGCTTTGCTTTCTTCAGTTCCAAGGTGATATAGTCTCCTTGCTGTCCTTCTCCGTGGAAGATTACACCTTCGCTTTCAGAGGTCTTAAATTTCAGAGAGATGACATCTTTCAGTGTTTTCATTTTCTTGTTCCTGAATCTGTATGGTAACACTACATGGCCATCAAAATTGATAACATCAGCCCCTAAAGGAAAAAGCAAACAACATTGTTGATGAGTGACTATATTCCCATGGCCACAGGAAAATCAGATGTGCTGTATGTAGATTATACCTGGAGAGAACAAAAAACATCCAAGTGTGATATGCATTGTAAATATATTTTCTCTTGGCTATAATTTAATACTATAAAAAGTAGGAACCAAGCAGGACATAAATTTAATCCATAGCATATTAAAAAAGGCAGATTCAGGGGGATAAATACTACAGCTGTACTCAACATCTTCTTGTTTCTCTCAAATACAGTTGCTACCATACAAACTTTCCCAATTATAGTTAAAAAAGACAGACAAACTTCTGAGCAGTCATTAATAATTCATGTGATACCTCTTTAAAATCCAGTATAGGTATCTGTGAAGATTACAAGCAGTAAAACTTGAGCCCAAAGAAATTGCCTAGCAATTCTGAAAGATTCCTCAAGCTGTATGTGAACCATAGGCACAAACCTTGTTTAATTCAGTTTTATATGGAAATCTCATGTTAGCTATGCCCTTAAGTAATTTTGAGAAAAAACACAGGAAAAAAAAAATCTGTCATTTGGGCTAATTTTGGTCCAGGTTTGGCTTCGTTCTTTGTTCTTAGAACATATGTCAAACACTTATTTAAAAAATGCTTCCTTTCAACTAATCTCTGAAACAGTATTTTACACCCTGATTCAGAGAATAGCCCAACCAAACTTGTACATCCATCTTTGCCATGAGAATTTAAGAACCACCCGAACTGTCTGCTGAGTCAATTTTTAATACTGTTGGGACCTTAATTGCTATCAAAGAACTGCTTACGTCCAGCATCTGTACAGAATGCTTTTTCACATTCCATAATTTCCAGAAATACTTTTCACAGTGATAAAAGAGCTCTTTGAATGTCAAAGAAGACCATTTAATCAAGCTTCATGATGTTTAACATTTATTTTCTAGAGAAAAGTATATAAAACCACAACCAGCCTTTCATAAATGATATCTATTTCATTATTCAGTCAAAAAAATCCACAACACATCTTGTATTCATTAACTAAAACACACCCAATTGAGGCAGAGGCTCAAAGTCACGTTGATTCATGATGCCTATTCATACATCCTTACATCACTGAGCATAACAAGTTTTCAGATATAAAGACCAGCACATTATGCTTCCATCATTCAGGATTTTCCCCACAAAGCACTACTATAATAAATAGTCCTCTACTACTTCCAGGTCATTTGTTTTGCTGACACTATGAGCCTCTGCATGCTGATGTGGTATGTGATATCTGTTTCTGATTGACATAACCATTTGTCATCTGTACATCTCCAATAAATCTGTATGTATAATCACAATAAAGTCATTATCCTCACTTGACACAAACCATTGACTCTCTAGGGATTATTACAAAATGCAGAAGTTGGAGACTTTGCTACCTTGCAGAAACTCTGTTAACAGCTCTTAAGACTGATACAGGGGAAGCATGACAGCGGACAGTTCCTGACTGACAGGTCCACCTAACATACTAAAGATAAATTTATGTATCTCAGGGCTGCACGGATCATCACAGCTTGTGATTTTACCTTCACAATGCTGCTGCTTTTTAAGCTAAAGAGTTTTACAGATAAGCAATATTTTCTGCAAACCAGCATCAAGTGTATGTATTTCATCTAAGACATGCTATGTTGTACTCATACACACTGGCTCAGTTACAAAGGCCACTAGTATTAATAGAAGGAGCATTAACCATGTCAAAAAAAGCTGTGTTAAACCTGGGAAGTAAGTCTCAGCACTCTGCTTATCTTTCCAAGTTAGATCAGAAAAAGTCCAAGAAATAAACTTTCATTCTCTACTCACAACAGCCAAAGACTCCATAAAATTCTTCCTGTGGGAGTCAAGGAGTTCTAGCAGAATGAGGACATAGGATCTATAACGAAAGTTTACTCATGTCTCCATAAGATGTCCCTCTCCTTTCTAAAAGATTAATAGGCATATGCAATGCATTTCTGTGTCACGCTAGTTTTTTAGCACAAGAGAATCAGTAGCGGAAGATTGTCACCAAACAGATGGGTAACAGCCACTGAAAGATTTGAAGGATCTTCCCAGTGGCCAAGATTTATGTGTTTTGGTTTTTTTTAATGCATAGACTTTTTCATGGATCACACTGACCCATTTCCATGTCTGTGTAAAGAGGTTTAAGGGAAGAATTTTCCAATCACTTCTTCAAATGATATAGAACCATACATCAACTCTTCTATTTTCTCACCCGTAATTACTAGGCTAGTAATAACCTGTGCCATGTATACCTCCCATTCCTTGCATCACTTAACTAGAAGCACCAGTTCTAGACTCTTACTGCCATTAGAAAGAAGACAAGTAGACAGAAATGTTATTTGCACAACAATCATGCAGTCTCTGTTCATTTCTGCTTCTGATCAGATAACAAAGACACTCAGACCGAATGGTGACAGATTTGTTGCTAGCAGTTGAATTCTTCAATGAAAGAGATTCAACCATATAACTTGAACCTATTCCAAATCTTCCTAAACTTGCAAAGGCTTTTGATGAGATGATAAATTGCCCCCCTTATTGCTTATGACAACTAAATGGTGAAGAAATTCTATTCAGTACATAAAACAGTACATAAATTGACTGCAATATCCCATATTTATTAGGATATAATTTATCTCTCATATATAAGAATGTAACAATATATGCTAGAAATACCACTTTTGTTTATGAAATACACTTTACAATACACATTCCAATCATAAGCTCTAAGTTGAACTAAGCCTCTCAGCCTGATCGATTCTTCTGAATGACAAATTCCAGGAAGTCAAATCAGCTCAAAATTAAATATCAGAACGGCATGTTGTATTTGCAGTGCAAGAAATCCATTAAAAAGTCATCAGCATGCAAGGAGCAAACGTTTTCTCAGGCACAGACGCAGATGTTGCTCTCAGAAATGAGGCCACCCTGGTTCATACTCTGTATTCAGAAGCAACACTATGTGATTTCAGAGGTCAGGTTATCTTGTATATTCTCATGACTTAAGTAAATACATTACTTCTGGAATTTGTTTTGAAGAAACAAAGAAAATGGTTAGAAAAATATTGTAAGAGAGATTACATCAACCTATTTTTTTTGCTTGCCTTACAAGATGTCAAAAGAGGCAGGGAATGCCTCCTTGAGATTTTTGTATGTACTTCTCAAAAACAACATTTAGAAAAGCATGAAATCTGTTTATAGAAAAAGTATCTACATGCAGGTGTCTCTGTTATCACAAAATTCATACTTCTGTGTAAAGCAAATTTGCTATACAGATTATGCTCTTTTGAATCTACATACAACTGCCTTGAACAAATGCTACAAATGAAAGAAAATTGAACACTGCAGCTTAAGCAACCTTTTTAACAAATATACATAGTAAAAATATTATTCCTTATACAATGGAAGACTTTCTTCCATAATCATTTGTTAAACTTACTTCCCGATGGTTCTAGGAACCCTGGATGAGGTACATCATCTTTCCCCTAAGGCCAGCTGGTACCTCTTTGTAACACCTGCAAAAGTTACGTTAATAGTCCTGCATCTGATCCATTGCTGATAAGGACAATGACCTGACTTCTGTGCGTCTGTGGATTCACAACATGCTGCCTATGGAAAGGTGAGTATATATTCCTTTTGTACCTATGCCATTGCTGCAGTTATGCATATATGTTCTTCACATCATTCACTGAAGAAAATTCTTATCACACACTTTAGAATGCTCAGTAAATGCAGTTTCCCCAGACCTAGCCAGGAATTGCCATGTTTTGAACATCATTCAATTAGAAAAAGAAACAGCAGTAATCTTTGATTAAGCAGCTTTTTTTATGCAGAGCTGTGCTGGCAGCATGCACATGGGTCTGCATGATAATTCAATCACCTAAAGATTACATAGCAATTATGTTTAAGAGTTATCATATGTAGACTGTGGTAATGACTTGTGTTCCTTCAATGATGACACTCAGCTATTTAGTATCATGATAATTACCATGATGCAGAATGGTACTTAGACAGTAAGCCATATAATTCCTATAATTGCAGTGTAAATACATAATTTGTTCTCATCCTCAGCCACTCAACAACTACCAGCATTAGTAGCAGAGAGACCTAAGTCGTCACATACGTAAGTTTCACCTGCATTCAGTGAAGTCTGACTGTTCTCAGAGGCTACTGCTGAAATGGGGGAAAGAAATTAAAAAGATGAAGTGCAAAAAGAATTGAGAAAGAGGGAAAGAGGAAGAAAGAGGAGAAATGCAGAAAGATGGGGGAAAACAATTTATTTTGATGGGGTTTATTACATTTTAATAGGAAGTACAGCTCTGATTACTTTCAATTTCATTTCTCTTCTGTTAGACTTCCTATGACATGGATCAACTGGATAATGCTGTTGACATCCTAGAAACATAACACCATTTTCAGTTGGTAAGGAAGATGTATTAGGCTTTATCTCAGTATATGTCTGAGATATGTTATAACCATTTAGTTAGTTAATGGCATCACTGCATACAATTCGAATCTAAAAATATAATAAAGACAGAAAGCCTTAAAAATACTGACAGGAAATTGGGTAACAAATGTGACTTCCTTCCCAAATCTCACAGGAAAATAAGTCACCAGTCACAGGCTTTCCTACCTATGCTTTTGTCCTTTGCTTTTGTCCACATGTTAGATTTGGGAATCAAATCTGTGCAAAGATATTTTATTTGGCATTCCAAAATAATTTATTAATTACACAGAAACAATTGCAAACCCGACTCAAGCTCCAGAACTTCTCTTTTTCCTGCCTTTCTAGTAAGAGAAATATAATTACCCTCCATGTCAGTATCTGAAGGATGAAGTGTTCATTCATAAAGACTCAATTCCAAGACTTCCGCACAGCTATTTAGCTACTGTGATCAAGGTACTGCCTGAAAAGACTAAAATGTCTCTGCTATCAGACATGGTAAAGGAATGCTGATCAGAAAAATGCAGAACAACAAAGTACTTGCCAGAAAAAATCATAACGTACAGAAAACAAAATCAACATTATTAATTGCAATTTCAACATGTACCCAGATTTTTTAATCACTACTGATCTCTGAATGATCAACTTTACAAAGCCTGTACAGAATATTTCACTGGGATTAAAAATACAACAGTTCTATATTGCTGATCCACAGCAACCTTAGGTGCAACGTTCTCACTCCATTACCTTCCCTCCATTATCTCTGTTTAATCTACTTAAATCTTCTGTTTAAATGATCTTTAGGGAATAGATCTTCGCTTGTAGCTTTCTTTTCTCACCCCATAATGGGCACATTATGTCTGATGTACTAATATTATAGTAATAAATAGCATTAACCATGCACTGAACATCTATCCTCCCAAAACATCAAAGATGCATCAAAGCATCTCTGACTGGGCCAAAGTATTCCATGTACATAATTTCATTTGTTATAGCTATTAGTCACAGATAGTAAAATATCATTATGACAAATATAAGTAAATAGCGTATTTATGTACTTTAAAGCAAAAATAAGGTGTTCTCCTAACAAAGCAAGGGATAAAGCTCTAAATAATACCAAAACCAAATTCTCATTTTGTTATTACAATAAATTACATACACAGAAACTACTTCAGAAGACCCTAATCTACTACTTTTTCAGTAGTTCCAAACACTGCAACATAATAGCATGTTGAATTTGCCACTAGAGTCTTTGCAGTGGCACTATACTAGCTTAGCTTATGTTAGAGATGCACTACTACATCTCACTGCGCCAGAAAATGAGGAAAACCCTTGTCCCAGCACAGCAGTCAAAAGAGTGTCTCCTCTTTTATGTCTTATGACGGTGACGCAAAGAGTGAAAGGTACCCTGTTTGAACAGTGCTTTCAGCTCCAGCCATAAGGACATGCGTGATTCAGTGGCTTGAAATATGCTGCAGGAAAACTGATGCTGCCTTCACTCCTTTTTTCAAATAGCAATGCATCTGTCACAAAGGCAAAAAAAAACCAAACCCAAACAAACCAAAACCTAATACAGACACTGATGTATCTTGCATATACAATAATGTATAGTCTTCATGTTCTGGAAGTGTAAGGTGAAATGAAATCAATTTTAAGTTTCTCTTGCCTGCTTAGCCTCCACTGAATCTGAATCCTGTCGTTACCTGTCAACCCTAAGTGATGTCAATGCTTGAAAAAGAAAAAATACATTCGCTATGGTGTCAGGATTCTTTTTCTTGCCTCTCTTTACATTAGATATAATGTATGTATGGCAATGAAGTATCAAAGTGCATAAAATGTGTTGTCAAGGTGTATTTTTAACTCAATTCTTAAGTAAAAGGCACAAACTTTATTCTGGTATTTTATACACCTGTCAGAAACTCTGAAAAGAAATGTGTAAGGATGTATTCCCTGAAGTGGGGAGAATGCTTTGCCAAGTTCTGAGTACAGTATGTACGAAAGATATGCCAACAGCAGTCAGACATTTTCAAGTTTTCTCTGAATTTCAAAGCAGAAGCATTTCTTCTTCTTGTTGTTATTATCTTCATCATCATGACTGCTGTTATTATAATGCCAATATACTACTACTCATTTTGCTAGCTCTTGTGCAAATGTCTGTACACATGTGGCTCTTTGTCACGGATAATTTAATGTCTACTAAGAAATAAATGCATCAAGTGAAATGAATAATCAGTAGAAAGAAAAAAAAAAGGAAGGAAAACAATATAAAGCCAGGTAATCCAAAAGTCCCCTCTCTCCCTGCTATTTCTTTTTTTTCTTTGGTAGGCCAGTTAGGTTCTTTCTCTAATCTGTGTAGCTGTTAAACACCATTGCTACACATACTAACTGTTTCTAAAGACAACCATTTTGTGATGAGTGCATACACCAGTGCAGTGCTCTGCAGTTACACTTCTGGTTTGTATCCTAGAAGAGAAAGACATGTTCTCAGGGAAAATCTGGAGGTCTGGGAACACATTAGTTACAGCATGCACAGAGGAAAACAATAAAACATTTGAAGGAAAATGAGACTAATGAACTCAGAATAAGCCTCCAAATATGCCACAAAAGGATCGTCTTAAGGGTGCGTAGAACTAGAATGATTTGTCAAGCACCTAACACTAGGGTTGATTTTTTCCTGCCAAGTCTAATAAAGCACAAAATTTTCAGGTAAATTTTCTGTCATTAATTCTTCAGCTTTCGAAAAAAGCAACATCATTTAAAAACCCAATGGGGACATTTATAAATATGCCATGCTTCTGCTATAAATTGGGTAAATCAGGTAACAAACGTGTTTATAGTACACTTTGCAATTCAGCTCTAAGCTTATATATCCTACCCACAGTGTACAAATTAGACCATAGCCTAATTCTACGCTCCTATGGTGGACTACTAACAGTACCAGAGTGAACTTAGATAAAACTGCAATTAAAGATAATCTTCAGCTTAGATAATAAATGTGCCTTTTATAATCTACTCTGGTTTGTGAGACCAGAAAGTCAATTATGATGCATGGTATAAGATACAGTCTATTTGAAGAATTCTGTTCATAGGGGAGATGGGAGATAGAGCACCGTGGAAGTACAACTTCCATGGCAATGTGCTTCTCTGCCTAAGTGCAATTGTTCAATTGCTTAAACAACAATTATGTTCTCTTTTTACAACCAGAAAACCTCTGATCTTACCTGTATATTGTAGTGAGATTTTGTAACAAGGCTGTTTAACCTAAGCATTTTGCCCTGAGAATGCAACTGAATTTACTGTTGATGCACACTCGCTGTTCTTTAAAGTAACTGTATTCAAACAGTTAAAGTTCAAATTAGGAAAAAAAATTAAGGTTGTTCTTAAGACCTGCTGAATCCTGAGGTTGAAGACTTGGGTATTTTTAACTAGCTTTGAATTATAAGGTGCAAATTAAACTGTGTAGTCTCCATCATCTTGAATTTATACTAGTATGACCATCACCTCCTTTCATCACTGATATAGCAAGAGGGGGTAGGTCATAAAATCACTCCCTTTTACCAAAACCTCCTCCTGTGTTTCTGGCTGTAGCAATCATGTTTTAGTTGATAATTTTTCAGATCATAGCATAACAGCATTCACCAAATGGACAAAATAGAAGCCGTTTAATACATGAGTCTCTATACTTTAAAAAGTTTTCATATGGATGGCATTGCAAGGGTTATTCATGTTAAAATTAAAGTTCAGGCAACTTGCAACTATGCACTAGAAGCAGCAAAATGTTCTCTGTAATTTATTATTCCCTAGCTATGGTACTTCCACGTAAATTAGGTAAAAATTCTATGTATGATCCACATAGTCTAAAGAAACTCAGCTTATCGTATTATATCATGCTGATTTACAAGTCAGAAAGTGTTCCTCACAACCATAAATACGTTTACTTTATCCTTCATTGTGAAACATGTCATTTGATACTGGATCTCAATGGGAACATTAAAGTGTATAATTAAAATCTGAAACCAGCTATTGTAACGAACTTGATTTACTTGAGAACAGTAAGCCCCTGCTAATGTTTTCCCTGTTTATTAAAAAAGTACATCACAAGAACGTCAGGTCAATAACAAAGGAGAATTGTGACTCTCACATAGTAAATGGCCAAAACAGGTCTCAATCTTTGTTAAACTGCTGAGCTTGCTCCTTACTTAATGAAAAAAACCCCAACCCTATAGGGAAGAAAGAAGTTGTACCAAGTCATACAACATTTACACTCAATTTACTTGGTGAATAAATGAGCTACAAAACGGACAAGACAATCTATTAAAACATTAAGGAAACAGATGACTAGCTGGAGCCCATGTTTCAATGTTTACAGCTGCATGAAAACAAGAAGTCATACAACTGACCTACAAAATACTGATTTAGAATACCTAATTTCTTTTTGAGCTGATGACACCTAATTCAGTCATCTCATGGTATATATAATCTTTCAGATGTCTTCTATTGGCCAGGCGCTCTAATACCTGTTACTCAAGGCCAAAATCTTTCTGGCTCATGTTCTGTATCCTTTATTCACATAATTACTTCCAAACACATATCCATTACTTCTTCCAACCACACAGCTCATATCTAAATGGAACTTTCAAAGGGAGCTGCATACACAGTGATTAAGGAATATGCAGCAGCGACTCAGTTTCAAGCTGCTGTACTCAAATATTATAGAATAAGAATCTCACTATCATCATTCAAACTCTTACAGTTGACCCACAAGAGCAAGGAGTATAGGGAGTCTCAGATTTTGCCAGGGGACACTTACATTTCTTCTAGTGAGTAGCCTCACTATTGTCTAAAGCACAGAGATGTGTGTCATTAAAGGTACTTTTTAATGTACTGTCTTCCCTTCTTTCTCCCAACAGGCAATCTGCTGCTGCTTCTAACTCCATCTTGCTGCGCCTGTTTATTTTAGGAGGACAGACACTAAGATGGAACACATTACTATCTTGAACTACTGCATTTCAGTTAAAAATTGTGAGTTAATAGAAGCAAATCCTTTAGCATAAACGATAGTATAACAACTCTGCATTTATGAGGCAGTTCAGTATCACTGTTGTACTTCCAAATTACTCAAATACCTTGCGTTTAGTTCAGCACGGCATCAGAAAAGCAGACCCCTGGAACTAGGTGTTGGGTAAGTAATTCAAGATTAGTAACTCAGTCAGTTATTTTTTCCTCTCCTTGCCTGACATCCAACATATCTAAAACCACACGTAGCTCTAATGTATTCTTTACTCAGTGTCATCTTATACACTGTCATGTAAGCAAAGGTATTGGTTTCAAACTTGCAAGTCATAAAATCTGAGCCCCAAACTCTAATGTGCATGGATCAATACCAGCCAATAAAAGTGGTGAATTAATGTGGTTGAATCAGTCTTTTTTCTATTTCTTTGCATGCATTTCAGTATGTATAATAAAACTCCCCCACTCGTATTCGAGGCTGTGAGTCAAAGGTTTATTTTCAGATGATCTAAGTAGATTTGGTTCTGCTTTGGTTCAGTGGAAATCTAGTAATTCACTCTTACATGAAGATGACCCCTAATGATTAAGGGTGTGCTATTGTAATAGAGCATACAGTTGCCAATTTTAAGTGAAAAAGTGCTTTGAGTAACAATGAGCAAAAAATTTAGAATCTGGTACTGCACTGGCACCACTTGCAGCTCTGCTTACACTCCACAGAAAGAAAATCCCCAAACTATTCAATATACAGCAATATGAAACGCTCAACTTGCATTACACTGAAGGCTACAGAGTAAGAAAGTTCCCTGAGAGAGGAAAAAATACTTCCATTTCAGAAATGCTCCCCAGGACAGGTAGTACAGCAGGTGCAGGAATGAGCACATAACCACAAAACCATTATGGTTGGAAGGGTACAAATCACCTAGTCCAACCCACCTGATCAGAGCCTATTTTCACATTTCATTCTGCCAGAAGCACTGAGTTTCAGGTAACTGGGCTATCACCTTTTTTCCTGATCTGAAACAGGAAACAGTACGTTTGCTTTTACTAGCAAGTGATTTTCCTTCTTTGTGTACAACAGGCTGCACCTTCCAAGGCCAGTGATATACTGTCCCCTCCCTGCTGCCAGACATGAGTTATCTGTAACTTCTAACAGGCTTTACAGTTTAAGATTTGTTGGTGTTGCAGAGTTTAAGACCTTCAAATTCCCCACTTGCCAGAACAGTTCTGAACAGTCTTTCTTCAGCATGAGTTTGCTTATGGCACTTCAGCTGTGCGACTGACTTGTTCCTCCCCTATGAATTGTACCATGCATTTCAGGCATCCCTGCACAGTCAGTGCCATCAATTCTGTCTCCTCAACTCTGTATTATTCTCCATCACTAAAAATAAAAAAGCCAGAAGGATGAGTTCCTTCTCAGGAAGAGTATAAGGAGCTCCCTCACATCCAGTTAATATGGAATAACATGCAGAAGGTGCAATACTTTAATTCACAAGCATTTAAATATGTTGGGAGTTCAAGTCTTCATCCACTGCTAACATTTTTCTGGTGCAATGGGTTATTTTCACTCTACTTTTCAATCTCTAAAATAAGTACAGATGCTAGAAGCTAAAATCTGCTTTTTATACTCAAGCATTTTGAAGTGACTGTCATGAAGGACGTGCTCTTCCCTTTACCAGGTGCTACAGTGTGTGCTGTTCACTGCTGACCTCAAGGCTGTGGGGTCACCCCAAGACTGAATTAACACTGAAAGTCAGTGCTGGCTTATGGTAAAGCCCTGTGTTGCTGCTGAATGTTGTGTAAGTAAATTTTATAAGATACAGCACAGTTGAGGACAGAACATGCCTCAACTGACACATCAAACTGCTTGCTTAAAGGTTGGGGAAACACACATTAAGCCTTTCGTTCAATAGAGTCAGCACATTCAGTAAGGAAAGGAAAGTGCAGTTTTCATTAATCAGTTTGAAATGTCTGGAGGGCTCAAAATACGTTAAGAATCTATCTCTAAGAAAGGTCTCCAAAATCCATTAGATTTTATGTTTGCTTAACAGCACACATAGAGATTTTCTTTTCCATGGGAGCATTCTTCTTGTTGGGAGCATTAATCTGTGATTAATGGCAGCCAATGTCTGCAAATGATTTAACACTGTATTTTCTTTCTCTAGGTCTTCAAATTATGCAAGTTTTTTTCAGATGATTTTTCTCACCACCCTTTAATGTAAGGGTGGTGAGGCACTGGAATGGGTTGTCCAGGGAAGTCATGAATGCTCCATCCCTGGCAGTGTTCAAGGCCAGGTTGGACAGCACCTTGGGTGACATGGTTTAGTGTGAGGTGTCCCTGTCCATGGCAGGGGGGTTGGAACTGGATGATCTTAAGGTCCTTTCCAACCCAAGCCATACTGTGATTCTATAATTCTCTGATAGAAATACAGAAATACATTTGTCAATAGTTATTTCCGAAAACCTGCTGAAGTGCTTGCTTCTTGAAAACAATTCAGCCAGCTCTGTATATCAGTGACTCTCACTACAGCAAATATTCATGTTAGCACAATGGATGCGATTTCATAGCCGCTCTTAGGGTATAATCTATTGTGTTTAATAAGAAAAGGGACAATAACATCCAAGATTGTTCCAGGTAGGTAAGAAACACACTTAAATTTGCATAGACAAGCTGCTCTAAGTTCATAAGATACTGCTATTCAATCACAAAACAATGAATCCTACACACGAATAAAAGAGGAAAAAGTTTTTTTAAAACTCAGATGTGGAAAACTAAACTCCATTGCAAAGAACTGCCACATTCCCTTCTTTAAAACTGCCTTTCCTTTGTGCTAGAGAAAGGCACTCAGAAATTTTTCTTACAGAATTATTTGTGATGGATCAAGTATTTGAACATTTCTTCATCCAGGCAACACTGTTTAGAACACATCAAATAAGCAGAGCATGTAGAAGATAATTCTCTCTTGGTTTACCACACTGAAATACACCCTGATCCGATACGGAATATAACCACACATATACTGAATTTGGTTTGTAATGAACTTTCTTTGGGGTTTACATGTGTACATGAAGTACAGGGGAAAAGACTTCAAATGGGAAAATTCTAACTAAAGTAACAAGCAATGGACATGTAAGTTTTTGTGAGCTGTTTCTGTCTGTGTGGCATCCTCACACAAAGTATCAATGCCAAAAGTAAATGGAATTAAGAGAGTATTGTTAGGATATGTCATGGTTTAAACACAGCCGGTAACTCAGCACCAAGCAGCCTCTCGCTCACTTCCACCCCAGCTCCTGGAGGGATGAGGAGGAGAATCAAAAGAATGCAAAACCCACCGGCTGAGATAAGAACAGTCCAGTAACCAAGGTACAATACAAAACCATTACTGCTACCACCAATAATAATAATTATAAGGGAAATACAAGGGGAGAGAATACAACCGCTCACCACCCCGCCAACCGATACCCAGCCTGACTCCAGCAGTGATCTAGCCCTTCCAGGTAACTGCCCTCAGTTTCTATACTTGGCATGACGTCCTGTGGTATGGAATATCTCTGGCTAGTTTGTGTCAGGTATCCTGTCTCTGCTCCCTCCCGGCTTCCTGCGGCCCTGCTCACTGGCAGAGCATGAGACTGAAAAGTCTGGTGGTTTTAATCAAAAAGTAGTAATTACTAACTGAAAATTTAAGACCAACAGGTAGTATTGCGCAGACAAGGAATTCAGAAAATATTTAGTGTGCAACAAGTGAAGATAAGCTACTGCTTGTACTTTATTACAAGCAGGTGAAAAAACCCTTACTAGGTAAAAGATCTGCTCTATCCCAGGTAACAAAAACCTCACACTGCTTTTCTTAATAAAACAAAGAGGCTACTTGCTCCAGTGACTAACATTTAGCAGTATTTTTACACTACCTGCATCTTTTATTTAGCTGTCACTTCCAAGTCAAACAAACAAAGGTACTCAAACACTGCCAACAAATGGTACACATTGTATTCACAGACAATTAAAACTGTATGTGTGATGTTATCCTGGTGTATCTATGCTTGTCTGTGTTTACATCTTGGTAAATCTGTCATTATTCTAGTCTGTCATTATTCCTTTAGGTAAACAGGTCTGTATCACTGGCATCCTGAAAATAAGTAGACTGTTGCATGGAGAATGAGATTATGAGCAGAAAAATAACACTCACTGCAAGTGCTAAATTCGATTGAAAAGTGCCAGTTCAGTGCCTTCTAGCAGATACAGCCCATACACCACTGCTCTGGGATTTTTTTCAGCCTGTGGTGTTCTTTGCCAGGGTCATGTTTCCTTCTCTGCTTTTCTGCTCGTCTGAACCACTGCATTAAATAAGGGAAAGACTTTTCACAGTACTTTATAGGAGATATATCTGGTTAGAAATCCAAGCCCACGGAAAAAGGACACCCAAACTCCATCTCCTAAAACTGCTTGGGAAGCAATTCTGATTTTGGAGAGGGGACAAGGAGAAAGAAATTATCATATAGGAAATGTTTATATTGGTGGCTTTTAGTTTGGAATGGATTATGGATCTTCTTTTTTGGTTGTTTTTTATGAACTGTTGTAAACTCCCAGAGAAATTAGACACTATTCCTATCATTTCATCAAAACAACAGCCCAGAATACAGCTTCAGTGGAAAGTTTTTGATCAGGCTTACTTGCCCAAGGAATAAAGACGAGAGCAGAAGGTAAAACAAACACATGTTTCTTTTCAGGATACTGTAAGAATTTCGTGAGGAAAGAAGAATTTTGTACAGATAAATCCCCACGCTGTTCAAACAGCATGCAGTACCAGTTCCAGATAATTCAGGAGTTTGCAAACGGCTGCTGTTGCAGCTGAAGCTCTGCTCAACCTGAGATTATCATGGGGAACTGAAACAAAATCTCATTCTGCTCAGCCTGACAGATACAAACCTACTGCTGGGGCAGTTCTGAGAAGTAAAACTGCTTCAAAGAGGTACGCTCACCATCCACAGTTACAAAGCAATCTTCTATCTACTGCAAAAAGTAGGAAGAAGACACAATATTGAAATATATGGGTCTGTAAGAGCTCTTCAGTAGTCTGTGAACTTTGTGTTACAACAGCAAAGTAGCTCTCCATTAAATGATGGGCTGAAACCTTTGGGGGAAAAAAACAACTTTAGCTATACTGAAAATAATAAACTTACAGGGTCTTAGACGCACAGTTCCTATTGACTTTCAATTCTTAATCTTTTCTAACAAAAGCTTTTTTCCTCACGGAATTTTCTAGTTAAGCTATTTAATCAAATTTATTTTCTACATCTTTTTAAAGAAAAGTTGCAATAAAAGTTAAAACAAGCAGACAAAACCAACAACAAAACTCCTTTACTCATTTCTTTTCATTACTGTGGGTCCTTCTGGTAGTAACTTTCTGAGCCCTTATGACTGTTTTCTTCCAAAGATCTTTGATCCCTTAGGATACTGCCATGCAGACAAGATGAGTAGTTAAAGCCACAGGGAGATTAAATGGACTGTACACTCTTTTCATTCAGAGGTGCTTAAACTGCTTCAGACGGCCTTGCCTAAGCTGAAGAATTATTGCAAGAAAATCCCATCACTACCAAAGCTATTTCAGCTTCCGTAGAATCTGCATTGCTTTGAATTCCAGAGTAGATTGCTTTCAAGCATATGTGATCGTATCCTATGTTAGCATCTGTATTTGCTCATTGTGAAATGTCCTTTAGCATGAACAATAGTTCTTAGTCTCTCCAAATCCTATAAGCAAACTTTACCCAGTTTTCTGTGCTTTTAAAGAACAGCTCTGTTTTTCTTCTAAACAGGTGTAGTAAACCGCTTTTCAATACTGGTATTTAAACTGACCCTTCCAGAGAGACAACAAATACACTGCCTCATTGACAAAGGGGACTGTTGTGCGAATCATCTACCCTTTCTTTTATAGACTTTGTATACAATTGACTCAGCAACACATTTAGACTTGGTTCATACTCAGAGCTGTAAGATAACTTGTATTTTAAATTAAAGTCGGGATTTTCAAGCTTCTTTTTAACCTCAATGAGGGAAAACTGATCTCTTTTTGCTTCTTCCAGATGTGCCACGAGCATGATGCACAGGTCAGTTTTGTAGTCTGCTCAAGGGATATATGAAAAAGTGATATCTAAGCTTTTGAATTAGTATTTGCAATACTAGTTTCTCACTGCATAAGGTACTAATGGCAAAAATCCCAATGAACTCGATGGGCATTTCCCAGTGTATGTCCTTCACGTAAATAAGGGGTTTCTGGTACAAGCTTTTTTATCACTGAACTTTAAGACAGTGAAACATAAAAATGAAACTGTAAAGCAGTATAAAATAAATACACAACTTGAAAACAAAACTGCTATGTGCCTTGCAATAAAAAGAAAGCTACTGCTCTATGAAGCCCGGCTCGGTTCTGTGAAGAGGATGGGAAGGAACATTTTGCCTAACTCCCTAAGTAATTACACAGCTTTCATCCTAATTAAGCCAGCACAAAGACAACATTTTGATCCCTGATACTGGACTCTTATTACTCCGAGATGCTCTTCCTAAGAAAACTGGATGAGATGACATTAGAACTGGTCAAATATACTGAATATAAATCTGCTTTAATCTCAGTGCAACCCACGGAGCAGTTACAGATCACTGAGCCTAAGTGGTGTTTCAGGTTTTTTTCTTCCCCTCTCTTTTTCTCTTCACTGTCTGCCAGCATAATGGGCCCTTTTGCCTTTTATGTTATATTGCTGTGTTATATGCATTTTCTACTTCACACAGAGAGAGCTGCCTAATTAGGAAGACCAGAGTGAGCTTCTAAAGTATTGCTCTTTAATACTGTTAGTTTATCTGTTAATTAATGTGCTACTCTTTCCAATCTAATTAGATTTTTTTTTTTACTGCAGAGATAAGTCACTGAAGTCATTAGAAAGAAATACAGAAGGAGGAGGTTGGTGGGAAGCTCAGAGATATTTATTGTTAGAATTTGTTATGTGTGATGTACATAGATTTGTTACCGTCTCCTCTTCTTTCACCCGTGCCCACAAACTTAATCAGGCTTTTGTCAAGAAGGATGTAGTTCGCTTCCCATAAATAATTCTTATTCCTGTCAGCGAGCTGCGTCTCTTCTCTATCTCCACCTCTGGCATGCCCCATCTTTTTCTTTTCCTGCTTGTTCCTCAATGGTAATAGCAAGGCTAACTCTTTTTACGTGTTTGCACTGAGCTTTGTTACCAGCAACCCTTGCCAAGAATGATATTATTTTAATAACTTTTATAGAGTTAAGTAATGAATTATATCAAATGTTTAACAGCATGGTGGCAAAAACAGGATGGCAAGCAAGTGGCACCACAGTCTTGTTGCATTTTTGGTAGCTTATGCTGATGAAATACACTAAGAAATTGTGCTTTATTTTTTCTAGAAGTTTTTTTGTGCTCACTGTTGCCCACTAAGAGAGCTGCTATTTTATAAAACTGAGGATTTCTAAGTACAACACCTACTTTTGCAGTATGATTTCTGATTAAAAACCACTTTAAAGTTTAAGGAAACATAAGTAAAAGTGACAGAAACCCAGAGGTAATCTCCAGCCTTCTGTAAAATCTAAACTACGACACCAAACACCCTAGTTTCTTGGTGCCATAGAAACAGAGAAAAGGTGATTTTGTTTTTAATTTTATTTTGTAATTACATATGGAAGTCTTTATTTTGAATTTTCACTCTGGTAACGTGGACTTGTGAAGTCAGATCTAACTCATCTCTCATGTTCTGACTATAGAAACAAAAGTGCTTCTTGTCTAACTGAAAATTATGTGCTTCACTTGAACATATTTTCTATCTTCAAGGGTGGCACGTAGCTTATTACAGAAACATACTCAAAACATAACACCAATACTAGTAAGAGAGAAAATGTCTCCTCAACACGTCTGAAATGTGAGATTTCTGAAGCCTGGAAGAAAATTTATTCTCATCTAGGTTGTTTTAATGGAAATGGTCTGGTGAGAGATAAATCTGTTTATTCATCATCTGAAGTCTGGGTTTTTAATAGTACTGCAAATCCTGAGAAGCCGGAATGACACTTAGGAGGACTGTCAAAATTATGAAGACATACTCCCATCTATAACCTTGAGAAAATACGAATCTTTAGATGCCTGTATGCTTTGGAGATATAGCCCTAAGTACTCTGATGTAAAAAATTCCAAGAACCATACAAACCAGTTTACCTTCCTCTAAAATAAATATTGCCAGCAAAGAGAACGATCACAACAATTCCTCCAATAAACAACAAGACGTCTCTAACCCTCAGATCAAGTGCCTCAAATTGGAAAGGAAAACCATGCACTTTGCAATCTGATGTGGTCATTAACAGATACAGGTTCATGATGGGCGTAGCACATTTAGAAGCAGGAAAATTACAGACATTACTCTGTACATCTAGTCCTGTCACTTTACCTCTATCAGTTAAAGATTTATGGCTATCCTAAAAATACTGGCCCGAGATAACTTCCTCAGAGCCATTACATTAAAGTTACCTTGTTGTCCCAGGAAGAAAGCTATTGTACTGCAGAAAAGTTTTTCATGTTGGGAACCATGCTAAAACTCCCAGTATTAGCAAATTTACTTCCATTCAGTGACAGCTGTAGGTCTGTCAAAACCTACCGAATTTCTCACGGGAAGAGTTTTCCTGGGATACTCCGATCACATTTGTGATTTTAGCATTGCATAGATGCCCTTTTTCGATTCTTCCCACATTCTTTGGTTGCCAGTTTCCATCACAACCTCACTATCTGACAATCACAGAATCATAAAATCCTAGAATGGTTTGGGTTGGAAGGGACCTTAAAAGCTCATCCAGCTCCAAATCCCCACCATGGGCAGTGATACCTTCCACTAGACCAGCTTGCTCCAAGCCCCTTCCAACCTGGCAATAAAAGGTTGAGGTGTTAATCCAATTCTAAGTCCCACCTTTGTGGTCAATACCTGAATAAGGCTTATGTATGGGCTGCTGGCATAGGCCAAATGCTGTTAGGTGGGAAGCAGGCAGCAAGCAAACCTCCAAAGGATGACAAAAAATTATCCTGTGTTCCAGCATTGTGCCCATCCTTCACTCATTTTGCAGGACGCTGGGGCATGTTTCTCCTTTCCCACTTACTCTCACACGTACCTAACACCCGTTTCTTTGTTTCTCTTGTGTACATGGAGTCATGCAAACGCATTCTATGGAAATCTGGTACGCGCCTTAGGAACATACCTTAGAGACAGAAATATGGACCACTGAGTCATACCACAACACCCACTAAATCAGAGACAAAGTTGGCTGTCTCGAACTGTCGAATGTACCCTTATTTGTTGCAAAACCTACAGTGAGAGGATGATCTGAGTCCCTTTCTAACTCCTCCAATTCAGTAGAAAGATGCTATATCCTTACAAAGGTAAACAATATGGATCCATTCACGCATTTAAGCATTTCTATCACAAAAGTACAAATTATTATCTGAGTGCTTTTCAGAAATGAGTATACCAAGACTGGTGGCCCTACAGTAATTTTTCAGAATGCTTGTAACATGCAATAGAAATGACACTTTGCTGAAACATTTTATAGCATTATTAAACTATCTGTCTCTATTAAATTTGATCATTCCTCCTGAAAAAAAACCATCAAAACCATCTTAATGGAATATTTGCATTTGGTTCATAGAGTATTCTACTGCTAGATTCACAAGCCAGGAGGTACTCTGCAAGGTTTTTTAAATATATGCTGTCAACACTGTTTGAAAATAATTCTAACCTATGATGACATTCAAAATAGATGACTGACAAACAAGACATTCATTATTAGAATAAGCTTACTATTAGATTAGAAAGTAATAAATGCATAATAAATTCATTCTGACTTACGTATCATATATTAATCCATCATAGCAGCATGAACAGACCTTTAATTTCATTATCAGTTCAGGGTTCATATCAGAAATAGGCTTTCATAGAAAATTCAGATTAAAAGAAGCTCCTATAACTTCGAAATCTTCCAAAACTATCGGTATGACTACAGCAGATCTGATGTTCCAGCCAGCAAGGCTGAAGCTGGCCTCTTTCAGAAGCAGTTTCCACCTCCCTTCCCACTTCTTGAGAGGTAGGTAAGTGATTCATAACCATTAGGATGGCTGAAGTGAAAGTTTTCTTTTTTTAATCTCTGTACAGGGTCTAGCTGGGATGAAAACAAATGTAACCCTCTCCAGAACAGCCCATATGGTACTGTGCTCCACAACTGTGGCTGAGACAGTGTTAACACACCAATGTCTTAGCTGCAACTAACAGGGTTTGTATGGCATCAGGACTCGCTCTCCATGTAGCTCCAACCCCAATGTCAGTGAGCTGGGGGTAGACAAAAGTTTAGGGGGGAACACAGCCGAGACAGCTGATCTAAACTGACCACAGGAATATTCCATATCAAACAACATCATGCTCAGCAATGAAAACCCAGGGAAAGAAGGAAGGGTTGACGTTTATGGTTATGGCATTTGGCTTTCCAAGTAACCACTAAGCAAGCCAGGAAGCAGCTGGACATCTGCCTGCCAATGGGAAGTAGTGAATGGATTTCCCTTTTTGCTTCGCTTACATGTGCAGCTTTTGCTCTTCTTATTAAACTGTCATGACCTCAGCCCACAAGTCTTCTCACCACCCTTACATTCTTCTCACCACCCCTGATGAGAGGGAAGTCAGCAAAAGGCAGTGTGGGTATACCCATCAAAACCAACAGTGCCAAACAACCTTCAGTTTTATAGTGCACCTACTTCTGGGAAAACCTTCTAAACTATGTTATGAGCAATCTGGCAGTTATCTTTTTGAGGATTTAAGCCAAATTTAAAAGAAATAATAATCAAATGGAAACAATCATAATCGGTTCAGGGTTCTTAGAATAAGATTTGATTAGAAACTGATTTCCACAAAAGTCAGAATAAACACATGAGAATGAATACCTGCTTCAAGGCTCCTCAAAAAACTATGCCCCTACAACAGAGCAGAAATCTTCCCAAGGAGGGAGCATGACACCTTATGAACAGCCTTCACCATTTCTAATAGTACCTACTTTTCTTTGATGCTTTCCAGAGCTATTCCTGACAGTCTAAGGCTCTGACCTCTGATGGGCTCATACTCCTTTAAGGCCTGTAGTCCAAATTTAAAGGGGTTCATACCAGATAATCTCAACTCATGACTCCATATACTTTCTTTCTGTCAGACTTATACCTTAGGGAGATCCTCTGCAACTTTAACAAGATGAGCTAGAGGAGAGGAATACCAAATATATACCGGCAAACATGTATGAATGGGCTATTACCTCTTCTCAAAGTCCTGTGCAGAAATAGTATTTCACAAATGTACCTATTCACCTCGGAACAGTAGGAAACACTATTTCTGATAACTATAAGCAATTGAAAAAACATGCATTTCATTCCACTGGCCGCATTAAGGATATATATATAGATATATATATACATATATGCAACTGCACCTGAGCTGATACTCAAGAAAGCAGATATAAGGGGAGGTCTTCATCATGTCTTAAATGCCTTTTTTCATCAGGCTGCAGCAAGAGCCTGGGACTTCTCCCTGCCTTTCTAATGAATAACAAAGACACCTTACTACAACCAGATGTCAAGTTTAGAATTTAAATACTGAAAGAAAGGTATCCTCTGCAACATGCTGAAAAGAAAACCACCTCACATACTCCTCCTGTTGCCGTTTTAATTTTAAGCTCTTCCTTTGTCTAGTTTACAGGAAACAAAATTCTTATGCTCAGAAAAAAATAACTACCATCACCACTAAGCTATTAGACAAGACTAAATCGTGTAATTGATGTATTCTTCTTTGAATACATTGATCCCAGTACAACACTTGCTGGCTGATCTATAGTTTATAAATTATGTCTTTAGCCTTATTGTTCGAAATCCTACTAATTTCTTGCTCTTGAGCCTAAAGAAAACATGCTGATAGTCATTCAGACTCCAGTTGATAATACCTGGGACCAGAGAACTTGTTGGTTTTTTTTAATAGCTTGTTGCTTTAATACATGTGTCTTTCTTTGGCAAAGTCAGTATCTAACACTAGTATTTTTTATCAGAAGCATTCGGCTATGTTTGCAAATCAAACATCAAAATAGTTTTTCCTGCTTGTCTCTTTCTTAGGCTTTTATAACCATACACCATTTGACAGTCTACAGTATAAATGTTCCTGAACACATAAATGAAAACAAAATACAGTACAATGAATACGTCAACCACCAGCCTGCTGAAATACTGAAGGCAGAGTGAAGCTCTTACTACTGAGAGACTGCAGATGTACTGTACCTGATGGGTGGGCAAGCCTTCAGTACCAGGTAACACTCAGGTACTGCTGTGGGAAGGTTTGTCTGACTGTTGGCTAAATGGATGAGAAGAAACATGTGCGTTCTGAAAACATTCTGCTTTTTAAACACACCTCTCATGGCCTTTTCTCAGAAGACAGTTTCACCTTGTGCCTAAGTTCCTCTCCACTTTGTCAGAGGGTTGAAGCCCATCCTGTTCAGCTGTTCTCCCTCTGCCTTTTTGTTTCAGCACAACCACAAAGACAAAACTGACGAGTATTTTCTGACACAAGCCAGTAACACAGTTTTCTTCTGAGTATCTCAGTTCTCCTTACACACCTTCCTGCATTAGATGTATATTGTTTCATTTTCTTTGTAAAATCCAAATTACTATAGGACAACTTCCAAATGACTGTGATGGTGTTTCACTAAGAAAAATATCTTAAGAGTATAGATATTGCTATTACCATTGGAAATACAGTAATAAATCTCAAATATGAACCTGATATGACTAGTACTGAGCTGCTAGAAAAGAAGTAAGCCTTTTTATAAACAGGTTTTTCCTGATTACACAGTGCACACAGTTGAAGGATGATGTTATTCTTATGGCAAAGGTAAACAGAGAAGATCTCATGCCTGTTCAAACTGCAGCATATGTTATTTCTTGAGGGTTTTTTCCCTAACATATATCCATTCTTCTGGTGAACTCTAACAAATGACAAGTCAATTTATGTTATTTTTAATGTAATGTAACTGAATTAACTCAGTATAAATTTCAAGAAAACAGATCTCTGGTTACTGTCAGAAATTCTTTGTGCTTTGAAATTTCATTCATGGCAATAAAAAGGAATATTTTAAAATACTCCCCCTTCACTACACAATACACAGAAATACAGTTATATACTTGAATTCTGATTCTTACTCTGTGATAAATTTCAAGGGTTTAGAAATGTTCCATTCACTTTTTGTGTGCAGATGGTGAACTTCACCGTGTTCAAAACCAGCTGACACTTGCCTAGGCTCTGTGATAATGAGGAGACCAGAAACTTGGCTGTCGTTTGCTTTGCTCTTTACAGTCCCCTTGATAGAGACCAGAAGCACATGGAGCCTGGGAGCCCTGGCTCTTTCAAGACACTTGTGCTCCCAGAACTTTTTTGGTAGTAGATATGGACAAGATGCAAATCTAATGGAGGTACGTACTTTAATGGAAGAACATCCTGTGAGAAACATTCTTTTTGTATATAAATGGGTAATTATGCTCTTTTTACCAAATATTATCAAATATACATTTACGCTTCAAATAAGAATGTTACTTGGTTTTCCATATATAGCTAAATAAGTCAGCAGAAGCTCATAAATCCTGCTAACCACGCTCATGAAGCTCTTCCAAACAAAGGTATAAGATACGATCCTTAAATGATCATTTTTTCATAATTAATGTTATACACATTTTAGATAAATACTATTTGCAGACTGTGCTGATTTATCTGTTTCAGCTGAGCACAGAATTGCATTTGAGTCTATTGGAATCTGCATCTTGATGATTAAGTAGAAAATTATTACTGTTTTATTGTTAGTTGTACAAAACTTGAGTCTTTTGAAAAATCTGAAGGTGGAACATCAGGATCCCCATGAAACAAAAAGGATATTTCCTTACAGGCATAGTCAGTAAAAATAAATTCCGCAGAACAGAATAATTCCTGCAAAATAAACACAAACTCTCAGAAAACTCCTCTAAGGGAATCAGAATGCTTTTGTGCATAATTATTCCATGACAGAGATGAATTACTAACTTAGTGCAGCAAGGGGACAATAAAATAGTACTAGATGGAAATGTGGAACTGATTTAATAGCGTATTTTGCTAGTAATGCTCAATACTACTTAGGATTTTTCAGAGAATCTACTGGCTTAATGTTAAATGTAGCTGTTCTGACCCATATTAGCTATTTTTGTGCTTCTTCCAGCTACCTATCTTCATGACCAGAAATTTAAGTATCCTTTCAAAAATCTGAGTGCACTAAAAATTGAATTAGAAAAGTAGAAATGGTACCAAGGAAGTGCAATAAACCACATGCAAAAGTTTCGCTTGCGTGAAACAATTGTGTCACCCAGAGAAAGTGCTGAAGGCTGTGGTGAGGTGGTACATGTTTAATTATCACTATGAGCAAGCTGCAGTGGATAGATGTAAAGGGACCAAAGACTCTTTAGCTTATCCAATACACCACTGAAATTCTGCCAAGAATGCCTCCTGTGACAGAAAATACTTCATTATGAATTCTAGCCTCTGTCTTGATGTAAGGGAAATTAATGGAAATTTGGTCTTACTAGGAAATGCTGAACAAGTCTCTTCATTAACATCTAATTCATAGCTCCTGAATAGAAATAGAAAAGAACATGAGTATGATTAGATACACAGATGCAAGAAAACAGAGAAGAAAACACAAGTTGCTCCAAATTTAACCTATTGTGTCAAGAAATTGCAGATCATTTGAAATGAAAACCAACTGATACATGTACCTAATGAACCGTATGAGACAAAGAACTTCAAAATTCTTTAAAAAAACAAAGTTTAAGTATTTCTTTTCAGGAGCACTGTGATGCTGTGTTAAAAGCACATTTTTAAGTGGCACAGTACTTAAAGCTGATTTGGTTCATATTATTTGCTTTTGTACAGAAAATGTTTGGAAGCCTAAGAACTAAACTACTATTCCTTAGTGGTGGTTTGTACAAGGCCACCAGCATTCCTCTTTCCCCAAGAGTTTCAATATTTAAGTTTTATTTACACCTATAAAAAGTGGAGTATTTTCAGTATTTTGTGCTCTACTCATGTTGGAATGGTAACCTTGCAGGAGCCAAGATGGTCATTTGGTCCAGAGACCAGCTCTGAGAAAGCGCTGATCACTCTGAAAAAGAGACATATCTGGTGGGTACTGCTAAAGCATTATCACTGCTGTTTCCCTTACACAAAGACAGCCAGACAATATAATCATGGAATCCTATTCTAATAGGTCCGTAACTACTGCTTCTGGCTTCATGGTCAAAGCATATGACAGTACGTTATACAGTAACATGAAAAGCCATGCTGGTATCAGCTTAAGTAGCAGGATAAAGTTTGTTGAAAAGAAAAACAGAAGTAGAGAGGGAGAAGAGGAACAAGGGAATGTTATATACAAAGCTTTAAAGAAGGAATTACAGAAAAAAACAATGTAGTAACTTCAGTCAGATGGGAGAAAGTAATGCAGCTTTATACATGTCAAAATTTAATGCAGATGATGCGCAGCTGGTTTTATAACCCCACTGAACATTAAATTGCACTAGTACTAATATTGTCCCTACTTTGAAGGTTCCTTCAGCAAAGCAAAACTCTATCCCTGTAAGTCACAAATGGTCACTGGAGTCAAGCCTAACATGGAAAGGTTGTCAAGTATTTAAAGGTACACCTCTCGCACACTAGCTAAGCATGCATCAAAGCTTGGCTATTTTCAGTCCCAGCAACTTTACAGAACAGGTAACTGGACATCAGCCTGCCAACACAACACTATCCCAGAACAAGAGCTCATCCATACAGCCCCTACTGCCAGTGCTAATGCACTTCTGGAAAGCATTTAATCTTGTTTCAGTTGAGACACAAGAGTATGCTCTAAAACTGTTGTGACTACTGAGTTTACTTTTAAGACTAAACAACAAACCACCCACTTTTTTATCTGTTTTAGTTATAGTTACCCAGGTTTGTATGGATAGCAAATGGCATGCAGTAATTGTTAATATGTTGTCATTATGACAATATTGTTACGTATTTTCAGCTTTTGAGCACTAAGCAGGTAAAAAAGATTCACCCCACTGTGTTATTCTAGATTACATTTTATTAATAACAGCTTGATTCAAGAGGTTTACTGCAATGACTGTGAAAAAATCACTTATTCCTTTGCTTTACTTCTGAAGTTGTGTTTATTCGGGGGTCATGACTTTTTTCCCCCCACCTTTCACAAGAATGAAGTCACAGTGTCCAAGTGGTAGACTAAAATATCACTCTCACTATATTCTGCTCAGAAACACTTGGGCAAAGTATCTCTCAGATTGAAAATGCCTGCAGAACTTGGGGTTTGTGCCTTTTTTTCCTGTTTGTTGCTAAATCTCTCCTGAACACTAGTACAAAAATTAGTCACTACTCTTTTAAAGCAAACAATACACTCCTGTAAACGTTTAAAAAATGACATAAACTTTTTCTTTCCAAATTAGGAGTGTACTCTCCTCATAGTAAATGGTCACAGCTTGTTTTAGCTATGACCATTAGCTATTTTAGCAGGAAGCTTAAAAGCACAGTACAGTATTTTTCCTCATAAAAGGCAATTTTTTTTCTCCATCCTATATTACCCATCAGCAGAAAAAAGTATTAATATCTGTGGTGTCTGTAAACACTGAAAAATGCAGGATGGAAATAAATGACAGATTTATAATTTTTTTATCTGTCAGAAGTCGAGTCAGTGTTTGTAAGTTTGGATAAAAAATACACAAATCCAAATGCTTATTTATAAGATTCAGAAACTTCAATTTTATTTTTTTTATTATAGAGTTCAATTTAATGTAGAGTAAGGTGTTTGTAAGAGATATACAATCTATGAAGTGACATCTGAACAACTGATTTACTGTTTAAAAAAACCCAGAAAGATTGGGAAAGGTGAACACTTTAAATCTTTGAAGACAAGAGAAATTCAGGTCATTTTGTTCCGTAAGATGGTTCACAGAAGTATGAAAAATCTTGAAAGACAAAAGACTGAAATAAATCTAAGCACAAAAGTAGCAAGCTGAATGAATACCATGTCTGACAAAGAGACAGGGCTGGAGACTGAAAATCAATGGATCTGAAGACAGAGATCAGAAATTGGGCTTTACTTGATGGACAAGACGATGAAGGACTCACATCACCTTTCCTTTTGGAACCCAAGATTTAATACAGATGCCAGAGGGAAAAGAAAGAACAACCTTTATTGTAAAACTATGCATTCATGCATGTCCCCTGGCTCAAACTTCAGTGTTATCCCCCGAACCTGCTTTACCACCACCGGTTGATTTGTCCTGTCCCTGAATGGCTATGAAGCATATGGTCACAGACAGACCAAGAAAGGAGCCTGTTGCCCCTGTCACTACTCCTGCTTGTGGCTGGGTTTGGACAGGTCTTAGTGACAGACTTACAGCTCTCTCTCTCTGCTCATCATGTTCCTTTGCCAGCTGAATTCTCCTTTCTTTTTCCTTTTTATTCCCCCTTTTTTTTTCTTTTTCTTTTTTACCCATCATTAAAAAATAATAATAATAAAAAAATCTTCTATCTGGAAATGACCATGTAATTTGCAAGGAGTAAGAAAGTAGTCTATAAAGTGTCTGCAGCAACACCATGCTGGCGGAGGTTTGCTTGGTCAAGACATCAGTTGACAGAATCAACCATATGTACATGCAGGTAATGTATTTACTTTTAAAGTAACTTCTGGTGGAATAATTTTTGGCTTTACTGATCCTATGCTTTGGTTTGATAGCCTATTGTAATATTTTATTAAGCTGATAGTACTCTTCCTTGTTGATATTATCCATTACAAAAGTTCACTAAAAATGATAATGTCTTCAGATAAAACAGGCTCAGTAGCAGCCTCTTCAGACAGTATCTGAACAGAAATTCCTGTGCTTATTTCACAAGAGTCAATGCAGTTTACAACTAGATAATACCAATTACTTAATCAAATGCTCATGCTCAGAAGAAAATGCCTGAAAGCTGACAGTAACAGATTCACACTTTGAAAAGCAAAGATACAAAAAAGAGAACAAAAATACATCCTATGCCAACCTTCCCAAACAGCTGAGTTGTATGGGCTCTACCCCTGAGCGATGCAACCCATCAGAACACATGTATGGCATTTAAAAAAATAAACTATGGTGATTTTCTCTACATGTCACAAGTTCTTTAGTTTGTGATTTTCAATCCTCTGTTTTCTACAAGCTGTGAACTACAGCTTTGCTATTGTCCCCCATACAATCAAGGGAAACTGCACCTCAATAAGAACAAGGAAAATTTCTTAGAAAGAAACTGATTTATAAATATTCCGTTACTACTGCTTTTGGTACTGATGGGTGAAAATTTTGCAGCAGGATGCTTTTTATCAGAACCTGCTGATTCTTTGACTTAAAACTGTCAGTACAAACAAGGAGAAAATACGAAGATAAATGGCATTAGAATCAGTTTATAAAATGTGCGACAAGTAGATAATAGATAGCTCATTTTACAGAAAAAGACCATTAATTGTTGAGATATTCTGTTCCTTATCTTTTAAAACCAAATACAATCATGCTATTCTTTTCCAACTTTGAAGAAGAAAGGTAAAATGACAAGAAGTTGAAAAACTGGGATTGAAATGTCTAATTGGCTCTTCTCACACAACTGGGCATGAAACATTTCAAAACTATCAGAAATTATTAGGAAAGGAAAATAACTTTCCTTTCAGCCTATCCTAATATTATTTCAGAGAGCTGCCTTTCCAAGGTTCAAGTGAATTTAAATTAGTCAAAGTATCTTCTCTTCAGCTCACATGAGGAGTTCCATTGGAAACACACACACTGGTACACCCAAATACTGGAATAATACTCACTTTATCCCTCCACTAACATAAATAAAACTTAAAAGTACATGGCAAAGATAGTTAAGATCTCTCCTGGGTGAAACATCCTGGAGGTATGTGCTTTCCTAGCTTGAGAAAGTTTCTCTTTACAGCAGGGATGTTCTAAAAGGAAGAGTTAGGTTTATTCACGAATATTCAATTCCTGGATTATGACAGAAGATCAATTGTTCAAATCCCCCTACTTTATCTGCGGAAAAGACAGTACTACAGAGATATTTCATTAGATATTTCATTCACTGTGTCTGCAGCTCTCCTAAGACATAGCTGACAAACTCAGGGTCAGAATTTAGGTGAAATAATGCAAAATTCAAGGTTTTCAGTGGAATTGCCAAATAGCTTAGAGATGAGTTCAATTTGAAGACTCACATCTCACCTCCTGCAGCGCTGTATTAATCTACTGAGAATAAACCATCTCTCTAGTATATTCTTGCTTGCAGAAAAAGCAGTCTGCTTGATTTCATCTGAAAGTTCCTTCAACAGGCAAAAAATACAAAGATTTATTGCATGAAAATGTTGTAAGCATACACTATTGAACTAGCAGAAAGCCTGTGGTGTGAAACCACCAGGTCTTATTAGAAAGAAAAATTTCTAATAGACTTCTTTCTCCCCAGAATTACACTAGGTTACTGTGAACCTTCAACAGAGTGTGAAGCATGGTACTGTCTTCTTCCAGTTTACATACTAGGTGATTTGTACTACCTAGCTCAGGTTTACAGAGGCTTACTCAGTGCCTAGGCAATTATCCTGCTGGTTTGCTTCTAAAATGAATGCTGTATACAATTAATGTTTGTGATGAATTACATTACAACTAGTGAGGCCAAACATCCCCTTCTGAAGCTGCTACAAGTTATCTTAGTCTTAAATTGACCAAAGCCCTTTGTTGAGTTTTGACTGGGGAAATACGTTCCTGTAAGACTGATCCTGAAATTTATCATTTATCCTGAGCCTCACATTTCCAAAAAATATCTCAATTTAGGTGCCTTTACAATCATATATCCATATTTCAGAAAGAATGGTAGAGATACTGAGGAGTGCTCATATATTCCCAGCAGAATAGCTGACTATATGAATAGCTCAACTGATACCACTCTAATGCTTTTCCACAGGTGAGAACCGCCAGATAATTCATACTCTCAAGTGTCCACATATTCATTACGGAAGTGCATAAAATGAACTGTGCATTTCTGCTGATGTTCAAACTTCAGACAACAATCCTGAATGTCCCTTTTGTTTTTCACACTGTGATTATGAAAAATCAGACAAGCATGGACAGAAAGGAGGAAACTACACCCATTTAAACCAGTAAGAGAGCAGCTGTAGCAGAGACGTACGGAGAAAAGAACTGACAATGGAGGAGAGAGAAAAATCAGGCCAGCAAGACAAAGGTTCAGTGATAAACAGCTGAAACACAGTTTACTAGGTTCCTTTCAACTCTCCTAGTACAGCAGTCAATAAAAGGGAGGTACTGAAGATGCTTATTAAAACTATTGCCTCAGTTTAACTACCATTTACTGTAAAACATCCATAAGCTAAATGAATGTATGGCAACCGTATGAGACAGCAAGTGAGAGATGGGCAGTTAGTGCCAATAGCATGTCACTCGCAAGGCTCATTTTTACCTTAGAAAAACATTATTATGAAGTGTTACATTTGTTATTTCCCATCAGCAATTTTGATCATTTAATATATGCATTTTCGTAGACAACACTAACATTACCTCTGGCAGAAAGGAAGTCAGTGTGTACTCATATCAAGACTTAATCTGCTATTTTGCTTAAAACAAAAAGTAAAAACCGCATCATCTTCACCTCAAGTTTAGGGAAAAAGAAGAATGCACCGAACTGAGCCTGGAAGTAACTTCATCCTTAACATAAGCTTTATTCCAGACATACAAGAAAACAAGTATCAGTGAAGCCCTTCAGGTTCCAACTCAGTGGCACAGAACCAAGACCTATAGTTTGAAATCTGCCAAAGCTTTTTGTTTCATGAGAGAAAACCCACCTGATTTCTCTAGTAAGTCATCATAGACAAATGGATCAATCATCACTTACAGGAGTGCAAGAAAATAATGCTGGGCAAAAACACCATGAGTGTTCATTTAGGCAGAAAAAGTTAAAAGGCAAGACTACCGTGATTTCACGGAAGCTTTTGACTGTATTTACCTGAATGCCATCACCCTTACTTAGTGAAAAAGCACACTGTAACTTCTGGTTTCTACTTTATCAGATGTTTATGGATCTTAAGGATACTTTTTAAATCTCCAGACCAGTGTTTGGAAGACCCTTTCTGTGGGCTGTCTGGGCAGTTAATGGAAAACCTATTAAGAGATGCTAGTCTGTTCTTTTTCACAAGAGCCAGACCTGACTTAAATAAACCTTAACCAAAGTCTGCAAGAGTTTATCGTGTTTGGTCATACATTCTATTTGCTCAAATTTTGCTCTGTTCCACAGGAAAAAGATGTAAAGAGCTTCTTTGAACAAGTCAGCCACACACGCTTCCTTCTAGTGAAGGAAATGCTGAATAACCTTACAAATGTTCAAGCACAACTGAAAACTGCCTGAAAATACAACTGAAGAAGCTGGTGGGGCATGTATTCATACAGAACGTACCTGGTTTTCTCTGACTGATTATACATTCATTGCCAGCTAACAAATGAACCTGCAAAGCCGTGGTGCTTGAGAATATCTAACAGAAACCTCATTACAACTATAAACGGAAAAATAATGGACTTTTTCATTTGCTTTCAGTTTCAAAAAGTTGAAAGAAAAAATAATCATATTGCATCAGGTTAAAACAAGGTGAAGGACAAAACATAAGATTTTTTTCTTTTTAATAAAAACTTAAGTCAAATCTTTCTGAAATATTCCATTTAGGAAAAAAGAGTTGAAATTAAGCAATAAGGTATTTGGAAATACCTTTCTTCTGTTTCAGCCCTACTCTTCTCATGTTAGAATAAAGTTTATAAATGCCATGTATAAACACTACATCTTAAAATAAATGAACAAACAAATGCAGGAAAGGAGAGGTTTTAAATATTAAGCAGTACCTACTACCAAAATAAAACCCATATTTGTTAATGATAACAACCAAAGGTAATGAATGGGCTAAAGCCTCTTCCCCCTTATCATGCCAGAATATATGAAGATGTAGGAACAATCACAACCATCGTCTTCTGGAGAGGGGATGGAGGAAAACAATCCATACTGAGAATCCTTATAAAAAAAGCGCTTTCAGTCTGAAATTGCAAAACCGTACTGACCATGACCTGAGAATATACAGGGGATAAAAGGCATCCACTTTCATTAACCTTAAGGAAAAAAATACCTCCTACATGGCAAAAGCTACAAAGTATGCTAACAGAGAAGCAAGCTTACAAATAGAGCACATATTCAAACAGATCTTTAAAGTTTGCAAAGAAAAGTTCAACAGTTCATTTCCCTCACTCTCCATAGTTCAGATGTGAGTATTCAGCCATGTGCCTTATAATGTCAGAAAGAGAATATCAAGCTATGTCTATAAAAAAATGCTGAAATCTAAGAGAAATGGGGAAACAAAGTTGGATGTTTAGCAGAATTGTTAACTATCCCATCCACTGTCAGAAGCAAAGCTACCCCAAATTATTGTTTCAGCTGTGTGTTTCCCCCACATTAAAATCCCTGTATATTCAAAGCATAGTTACTCACAGCAACTCAATAAAACTGCTAGGAATATAACATGATTTCATAAAATATACACTTAAAAATGGTTCTTCCTTTCTGCCAGATGATATTTTTATGCAGTTCCATTATTTGGATGGTCAGAAAAGTCTGCACATCTATTGTAAGGAATGAAATATCATAAGAGGAGGCAGGAATTTCTTTAAGCAGATGACTGGACTGCATTAGTGTCTTCACCATTTAGGTGAATCTTCACATAAGTACCAAAAAGTGTACTAGCAGAAATAGGTATGTGTACATACCTATACCTAGCAGAAATAGGTACGTGTACATTTATATACACATAGTACTTTATTCACCACAGGATGTTCCAATAGAAATCATGACACTTTAAGGCTCTCTGGCTCATGCTATTTTATTGGTTTTTTTTTTTTTTAATCTATGTTGGTGAAACAAAATGTCCAGGGTTTACATTGAATCTGGCCAAATGAAACTTACTCATGTCCCACAAAAGGGAAGTAACAGCAGCTTTCTCATCTATTTTAAGTAGTCCCTTTAATGTCTGGATGCAGTAAATGGTTTTGGACAGGACAGAGGTCTCTAAGTATGTATAGTGACTGCGTAAGACAGCACATGAGAGATGGACAATTAGTGCCAATAGCATGAAACAAAGTAAAGGCTATTTCAAATGAGGATCACACAAAAATTTTCTGACAGTAAGTATAGTTGAATGTGGAATTAACCACCAAAGGAAACAGTGGCCTAAGTCAATGTCACTGCAGGCAGGCAGGATTAACTACACCAACGATTACTGAAATGATTCTGTTCAGCCCATAGTTCTTAGCACTTCAACACTTCCTAATCGGTTCTCACAAACATTCACTTGGCTCATCCCTTAACAGCATGTGCAAACCCTATTTTGGTTCTTGTAACATGTTTACATGACCAAGGTCTTGTTCACTTTATTATCTGGAGAGTAAATGCTCTCAATACTAACATCCATTTTCATAAAACCCTGAGGAATGTGGTTACTATCTTTCTTTCTTTTCCCTCCCTTTCTGAAAAGATCAGTCACCAGTCAGGAAACTGAAACGGCAATATCTGACATAGCACAACACAAGTAGTATAACAAATAAGTGAAACAAACCGATCTGCAAACACGGCTCAGGTGACATTTGTTCAGTCCCACTGCTTCCTAAGGATTAGCAAACAGAGCTAGTCAATGAATGGAAACAGCTCAGTTACCAGCCATTCAAGGAGCTTTATCATTTTTTCTGCCACTTATTTGCTCCGAGTATATTGAGTATTTGCACAACTTCCTGCTGTTTACAAGTGATTTTTTTTCAACTATATCCTGTGCTTCACAAATGAACTGTCTGGAATTTGAGTATTCTTACCATCAGACACAAAACTGCATCAAAAAGATACAGACATACAGTTTAGATGCAGAAAATCAACACAGCCAGATATATAAACCCCTCTGTGAACAAAGGCATCAGTGAGTGCTTTCCGCTCACAGGATTTCAGCACCCAGAAGGCCTCTTAACGGTTCTCTTGAACAGCGTAGCCAAAGACTATGCTGTAGTATCACTATTGCCATTTTTGTAGCATTCATCTGCCACAGGACGGAGATTAAGGGAACTATTCATATGGCAATGATCCTGCAGGAGCTTATTATGATCTTCATGAATCAGTAGTAAAATGCGCTACACTGTACTTGTCATAGCCTCCAGATGCCATGTCTTTGCTGCCTGTCTCAAAAAATTCATAAAAGTGGGCATGACGGAAGATGTATGTCACATGCATTTGGTCTATGTCTCCAAAAGAGCATGAATCTGCCATCAGTTTTGACTTAACTGATTCGCTGGCTATTTTGCCTTTGGTTATATTGCTTTCTTTTCTGCAACTTGCTTTTTGATAAATGATGTAGCTGCAAGTGTAAAGACCCCTTTCCCCTTTACAGAGTATGAAATAGATCATTTTAAAATAAAAGCTAAAATTCTCATTGACTATAAAGTGTTGTTTATGTTATCTAATAGTCTACTTGTTGTTGTCCTCCAAGCTTGTTTTTCTCATGCAACTCCTCCATTAATATAGCCATTAACCAAGTTATTTAGACAATTTTAATATTTTTTAGTAAGTCAGTTTTGCCCTATGGAGAATAAAACACTTTTCTAAATTCTATGTCACTATTTATTCACAGATATAAACACAAAAAATATTCTGAATCTTCTTGTAGGGCAAGGCCCTAATTATTTTTTTGTAATTTCTATGAGCTCTTCTGTTAGAAGACAACCCCACAGATCTCATCCACAGAAAATACAGAGTTGCAGTTTCAGTCACAGCCCATATGTCAAACTTAAAGCAGAACAAAACAAAACTGGAAGAAGAAGATTTGGTAATGCTGTGAACTTCTCCAGGGAACAAATGCGAATTCTTAGCCCTCTGTGGAAATCACACCTCTTTTTAAACTCTAACTGGCTGGGCAAGGAAGAATCTCCTTTTATCCTTTTATCTTTTACAAAAATAAAACACGTATCATTTGCGCATACTCAAGCAAAATAGGAACCAGAAAATATGGCAACTAATGACCTGACTTTTGAATTAGCAACTCAGTATGACAAAGTATTTCCCTTAACGCTCTTGAGAGTAAAGACCTGGTTGCACTGATGTGCAAGGAAGGAGTTTTTGTACTCACAAAGTCTGTAACTTCCCAGTTAAACCTTGCCTGCACTGTCAGAAAATACCTGCTTTTTGTATTTGAAAATGTGTTCTTTAAAGTATCTAAATAAAAGGATATAGCCCACATGAATCTATACAGAAAAACTGTGATTGTGATATACTGGGCAGCCTTTTTATTTAGGTAATGTTTCCAAAATTTGGGGCTGATTTGGCTAGAAATCAGGCTTTTGAAAATGACTGATTATCTAAAGGGCCAAATCATTCAATGACAGCAAGATTAATCTGGAAATCCCATGGGTTAATGACATTGCTTGTATTTACATGCTTATATGCACTTCTGATAGTAAGGTTGAAAACTGCATCTGCCAAAGGATGCATCTACATGGAATGATGTTGCAATATACACCTGGCTCCAAAGGATGAGTTTGAAGACAAGTTGGGAATGTGTACACATTACTCCCTTGTTCCAGTAGTCATAACAAAGGGCTGCCTTCCTCTCTTAACACAGTGAATTTATAGTTCTTTTCAACTACTCCATTGATACCTACTGATAGCATTTTGGGGACAGCCCAATCCCTGCATGCAAAAACCACATTGCATTTTACGAAGGTTTTTGAAACAAAAGTCCCTGTACGCATCAAAACGTAAAAGATTATTATTAATCTTGTAGAATAAAAAACCCAACCCAAGCCAACAGTCACTGAATTCACTTCTAATACAAACAGACCAGCAACAAACTGTCAGTAAAATTATAAAATTGCATTTGGCCATGTCACTTCTTCTGTGAAGACAGATTTTATCAGCATTTCCATAGTTCCACACACTGTTTCCTTGACAGATGCTTTTTATTCTCTTACGAATGTCTGTCAAGCAAGTGCCTCTTCATCAAACAACTGAAATCATTTTGTCAACAAGCTGTGTCTTACTTTCCTCTCACATTCCTTGTAAGCCTCTAAAAGCATCCTTTCGTGTACCTACAGTATTTTGTCTACCCATTTCATCAAAAGAAGATAGCACTTCTACCTGTAAACATTTCTGGAAAGATCATGGGGTTTATTGTTTGATTCTGCTACATTTTTCCTGCTGAAGTGTCATATTTCACATTAAACTAGATGTTGGTTTCTTGTATCAAACACCTGAGTTTGCATTTGATAAATAAATACGGAGGTATACTTAAAAGTATTTATCATGCTGCAAAATTAAGCATGCTGTAGTGTTTGGTAAACTTGAAACAGCATGTAAACCATTTCAGCGGTATGATGGTAAACACTTGTTTATTAGGAGTCATGTACTCAATAATCACTGTGGTACCTAAAATTTCAGAAGCTCCATTTCTTTTTGAGTAAGAATCAACTTCAGAATAACACACAGTTCCTCAGAAAACAGATACGCTGTTGTGTTTTTAGGAATATATCTAACACCCAAGCGTGCCCACAGCAGAGCAGCACCAACATCACACTGAGTTTGATTTAATTTCTCAGGTAAGTTACTGAAGCTGCTGGGAAATACATCTCTGTGGTTTAAGAAACATTTTTAAAATAGGCTTTCCTTCATTGCATGGAAACTGAAAAAATAATACCAAAACTCTATTCTTCATGGTTCTTATTAGTGCTAAATTTATGTATATAGCCTTTTGATCATCTGTCCAAATACAAACAACTGAAATCACAAGGCGTTCCTTTTTGCTAGTTAGTATGGCAAAGTGATCCCACATCCCTTAAGTCACACAGTGAAGTCAATAAATGAGACTTCAAGATCTGTGCTCCTCACCCTACTCTAAACACCTGGTTATTGAAAGACAAAACTCAAATAGCTCCTTCCAGCTCAAACACCTACAAAGCCACAATACTGTCTAAAAAATACATACTTGGAAATGGGACATCAGTCACTTATCTTTTGCAGGTTTGCAGACTTTCTTTAAATGCTGGCTAGATTGAAGTCAAGGAAGGGCATTTAGAAACTACCTTTGCTTTTCTCTAAAACATAATCAGTTCTGCTTTTAACGTCAGAAGCATTTGTACCACTGCTTATCTGGATTTCAAAAGAAATCCTAATGTCATAGTCAAACACTAAAGGAAAAACCTCTGAAAAACATGTCATGCATTTAGAGAATGTGAGCTACTCCAACAGGCTTCTTAGCTATTTGCTTTAATTTTATCCCTAGTAGCAGGCAATAAATTATATTGTTTCCCAGTTGTTCTCTTCAAGACTCAACATTTCTCTAAATACTTAGTTTTCTTCAACTGGCCTGTCCAAGCTTATACAATAGTTTAAGTCTTCTGCAAGAGAAAGTGTAAAGATCAAAAGGAGCGACTTGGAAGTGCTATCATGAATTCCAATATTGCATCTTCCAGAGAAAAACAAACTAGCAACCCAGAGTTAAGGTTACAATAAATATTTCATGAAGCCCTGGTCGATATAACTAGCAAACCCAGAACATCTTAACCTATCTACGCAAAAGTACTTGAGACTCAGATTTAATTTGAGATCCAAGCCCAGTTTTTCTTTAGGGGAAAAAGAAAGTATGATCATGGGAAAACTTACAATAGGAGCAGCCATAGACTTCGATTCTTAACCCAATTTGTCCCTCTTCATTCCAGTCCAAAGGAACTATCCGCACATAGCGAGCAATAACTGGATGTTGTAGATCATGCCGGACCACACTATCAGAGTTCGTATTTCCAGGAAATGCCTAAAGGAAAGAAGAAGAAAACCAAAATCATTGTATTACCTCTATCTCACACGCTGTAAAGGTCCAGTTCTGAAGGAAAACATTACATAGTGAAGTCCTTTGAGTGTCTAAGACACAGCCAAGTTTGGTTTACATGTTTTCCTGATAGCTACCAAATTATGAGTTGATTTAAAGTTTCACAACAATACCAAAATGGTAGCATTGAGACCTCTTCATCCACAATAGGTATGTTGAATTCATGACTTAGCTGCTGCTAGGTAAGACAGTAATCCATTTTGCATTACTAATTTGTTAATTATTAACATGTCAATAAAATTGTCCAGGAGAGGGGTTTCTGGAGAAGAAGATACTCATCCTCTATCAGTAAGATTACATGCACCAGTCATTTTTCTGCAAATATGAACACAGAAATAACTTTCTTCCTAAAATAGACAGGGACCCCTCTGATTTCACAAATTCCTAAGAATTTTAAAATCTTCCTTTACTTTTGATGTATTACACACTGGAAAGTGAGTGTCCAGTTTCTTTCCTATCCACAGCTGTCACTCACAGCACTGCACATTTTTGGTCAATAACAGCTGGAAATCAGGAAAGGATAAAGAGCTCTTGAGGGAGTTTTGGAAATCAATGAAACAAATATTTAGCACTTGGTTTGTAGGTTTGTACCTACTGGTGAAGTATTTCATAGCATCAAGCTTAAAAGTAAACACCTATTAGTTACTACTTTTGTCAGTTTATGGATATTTTTGGGCATCCTCACTAACAAAGGTATTTTTACTACAGAGAAAATATAGTCAGTAGTAGTATCTACATGCTTGCGATCTGAATAACTACATTAGTCTTGTTCTAGGAATCAGTGAACTTCATGAAGGGAATAAAGAGTTTGGTCCTTTAAAAAATACAGATTCTAGTGAATAGGCAAGGTAATGCTCCCCATTTCAAGAGCAATTTCTGTCTGGGCATATCTTAATTTTGTCATTCTTGGCATAATCTTAGCAAACATTACAATGTAGGTTTTTGATGGCTGCTTTGGGGTTTGTTTGCTTAGTTTGCTAAATGTATTAAGGGACAAGAAGCTGAATACAGGAGGACATGGTATTTCCTACATTATTTGATTAGATAATTGATGAAAACCAATCCTCAAAATAAGCATGATTTTCTGTAGCTCTCCAAACTTTGTGCCCTGACTTGTGCTTTACCAGTCCTTTGTCAGAATGAGTTAGAGCCAAAACCAGCAGGTATTTGATATTTTGAGGGTTTCTATCAGCATATGATCCAGTAACCTTTGCTAAATGTATAAACACAGTCAGAAGTGTACAGCAGTCTGTCACTAGTTTCCCAGATTATTAAAATGCATTCCATTTGGTCTCCAACAGAACAATATCCTTTAAAAACTGCCTTCATTTAGATAAATGTGGTACAGTAACACATACTCTGTGGATAATGCAAACATCAGGCCAAAATCCATCACTGAAAGGCTAAGAAATCAATTTACAAGAGCTTGTACATCATGTACTATTGCTGTAAAATGTCCTTTTCTGATCAAGATTTGTACATAGACTCAGAAAGGCAAGTTTTCATGAAAAATTGAGTTTCTACAATTTTCAAAACCACATTTTTGCTTTGTTAACAAATAGTCTAATTAGATTTAAAAGTATAATTCAGACCCAAAGCTCTAATAGGAAATCTTTTTTAATCAGGGGGTGAATCGGTGGCTAAAAGAAAATAAATATATAAAGACACAATAAGAAATCCCCTTAGAAACTATTTTTAAGAACAAAGTGGAAATACTTGTATTAAATTAAACAATTTTTTTTTCAGATTATTAACCTCATGAAATCACTGAAGTATTATTGACAGATATGTCTGGTTTTCATAATTAACATGGCTTTTCTTTAACCTAATCTGGGAAATGACCAAAATAGCTCACGTGTCTGTAAGACAGGTAGCACTGCCTCCCCAGCTCAGCTCCAAAACCCACTGTCATTTCTCAGCTTGTACTGGATACTCACTGCTGTAAGATGCTGTAAGTTTCAGCTCACAATACAATAAAAAGATAGGAGTGTTCTGAGTTACAAATGCTTTTCTCAAAGGCAGTGCTCCACAGGACAGCAAAATAATAGGAGTGAAGAAAGGTAAGAAAATATGCCCCCAAATCCTTTCTAAACACTGCTTCTGAACAGAAGCTGAACAGTTTTCAGAAGTACTCACTAAGCCTTTTGATTCCTTAAGAGTAAAAATTGCTCAGCTCCAAGTATTTTTAGAAGATTGCCTGGGCAGGTTTATAGGACAGATAATATCTTTTAATGGACCAATTAATTAAGATAAGAAAAAAAAAGCTTTGGCACAGGAGCTTTCTTCAGCAGAAACAGCAGCAAAAAGCTTCTTGATCTCTGAAATTCATTTTGGTTTTATCAACATGCTTCAACCACAATACTGTGCATAAAGACACAGTAAAGACATTCAGTACCATTTACTTTGCATAACAAACCTGAGAGAAGTGAAGGTAAGTTTGTGAAATTTGGAAGAAAAGTTAGGGAAATTAAGATTCAGACTCAGCTTTGTTTCCATATTTACAGAACAATGATATTCTCTATCAATAATTAGAAATGTTAATGCTAAATCATAAATTTCTAGCAGTACTGCAGTAAAGTAACATACAGCTTAATAGTATTATTTAGGTAAAACTGACAAAAATGGGTTTTGTTTCCTCTAAGACTACAGTTTTGTAATAGCATTCAGTCCTCAACTTTATGGATACAGAAGTACAAATTCTCTTCTTGGGAAAATGCTTTGATCACCTTTTAGAATAAAGGATTAAAAAGTAATTCTCTGCAGTAAAAGATTATGTTAGAAGTAAGGAGGCTCAAGCTGAATGAAATGTTATTAAGTGAATGAACGTGAAAGCTTTCTTTAACTGAAGAAGAATGAGAGAATGTTGGTCAGATACTCAACCAAATGAATAAAAGGGTGTTTGCAATCTTCCAACTTTTTAGTAAAGCAGAGAAAGAAAAGACATGCTTCACCCCCAGAAAATCACCCCCTCTGTAATAGAGAACCTAACATGCTTAAGGGGCAGATTAATTCTTCATCTGACTTACAGGTGAAGAGTTCTCCACTGAATTTAGTGATTTATTCAAGTATTAAAACTACTAGTATTTAGCAAGTATGAAAATTACTTTAATTTATGTAGGGTGATGTAAAAATAGGGCAATGCATGGAATAGTAGGATGACATTTCCAGTTAGGAGGATGAGAAACTGTTTTGGTTTTTGTAACTTTATTTAATTACTAGCTTTTTTTTTATTATTAATTCTATACTTGCTATTATACTTGACAGACATATTTTGCCACTGGCATTTTAAGCAAAGGGTCTGCATTTATGAAAATAATCTAGGCTTCTAACTTTATTTTGACACAGAAACAGTGAAAACACTACGGAGTCTATGTTCTATGGCACTACAGCTCTACAAATGGCTCTCCTAATCAGGAACAGCATGTAAAACCACATTAATAAAAGCACAGTATTATAAAATATAATGGAAACATCCACAGAGAGACAGGAGATGTCTGTGGGAAACATCAGTGGGTTTTCTTTGAGGACTCCAAGGTGGAGCTGGCTAACCTTACGACTTTCATTTTATAGAATATCCACCAAACTCCAGACAAGTACTTTTTCAAAACCTAGGATGACAAATTTTGAGAGATTGACAGCTTTGTGTACGGCTGCAGCTGTCTGCCTACACAGCACAGAAAACCTGGGAAATTTTGTTCTTCCCTTGAGCTCTCACCGAGGAGCGGAGCGGGACAGGCTATCTGCTGGGAGCTCTCGCCTGCACTGCTGTGGAAAAGTGCTCAGCAGAGCAAGGCAGGGCAAATCCAGGAGCCCTGGAAAAAATTCCTATCACGTACTGGTTCTGCACAAGCTGACTGAACATTTCCAAAACCCCCACAAACTCCTTAACTGCCATTAGACAGTGGAGTCAACCTGTAATTACCTGCTGAAACATTTCTCTGCTTGATACCCATGAAAATCCAGCCCAAATATACTATGAAAACTGAAACAGTGAGAACAAAAAGACTGGGTAAAGCAAAATGTTCTGAGGTTAACTTCAAGGAGGAAGAGGAGGGAGAAAGAGTTAAAAACAACAGGTGGTAGGAAAACCAGTTGCAGAAGGAAAGACAAATAGGAAATCAGCAGTAAAAAACATGAATGGGTCAGAAAGCAAGAAATTTGGGTTTGGTCTATTTAGCTCAGTTTTGACACGTTCCTGTACTTTCATTTCCCAGTGCCATGTGCAGTGAGAATAGGTGATACGAAGCAGTAGTCTTTTGCTTGAAGAACTATTTCTTCATTCTCTCTATTGAACAGCAGAATTGGTAACACTGCAGCTTGCACACTCTTCCCTTAAACCAAAGCAAAGCAAGTATTTTCAAAGCAAAACATTTCTATAGCATCCTTCATAATCAGCTCATACAGTAACGTAAGATAGCAACACAGAAAACCAGTATCTGAAAGCACTAAAAGCTGTAACAGGTATTTCCCTTATCCCAGATGATTAAATCCTCAGATGAGAACTTCAACAAGTGCTGAATCTCATCTTTGAGACTCACTGTTACAAAATGACCAGAGCTCCCAAGAGCTCAGGATTAACAAAGCGTCAATAAACTAAACATCCTAATCCTGCTGACAGTACTCTGTGCTCATAAAACTTGATTCTACCATCGGTGCTATCAGTACTCCCAATTTCAGTACGGTCAGTTACACCCTTTCCTTAACTACACACATCTGTCAAGCAAGTTACCTATGCAACAAGTGTAGTACCACCAATTTCTGGAAAACTAGTCACATACTCAAAGTAAGGAACATTTAGTAACAGACTTTTAACACAACTGAATACTTGTTTTTTCTGTGCCCAAAGTATTTCCTAGAATTTTTTAAACAGACCCATAATTTAGATCCCATTCCTCCCTCAAATTCTCTGCTGATTCCCAGGGGGTTTGCTTTCAGGATTAAATTCTGTCGTTGTGTACTAAAAACATATTCTAACCATGCGTGCATTGTCCCTGCCCATGGCAGGGGGTTCAACTAGATGATCTTTAAGGTCCCTTCCAACCCATTCTGTGATTCTGTAATTCTATGTATGCATCATAATTAGATGTATAATATCATGTAATTATCGCTACATTCAAAGAACAATACTAAAAGCTGTATTTACTGCCTTTTACCCTTTCACATCTCCCAGCAAAACAACATGATTCAACAATATAACATTACTGTCTTTTATAAAAAATACACTAACATTATATAGCCTACTTAACCATTGCTAGACTTACAGAGAACCTGACCTCACCTTGCAGGAACATTTGTTTTAACAAGGGCCTCTAGAAATCCCTAAGTCCCAAGAAATCTTTAAGGGACAAGTCCATCTTCTGTTCACTGATGACTTGTAGAGATTTCAGGTTTGTACACTGATTTCTAGAAAACATTTCTAAAACATGGGAGACAGAGAACTGGATGAATCATGGAGCAAAGTGCGATACCCTGGATATGATTTCAGATACTTGAAACAGAAATTACAAATACGGATTTCATATTCCTGTCGCTGAGCTTTAACTTGGTGATTGGTGTTTGTAGGTTTTATTTAAAAATCACAACAAACACAGACAAACAAATGAACAAACAAAAGAAATCACCAGCACAACCAGTGTTTCCAGAACACAATCAATATTAACTGGCTGCAAGTGAAATGCTCTCTTCTCCTCTGACACAATTATGGGATAATGTCTTTGTTTAATTTACCTTGAGTAATGAAGCCTAAAGCCAAAATCACAAAGAACTACCTTTTCGTCCTGCTTATACATCCCAAACCCAACAATGAATTATTTTTCTCACACTTCTACATATGAATTGTTCATACCTTTTTATGAGTACAGACATTAACAAGAGAGTGGTGCATTTTGCTAAGAAAAATGACTGCTTTCCAGAACAGAACAGCAACTCTTTGTTAACTTTATATCACATGAATATCTGAGGTAGGACATCTGAGAATGCACATCTGTAGGGACTGGTTTGGTTTTGGGTTTTACTTTTATTTCCCTGCCCAATCCACTTAATCCCCCATTCCTGTACTGACAGGACAAGGGGTAATAGATTCAAATTTAAACAGGTGAAATTCAGATTAGATACAAGGAAGAAATTCTTTACTATAAGGCGGCCCTGGAACAAGCTGCCCAAAGAAGCTGTGAATGCCCCATCCCTGGCAGCGTTCAAGGCCAGGCTGAACAAGGCCTTGAGCAACCTGGTCCAGTGAAAGATGTCCCTGACCATGGCAAGGAGTTGGAACTGGATGAGCTCAAGGTCCTTTCCAACCCAAACCACTCTGTGATTCTATTCACCTAACCTTTAGACTTGAGAACAAGAGGACATAAACTGTTTTACTTCACAGGACTTCACAGATGGCATCAAAGCAAAGACACCAAGAGTCACTTCTCCGCATCCTGAAATTGAACATAATGTTGCAGATATGTGCCAAACGGCTCACCAGCAAATATCTGCTTCCCTTTTGGTGTGGACACCAAACATGACATTAAAACTTCTACTCTTGTTATTCACAAAGTTAACAGATAATTTCCAGGTCTGCATCATGAACAAGAGATTTCAACCCCTATGCTGAACCATGTTGAGTTTGTTCAGGATGACATAAAATGGTGAAAATTGAAGTTTTTCTTTATACCCAAAATATACACACCAAATATTAAAATAACATTAGGGTTGCAAGGTCAACACTGTTAGTAGAAGTACTGTTTGCTGCTGAGTCTTAATAAATTCATGAATAGCATTAGGATAATCATTTATTTCCATAATTACATGCTATTTATTCCCCAGAGATTTATATAATACCCCAATAGAAAACTGTCATTATCCATCCCAATACCCTAAATAACTGAGGCTGCAATACCTTGAGGTTTTAGGGTGGTTTTGTCCTTTTAACTGTATCTATATTCAACAAACAAACACACAAAAACCAGATTAGCTTAATCTGGAATTTCCTTATGCTAGAGCAAAGTCTTTCTTTGTCTTTGTTGATTTGTTCCCAAGGTTTAAGACCCAGTATTTACACTTAGATTTAATTTGTGAAAATACATCCCTCCAGCCACTGAGTGCTACATCTCTGCTGTCAAGATCGACTGATTGCATCATTAGTAAAAAATTCTAAACACATCGGGGAGTAATCATTAACTTCCTCATAGCTAAACTGAACAGAGTTTAACTCTGAGACATTTCAGGTCCCAGGACAGACCCACTCCAGGGATGAGGTTTCATTATGAATAACACTGGTATCTTCAAGATAATTCCTTTATTTGCATGAGAAACTGACACGTGTAGTGCCCGAACCTATGGACTGACAGATGGGAAAGGACTGTCTTCCATGAAGGACACATAAACTGTGTCCTATAGCACAGGAGCTGGACTCTCTTTGTGACAGCTCCAATCTGATGCTAGACAAGTTGCAAAACACTTTGCAGTGGCACTTAGTGTAGCTTCCCAGGCACGAAAAATGATTTGGGACTTTTGACTTAATCCTTCACTGTTTCAGTTCCACATATAAAATGGGGGCAAAAATTTATTTGTTTTATAGGGTTGTAAAAATAAAATAATACTTATTAAGCACTTAGTCAAGTATTCACATGGGTGCCTAAATTAGAAGCCTGAGCCTTTTGTGGTCAGTGAAGCAAAGGAGGAGGTAGGAACTAAATGAAAAGCTTGCTACTTTTCACTGGCTATGCAGTAAAACATAGTTTTTCCCTAGTATAATATACATGTATTCTAGAAAATGGAGAATATAATCAACAACTTAGTTCCAAAAGTTGCTTCATGACTGATTCATGATAGAAGAAAAAGAATACAAAAATACAAAGAATACAAATACAAAGAATACAAAAAGCAGTGTGAACAGTAAACTGTCAGAGTGACAGAATAAAAACTACTTTTGTCCCAGGGAGTTGTGAGATTCATTAGTAGACAAAGAATTCATTTTGCTACATCTTTTGTAGAATGAAAGAGACATGCAGAATGTGTTTCCAAGCTAAAAACAACACAACTGCAGCCATTACTGAAATAGTAACAACAGCTATCTTGATCACTAGCTGCTGGGCTACAAAGCACATAGTAACAGGATTTCTGATGTTGAGAAGGACAAGCACAGAGGAAAGCAGTGTGGTCCATCCTTGGGGTTTTTTTTTCCTAATGCTGATGTACATGTCAATTTTCACACACTTTGATGCTTCTTGAAGAGCTTTTAAGTGATTTTCAGAACAACAGTATTTATTCCTCGTACTCCAGCCTGGTCTCAAAGCTTCTTGTGTCTCTTCTACACAACTCCAGTACTTGACTGGGTTACTTACAAGAAACTCTGCAAAGAAGTTGAGCCTGATATAGCGAGTGCACTTTTGAGAGGCAGGTACAAAATCAGCAATGTCATTCCACACCCCCTGCACTTCATGTCATGGCTTTAAACTAAAGAGGTAGATTTAGATTAGATTGTGGTCCAGAATATACACAAAAAATCTAAACCGAATGTAAGTAAGGGAAACGTCAATGAAAAGGATGTGGATCCTTTCTAAGACTCAGTAAAAGGCTAAAAGGGCTCCAAATGCAGTGTCATGAGAAAAATTGCAAGCAAGCACAAAATTCCTATCTCAGAAAGAATACCTGGAGTAGTACACTTTAGAATACGCCTTTTAAACTGATCAAAGGAATATTGCTAAAAAATCCCCAAAGGCAGAATTACAGCTTATGACAGCCTTCAAACACGCCTGCCTGTATGCCGACTTGCATCTAAAAGCTGTTCATCTTTCTAGGGAAATAAGGGCAATTTTAACCACTCAGTCTTTTGAACTGATACCAAAAAGCAGCAGGATTATTTTATAAAGGACTGTGCAACAAAATAGTTGAATTGCTACAAGTTACCTCTTTCTTCAAGGGATTTCCTTCAGTTAACTTCTTATTTTCTTTTCCTCCTGCTAAGATGAAAGTGACAGATTCTGGAAGGGCTGCAGAATACTTGTGTCTCTGCTTAAATCCAACTCAGCCTTCATGCTAAAAGCACCTGATATCCACATTAGAAGTTTTGAGTAAGAAGTAACCTCTGATTGGAAACCTTGGGAATTTAGTAAACTGTTAAATGTCTTGCCAAAAGAGACCACAATACAATAAGACACTACACTTCTCTAATTTCCTTCTAATGCTGGTGTGTTAAGGTTCACATAAAGTACTAATCTGAAAGTGACTGTATAGCCATCTTGCAGGTCAATAACCCTCAAACAGCTGTAGACATCTGAAATAGGAGCTTCCACATAAAACCTTGCTTGATAATCAGCAAAGGTGAATCTATTTTGAAAACAGTAATTGGAAGTGGAAAGGATTTTAAAATTTTGATCACCTGTCCACTTTTTTTCCTTCCTATTCATGACATGACCAGTGAGGTGATTCAATGGTCTTATTTGTTTGCAACAAAAACTTCTTAAATTTCATTTTAAGCTGTGTTACAAATCGTAGGGGATTTAACATTTAGAGTCAATTCATCACTAATTGTGGGCAAGTAATTTCTTTTTTCCTTATGTGGCATGGAAGTTTTATCTGACTCCGATATTCTTGTTTATTGGGTTTTGGCAGCCAAGGCATAAGAAGATTCCCTGACCAAGGAGGCAGTGACATTATGAGTTTAGTGTGACTTCATCACAGCCTCTTGAATCTATCACTGACCAGAGCTGAGGGCCTCTGCGGACACTGAAGGAAAGGAAGAGTTAGAGGTCAACACAACAACACATGTGCCATTAATAGCCTCATGCAGTTTACTACTCATGTAAAATCAGAAGGTGGAAATACTGATGTACAAAGATCTTTATTACTGAGGCCCAGTGGTTGTCCTACATGATTTACTTGCCCGTGACAAGGATTTCCAGCAGCACAGTGGAGTGCAGTTCTCTTCCTGCGAAAAGGCCTAAAGTAATCAGGAAAAGGCTGGTATATACACAGTGACTCTTCTTGCATATTCTTATTTCCAAAGCAATGCCACATTGACAATGCTGCTTTCCAGTAACTGCAGGTGTTCTTGGTATCACCAGCTTTCATAATAAATACACTATGATCTTCTTGCTATTTATCAGTCTGATATATCCCTTTCTCCACAATTAACATGGCAGAAACACAAAATACTTTGTGGTTACTTTTAGGAAGGAGGGATGGAAAGACAAAGGAAGAAGGAAGAAGTTCTTTACTGTAAGGCTGGTGAGGCACTGGAATGGGTTGTCCAGGGAAGCTGTGAATGCTCCATCCCTGGTGGTGTTCAAGGCCAGGTTGGACAGAGCCTTGGGTGGCATGGTTTAGTGTGAAGTGTCCCTGCCTATGGCAGGGGGGTTGGCATAGATAATCTTAAGGTCCTTTCCAACCCTAACTGTTCTATGATTCTATGAAGGATCTTCCTATCTCACTTTCCCTGCCTTCTAGACTCAGTTACTGCTTGAGTGTATTTTGAAAACGTATTTGCAAGAGCTCAAAGTGGGAGATATTCAGAAATAAGAGGCTGTCAAAATGTTTCTCCTTAGGATTGCAGAAGGCACCTGCAGGAAACGTTTTTAAAGCCATTTGATAACTCTCAGTAAATACTTGTAATAGTACAAACACAGGAGCCAGGAATGATTGCTGGCAGTTGTGCTTTGCTGCTTACTTACTGAGTGAACTAATAGCTCAGTGTTTCTGAAACTCATTCTGTCTGTAAAATAGAGGTAATACTCACAGAAGTGCTTGCTGAGAATTAATTAGCTATTATTTATGCACTGATCCTTTAAAAACAAAACAAAAAAAAACCCATGAGCTGTTTATACAGCCCTGCTCACTTAAAAAAACCCCAGAAATAAATCAAAAGACGGAGACTCATTGACTTTCATGGCCAGAAGAGAGCATTATGATAATCTAGTCTGCTGTTCAGCAGACACACAGTACCGACTCCCATGCAATACGTTCAAGTAATGAGTTCTCAGCCTGGGTAAGAGAGCAACATTTGTATGGTTATTCAGTCTTGTATTCAAAAGTGAAAGTGATAGAAAATCGTATCTATCACACCCCTATGGAAGCTCTCCAATGGCTACTTATATTCGGTGTTAACAGTACGCACTATTTCTAATTTGGCTTTTTCTAGTTTGTTCATCTAGGCACTGAATCTCATTACATCTTTTGTTATGTATCACAGAATGGTTCGTTATCACGGATAACTCCTCCTTTGCAAGAATCTGGCAAAACAGATGAGAAAAAGCTGGCTATACTTCCATAACATCAAAATAATCAGATAATTAACTAAATTCAGTAATTTGCCTCAAACAGTTTCCAAAATGGCAACATGATCTGGCCTGAAAAATCTGTAGAGGCTTTCGTTTTAAACCCTCCTCGATAGCTGTGTAAAGTCAGACTAAAACAATAGCATAGGTGTCCATTCATTTCTGTTGAATTCATTCTCTTGCTGTGTCACTGTCTTAGACATCATCGTTCAACCTTATCTTATATAGGATCACCAAAAGGTTTCCAATTATTACTCACATCATGCGTTATTATCTGGCTGGGATTGCTACATTGTACTGGAACAAAAAAACTTCCAGGCAGTCTCCACTGTGCTTCATACAAACACAGCTGTGACTCAGGCATACAGGCAATATGATAACACAATAGCTCATACTTCCATTTAAAAACTGACATTTCTTTTTGTTCAATCCAAATTGATTGCTTAGAATAACTAATACAAATATTAAACAGCTGTCATGTTAATACATCAGAGGCCATGGTGAGTATCTAGTTTTTAGGAAGAATGTCACAGAAGTTCAATCCATCTTTGAATAAAGATGCTTTTTTTTTTAAATTCAAAAAGCCCATTTCACACTCATATATATATATATACAACACAATTGTTACTCTGTTACTCTGAGCTTGCTTAGGAAAGAATAGAAAGAATATACATTAGACAGGACAACAAAGCAGGGTAGAAAGAAAGCAGCAGTAAAAGATCCTTGTTTTCAGCAGCTTTTCATAAATTCTCTTGGGAAGCCAACAGTTTCATTGAAGGGAATGAATCAATGGTCCTTCATAAAAACAAAATCAATTAGAAAGTCATTACCTGAAAATTAGCACTCAAAAAACAAAATTCCATTTTAAAGCCAATTAGACTACATGTCAGTACTAGGCTGAATTGCACTTGCATTGATGTATGCAAAATGATGAACACCCTCCATCTTTACAACATGTAAAGACTGAAAAATTAAATAGCATGTTTATAGACGCTACTGAATTTATTTTTTGCAAGCTATCTCAAGCAGCAGATGACTATGCTTGGCTTTGTAACAGGTTTACAATGTGCACCTCAAGTACTGATGTTCTCATGGGAATTACAGCATTTCAGGAAACCTTACTCCTGGCTTGCTGTCACAACACCACACAGGAAAACTGCTACTGTAAAAGCCAGGGCTGAAGATAGGTAAGTACCCCAGCAGCCTCTTTCTCCCAGCAACTTGCCATAGTCCTGGCAGGATTTGTGCTTTGTGCCACACAGCAAAGGCAAATACTGCTAAATGCTGAGGAGTAGACAGCATCTCACAGAACAGCTAAAATCTCCCCTGGGCTGCAGCAGTCAGACCATATTGCTTTCCTATCTACAGTGACCAGGCTAATCCATCATGCCTGGGTCTGCAGTGCAGAAAGACTGGTATATCCCTCCCTCCAAGGTCTGGGTAACTGGAGACAGCAGTAACTGCCTCCTGAAGGTGGAATGCTGCAGCAATGTTCAGGTAACTACACCTCACAACATCGTGCCTTTGCAAGGGAGGGAGCACTCCCCCTTACATCTACTACTAGAGTTTTAATCTTGAACACAGTAGATGGAGCTGGAAGAAACAAGACAAAGAGCTACTAATCCATTACAGAAACTTCTTTACATTTACATCATTACAGCACATCTTGATCACACACTTAACATCAGGCACACAGTTAAGCAGAATTAAGTTAAGTAAGTTAAGAAGGTTAAATGGCTAAATAGTAAATGCCATCTTCAAATGAGATGCTTTTCTGAGTTGGGGTAAAAGGGTTCAACTTCGAGAGCTTCATTTAGGGGCACAACTGAAGTACCTAGTGACAGACATTCTCGAATAACCAAGACATCCCCATCAACCCAGCAGATGCAGCACAATGTGCAGGAGGTCTGAGATGAGCCAGCAGCTTGTGGCCAGGCAACATGCCTGAGGTGTCTCAGCTGGTGCCGAGTACCTAAATTCATTAAATGATGCTGGGAGCACTTCTCTCTATGTATGAGGAGAATGCTGCCCTAGGGCTATTTAGTTGTCTTCCAGCACTATAAGCATAGTTCAGGGGAGTTTAGATAAAGGTCTACCTGTTCTGGTAGCAGTTCCTTGTACATTGTAACAAGTTATTTTATGCCACAGGAATGTATAGAGTAGAAGGTTCACATACAAATTCATACATATTTCTTCAGTTATATTGATTAGTATGTTTGTCTTTGGTTTTGGTGATGGCAAAAGACTAATGCTTGGGAACAAAAATACCCAAACCCTATCAGATTACATTAAAGCTGGGCTCCATTTGGTCTGTGTCCACAAACATATCACCATGTTTAGACTTAATAAGTCAAACAATGCGTCTCAAAACACCTCGCACTCCATCCACTATTCCAAACTCTAGCAGAGGGGCCGCCATCTTGAAGTGTTAACTCAGATCTATGGAATGGCGCCATAAACAGAAAAATGAAAACTTACATGTCAGAAATGAATAAAAATAATACAGAATGAAGTTGTTTACTTTTTAATCTGTAGCTGAATGTTTACAAAATCCAGAACCACCACATGCCAAGCTCTCACTGTCCCTCATTTAATCCCTAGCTAAAAACATCTATTTTTAAACGCAATGCACCTTCATACTACCTCTTCATACAGGATAAAAAAAATGGTTATCAAATCAAAACTCATCTAAGTTAGGTGTCAGTGTACGATAGAGTAAAAATGGCCAGTATTGAAGAATATATATGAAAAGTTTTTGAATATTCATTTATATTTTACAACTGTATCTCAGGTTCTTTGGCTCTACTTCCAAGTAAACCCAGTGTATCTGAGCGGAATACCCAGACATCTAAGTCGCTGCTTGTGTTTTCGAAGGTGGTTTGCTCACTCATGAGAGGTGCTCCTAAGAGGGAGGATTTCAGAACTGTTCTCAAAGCAGGAATACTGAGTGCCTTATCTTCTTCTCCAACAGGTCAATCAGTAAGTCAGCTCTGCTTTCTTTGCACATCATCTGTAAATTAGAATGCCGAGGGCTGACTTTTCACCTATCTGTTGTGTTAAGGGAAAGAACTGTAGCAGTAAATGATGAGAATATATAAGAAGTTGGCTCTAATCACAGCTATGCAATGCTGTATTCCTGAAAGGAGCCTTAAACCCTCAGGGCTATGCAGGAAAACTGCTGTGTGGAGCTGTAACTAAGCACTTACCTTTGACAGCTACATCTTGACATAATGTTTGAAATACCTAAGCAAGTGACCTGACTCATTCTGGGATCAAATGAGATGCTGAAAATCTATAAGTTCATCAATTCAGTCATCTACAAGTTATAGGCTATTATTGTTTCTACCTAAATTTTGAGTTTCAAATAAACACGTCTTCTCGGACTTTAAGTTTACTGATGCTTTTCAAAAGATCATAAAAGTCATAAAAGAACAAAGTTTTGTAGAAAGAGTCAAACCTTTAGTACTGTAACAATCATATTAAGCTCTCAAGTATTAAAAAAAAAAAAAACCAAGAAAAAGACAAAGTGAGGAAGGGAAAAGGAAAGAAAACTGAACACAATTCTCGTTAGCAAATACATCCACATTTCTGATGACTTCTGCTGACAAAGTCCTAGAAACAGCAGAAATCAGGAAATTAGTGGATGCACTGGGTAGTCGCTGGGTCTGATTAAGTCTCTAGCTTATCACAATATGATTTCATTTTCAGAAACAGCAGAAAATTTCAGTACTGTCTGCCCAACAGGGTAAGACATAATGCACAGTAATGCTTATCAGTGAAGCCCTGAAGTATTTTCCTAAATAGAAATTGCCCTAGCCTTAATTAAGGTTAGTGAAAATCTGAACAATCCTATACTCCTATAACTCCAGTCATAAACTCAGAAAAGGCCAAGTTATCCTCTCCTTAAGCAGCAGGGTTGATCATACTCCACTGGAACACAGAAAAGCTTAGGTAGAGAGGAAGTGTCACAGTCTACATGCATGTTATCACGTTCTCTTTCTTTGCATATATCCTTGTAAGTACAACCACTTACTAACTTACAGTCTGAACCAAGGGGATGCTCATCAAATAAAAGTTTCAGGTAAAGGACAGTGAATATTATTTTTGGATTGGGCAAAAAGCATTGAAAAGAAGGATCCTTTTGCTACATGACAGAAAAGACAATATAAAAAGAGAAGCAGAGATACTACGCTGTGATAATTGGGTAGAGATAGAAGTGTTTGCAAAATGAATACTTGGCATTTGTTTTTGCCTTAAGGATGGCAAAATTGGACATGGAGTATAAAAGCAAGATAGCTAACAGGAAAGAATGGTTCAGAATAGAAATGACCATGTTAGAAACAAATCATGAAGACACAAAGTAAGACATATCTAAGAAAACAAAGTAATATTTGCCCAAAAAGGACTGCAGAAAATGATGCATGAAGTGGTAACTCATTTTGCCAGGATTTATGAGATCTATCAAATTTGGACAACAGGAAGAGGGAGACAAAGGGATAGGGAAAAACGAGGATTAACAATCTACATGTTTACCGAGTTTAAGAAAAGCAAAATAATTATCCAGAAATCCACAGACTTTTAGCATAAACCTACTCAACACTAAATATATTTTGAAGCAAGGAACAAAGAAAGAGATGGAATACAGGCAGACTGCAATGTACTGTTTGCTATCCCTTAATGGAAAACAAGTGAGTGAGATAGAAAAGATGGCAAATAATTTAAGATTTGGAAAGGAGGCAAGTAAATGTGACAAGGGGCACACGGGAAAAGAGTTATTGGTTGAGCTTCTCAAGAATCACTCTTGGGTTCTGTATTACTTTATTAATGAACTGGACAGAGGAAGTAAGGCACGTATTAATGAATGCACAGATGACAAGAAGTATCTACCAAGATCAAAGAAAAGTAATCAGATTTGAGCAATGATGTGGTGAAACTTAAGAGAAGCTAAGTAGTGCAAAGTCAAAGGACATCACCTACGAATCAAATGACAATTTCTCCTATTGTCTGGGGCAAAAGTGGGTAACAAGTGAGCTGCATGGACTGTATTATCACATACCAAAACAAAATGACTAATAAATACTTATTCAAACATGTCAGCAGAATACAGCCTGCCTGACCCTTTGTAAAACCAGCAGATTAATACATAGAAACAGAACACAGAAGGAAAGCCATGGTAGAGAAATTAAACATATTCTATATATTCTGGATGTGGATGAAACTGGGGTGATCTCCCTGGTGAATTTCTCCTTTCTAAAGAGATTCTGTCAAAGATTTGGTTGGAAGCAGTTTTGGAACAAATAGACAAAACTAAAAGTAACAAATCAAAAGGTCAGTGTTCACCCATAGGTTCTAAAGCAGCTTGAGGATGAAACAACTCAATTATTAACAACGGTGAATAACTTCTCACACAAGCTTAACCTTAGAAGGGTTATTTCTAATTTTAAAAGACAGACCTGCATACAGCCATGGAAGTACAGACCAGTAAGCTTGTCGTCTATGTCAGGAGAAGTGATAGAAACTAAACGAAAGAATTACTGCAGACACCTGAGTAATTATGATCTGCTAGAGAAAAGTCAGCTTGGCTTTTACAAAAAAAAATCCTGTATTACAAACCAACTGAAGATCAGCTTAAAGAGGAAATATGTGCACAGATAAAGGTGATCTAGTTAATGTAATCAATTAAGCTTTCAAAAAGGCAGCTGAAACTATCCAAAGGCTTTTAAGGAGACTAAGCAGTTACAGTGTAAAAAGGAAGGTCCTTAAATTGTAAAATAACTGTTTAAAATAGAAGCATTAGACAATGTTGAGTTCTAACAGTGGAAATCTTTAGGGGAGTTGTGTTGATACCTGTAGTGTTGAGCATACTCACAAACTATACAGGGAAGAAGGTAAGCAAAGAGATAAGAAAGTTTGCTGATGGTACTTTTATTTAGCCAGAGGGAAGGGTGAGAGAGCACTGTGAAGAACTGTAGCAGAATATACCTTATGAGCTTGAATGAATGAAATTAAGTGTAAATAAATGTCAAGTACCACACAGGGAAAAGAAAATCCTAATTTCACATTAAAATGATGAGCTCTGAGCTAACCATTACTATTCAGAAGAGAGACTTTAGGATTATAACAGTTAGTTCCATGAAGCAGTCAGCTCAGTAGCAGTTAAAAAGTAAATGAAATGCTAGTACAAGAGTACAGAAAATACAGTTATGCCGCTGTAAACCATGGTTCATCTACAGTTTGAACATAATGTGAAGTTCTAGTCCCCTCACCTCAGAAAGGATACGGAAGAGGAAATTAACAAAATTTCTATGAAAGGAACAACCGGATAATCTGTGAGTCTTCCATCTGGAAATAAATTAGTTCAATGGAATATGAAGAAGGTCTCCAAAATCACAAGGCAAGTGGAGAGAGTATAAGAGGGATCAGCTCTCTGCATTGGTAAAGACATACTGGGCATCAAATGAAGACAGGTTCAAATCAATTGAAAAGAGATGAAACTCGGTCAATGGGCAGTGACCTATAAAACTTATTACCACAAATGTTGTGGGTACTAAGGCCTGTGTGCAATTAAGAATGGAAGCTGTGAAAGAACACTGGAAAGCATCCACTGAGGGTTACTGAATACACAATACCACATGTGACTCAAGAAATCTTTCATCTGCAACAAATTAGAAGGTAGAAGCATTTTACATAGAAGCATCAAACATACTTCCTCCATTTTTATTTTTTAAATCAGGTTGGAATGGGGCTTGGAGCAACCTGGTCTAGTGGAAGGTGTCCCTGTCCATGACATGGGGTTGGAATTGGATGAGCTTTAAGGGCCCTTCCAACGCAAACCATACTATGATTCTACAATTCTATCAATGTGGGAGACACAACAGATGGATCTTTCATGTGATTGGTTATGGCCATGCTTAAATTGTACTTGTTCTGTTCTAGGCAGTACGAACAAGTTATTGAGTCCCTGGTATATTGCAATAGGAAAGCTAAACTTGGTATATTTCAACTTGGTATATTTCATTTTTTCCTCTGGCAGAAATAAGTATTAATGCCAATGTTTAAGTCACTGAAAACTACAGTTCAACTTTGCAGTCTAAACCATGAAAATGTATATAGGAAAAAACACTCAGATGAATCAGGGAAACAGAAAGTCTCTATCTTACCAGAGAAGCACAGACATGCTTGGTACACATAACACACAGAAATAAGTTAAAAAACCCCCACTTTAGACTACTGTTTATAAAAACATCAAATAAAGTAAATGCTAGTGAGACAAAAGGGGAAAATGTGATAAAAGTTGCAGTGGTTATCAAATATTCATTACTAAAATTAGGAGAGAAGCTGAGGAAAGGTTTCTGACCAGCAGCAGGGGTGAAATTCTGACATGAACTTCAAACAGAGTCAGCAAGGCTAAGGAATGTAACTCAGAGAGGCAGAGCCTTCTTTGCATAAGGACTTGCACAATGCAGTTGCTAGCAACAGCATGCAGTAGCATATTATCACCTAAGAGATCTCTGGCAGATCCATTTCTTATGCTCATACGCTTGTTTTTAACAGAAAAATAATTGTTAAAGTATTCTAGAATCTCACTTTGGAGAGATTCAATAAATTTTATGACTGAATTGTGTCAGAATGCTTCAACAAACTAGGAAATGTATTTCTGTCAGACTGCTAGCTGTAGCTTCGATCACAGTTACAGAAAATTAAACAGACTAGTTGTCAAATACCAGGTTGCTTGATGTTTAATTCATGTGCTAACACCTACTCCAGTGGCTTTCAACATCTGATGTACTAGTAACTGTTTCCCAAAAGTGGTCTCTATTCACAAAGTGAGAAAAACAGTGTGAACCTGCTGCCTGAAAATTAGTTTGTTTTCCTAGGATAAAAAAGTCTGATACACTGGAAGCCAAAACTATCTGTTTTTATTTTGATTAATGTCAAGTGATTCAAACAAATATTTACAATTCTTCTTGTCTAAATCCAAGATGAGTATATTCTTTCAAAGATAATTTTAACTACAACACAGTTCTCTTAAGTGAGCAGCACTTCAACTGTGGCCCACGAGCCAGTCCAAGCACATCTAAACAGAGCAGATTTCCCACACTTTCCTAAACACTCCCCATATTCAAAATACCCATGTATGTGGCAATGACAGATTATCATTAGTAGCAGCAGTAGTCATCGCAGTAATAGCATTGGTTGTGGTAGTAGTCCTTCTCCTCACTGAGATTTGCCTCTGAACAGGGTTTTGTTCACAAAAAATCCACTTGTCAGTTTGGGCCAAGGATGAATATAGCTGTTGCCCTAAGCAGACACTGGTAAATCTAAGAGAAATAATGACCTGGAGAGATGTTTTCACTATTATTTATTTTAAGATGCCTAGAGGACCACGCTACATGGACTTCCCTTGCTCTAAAAACCTATAGGCTGTGCAGAGAGCATGAAATAAAGTAGAAGGGTGGAAAAATACAAAAAGGCAAAACTTGGCCAAGAACAAGAAGTTTAAATCTAGTACAGGAAACCAGAAAGAAGATTCAAGTTGAATGTAGGGTTTCTTCATCAGCAAGTATGGAAGGTGATCTTAGTAGTCATATCACAGATGAATTAGAGTGAACACTATGTGTCAGAGAGGAGGGAAGCAGATTTCTGTACTCTAAATAGAAAACCATTCATATATATACACACACATATATATACACACATACACACACATATATTTATCATGTGTATATGTATATTAACCACTAGCATCCAGGAATCAGCCTAGACATACTGTTTACAGAGGATTATACCCTTCTTTTCACACTCCTGACACTAGAACATGAAGCCGAGAAGGGAGGTCTGCTTGTGAAGAGGTTAATGAAAGGGCTCTTGAGTAAAGAAGAAAGAAGGGTTCAATTATTTGGAAGCAAAGAGAGGCTGCTGCTGAAGTTTAAGAAAGGTAAAAAGGTGCTGTCTCAGAGAAATATTAACAACAAAGTTCTGGTCACTGGGACAGTATCTATAGGTAAGGAGGAAAAAAAGCCACCAACAACAGGGAGGAGTTACCAAGCAAATAAAAGGGATGAGAAAATTGATGTGATATCAATAAGCCTAAGCAAGAAAGAACAGAAGGAAATCCCTTAATTAATATGAATGGAAGCTGCATTGACATGGTTAAGAATGAACATTTTCAATTAAAGGAAAAAGCAAAAGGAAAGGCACTTCTATTGTTCAGCTGGAAGACAATTCTTAAGATGGGATTTGGAAGCCTTTCCTACACACGTGCTAGTTTAAATTTCTATATGCTTTATACTGTAAGAGAGAATGATGTAGCAGAATTTTACATGTTCTTAATTTCATAGTATTTTCCTATTCAACATTTTTCTTCCTCTCCCAGATCCACTTTTTTAAAAGGTAAAGATATCCCCTAAGTGCAATTGCTACCCTAGGTGCAGCTACCATTTTCCTGACAGTCATAGGGTTTATACAAATCTAGAAGAGTAGACAGCTATTTTTCCAGTCTCCCAGGTGTACTTCCAGTTCCAAGCTATACTATGCCTTACAAGGTACTTTAATACGTGAGTGGGCAACAGTCAGCAGTTTTACAAGAGAAAAGGAAACTCTCCTTATCTATTTAAGCTGTTTTCAAGGAGAGCTTTATCACTTCAACAAGTTTCAAAACTGCTCCAGGCAGTATAATATGAAGTAATTTTAACATGTTTCAGTACATTAGGTTTAAGGAATAATACTTACTTCTTTACTCTAACATTGTCCAAGTCTCTTTGCTAAAATAAACCACTGGACATAGGGAAGATTTGATATTACTGTAACAGGAACCGTATTTCCTACTTACACCCGTGTCCCTCTGTATGGTGTGCAGTCACACTGGTTGTACATCTATATACATGTACTAAAATACAAAAAATGCCAAAGTGTGGTAGTTAGAAAAAACATAGTACTAAAATAATGAGGAGCTCCTAGCTACTTTGTCTCTGAAGAACAGACATTTTACGGTTGCCTGAACACGGAATTGGAAGCTTGACAAAAAGGAAATATGTTTTTAAATAGTGCTCCAGTCCTTGACAGCTGTTTCTGACTTCAACTTCTTTATGTTTCATGGCATCTTCTGTAACTTTTAAAGTGAAGTTAAGTTTCTCCTTTTTTACTTAACCATATCAAGCATGGAAGCAAACAGTTTAATTATTTTTGGTTAAGAATTCTGTCATAAACAACCTACATGTTTTGTCTGCCTTTCCATGCATTTTCTCTAATGCTCCTGAAATAGAGTCCAAGACATATTTCAGACTTACATTTTTAGGGTTAGCAAGACAGAGGAACCCTATCTTTATCACAAATAGCTTGTTCAGACTATATTTTACATTGTTTTCTTCTTTCTTTATATATGCAAACCAAAAACAGAGCAGCAATACCAATGGATCAGTAATATCAGTCCGTTTCTATTTTAGTATCAGGAAAAATTCAGACACAGGCCTAAGGCATCCTGAATGCTCTAATTCGAAATTTGCCTTCGCTGATTAGAAGCAATAATAACAAAGGTAATACTCTCTTGATTTGGCTAGTTTGGTCTTTCATTTTTTAACTGAGTCTTCTGAAATTGTTACTGTAGAGCATGAATTTTTGAAGACATACTTGACTATGAAGAACTGATCTACCACACAAGATTTTAGTTATTATCAATGAATTAAGCAAGTAGCTTCTTATGTAAGTTATACTTCATTCTTAATCTGCTAAATAGTCCTACTCAAGTGCAGACATTTTTAGAAGGATGGATTTATGCTTTTCTCTGTTCCACTCTTTCATATACACCAAAAACGTATTTTGTGAAAGTCATCAATCAAATGAATATATGCCAATTGTTCTTCAGTCATGCGATCTGATAGCTGCTTTACTGATACACTGTCACCTTTGACTGATGAAAAAGGACACTGTAACCATTTTGTCAAACTGCTAAAATTTAGTGCCATGTAATATACCATAGATGAGAATTCAGAATTACTTTCTTTTCTTGGGCATTGAAATTTAAACTACAATTTTTATTCATTTTTACTAGAGTAACAAAAACCAGCATGACACCACTCAATCCTTGCCTTGAGGGTTTATAACAAAAATTCAGATAATCAAAGCTAATTCTGATTAGGTTACAACCATTCGCTCCTCTCCAGTTTTTACAGCCATGTGACTTAGCAGCAGTCCTTAGTAACTCAAGAAAGCACACCTGGAAGTTGAACTCTGAACTTCAAGAAAAAGATATTTCCACATTGATTTTAAAGATCAAAAAAAACCTTCAGCATCAAAACGTAATTGATTTCTGTATAGTATCCCTTATGCCATAGAAATGATGGCATTTCATTTTAAGTGTTCAAGGTACGACAAACAAGAGATATTAAAAGGTCACTTGCTGTCTAATATTGCCAACTACTGCTCAGTCTGTTTCAGACTGACTGACTTTTCTCTGACTACTGTCTGCCAGGTTGTTTTCTATTTTCTGCTTTTTCCTCAGTCATGTTTTATAGATTGAGGCTATGCCCCCAGTGTTAGCTTATTAATGAAAAGTGTACAGTTTAACTAGAGAATAGTGTTTGATTTAATTCTATTCCAAATAAAAGTCTCATGTTGAGGGGAAAAGAAAGTTCATTTGTAGCTCTTTTTGCCACCTGATTATTTTGAATAGCCGTTCACTCAAGAGTATATCTTGGGTGAAGAAATTAACCTCCAGTACATGATAGGAGAGATCTTCCATGGATCTAGGAAAGAGAAACACAGCAAGTGTTGCATGAAGCATCAAAAAATAAAACAAAGTCCAGATCTACCTTTGACTTCTTTAGTTTTCATAATGAAATAAAAAATAATTTTTAAAGATAAATTTGTTTCTTTTTAAATAAAGTATTTTAAAAACTCCCTCTTTCTCACCTTGTTTTGCTTTTTCATGCATTATTTTAGACAAATAAAAAAATACATTGTGAAACTACTGAAATATTAAGTGTAATAGTTCAGTTCTGGACATAGGATGTATGATCTGGAAGCCAAAGTAGCAACTGTAATGACACCAATGGTATTCCAATTCATAAAAAGATAACACTGACATTTGCCAAGAAAAATCATTATTGCATCCTGATTTGCTATCATCTCTAATAAGACACTTAGGAAGTAACACCAAAGTAGTTTAACAAATCTAATGAGCTACATAAAATTCCACTCCCATTTTTTAGAAGAAAGCTATAATAATGTGAAAGCATAGAGATGGCTCATGAGAAAACTCACTTGGGCATTACAAGCAGCTAAATTTAACTTAGTTAATTACTGGGAAAAAGCCCTCTCTGTTCCATTTGTGTTATTTCTTTCTAGTGTCTACACTGCTAGAGCATCTGAAGCTCACGACTGCAATTATTGACTATTTGAAGCATCATTAAAAGATCTCTTGGACCATGTATAAAGAATTTTACACAAAATTTATTCTTCATCTAGTCAGTGACACTAAGAAAGAAAATGCCTATGTGCAGAAAAGCATCAGAGGCGTTTGCTACCGGTATGTTAGCACCCTAACTTCTACTGTACATTGTAAACAATAACACATACTGATAAACATGCTTAAGCATATAGGTTAAAAAACACATTTAATTCTGCTTTCCAAAGAAAATTATACTTTTAGGAGTATATCATAATTGCTTTTATTTTTTGTGTCTGTTTTTCTATCCTACTTTTAGCATCTCCCAACAAGCTCAGAATAAGCTGACACCACTGCTGACCACATCTGGCAAGAGGGCAGAAGGTTTCAGTGTTCCAGTATCTTTGTAAGAACAAAAGTTTAGTAAGGGATACTTCATGAGTAAAGAAGAGGGATTCAAACGTAACCTAAACTCATATATTAACTCTTTTCTTAAATCTGCCTGTTGGTCATTCAAGATGTTCATAGGCAGTAATGCCTACCTCTGCACTGACAGACAGCATCAGGGAGATAGGCAAGAAGGTAGGACAGCATGAGAAAGGGTGACTTAAGGGAATGAAGGTCACAGGGAAGAGAGGACACACACCTAAGACCAAAAATATGTATATAACAAGAACAGTGTTCAGCTGCTTCACAGGGAGGAAAAAAGGGTTGTTATTATGATGGTGTATTTTTGGTTCATGTTTAAAGACAGGCTGACCTAGCAATAATACATTTGCAGGTTTTCCTAGCTTCTTTTCATTTCGGATCATTACACCCAGGCAGCTATGTCAAACAAAGCAAAAGCATATCACATGTCTCTGTGAGAAAACACTAAAGATCACTTTAAATACTTTTATTTAATTGTGTGGTTACTCTTCATGACAGCAGTTGGATACATCTGTAAAGTAAAAGTAAGCTCCAATAACCCACTTCAGCTCTGCGATTTGTACCTATCATACATGAGGTACTCTGTACAGTTAGGCATGTATGTGGGCTACAGTGTGGGTTTTCCCTGTCACGAAGAGGGAACACCATGTTACATACAAGTGATTAAAGCTTAACCTAGGTTGTTGTTTAGAGCACTTTAAGGAGGTGATACTGGTACTGTCACATGCCAGTAGACCTTTTTTCTCCCATGTTACATTTAAGAAGGAAGATACATAGGAAAATAAAGTTTGAGGTTTTTAACACTACAGTTTTTTACTTAAAAATGGTCTTTCAGTTGAGATGCAAGATACTTATAAAGCAAAAACATTGCTTTGAATTCCTGCATTTATTTGAATGCATATATTTAAAGCTCCTTAAAACACCAGGGTTAAATAGAAATGATTACGTACTGAAATCACTGCAAAAAACTGTAATCTGTTCCATTTAGAAATACATCCTGAAAAAGGTCCCTTTTTTTCCCCCAGTATCAAACAGTTGCTTCCTAGCTAGATATTAATTAGAAGATTGGGATAGTATCTGATGCTACTTATAAGAAGATAAATAAATAGGAGCAGGAAGAAGCAAGAGCAAAGACGTTCCCATAGGGAAGGTTAATGAAGCAATAGAAGAGATTGCCAGGATAGATACAGTCTTGTGAACGGTGGACTGTACACACTGTGAATGCTTTGCTTTTATGGGACAAAGCGCACGAATGACACAAGGCAGTATTAACTGCTACAGTCTCAGCTTTCACACTGTGTGACACCCGTCAGAGAAAGGCATCAAATAAATTCCCTACAAAAGAGGTTCAATGATTGTGATAACTTTGGAAAGCAGACCAGCAAAGAGGGACCTGGGAGAAGTCACCGAGAAAAAAACACAGAGGCACCAGGAGCACCTTTTCACTCTCCTTAAAAGAAACACAACATCTAACTAGAAAAAAAAACCCAGTAAACACCAAACCAAACACAAACCAATTAAACAAATCCTGAGAGAGTGGTGAACTCAAAACTGTTAAAATGCTCCCTTTGACAACATGTAGCTGCCCACAAGAGGAATGAATATCAAGACCATAAAAAGGAGTAAGTAGGTTCGCAAACATAGTAAGAGAGATGAACCCAGTGCCTTGCTATGGGCACTGCGCATGTTTTATATTGTACCTGCAGTCAACCTGCAGCAAAAAGTCTTTGGTTATGCCTCAGGTTTATCCCCATCCTGGTTTGTATTAACTATTCACACCAGAAACTCAGACTCCAGCTCTTTCAACTTCAGAGTTGAAAATTCATTTCCTTCTGAGGCTTTGTAGTGTGCCACCCAGGTAGTCAAGTTCTCTGCTTCACTCTTAATTCACCCCAGGGTAACCTAGTGATAGTAATGTTCTGCATTCTTATTTGTGGTTCTCGCTTTTCTATTTTTTCTTCTTTGGCAATGTTTTACACTCTTTTAAAGCCACTTAACCTTTGGGCAGTATAGAGCTTGGCACCCAAGGTCCTTCTAAAGTCTGAAATGAGTAGATACCCAGAAGATACAGCAGCTGCCTAGTTCACTTGCCCACTCCTATATATATAATACCCAAGGGGAATTAATGTTTTGTTGGTTGGTAAGAAGGACTGGTTAAGATACCAGTAGAACTTTATCCCTCCTCCCTCACCCTTATTTTCTACATCACTAGTAACTCTGAGCTCATGCTGAGTTTCCAAATGTCCTAATTTTTATCTTTTTTTTTTCCAGTCCATCTCATCCTACATGTTCTGCTCTCATCTTGCTGCCCAGTTCTTCTGACTTGCCCTCTGAACTATTTTTCACAACTGTTTGTAACTAAACAATAAATGACCTTCACTATATAATTTAGGAATACACTGATTTCTTGTTAGGCCGCAATCAGTATAAATTTCGCCAAAACCATCTTACACATATTCATACAAACATATACACATTTTCAAGTATATGTATATACTAATATGGTATATTTTAGAAACAATTTGTAATTTAAATGTAAATAAAGTAACAATAACTTTACTTTTAAAAGTAATGTCTCAGAATGCCATGGTGGTTTTTTTGTAGCTACATTTTAAGAACAGACCTTTAGTTTTTAAGTCCTATGAATATTGCCAAAGTTATTTCAGGATCTACAGCATGATCTCAATGGTTTTTTTTCTCTGCTTTTGAATTACAAAACCCTCCACATGTACAGATTTTACAGCACATTGCAGCTCTAGCTTTTATACTATAGCCGGTATTATTTAGAAATAATAAACATGCATAAGTACTCCTTAAATACTGACAAAGTTTAAATAATTTATTCATAAAACATTACTCTAAGTAAATAAGATGGAGTTTCAGTAAGCAAGTAATTACTATAGTGCTCTAGATCTTTCCATCAGCTAGAAAAAATTCTGGGGGTGAATAAACAATTCCATATTTTTTTTCACATTTCTAACCCTGCTACTTCTTTGACCTCTTCTTAGCACTGGTAATTATTGTTTAATTCATCTTTGAGTGTGAACAAACACACAATGTGTTTTATCAGCTTATTGGGGCAAAACCACATTACTCCATTCCTTTGCAAATACAAAACGGAAGCAAATGTATTATTTTTTGATTTATTTTGCATTAGCACCACTGAAAAATTAAGCTTCTTCCTCTAAAGCAGGATAACTTCATTCCTAGGATTACTTTATTCCCCTTATTTCCTATACTGTACTTTGTAACACGTACTTTCGGCTAACTCCCATCTGTTTGTCTTTCATTCCATTCTCCTTATGCATCTGTTCTTACTTCCATCTTGGTTTCAACACTGAGCAAAGGGGAGTTGTAACACAGTTATGTTCTTTCTTAAGAACGGATTTTCAGCTATCTATGACTCCTTAGAGGTCTGATTTCTCACCTAAAATATGCTTTCAACATATATCCCCTTTTAAATTATTATTAATAAAATTTTTATTATTATAGTTTTAATTATTACAGAAACATAGGATCACTTAGTTCATAGAACAATTTAGTTTTGAAATCATCTAGTCAAAACTTCTGCTCAAAGGAGGTTACTCAGGCCTACATCCAGGCTGTTCCCATCAACATATCCATAGATGGAGAAGCTGCAACCTCTCCAGGCAACCTGCCAGTTTTCTCATGACCCTCACAGTAGCAATACTTTTTTTAAGCATTTAAATCAGAACTTCCTATGTTGCAACATTTATCCATTGCCTTTTGTCCTATCTCAGCTGTGTTTGCCCCCATCTTCTCTCCACCCTGTCTTTACATAGTTGTGGGCAGCAGCAATGTCTCCCTTCAGCCTTCTCTTAACGAACAAACCCAATTCTCTCAGCCACTTCTCATAAACAGTGTGCTGCAACCCCATGACCATCTTGTTTCACCTCCACTGTCTTTCTGGTACTGCGGATCCTAAAACTGAACACAGCACTTCACATATGGTCTTACAAATGCCAAGTGCAGGGTAAGGATCACTTCCTCATACTGACAGCTCCACCCCTGTTCATACAGGCCAGGGCAGACTCTTGTCATAAGCACACACTGCCCGCTGTCAACTCTTGTCCAACTTCCTGTCCTGCACATTCTCTGCAAAGCTACTTTCTAAGCAGCCAGTCTCCAGCCTGCACTGGTGCATGAGACTGTTGCCCCCCAGGTGCAGGAATAGTCCTATGCCATTGTTCAATATCATGAGGTTTCTGGTAGGCCATTCCTTTTGGCAGCAAAAATACCCCTGAATAGCAGCTCTGCTCCTGCCCTTCAGAACATCACATGATACACCCCCCAATGCATCTGTGAACTCGCTGCAACACACCATCCACTCATGTATTACTGAAGATGTTAAACAGTACTGGCTCCTCAATTGGTCCCTGAGAGATGTCACTGGTAACAAGCCATCAACTGGAATTTGTATTACGAAGATCATATCACTTTGAACCCAGTGGTGTAATCAATTTTGCACTCACCTTACAGTCTATCCATGTCTATACCTGAATCATTTAGCTGTAAGGATACTGAAATGAACAAGAGAGACATGGGCATCCTGGAGAGGGTCCAGTAAAGGGTGATCAAAGTGATTAAGGAACTGGAGCACCTCTCAAATGAGGAAAGGCTGAGAGAGTTGTGGCTGTTCAGCCTGGAGAAGACTCAGGAGCTCATCAACCATAGAATGGTTTGCATTGGAAAGGACCTTAAGATCATCCAGTTACAAACCCCAGCCATGAGCAGGGACACCTCATAATAGAGGATTTTTATAAATACCTGAAGGGAGGATGCAAGAAAATCACAGCCAGGCTCTTTCCAGTGGTGACAGGACCAGGGACATAAGGCACAAACTGAAACACAGGAGGTTCCCTGTGAACATCACTTAATGCTGTTTTACTGTGAGGATGCCCGAGCACTGGCACAGGTTGCACTGAGAGGCTGCAGAGTTGCTCTCCTAGGAGATGCTTAAAAGCTGTCTGGCCATAGCTCTGGACAACTGGCTATAGGCATCCCTGGTTGCGCAGGGGTCTCCTGAGGTCCCTTCCAACCTCAACACTTGTGTGGTTCTGCCATTTTTTAATGTCTTTTACTTCTCTTTGCCCTTTTAAGTCCCAAACACAAGTTTGTTTCTCTGATTTCTTGTTCTTCTTACATTTGCAGTGTTCATGTGAATAATTTTAATTCAGTTTCTCTAAGTTTTTTTTGTTTCTTTTGCAAGTGCTGCGCAGTGTTGAAATTTATGATTCTAGCCCACATAAGGACAACGTTGTTTATCAACCTGCATTTCCTACATCAGAAAATTCAACTTAGCATTGAAGTATACCACCAGTGTTTAAGTCCAAACTTCTGTTATGCTTTTACCATTACTCACGTTACAGCAACACATTTATGCTAAGGCAATTATTTCTTACCAGGAAACTTTAAGAAATGACATTGATTCCTTGTATGATCATTTATGCTCTATGTCATTTACACTGAACGTAAGTATGCAAATCACTAAAGCTGCCTAGGGGATGAGGAAATATCACTTCACAAACTGTTTGTCATTTTCCTGTGAACAGCAGCACCTGACTTAAAATAAATGCCAAGTTTGGTTTGTTTTCTAAGTACATTTGAAATAATCTGTTCTGCAGTGTATGCTCTATTTTCCTCACAGAAATTATGCCCAATTTACTAGGCGTGTTCAGCTGGTATGCATTAGAAAACTATGTCTCTATCCTGCCCTCTCCCCGCCTTTTATAATGAAAATTAACGTCTAACTTTGGAAGTGTGTCCTGCGCCTAAAAGCTTTCTCACCTCTCTGCTGTGCCTTTTTATTCATGTTGAGGTTAAAAAAAGAAGGGTCTGCGTGGGAACAAATAATGCTTCATCCTGAAGGGTGTCAAGTGACTCTTGAAGGCATAGCTACCTGTAAACCATCCTGATAGAAATTTTTCTCATCAGTTTAACAACTACTATTCATTTATAAGTTTCATTAACTCAAGCATGATAAACCTGTATAACAAACAACTTGCAGAGGGCCTTTTCCTTGCTCCTAAACTGTCTGAGTCAGGGAGTGAGAAGCCCTGCAGCATTTCCCCTCCAAATGAATAGTCAGAACGTAAAATTGCAAGACCTAACAGCAAAATGTGCAACAGTAGGTGTCACCACCACATGACTTCAGCTGGCATTAGGGTAAGAATGTGCTGCTGAAATGCAGTTCATGCATAATGAAAGAAATTTCTTTATATAAGCATTAGTTATACCACAGAGCTTATTTTTCCAACCATGAGTCAGAAGTACCACACACTCTTACTGAAGTAATGGAACATTTCAGGGGAGCCAAGACTTGACCCAAATTGTCTACACAGGTCTTTCTTAATCCTGCATTTTATTGTCAATCCCTTTGACTCACCTTGTTTTCAGAAAGCTTGCATACAAGTGAAAATGCAAAAGAAAACAAGAACAAATGCAGACCTTACGCTCGGGTTACTAACACAATAACACTGCTGCCCTATGAAGGCCAGGGGATAATGAGCTTAGGACAAAGATTAAGCAATGGCGTTAAGAGATACAAGTTTATAATCAAAAGAAAGGATGCAAGCTTAACATGCTAGATAGCAGAGAAATTGGGATATAGCAAAATAATACAAAGCGGTAAACAGCTCTTGCTAACAGATGCACTATCACTACATTTCAGCCAAAGCTCAAAGCTATACTGAGGTTGACACAAAAGTCTTGATCTTAGGATTAGTGTAATGATGTGGAAACAAACATTTTGCCAACAACTGATAACTCTTCAGAACTACGAAAATGACGACTGTAAAAACATATGGATAGCTTTACTCAAGAGTACTACTCTCCATTTTGTTACCCTGAAACTTAAGAGATGTCCTCCACACGCAGCATGAAGTATACAGTATAAGTGACATAGATGAGGCTGATGTTTCAAATATACAGCTCACTGCTATGGGATTAGTTTAGTCAACCTAATGTTAAAAAGATGGTTAGCAGCATGTTGAACAAAAAGGAGAAGAAATCAGAAACCAGAGCTTAGGTTTGACACCCATTCTAATAAGGATTTCTGCATGTCTCTGGGAAAAGGGTTTAAGCTAAGATTTCCGGAGGTAATTGTCTGAATAAAATACTTCAGAAAATTCTAGCCTTTAACTATTCCCCATTACTAATATGGCCAACAAACTACAGATGAAAATCTTTAGAGTCTTTGTCTTCCTGGGCAAACTCTTTTGACTAAAAGCAGTATTTCAGCAAGGTAATATGAAGCTTTTATAAAACCTGTACCTGGGCTGAGCCTTTGTACCTCTCCTGAAAACAGCAATATTTAAATGAATACTCATTTAAGAAAAAAAACCACACTTTAATCCAGAGTAATAGTGCCATCATAAACAAACTTTATTGACAAAGATGAGATAGAAGGATTGCCATCAAAATGGGTTTTGCGTTATTCATATGTTGCATATAATCATAGCTGAAAGTTGCCCTGTCTTTGCACTGTTGCGAGACAGATCCATCTATCAAGGAATGCAAATTTCTCCATCCAGAAAAATCTGCATGTACAGTTTAAAAATTACAACCATGGGACAGAAAACTACCTTTTACGAGTTCAGCAGAGAAAAAAACAAATCACTTTTCAACTGCAGACAATATCTGCATCACAAAACCACGACTCCAGCAGTCACTGGTCAAAAACCAGGCCTCTAAGGTAGCCACCCAGATGTACCTCAAGACTTTAAAATCAGAGCACAGCAGAGCAGAGCAGATCTCACAATAATGAGATCCTTCAGGAGATACAAACTCCTCCGGGTATTGCCCAGAATTTTCTAATCCTAATTGGTTTCAGAAAATAGCACCAATATATCTCAACTAACAACTTTTAGTCTAATATCAGTATCTAGAAGAACTATCAAGACCATCCTGCTAGGCGGCAGTAAAAGGAATTTAAAAGACAAGTAAGTCTTCAGGCACTTAGTGTGGTCAGTACGAGTGCTTGTTCTTGAAGTTCTCAGTGTTCAGCAGATGAGGGCTGCTTGTCCTGTTATGCGGATACGACCATATTATATATTTCAATCTATTCTAACCCAGTCTAGTTTAGTCTAGACTACTTTATCAGATTCTATATGACAATGTCATGCTGTAAGAAGGAAGCACGAGTGAGAACTCAACATACCTGGATTGTGACAGTTAAGACTGCATGTCCTGTTACCCTGCTCCTAACTTCCATGACACTGGGGCGCCCCTGTACCAGACTTAAAGGAATGTTTGATATTAAAAAAACCTTTCAGATGTTGAGAGTGCAGCTGTGAGAGGGAGAGAAGGCGGCTGAGGTGTAACCCCATTTTTTTCCTATTCTATTCTGACAGATGAGAATCAATTAAAAATTGATTCCAAAATACTCTGTTCTATTCAGGCCTATTCTAGCCCAATCTAGACTTGGATAGCCTATTATATATGTTTAGAGTAATGCTGAAGGAAGGAAGCATGGGAAAGAGCTCAACATACCTTGAATATGACACAGTAAAGACCGCTTGTCCTGTTACCCTGCTCCTACCATCCATGACACAGTGGCTGCCCTGTACCAGACTTAAAAGAATGTTTGATATTAGGAAAGCAACCTTCCAGACGTAAAGAGCGCAGCTGTGAGAGGGTGAGAAGGAATCTGAAGTGTAACCTCTATAGTATTCTGACAGATGTGAAGCAATCTGAGCCCAAAAGAATATGTTCTATTCCAGCCTATTCTAGCCCAGTCTAGTTTACTCTAGACTTGTCTAGCCTATTATATAGGTTTATGTCATGCTGCAGGAAGGAAGCATGGGGAAGAGCTCAACATACCTTAAATGTGACACAGTAAAGAATACTTCTCCCCCTACCCTGCTCCTAATTTGCACGACTCTAAGTCTTCACTGAATCAGCCTTAAAGGAATGTTTAATACTAGTAAAGCATCCTTCCAGATGTGAAGAGTGCAGCTGTGAGAGGGGGAGAAGGCAGCTGAGGTACAAACCAATATGTACCCTATTCTATTCTGACAAATGGAATCAATTTAATATGATCGCAAAATACTCTATTCTATTCTATCCTATTCTACGTGTGGAGGTCATGTTGTAGGAAGGAAGCATGGGGGAGAGCTCAGCATACCCTGAATGTGACACAGTAAGGACTGCTTGTCCTGTTAGCCTGCCCCTACCTTCCGCGACTCTGTGGCTCCCCTGTACTAGACTTAAAGCAATGTTTGCTGTTATTAAAGTATCTTTTCAGATGTGAAGAGAGCAGCTGTGAAAGGGAGAGAAGGTGGCTGAGGTGTAACCCCATTTGCTTCCTATTCTATTCTGACAGCTGTGAAGCAATTTGAGTCCAAAATAATCTGTTCTATTCCAGCCTATTCTACCCCAGTCTAGTTTACTCTAGACTTTTCTAGCCTATTATAAAAGTTTATGTCATGCTCTAGGAAAGAAGCATAGGGGAGAGCTCAAAATACCTTAATTGTAATACAGTTAAAAGTTCTTGTCCTGTTACCCTGCTCCTACCTTCTACGGCTCTGTGGCTTCCCACTACCAGACTTAAAGGAATGTTTGATATTAGTAAAGTATCCTTGCAGATGTGAAGAGTGCAGATGTGAGAGGGACAGAAGGTGGCTGAGGTGCAAACCCATTTGTACCCTATTCTATTCTGAGAGATGTAAAGCAATTTAACTTGACTTAAAAAAAAAAAATTCTATTCTATCCTATTCTATATGTTGAGGTCATGTAGCAGGAAGGAATGACTGGGGGGAGCTCAACATACCTTGCATGTGACACACTAAAGACTGCTTGTTCAGTTACCCTGCTCCTACCTTACTCAACTCTGCGGTTTCCCTGTACCAGACTTAAAGGAATGTTTGGTATTATTAAAACATCCTTTCAGAGGTGAAGACTGCAGTTGTGAGAGGGAAAGAAGGTGGCTGAGGTGTAACCCCATTTCTTTCCTATTCTGACAGATGTGAAGCAATTTAACTTGATTCCAAAACACTCTGTTCTATTAAAGCCTATTCTAGCCCAGTCTACTTAACTCTAGACATGTCTAGCCTATAACATAGGTTTATGTCATGCTATAGGAAAGAAGCATGGGGGAGAGCTCAACATACCTAGAAAGTGACACAGTAAAGACTGCTTGTCCTGTCACCCTGCTCCTACCTTCCGCGACTCTGTGGTTTCCCTGTACCAGACTTAAAAGAGTGTTTTATATTATTAAAACATCCTTTCAGATATGAAGAGTGCAGCTTTGAGAGGGAGAGAAGGCGGCTGAGGTGTAACCCCATCTTTTTCCTATTCTATATTTTGAAATATGTGACTCAATTTAAATTGATGACAAAATACTCTGTTTTATTCCAGCCTATTCCTGCCAAGTCTAGTTTAGTCTAGACTATTCTAGCCTATTATATAGGTTTATGTCATGGTGTAGGAAGGAAGCATGGGGGAGAGATCAACATACCTTAAATGTGACACAATTAAAACTGCTTGTCCTGTTATCCTGCTCCTACCTTCCGCGACTCTGTGGCTCTCCTGTACCAGACTTAAAGGAATACATGGTATTATTAAAACATCCTTTCAGTTGTGAAGAGTGTAGTTGTGAGAGGGAGAGAAGGTGGCTGAGGTGTAACCCTTTTGTTTCCTAGTCTATTCTGACAGATGTGAAGCAATTTAAATTGATTCCAAAATACTCTGTTCTATTCCAACCTATTCTAGCCCAGTCTACTTTACTCTCAACTTGTCTAGCCTATTACATAGGTTTATGTCATGCTATAGTAAAGAAGCATGGGGGAGAGCTCAACATACCTTAAAAGTGACACAGTTAAAAATGCTTGTCCTCTAAGCCTGCTCCTACCTTCCGTGACTCTGTGGCGCCCCAGTACCAGACTTAAAGGAATGTTTCATATTATTAAAAGATCCTTTCAAATGTGATGAGTGCAGCTGTGAGAGGAGAGAAGGCTGCTGAGGGGTAACCCCATTTGTTTCCTGTTCTATTCTGACAGATGTGAAGCAACTTAAATTGAGTCCAAAACTTTTCAGTTCTATTCTAGCCCAGTCTAGTTTAGTCCAGACTTGTCTAGCTTATTACATATGTTTATGTCATGCTGTAGGAAGGAAGCATAGGTGAGAGCGCAACATACCTGGAATGTGACACAGTTAAGACTGCTTGCCCTCTCACCCTGCTCCTACCCTCCACGTCTCTAGGGCTTCCCGGTACCACACTTAAAGGAATGTTGATATTAGTAAAGCATCCTTCCAGATGTGATGAGTGCAACTACAAGAGGGAGAGATGGTGGCTGAGGTGCAAACACATTTGTACCCTATTCTATTCTGACAAATGTGAATCAATTTAAATTGATTCCAAAATACTCTATTCTATTTTAACCTATTCTACATGTTGAGGTCATGTATGAAGGAAGCACGGGGGAGAGCTCAACATACCTAGAAAGTGACACAGTAAAGACTGCTTGTCCTGTAACCCTGCTGCTAACTTCTGCAACTCTGCGGTTTCCCTGTACCAGACTTAAAAGAATGTTGTATATTATTAAAACATCCTTTCAGACATGAAGAGTGCAGCTTTGAGATGGAGAGAAGGCGGCTGAGGTGTAACCTCTTCTGTTTCCTATACTATTCTGAAATATGTGAATCAATTTAAATTAATGACAAAATACTCTGTTTTATTCCAGCCTATTCTAGCCAAGTCTATTTTACTCTAGACTATTCTAGCCTATTACATAGGTTTATGTCATGCTATAGGAAAGAAGCATGGGTGAGAGCTCAACATACCTTAAAAGTGACACAGTTAAGACTGCTTGTCCTTTTACCCTGCTCCTACCTTCCGCGACTCTGTGACTCCCCTGTACCAGACTTAAAGGAACACATAGTATTACTAAAACATCCCTTCAGCTGGGAAGAATGCAGTTGTGAGATGGAGAGAAGGTTGCTGAAGTGTAACACTTTTGTTTCCTATTCTATTCTGACATATGTGAAGCAATATAAACTCAGTCCAAAATACTCTATCCTATTCTAGCCCACTCTAGTCCAGACTTGTCTAGCCTATTCTATATGTTGAGGTCATGCTCTATGAAAGAGGCATGGGGGAAAGCTCAACATACCTTGAATGTGACACAGTTAAGAATGCTTGTCCTGTTACCCTGCTCCTACCTTCCGCGACTCTGTTGCTCCCCTGTACCAGACTTAAAGGAATGTTTCATATTATTAAAAGATCCTTTCAAATATGATGAGTGCTGTCATGAGAGGGAGAGAAGCTGGCTGAGGTGTAACCCTTTCGTTTCCTATTCTATTCTGACAGATGTGAAGCAATTAAACTTCAGTCCAAAACACTCTGTTCTATTCTAGCCCACTTTAGTTTAGTCCAGACTTGTCTAACCTATTCTGTATGCTGAGATCATGCTGCCTGAAGGAAGCATAGGGGACAGCTCAACATAACTTGAACGTGACACAGTTAAGACTGCTTGTCCTGTTACCCTGCTCCTACCTTCTACGGCTCTGTGGCTGGCCTGTACCAGACTTAAAGGAATGTTTGATATTCTTAAAACATCCTTCCAGATGTTAACTTAGTAGCTCTGAGAAAGAGAGAAGGCAGCTACGCTGTAACCCAATTTGTTTCCTATTCCATTCTCTCAGATGTGAATCAATTTAAATAGATTCAAAAATATTATGTTCTATTCTAGCCAAGTCTAGTTTACTCTAGACTTGTCTAGCCTGTTCTATATGTTGAGGTCATGCTGTATGAAGGAAGCATGGCAGAGGACTCAACATACCTTGAATGTGACACAGTCAATACTGCTTGTCCTGTAACCCTGCTCCTACCTTCTGCGACTCTGTGGCTCTCCTGTACCAGACTTAAAGGAATACATGGTATTATTAAAACATCCTTTCAGTTGTGAAGAGTGTAGTTGTGAGAGGGAGAGAAGGTGGCTGAGGTGTAACCCTTTTGTTTCCTAGTCTATTCTGACAGATGTGAAGCAATTTAAATTGATTCCAAAATACTCTGTTCTATTCCAGCCTATTCTAGCCCAGTCTACTTTACTCTAGACTTGTCTAGCCTATTACATAGGTTTATGTCATGCTATAGGAAAGAAGCATGGGGGAGAGCTCAACATACCTTAAATGTGACACAGTTAAAACTGCTTGTCTTGTTACCCTGCTCCTACCTTCCGTGACTCTGTGGCTCCCCTGTACCAGACTTAAAGGAATATTTGGTATTATTAAAACATCCTTTCACTTGTGAAGACTGCAGTTGTGAGAGGGAGAGAAGGTGTCTCAGGTGTAACCCTTTTGCTTCCTAGTCTATTCTGACAGATGTGAAGCAATTTAAACTCAGTCCAAAATACTCAGTTCTATTCTAGCCCACTCTAGTCTAGACTTGTCTAGCCTATCCTGTATGTTGAGGTCATGCGGCATGAGGGAATCATGCCATTTGTTTCCTATTCTATTCTGACAGATCCGAAGCAGTTTAAATTGAGTCCCAAATACTATGTTCTATTCCAACATATTCTAGCCCAGTCTAGTTTACTCTAGACTTGTCTAGCCTATTATATAGGTTTATGTCATGCTATAGGAAAGAAGCATGGGGGAGAGCTCAACATACCTTAAAAGTGACACAGTTAAAACCTCTTGTCCTCTAAGCCTGCTCCTACCTTCCGCGACTCTGTGTCTCCCCTGTTCCAGACTTAAAGGAATGCTTGATATTATTAAATGATCCTTTCAAATGTGCTAAGTGCAGCTGTGAGAGGGAGAGAAGGCTGCTGAGGGGTAACCCCATTTGTCTCCTATTCTATTCTGACAGCTGTGAAGCAATTTCAGTCCAAAATAACCTGTTCTATTCTAGACGAGTCTAGTTTAGTCTAGACTATTCTAGCCTATTATATAGGTTTATGTCATGGTGTAGGAAGGAAGCATGGGGGAGAGATCAACATACCTTAAATGTGACACAATTAAAACTGCTTGTCCTGTTACCCTGCTCCTACCTTCCGCGACTCTGTGGCTCTCCTGTACCAGACTTAAAGGAATACATGGTATTATTAAAACACCTTTTCAGTTGTGAAGAGTGCAGTTGTGAGAGGGAGAGAAGGTGGCTGAGGTGTAATCCTTTTGTTTCCTAGTCTATTCTGACAGATGTGAAGCAATTTAAATTGAGTCCAAAATACTCTGTTCTATTCCAGCCTATTCTACCCTAGTCTAGTTTACTCTAGACTTGTCTAGCCTATCACATAGGTTTATGTCATGCTATAGGAAAGAAGCATGGGGGAGAGCTCAACATACCTGAAATGTGACACAGTTAAAACTGCTTGTCTTGTTACCCTGCTCCTACCTTCCGTGACTCTGTGGCTCCCCTGTACCAGACTTAAAGGAATATTTGGTATTATTAAAACATCCTTTCACTTGTGAAGACTGCAGTTGTGAGAGGGAGAGAAGGTGTCTCAGGTGTAACCCTTTTGCTTCCTAGTCTATTCTGACAGATGTGAAGCAATTTAAACTCAGTCCAAAATACTCAGTTCTATTCTAGCCCACTCTAGTCTAGACTTTTCTAGCCTACTCTGTATGTTGAGGTCATGCGGCATGAAGGAATCATGGCGGAGAGCTCAATATACCTTAAATGTGACACAGTAAACACTGCTTGTCTTGTTACCATGCTCCTACCTTCCGCGACTCTGTGGCTCCCTTGTACTAGACTTAAAGGAGTGTTTGGTATTATTAAAATATCCTTTCGGTTGTGAAAAGTGCAGTTGTAAGAGGGAGAGAAGGTGGCCGGGATGAAACCCCATTTGTTTCCTATTCTATTCTGACAGATCCGAAGCAGTTTAAATTGAGTCCCAAATACTCTGTTCTACTCCAACCTATTCCAGCCCAGTCTAGTTTACTCTCGACTTGTCTAGCCTATTACATGGGTTTATGTCATGCTATAGGAAAGCAGCATGGGGGAGAGCTCAACATACCTTAAAAGTGACACAGTTAAAACCTCTTGTCCTCTAAGCCTGCTCCTACCTTCCGCGACTCTGTGTCTCCCCTGTTCCAGACTTAAAGGAATGTTTGATATTATTAAATGATCCTTTCAAATGTGATGAGTGCAGCTGTGAGAGGGAGAGAAGGCTGCTGAGGGGTAACCCCATTTGTTTCCTGTTCTATTCTGACAGATGTGAAGCAACTTAAATTGAGAGCAAAACTTTTCAGTTCTATTCTAGCCCAGTCTAGTTTAGTCCAGACTTGTCTGGCTTATTACATATGTTTATGTCATGCTGTAGGAAGGAAGCATAGGTGAGAGCGCAACATACCTTGAATGTGACACAGTTAAGACTGCTTGCCCTCTCACCCTGCTCCTACCCTCCACGTCTCTCTGGCTGCCCTGTACCAGACTTAAAGGAATGTTTGATATTAGTAAAGTATCCTTCCAGATGTGAAGAGTGCAGCTGTAAGAGGGAGAGAAGGCAGCTGAGGTGCAAACCCATTTGCACACTATTCTATTCTGACAAATGTGAATCAATTTAAGTTGATTCCAAAATACTCTATTCTATTCTATCCTATTCTACGTGTTGAGGTCATGTTGTAGGAAGGAAGCATGGGGGAGAGCTCAACATACCTAGAAAGTGACACAGTAAGGACTGCTTGTCCTGTCACCCTGCTCCTACCTTCCGCGACTCTGTGGTTTCCCTGTATCAGACTTAAAGGAATGTTTCATATTAGTAAAGCATCCTTCCAGATGTGAAATTTGTAGCTCTGAGAAAGAGAGAAGGCAGATAAGCTGTAACCCCATTTGTTTCCTGTTCTATTCCCTCAGATGTGAATCAATTTAAATTGATTCAAAAATTTTAGTTTCTATTCTAGCCCAGTCTAGTTTAGTCTAGATCTGTCTAACCCGTTCTATATGTTGAGGTCATGTTGTATGAAGGATGCCTGGTGGAGATCTCAACATATCTTGCATGCGACACAGTAAAGACTTCTTGTCCTGTTACCCTGCTCCTACCTTCCGCGACTCTGCGGTTTCCCTGTACCAGACTTAAAGGAATGTTGGATATTATTAAAACATCCTTTCAGTTGTGAAGAGTGCAGTTGTAAGAGGGAGAGAAGGTGGCTGGGATGAAACCCCATTTGTTTCCTATTCTATTCTGACAGATCCGAAGCAGTTTAAATTGAGTCCCAAATACTCTGTTCTACTCCAACCTATTCCAGCCCAGTCTAGTTTACTCTCGACTTGTCTAGCCTATTACATAGGTTTATGTCATGCTATAGGAAAGCAGCATGGGGGAGAGCTCAACATACCTTAAATATGATACAGTTAAAACTGCTTGTCCTGTTACCCTGCTCCTACTTTCCGCGCCTCTGTGTCTCCCCTGTTCCAGACTTAAAGGAATGTTTGATATTATTAAAAGATCCTTTCAAATGTGATGAGTACAGCTGTGAGAGGGAGAGAAGGTGGCTGAGGTGCAAACCAATTTGTACCCTATTCTATTCTGACAAATGTGAATCAATTCTAATTGATTCCAAAATTTTGTGTTCTATTCTATCCTATGCTTTATGTTGAGGTCATGTGTAGGAAGGAAGCATGGGGGAGAGCTCAACATACCTTGAAAGTGACACACTAAAGACTGCTTGTCCTGTAACCCTGCTCCTACCTTCTGCGACTCTGCAGTTTCCCTGTACCAGACTTAAAAGAATGGTTTATATTATTAAAACATCCTTTCAGAGGTGAAGACTGCAGTTGTGAGAGGGAGAGAAGGTGGCTGAGGTTTAACCCCATTTGTTTCCTATTCTGTTCTGAAAGATGTTAATCAATTTAAATTGATCACAAAATACTCTGTTTTATTCCAGCCTATTGTAGCCAAGTCTAGTTTTGTCTAGACTTTTCTAGCCTATTACATAGGTTTATGTCATGGTGTAAGGAAGGAAGCACGGGGGAGAGCTCGACATACTTTAAATGCGACTTACAGATGTTAAGAGTGCAGCTGTGAGAGGGAGAGAAGATGGCTGAGGTTTAACTCCGTTTCCTATTCTATACTGACAAATGTGAAATGATTTAAAGAGATACCAAAATATTCTGTTCTATTGTAGCCCAGTCTAGACTTGTCTAGGCTATTCTACATGTTGAGGTCATGCTGTATGATGGAATCATGGGGGAGAGCTCAACATGCCTTGAATGTGACGCAATAAAGGCTGCTTGTCCTGTTAACCTGCTCCTACCTTCCATGACTGAGTGGCTTTCCTGTACCAAACTTAAAGGAATTTTTGATATTATAAAAGCATCCTTCCAGATGTTGAGAGTGCAGCTGTTATAGTGAGAGAAGGCAGCTGAGGTGCAACCCCGTTTGTTTCCTTTTCTATACTGACAGATATGAATCAACTCTAATTGATTCCAGTATATTCTAGTCTATTCTAGCCCAGGGTATTTTAGTGTAGACTTGTCTAGGCAATTATGTTTGTCGACATCATGTTGTATGAAGAAAGCATGGGGGAGAGCTCAACATACCTTTTAGTCAGTCAAAGAGTCCTTCCTTCCTGCCCATGGATGCATGAAAAGTTCTCTCCTTCCTGCCTGATGGGGTTGCTGTACACAGGGAGAGATTCCAAGTGGCAGCTGCTGATCGGCAGCAAGGCTTAAGCCTTTCGAAGGACAGGCTGCTGTGCACAAGTAAAAACTCCGAAGGTACGGAGCCAAGGGAAGGGGAGAGCTTGCTCCCACTCCAAGCTTGTATTTTGCAATGGAGCTAATGAAAGCCAGGGCACAAACTGTGCCCTGGAGGGGTGTGAGCAGTGGGTGAGAACTGAGTCCAATGGAGCCTTGACAAGGGGCTGTGCTCAGTGTGACAGAGGACAAGCAGCAACCCCCAGGGGCTACCCTGGGAGTCGCAAAAGCTTCCTCCCCCCAGATGTGGGGCACGAGGGGCACCCGCGTGGAGCAGGAGCAGCAGCCTTTGGGCCACCACAGCCCAGAGGAGCCGTGTCAGGGGGCTAGCTCACTGCTGCAGAGGAAGGCAAAAAACCCCCAGGGACACTCACAGATCCGTGAGGGAAAAAAAGCCTTCCCCCCACCAGCTGCAGGACACGAGGGGCCACCTTCGTGGTGCATGAGCAGCCGGAATGGACCAGAGGAGCCCTAACAAGTGGTCTTGCTCGATGCTCAAAGGAAGGCAAAAAACCCCCGGGCCCAGTGCCAATCTGCCCGGGGGAAAATTCCTTCCTGACCCCAACACTGGCGATCGGCTATCCCTGAGCATGGCAGCAAGACCTGCTCCTGGCCCCAAAGGGTGATCACACCTCCCCAGAGATGCCCAAGCCCTATTCTCCCTCAACCCAGAGTCACCTCAGGGGCTGCTGAGAGTAGCCAAAGGCCCCAGGCCTGATCGACCCTGTGGGCAAGAATCCTCCCTCCCTATGCCTGGCAGGGCACCAGTGACTGCTCCAAAGCACTGGGATCCCTGGATCTCTGCATCCCTTTGCTTACGAGAGCTGCCCCTGGCTCCACAGGGGATGAGGATGATGAGCTCTGCAGTGCTCAAGGTGGCATTCCTATGGTATGGCTACAGCTATCCAGCTGAAAAGAACTGTGCCTCTCCATGTGCTAACAAGCTGGTCCTGCCAGGAGCTGGCTTCCAGCAGCCTTGAGCAGCTGCTGGTCTTCCTCCTTCAAGGCCCCCTCCAAGTAACTCCGCCAGCTCCTCAAGGACTTCCTTTCAGATGTCCTTGGGCTGCCCTGGGCCATCTCTGCCAGGGGACACAGGAGGCTGCTCCCTTTTATTCTGTCCCGGGGCATTGTGACTGCTGTGTTGCCGGGTGGTATCACAATGACATGGGGGTGGTGGGCCCCCCCCCATGCCCAGCCACACCTGCTGCCCCTCAGCCCAGCAGCCTTCAGAGGAAGCCTTTGGGGTGCAGGCCCCCAGGCAGTGCCTTTGCCCAGGGTCTGTCCCAGCCCTTGGTGGCCATGCTCTGGGCACAGCTGCTGGGCTCCCTGATGCATCTTCGGCCACTTGGCTCCCAAAGACAAGCCCAGGGCTGTTCCTCTTCTCTCAGGCCATGTCAGAAACCAGCCCTGAAGCCCTGACAGCAGCCCTGGCAGCTGTCCCCTCTCTGACCAGTGATGAACTGTTGCCTAGGCTCAAATGTTTTTGACACATCATGCACACTAAGCAGCATCATATCACAGAAGACCTGTAATTTTTACTTGACTCACTCTCATTTGAGCGAAGTATTCAGCAAGATCTTCAGGACTTATATTTTACCCCTGATTCACTGGAAAGCTAAGCTAGCAATTCTGGACTGTTTCTAAAGCACTTTAACAGCTTATAGTCAAATCACTCCTATGATATCAGTGAACTGCTTCTCAGCAGTGGCTGACCTACCTCTAGAGGTAATAAATATGAACAGAAATGTTTGTCTACCATACATAAAACTGTATCTCCAATTTAGATGAGTGAAGTCAATTTCAGTTTTATTGTTCCCCATTCTAAATTTAGCAACTTTTTCTTTCTTTCAGATATTTTACCTCATTGAAAAATGGGTCCCACTCAAAAGTAACTGAACCTCATTTTAAAATGCAGGATGATAACGAGACAGTCCCATCCATAGCAGATACAGCACTTGTGGTAATGTAGGGATGGTGACCATGGTAAGAATTTCTCTTGAAACGTGACACAGAGTACGCACCATAACAAATTCTGTTAGTAAGAGGTTCAGGTCTCAGTGCTCAGTGATTTTACATCTGTAGAATCAGCTGAAAATGCTCAATAAATGAACTAAAATCACTGAAGTGTGATGAAATAGAGCAAACCACTGCTACGAGTCTTACACAAGTCCTGTACCCCAATGTTCTTTTTGTAGAGAAGGTCCGAGCTGTACAATATATTTTCCCAAGCTCAACCCTTGCCGTAGAAATCCGATTTAAAACTGTCTGAATACTACAGACTTTGCATCTAACTAATCTTTCTTCTTGTCTCTTTTATATGCCAAAACTCCCTCAACCAACCAAGAAAGCCTCTAGAGTTTTTATACTGCTATTCTGAGTTCTAGGTTTAGGTCAGCTATGTTCTTCACCTGACTTCAGGAGCAACTAAAATATCACATCAATCTCTTAATATTACCAGCAACAACATCTCTGCACACAATTAGAATGTACCCTGAAATAAACTGTTTTGCCTGCTGCTTCGTAAGGTAGTTTTAAAAACAATAGAAACAGCATCAGGAATTGTCTTTTAGGGAATTTCTGTAAAGAACTATGTGCAGATAAATATTTTCACATCTGAGCTAAAAAGCTGGGGTTGGGGGGGGGGAGGGGAAGCAGGAAGAAGACTCTTTTCATCTGCATGTTTCCTTCTTTCACTCCCCTTACCCTCCCCCCAGCTCTTTTTTATGTATATAGATATACACTGCGAGGTATTTGCAGGTCACGCCTATGGCAGGTGGAAGTTAGTAGAACTAGGACCTCACTCAAGCTTTTTCTGGGAAGTCCCTCTCTCCAGCCATGGAAATCATAGAATCCTTTCATCATTTGATTAAATCCAGCCTTTTTTAGTTGGGACTAAAGCAAGCATTATAGGAGACCTAGAATCATAGAATCACAGAATGGTTAGGGTTGGAAAGGACCACAAGATCATCTAGTTCCAACCCCCCTGCCATGGGCAGGGACACCTCACACTATACCATCCCACACAAGGCTTTGCCCAACCTGGCCTTGAACACTGCCAGGGATGAAGCACTCACAGCCTCCCTGGGCAACCCATTCCAGTGCCTCACCACCCTAACAGGAACGAATTTCCTCCTTATATCCAATCTAAACTTCCCCTGTTTAAGTTTTAACCCATTATCCCTTGCCCTGCCACTACAGTCCCTGACGAAGAGTCCCTCCCCAGCATCCCTATAGGCCCCCTTCAGATACTGGAAGGCTGCTATGAGGTCTCCACGCAGCCTTCTCTTCTCCAGGCTGAACAGCCCCAACTTTCGCAGCCTACGTGTCCATAGGACCACAACTCTACCTACAAGTGTGCATACTTTGAGTTCTTCCAACTGTCTTCTAGCTGGTTTTGGTCCAAATGGTACATGAGAAATAATAATGTGCTGGGTTTGTTGGTTTGGTTTTGTTTTTTTTCTTGATATAAAATAAGGATTACTTCAAGGTTACAGATACCAGGCAACAGAGAGGTCAGAAAAACTAGTTACTAGATTGATACTGAAACCAGAATTGAAACAGTTACTTTTTTTCAGCGGGGGCAAAGCAGCAGGATTCCATGGGAAGCTGTTCAAACATCTGCAGATGGGTTGGAGAGCCAGTCCTCACTGTGGTGCACGTGGATAGAAATCACCACATTTCTAACCTATGTGCGTTTCTGACACAATCTATCTGCCCCTCCCTGTGTTAGCCACGTATTAACATGGATTCTCTTTCTCTGAATCACTCAGCATCAAAACAAATAGACTGAATATGCGAGCACCCACAGCTGAAGTGACTACAAAACTCCTCATCCTTTGAGTACATAGATCCAGCCTTAGGAAGCAACATTTTTACACTTCAGCACAACCAACAAACCTGCAATCAGAGTGAGGACAATCAACTCCTGTTTCAAGACATCAAGTGCATCCTTTGAGCCCTGTTGGTTTAAGTGCTTTAAAGAAACCAAAGATGACACTGACCCTGCTGAGAGGAGCTCATGGCCAAGATCCTTTTTCCTTTAAAAGCTTTCACACAGTAATTGCATTGAGAAATGTAAGATAATTGATCTTAAATGAAATAACAAAGGAAGACATTTGGATGAGGAATAATCGCTAACGGACTGAATATGAGCAGTATGTATTCAAAGTACTGTTCTTGAGCAGTCTTACTTCCTCCAGACACATTAAAAATGGGCTCTGCTGCTATGAAGTGCTCCTAGGCTGACCACATAGGCAGCCTCTGAGTGGCAGACAGACCTTTCATTCCATCTCATTTCTCACCTTTGCAAAACTCCACAATAGCACATGCTGGCAGTCTTGAGTGCTGGTAAACCCCAGACAGGCACTGCACTGATACCTAATGAAACCCAGAGAGACACCTACCTCTGCATTACATCTGATTATTTTAAATCTTTCACTGAAACTATTTCTTTTCCCAGGCTAACCTCAGACACTGAATTAATATTACAGCAATTTTAAAGTTTACCTGAAAAGCACTTCTTATCTTATTCACTATTTCCCTTTGAAAATCCAAACCTTCACAAAACCAGGAGGCAGTGATATCCAGCAGACATAACTTGCTGGAAGTCACTGCTGTTCCCTACAAATAACATGCAATTAGAAGTCTCTGAATGAAAAACTGAACAAAAAAAATCCTAGTACCTCTGGTTGTTACCTACTAGGGCTACGGGGAAGAATGTAGCTTGCTTCTATATATATTGCCAAAGGAAAAAAACCCACCATCATGGATCGCTATTTCACATCCTGAAAATTCCAGTGGATTGACATATGACAGAGAAGAAAAGAGGAAGTTCTTTGGAATTCATGATCACAATTGCTCAGTTTAGAGAAGGAAGTTTCCTCAGTGCTCGGTTTGTGTCTGGTGTCCTGGAAATCCTGTGCACCTTTCACAGAGCCTAGCCTTCACACTTGCTTTAAGACTGCACCTGAGCAGGGTTAGGGAGCCAAGATGCTACCTGGATTTGGACTGACCTACACCAGCAGAGCTCTAACACTGAGAACTTACATCAATTCATATCTCCTCATCATGAGATCCAAAGATACCTAACAAACTAAGGTGAATATGGTTTGCTTTGTTCTTTTCTCTTCCCTATAAAACCATAACTGATAAATTAAAAAAAAAAAAAAAAAAAAGCAACCCACAACCAACCAACCAACAAAACCAACAAAACAACCAACAAAGTAAACCACCACCCCCCCAAAAAATAAAAACCCAAAAACTTACAAATCTGGGGCATATTTTCATATTTTTTCTCTATTTTTGAGAAACAGCCAAGCTACAGATGACCTAGGTGATTAAAAAAAAAAAAAAAAAACCCAAATCCTATTTTCTTGTGCAGAACAATACTTTCTATGCTTAGGAATCACTTCTGCTGCCACAAGTACTTAGAAAACCATGTCCTCACCTTCACACCAAACAAAGCACCACAGGCCCACATAATGGAAGTTAATACTGAAAGGAAGATATTTTTTCCCTACTTACTCCAAAGAATTCTAAAGGAAGTTGAAAAGCCATTTATATTATTTCCATCTAGGTAGTCTTAACATATTAAAAATGCATCAGATTTCTATATTTTATCATTATTCCCTCTACAGCTCACAGAAATTGAAGGAGTTAAATTCCTATTAATCATCCTGTATAGCAGCAGTGTTTCAGGTTCCAGTACCCAGTGAGAAACTGGTCAGGCACTCTCATTTGAAAAAATTTCCTTGTTGAAGCACCTAGGTGTGCCCGGCTTGGGAGATCCAAAATGTTGACTCTGGTCAATACATGCAAAATTAAGTGAGCCTGACTGTGCTCCAACTTCAAACCAAGAAAATCAGAGGTAATTACACCCCAGGGGAACACGTGTTCAAGTGAAGAACTGGTGTTGCACAGAACTATAAAGTCAACCAAGTTAATTTTATACCATGTAGCACTGAAAGGTCAATGACGTTTATTTCTTATTTATATATTTTCTTAATCAAATCTTTATCATCTTAGCTAAGGTTACTAAATGTGACCTCTGTTATTTCAATTTAATTAACTTCAATTAATTTGCCACTATTTCAACCCAGCTACTGTCTCCTTTCTCTTGTTCTAGTCCTTTCCTGGCACAACCTACTTACAGGACTGATAAAACTTTTACTGATTAGATAAAAATATCTACTTTTATTAAATGACAGCTGCAACATCAAAATACATTTTACAAATAAAAATTTACTTTTATTTCTCACGTCCAAGAACTAGAACCAAGGCCCTCCCCGCCAAGAAGACTCAATGAATGACCATTCAGGATTCAGTCGTTCCCACTCTAATAATCCATGTGTAACTCTGACAGCAAAATAGCTGTGGTAATTATTAGTAATACAAAGTTGCTGCATACAGGAGGGAAAAAACACACTGATTTCTTACTTTAAGTACTTTAAACAAGATCAAAGTGAAGTTTCTAAGGCACTAATGCAAACATTGCCGTGCTAATCTGTAATATTTTTAGTAGTTTGATTTTAAGTAAAAATGCAGGTAAAAGATAAAACTGTCATCTTTTCCCATCAAAATTCAGCAAACCTAAAAGTAAATGCAGTTTTAAGTTCATGTTCAGAACCAACACTTTGGAAATAATTCCAATATTGTAATATTATGTGTACAGTATTCATATGAAGACTTTAGAAACCAGGAAACATGGTTTTTGAAACATAGTAGATAAGACTAGAAAAGCTCTTTACCCCTGCATGTACTTGCTAAATTAATTAGTTATGCCTTTACAGTGAAGCTGAACAATCCAAACAAAAATAACACATTCCTTTCTTCTTGTAAAATCCTTAACTGTATGGGTAGGTGGAAGGACTTTTAACTACATGACCAACCTCTGAAGGATTCTGTAACTTCTCGAAATCTGTAAGCACAGACCCAGCAGCAGATTTCTTTAAAAACCTGCTAAGTAAATAGAAGAAAAAGATCAAATAACTTTAAAGAGTATTTTTAAATATATAGTTAATTAAAAAAAAATCAAATACTTCCAAGATTAAATAAGTGATTTGGGGTTTGTACATAACTGTTTCTGATTTTTCAGGAAACTGAACCATGAGCAATCTTGTATCTATCCTCCTTTCTCTGACCTTTCTGACATCTGCAGAAATGCATTCTGGATTTTATTCTGCCATCTGTTAGACTGCAGATTAAAAGCTGCATTTGATCACAAGCATCAAGCAGTAGGCCAAGCAGAAGATACATAAGCATGCATGGTGTACTGCCCACTATGCTTGAGCTGAGAATGGGAGCCTGGTTTTATCTACAACACAAAAACATACACACATGCACAAAACACAAAGGCATCAAACAGTAAAGATAGTTTTGACTCAGGCAATTTTTTATAGTTTTTTTGTTTGGGTTCCTTTGCATTAAAAAAAAAAAAAAAGCCACAAAAAAAAAAATCGGCTGCACAGAAAAAAATGATTTAAAAAACAATCAGGGAATTATTTTTATATAGGGACAACTTAGCCTATTTGGAGGTTTGTTTTGTTTTTAATTAAAGGGGATCAGAGGCAAAGGTTGATCACTCTTTCAAGACAGAAAAAGTACAAACTGTTCATGAACATTCCAGTCATATTTCTAAGTTCAATCAGATCCCATTTCCTTTTCCTTCCATAGCAACACCAGGATTCCTCACTCATGCCACTGCATGCTTCCTATCGGGAACAGGGATGGTTGACTTCACCTATTATCTCCTGGCCAACAACTGTCCCTGGTGCACAAATCAGCCGAAGAAATTGTAAAATCAAGTTTCTACAAACCAGCCCTGTTTTTCCTTTCGCTTATTTGGTTGAGCAAAACTTGAAAAAGAAACTTCCTCCCAGTTTTGCCCTTTACCATCTGCCTTTACAAACATGTATGTACCATTCACACACTCATCTCTGGACTTCATGATGTGGATGCAAATGGTTCCACGTGTGTCTTGTGTAACTCAGTACATGGTAGGTTATTTATTTGCATTAAATTATTGCTTCATATTTCTTAAGTCTTTCTGAATGTATCCTTTCATGAAGAAATTAAAACTACTTTTCAAGTTACTGAGACTATTCCTAGTCCTATTAAGCTGCAAAAGTGACTTTCTTTAGGAAGTGCAAGCCTAATTATACGGAACGCAGAAGAAAATTACTTATTTAATACATTTGTCAAACAATTAAAAAAAAAAAATCACACAAAATAGCTTTTACCACAAAATAAAAATGTCAAAGCCTGATGGATCACAAGATACTGAATGACAGGTAGTTTTCATGTTTGGAGCATTGAAGGCTATGATAACTTGAATTTGAGCAATTTGACAATAGAAGACACTATACCAGCAGGAGAAGAAAGAAATCTTATTGAGGGAGATTGTTAAAAGGAAGGTATTTTCACACAGAAACGACCGAGTGACTTGAAATGTCAGAGACTATGAAGCTCGTTCACTATTGTCTTTTACCTGACTTACTACTTATAGATTTCAAGAAATTGAGTGCAAAATGTTGAATGAGAGCCTTATACAGCAGGTATGACACATGCCTTGCAGAGGCTGAAGTTGCAGAAAGCTGGAAAACCATTTCAGGACTAAAAGAAATACAGGTGAGCTGAGCACAGGTGAGATACACAGACACAACAAACATTAACATTCTAATGTGTATGAAGTAGATAGCCAAGAACATGGGGTGAACACAGAAAGGTCCAAGTAAGAAATAATATAAAAGGACTTAACACACAACTATCAGATGACTAGTTGTCACTAAGTGATGAGCAGCCTGTGCAAGTATATAAGGATGGCCTCAAATTTGTTCAACTTTTAGTAGCATTTTGCAGTCCATAGAAACTACTGTTTGTAAATGTGTATTGGAACCTCAAAAGTAATCTGTAAAAAGTTTTTCCCAAAGCTTAGAAAAGCAGAGAAGGGTTAAAGACAGAAGCAATCCTGAACTGTGAGAGTTTGTATGGAATCTACTAGTCCTTTCAATGTCTACTTAGGCTAAAACAGAGGAAGGTACAATTTACTAATGACATTATACTATTTATAAAGCACTTTTTTTTTTTTTTTTGGATGCATAAAAAATATCTAAGAATCAGAGATCTCAGAGTCAGATCTAATATTACTCTCTTGGTAAAAGAACGTATAGGAAATCATACGGCTATTGCTGACGAGAGCCTCAATCAGAGCCTATGTTTGAGGACAAAGTAACAAGCTTCCTACTATTACCAGCAGCATGTTTTCTGACTGCAAACATGTCCCACAAGTTTCCATGTAGCAGGTGAGGTTGATGAGGTCAAACAGCATATGAGTTTGGTCGGCTAAATATGTGGCAGCGGTAGTGTGAATACCCTCTAATACTGTGGCTTCATCTCAGAAATGGGAGAGCTAGCACAAAAACTTACAGTACCTTGAATGTCACTTTGCATTTCCTGTCTGCCTCGGGTGCTCAGCAGACACCTATCCCGACAGCTTGTGCTGAGTTGTGATTTATTGCTTTTAACTACAAACACTTAAAACTGCCCTTTACAATTTGTTTTGCTTTGTTACTTTAAGCATCAGCAGCTTCATTGAAAAGCTCTTTACAACTTGCACAGCTCAAAACCCCCTATGAGATCTCTGAGGTTGGATTTGTTCCAAAACTTTGAGGGAAGAAGTTCAGTTTTTTATAGATACACGAGTTTTAACTCCACAATGATGCTTTCTTTATAAATGCTATGCTCATCATCCATGCTACCTAAAATAGCATATACAACTCCTTTTACTCCTAGTAACTGTGTACCAAATAACTATTTAATAAGGAGCCTGTAAAGGAATGCTTACACAATGAGATATATATAGTGACTGTAAGATCGAATTGCTTATTTCAAGAGTATAAATATTTTATGTTTCCACCCAAGGAGTGTTCAGCAGAAGCTGTCTTCTCTTTAAGTCTGGGTGACTTTTGCATAATCCTGCCCGTTCTAGCAGAGTTGAATGTGACAGAAAACACGGATTACTCTTGTAAATGAAGAGTGTTGAGCTACCAGCAGGCTCTCCTGACCACAGTGGTTGTTACAGATGATCTAATAAAAGCAAAATAAGCCAAGAGGAGCAGCTGTTCAAACTGACAGAAATGTCACCACCATTCACATGGGTAGGTGAATATTTTAAGGCAATTGTAGGAAGCATTTCTGTTGGTGACTAGTTCTTCTCCCCTCTAAATGCAGTTCTTACATGCACTCAACCCAGCCCAACCTGCCAGGCTGCACCCCTGCTCAGTGGCAGTCCCTGCTGCAGCTCCAATGCCTCTGTCCTAATGGCTTTTCCTTCTCATTCTTCTGTAGGCAGCTCTGCCCAGACAGTGCAAAGAGCATCTTGTGAGACAATGAGTGTGTTTTCTTCAACTCCACAAAAACAAACCAAACCAAACCCAAAATGATTGTGGTACTCTCTTTTCCTCCAGTACATGCAAACAGAACTATACTCAAAGTATTTCTACTATGTAAGTTTTGTGAAGAATTATGCAACATGAGATATTCAAACTCTTATTAATCACATTAATGCGTGTGTAGGTAGGAGGGGGTGTTTGAAATAGTACACTGTACTCAACTTACCTAACAAAATCCCAAACAAGAGGACTCAAAAATTAGTTGAGGAAAGTGCCTAAGGATACTTTCACAATGTGCACTGGGGCTTAAGACACACATCCCTGAACTACCCATCAAATACTTTCTATTAATCACAAGTGAAAAAGGCAGCATGGTCTGGAAGAATAAGTTCAGGACTAGAAAAGAACACAAATCCTAATTCTAACTTTCTCTTACTTTTCTAGGCTCCAACCAGTTAACCCCTCTGGCTTCGCAACACAAAAAAAAAAAAGTACAAAAACCTTTCAGGACTTTAGAACTTGATCATTATATAATAGTGAATTACACAAATTTGATTTATTGTTAGAACTGTTGCTGTCATGGCTTTGGAGGAGGGCAGACAGTCATCCTTCAAGCAATGTCCATGCTTTGGAGTAGGGATGGGTCAGAGGCCATTCCCAATAGGTAGAGGCTTGTGTGTGGCTGGTGTCCTTCAGCAGGTAAGGGAATACAATATGCACAATTGGGTGCTCAATGTCAGCTGGCCTCACTGCCCAGAGAACAGTCCCAGAAACACTTAACTTAGCTGTCCTAAAAACTGCCTCTCCATTCTGTTTTTCTGCTTGAGAAATTGGACTGTTAAAGCTGTAGCTGACAGGAGAGCCCTTGTTTGCATAGACTTTGGAAGTGCATGGAGCTCTGGAAGTAGCAAGACTATACTGGACAAACAGAAAGAATAAAGAGAAAGAACAGAAGGCTGAAGAACTGCCCCTTGTACCTTAACAAAAGGCGTTCCGGAATATATGGCATTTTCACAAGGACAGCTGAATAACACTTCAGAAAGAAGATAAATTGAGGAAGAATTATGTACTTCATGTGTAAATGAAAGAATTCCCTGCATATTTTCTTTCTCCTTGCAGCTTAATCTTACACCTTATAATGTTTCAAATTATTTCACACATATTGTACCATCTACCATGTTAAAAAGACTAGCTCTGAAAAGGCAAAAGTCAGCCTCATAAGACTGTGCAATGAGCTTTATGAATAAGAGGGATGAAAAATTCATTTGATATCCCCTATGCTTTAATCCATTGTCTTTTTTCCTGCTTTAAAGAACAGTTGAAGCTATATGACCAAAAGGGATGGAGTATAAAACTGGATTAATATTTTAGTTAATGTTACTGTCATACTAGATACTAGTCAATATACATTAAGAATGAAGCTACATGAAAACACTGCTAGTATTCCAATAAACCTACAAAAGTAATGACAAGAACACTTAGGTACAATGCTGTGGGCCTGATACGAGAGGCCTGAACTTAACACGGGAAAATAGAATTCTATTAAAATGGCAGAGAACACACAGTGCTATTGCTTGCTAATGTTCAATCACAGTAGAAATACAATTAAAAAAAATAAATTAATGTAAAAGAGTACATATTAAAATAACTGTACTGGACAGTGACATAAATTTTAACTCTCGGTTACAAAACTACCTGTTGGGCAGAGGGGACAGGGAAGGCTCTACCCTCACTGCATTACAAACCCAAAACTGAATATAAAGCTTACAATGCACAGTGGCATCACTGTTTTGGCTTGTTTTGTTACTGACTAAATCTTCTGGGTTTACCTATACACCTAAGTGATGCTCTTCTCCTTTCAGCAATCAGTGATTTATCAGCACTTTAAGGAAAGCTTTTTTTCCATACTGGGATTTTGAGACTTAATTAACACAGCAAGCGTATTTTAGCCTTGCCTTAACAGTTTCTAATCTTCAAGATTCACAATGGCTAAGAAAACAAGTCACTCAGCAAGGAAGGTGCAATGGCATATACCTTGGGGCTCTACTTCACTGTGGAATAGCCAAGTTATGGCAAGGTGGTATCAGCCTGTAATTATCCCAAGAAATGTATGCTTCCAGAGATCAACCACCATTCCTAGTATTCAATCACAGTCCTTAATGAAATGAATACCACTGGCATTACATTTGCCAAAATGTAAAAAAAATCAGACCTTTAAAATGCTAATTAAAAAGGGAAAGCAGACCAATGGTGCAATTAATATTGCAAGACAGGAGGTTAGCAATATCAGGCAAAACCCTGACACTAGGAAATCATCCATTTCACTATCAAAGCCTACTGTAACAGTCATTGCTAGAAGTTTTATGATAGCCTTTTTTGCAAAATAATATGCATAGCTATTGCCCATAAAGAGTGAATTAAATCGTTTAAAAGACAGTATCAATAGTATTTCAGATAATTTGACAGAGGTCTATGTTGGTCTTAATGATCTAGCTGTAATGAGAACTCTTTAAATACACAATTTCTTTAGTCCGAGAAATTCAACAGTTCAAACAGACACAAAAAAAAAAGATTTTTTAAAACCCACATTTTGTATCTGAAGACAATGTCCAGATGTGATGTTTCAGTATTTACTTCCGAAATGTATATTTTTGCCCTAAAGAATAATTTAGAATAAAACTTTTTATATTTAATGCCATTTTTCCATTCGAAGTATAAACACTTAATTCTGTTAAAATACTCTTCAAGTTCTTCTTCATGTTATTCAAATATTTTTCATTGAAATTGCAATATTCCGTTTTCCAACAAAAACATTATTTGAAGCCTTTGCATTGGAGATGTATACATAGATATATATATTCATTTGATATTTAAAAAGTCTCAAAAGAATGGGCTACAAGTATAAGCAATCCTGACCTAAACCTAACAAAAACTATGAATAATAGAAGCAAGATTTGACCAATTGTCATTATAACTGCCTTTTGGAGAATACAGAATACTGCTACTGTATTCTTATGGAGAAATGTTACAGTTCTTACAAAAAAATTAATCATGTCATCCCTGTATTGTGCTTCCAAAAGCAAAACCAGCTGCCACAAAATCATTTTATATTGAAAAGACAGAGTATAGCAAACGTGTATATTGTTCCCAAGGTTCTACCATGTTTAGCACCCAATCTCGAAAGTGCTTAAATTAAAGATGCTTCAGTAACTTTCAGTAGGTTTCCGAAGTCTCTGAAATCTCAGAAACTTTGACAAGAATGGTCAATAGATAAGGCAAGACTTTTCATGCATGTGATCTATACTTGATAATATTAATACCTTGATTTGAGCATGATATCATGCCTGCAGTCTTATTCTGAGTTAGACTTCTGCAAAACCACTGCTCATTAACTTACAAAGGTAATTCTTTACAGAAGCCTGTACCAGCTGGACCTTCTCTTCTTTTTATTTTTATATTTATACACAAATATATATACGCATATTAGAGGAAATGAAAGGCATTGAGTTAAAAAAAATAAAATCCCTCAAATTTCCTAAAACATGCAAAAAAAAAAAAAATAGGAGATTGAGGAGAAATCTCTGGAATTCATGCTACTCTGTACAAATACATAACACTGCATATATCTGTGTTGGAAATAACTGAGCTGGGATATGCGGTATAGAGACTAGGAGCCTGAGTGCAGCATTAACAAATATAACATGACTATCAAATTTTAGTATTAATTACTATCCTTTAATCTGTATTTTCAGTACTCTACAGGAGGGACCAGATTCTACAGCATTTTGTTAAACTGCAGGCTGTCATGAAGTGAGTAAGATTTCAGGATGCTCAATATCTACCAGGAGCTAGTCAGAGCTGTAGTTCAGCCAGTCAGAGCTGTAGTTCAGCCAACTGATGATGTCTTAAATCACATGATGCCTTAATGAAAACTGTATTTTTGGAACCCATGATGCTGAATAACTGCTCTCAAGTTGCATCTTCACTTCTGTAACATTATCATGCTCTAATTTACTTCTCTTCAATGGCCAACTGAAACAAATGCATCTACATGCTTATGTTGAAAGCTATGAAGTCCAGGATATCTTAGAAACAGATTTTCTTGCTACCATCATCTTTTCCACAGAACTTATTGTTCTTGCAGATAAGAAAAAAAAATATATTGCAGCAAACTGCTTTTGAGAGAGTACAACTCTTAAAAACCAACTGTACAAATATAGTTAATTAACTTCTTCACAGAAAGAATACAGAGCAATCTATTAATTCCTTATCAAGCAGAAACTTTTTCATTCACTTAATTCCCACATTGTTCCATTAAAGAAGCAAAATTTTCAGTCTGTTAAAAAATACAGGAAATGAAAAGATGTAAGGCAGATGTGCCCAAAAGCTTGTCTATTAGTTCCATTAGGCCGTATTAGTTCATTTGACAAAGTGTATTTAACTCAGAGGCTTTTTCTCGGATTTCCAAATACACACGCTAAGTAGGCATGATCCCACCCCCACCCAAAAACAGTTATACAATATAAATAAAAGGATTTCCTATGACTGGCAGAATTCTTCTGAAAGCTACATGTTACTTCACAAATCAGACAATGGATACAAGAACACAATTACTCTCTAATTATCTTTCAAGTGAGATACGGGTTAATCAAAACCTAAAGATCATACTTCTCTCTGCAGTAACAGCTATTTTCCAAGCCAAATATTTATTATCAGTATGTGCCTTCATCCTGAGAGACTTGAGATGAAAGTGTGATTTCCCTGGTAACATGTATTTTATCCAGAGCTGGTAGGGTTTGGGGACATCAAAATTAGCTTTAATGGGCTGCTTTAAGTCTTCCTTTTCACAACTGAAAATGAACTAACTCTCTTCTATGAGGATCTTGCTGGGAGGAGACACTCAGCTACGATGAAGACTGGAGCCCAACTTGTGCCCCATATAAGCAATCACTAGAGACTCATTTCAATGCCCAGGATGTACTTTAACCTTCCAGTCATGGTCACTGCTGTCTCATATGATCTTACTTGGAGATAGATGTGTGGAGAAGGTGAGTTATGTCCAGTATTGTGAATTTCCAAGAGTAGTCTTCCAAAGCTAGAAATAAATACTTGAACCTTCAACTCACAGAGTTACTACTGAAATGCTTTATTCGTCCAAATCACCAGTCACCTACTCACATGCACTTGCTTTCATCACAGAAGTAGTTCAACTGCAATAATAACACACTGGAAACCTGCATTTGGCATGATATTAAGACTCATACACTGTAGAACTCAGATACAGCAGAAAAACCTCTGTATGATCAGGAGAAAAACACTTGCAGATATTTTACTGTTATGACAGTTAAGACAAGATGTAGCTGGCATGAGTCAACACATATATATGTAAGCAACAACTGACTGCCTGCAGCTAAGCAGCAGATTTAAAACACAGCCAAACTTTCACTGATTACTATGAGATACACATATACCTACACAGTCGGGGAGCAGGATGTAGAAAATATGAATAATATAGCTAAATAATACATAAAGACTGCTCTGAAGAATGAGCATTTTAAAGATACTCTGCTATTTCTTCATTTTCATGAAGCTTTTATATGTGAAGTTAATGTTATGGTTTTTCTACAGAACCTGGTTATTTTATTCCTACCACCTATTTAATAGGCTACTCCTTCTCCATTCTGTAATATTCATATATTGGAAAGGTTGCAACACTTTCTTTTGCATTAAAATGATTTTGTTGACCTGAAAAGTGCATGCTCTTCTAACTCTCCAGGATGAGAGAAGCAGAAAGATCAAAATCTACTCCCCAAAACTGCCACATTGCTACGTAAGAGAAATTAAAATCACACACAAAGGCTTTGAAGGTCCTTTTCAGTGCTCTACGGCACTGGTTTGGTTCACAGAGATAGACAGATCCGTAACTTCAAAGCAGACAAAAACATTCAAGTACCAAGTTATTGCCAAGGACAACACACTGTTCCTTGCCTTTGCTTGTGGCTATTTTTAGAAAGCCACTTAGCCTCAGCAACTGGAAGCCCTGCAGCCCACTTACATAAAAACCTATTCTGATCTTAAGGGAAGAAGAGTTATAAGTGATCTTGTTTATCCTGGCATCTCATAGTAAGCAAAAATGAGGGGAAAGAGCATTGTGTGTAAAAATAATTTAGTTGCAATGAAAAATTCAAAAAACTTGGGGAGGACACGGAAGATACGAAATTATTAAGTGGAAATTAAAATTCACAAAGTATTGAAAAATATATTTAAAGTGAGGCTAACCTAATACAGAACATATCTTTTGACATATTGTAGCACTGTCTTAACATGAGAAATTTTCAGCTCCTACTGCACTGAAGCGTAATAGCGGATCAGGCTCTCAATACTTACTACAGCAGCCACCAGCTGGTGTTTGTTTATATAGGGATTTTTCATTGTGCACTTGATGTAGCTGTTGAAACGCTGCTGTTTTAAACTGTTTAGTACAGGTTGCTGTTTTTTTCTAAGGAAAAAATTATCTGTTTATGATACACCGATTCACGGGATACACTGCATAGCTGCATCAGTCACTGTATGTTTTGCAGATTATACTCCCTTACTACATCAATGAAGGCCTTGTGCTTTCAAAAGCTATTCTAATGGAGCTGTAGATTTTCTTCCTGTGTTGCTCTGCATAGGCAAGTGTCTGTTCTGAAAGTATCCAGGAAATACAGAAAACAGTGAAATTTATAACAGGCGATATAGACTGGATAGAAGAGTTAAACATGAGATACCCAAAATGTAGTTGAGATCCGTGACACTTACAGTACATTACCAAAAGACACAGGGAAAACAAAGAGTGGGAACCTTCTTCCAAAGCACATTCATATCATTCTTTCCACATTATTTCTGTTTAATTTCCTCTTTTAGTAACATAATGTTCTGTTTTAAAGTAAATTCTATCACTTTAACTGTTTGTTACTAGTTAAGAAACAACATGATGAATGGCTTAGATTTTAGACACTTAGTACACACCAAAGTTGCTGAGTGATGAAATTACATGTTAGCCCTAAAATTAGGGAAAGAAAAAAAATGCTATCATTTAATATCATCTCTGAGATACCAGGCCACTAACTGCATCTGGGTGGCTGACTACCTTGGATGTACATGTGCAGCTATGCAGTAAAATCCATTTTGAATGCATGTTCCAAAGCTGCGTGAATCATGCTTCAGAAGATCTGCTCCATGTTTAGAGAAACTGGAAATAAACCTGTGTATCTTCTGTATTTCTAAAAATGTTTCTATTTTACTGAAAACGCTTTCAGTATTGTATTCTCCCAGTAGCTACTTCTGGTTAAACTTGTTCTGCTGCCTCTCCAGCTCAGCAAAGGAGAAGACCCACTTAATCTATTTTCATTGTGCATCAACTTTGAGGGAGACTTATGCTTCTTGATTGGACAAGATGGGCAGCAATAAATGGTAGGCAATCTAAGATGGGCAATATCCAAGGGGCAGAGGAGAAGATATTTCTCACTGTAATTCTTCCTTCATCCTTTCTTTTAACAACAGACAAATTTTCAAGCCCCAAAGGACAGGCTGATCCTTCACATGTGGAAAACAAAAGAGAGAATAACCTGCTTTGAAATATACCAGACATTTTCAGAGTTGCTTTGAAGACAATAGATCATACTGCTGACAAATAGCCCATAAAGTATAATTAGAAACCACAAAAAGTTACTGTGAAAGACAAATATTTTACAGTTTTTAGATTTCTACTAAATATGTGTTTTTTACTCTCTGCTACATTTCAAGCTTATCTGCAACAGAAACCTGCAACAGAAAGTTAATTTCTACTTCAACAGAAAGCTCTGCATAATGTTTCCTTTTTCAAAACCCTATCTAGGACTTATTAGTGACACAGCAAAATCTTGCAGTGACTTTATACTGCAACTATTTGCATTGCACATTATCATTCTGCTTTTTGCATACTTAGCATTCAGTGGGAGGAAACAATAGGACTGAGTTAGTTCAGACAAATATTAGACAAAAGGTAATACTAACAGTTGTGTCTTTTTTGCACTGAAAAATCTTTGGCATTCTTTATTTCACCCAAGGAACCTGAAGAAATATCAAAAGGTTTTTTCCTTTATGTTGCACTTCCCAGTCGCCAATATTTACCCCAGTTTTCCAAAAACATTTAAAACACTTCCAAAAATAAAGAAAAGAAATAACAATGGCAAGAAGCAGTTGAAAGTGAACGCACACATTACAAACTCCCCAAGTATTACAAACAAAATCTGATGGTTCAGATTCTTTAAGTATGAACTGCTATTGAGGGGGCCACCAACAGTGGACTATTCCTTTGTAGAAAGATCTCAGCGTGGCCCTAATGTAGTTGTTGAAAGGCTTCTGCTTAGTATTTAGCTAAAAAATAATCTGATTATGATACATGGATTCACAGAAAGCCTTTTAGTCCCTATGTTTTGCAGATCCTACCTTCTCAGATCGTTGAAGCACTTGTATTTAAAAAAGCTTTTCCACTTCAGCTGTAGATTTTCTTCCCAACCTGAGCAAAATGATGATGAAATCAGGAGTATGCACAGCTTCTCGAAATACACAAAGTGCAGAAGCTAAAGCACCTACTGCAAAAAAAAAAAAAAAAAAAAAAAAAAAAAAAAAAAATCAAGTGCTATACAAATTTTACCTGGAAGCTCAAATCATTTAATTTCTTAAGGGCACAGATAAAATTCAGGGTGGTTTGGGGAATTCTTCCTTTTTTTGCCTCGTGGTGTGCTTTTTGAGTAAGTGAATCATTTAACTTCTTTGAGCCTTACACAGCCTCTCTGCCAATGATCAGTAACAATGCACAGTTATCTGATAGGACTAACACATGAATGGGAAATTTCTACTTCATGTGAGTGTGCATGCAAAGCAAAATGTCTGTTTCCATTCACGATAGTAGGAACGGATTAAACAATGATGTAAACTCAGGAAATCTCAGTGCTGTCCCAAAGTAGTGTGCTGCTTTTCCTCATGAACTTGTCAGGCTGTACCTTAGAACCATTTAAAATCTTCTAAAAATGAATCATCTGAGTCCATCAGATCATAAAAAGCAAGCCTACCCTGAGGAGCCTGAGCTGCAGTTGTGCAGGGCTGATATTTACACAAAGTGATCCTTTTTTGTGTTGGATGGATCTTGCCAAATGCTTGCAAGAGTACATCAGAATTCAGCAATCTGTTCATTCCCTGAGATGCTGCTTGGAGAAGGTCTGATTTCTGGAGGGTAGTCAAAAAGAAGCAGGAATAATAGAGAACTGGTCCTTAGGCAGTGGAACTACCTCCACTATTCATCTTCATTCCACCCAAGCATATGGCAACAGGCCGGGTCAAACTTCGGGTATATGCACAGAACAAGTGGCTGGGAAGTGTACTGGGGTAGTGAGCCTGCACCTATGCTGTAAACCGGAAGAAAGGTCCAGTAATTCCCTTTTATATTAAGAACAGTTCCTGACATGTATTTATGCTACCGAATCAAGGAGTTTCTGTTCGCCAGCAATGATGCTGAAGACAGGAGGTGAGTAAAGAAAAGACGAGAGAAACACTTGTCTGTCTAATCTCACTCCGTGTGATTTGGGATTCTACCTAGAGGAGCCCACTGGAAAACCTGATGGCAAATCAGCTGTTTGCTTTTATCATCCTTGTGGTGTCCAAACACATCTGAACCTTCACTTTTTTTTTAGGCATCGCTTAGGGGTTATTGACCCATAATCTCCCTTCATGCACAGTTCTCCCACAGATTCTGGCTTCAAGAAAATTGGACAAGATAAATTTGCTTCTTCAATCCACAGAAACTGCTTTCAGGGATAAGCTAGAGGTAAACAAATCCTGAGTCACTGGCAACAGAATGATGTTTACAGCTGCTACCGAATCCACTGGTGTATCTTCTTTCATGTTACCTGGGTTTTGGAGTAGCTGCCAAATGCAATGGAGTACACTGGGGCTTAAAGCTTCCCTTTCTTTTTTCCCCTTCCAAATTAAGCTTGGAATGATGATTAGGCAAATAAAAAAATCCAAACAAATTTTTTCACTATTTTTATACTTACAAAAATGATGTTCCAATCCTAATTTACTAGATTTCTATGATTAAACAACAATCTTTCATACTATGTAGGACCAGCAATGAAGAGTGTCTTTCGCTAGCATTAACTTATGCGTTTCAAGTCCCAAAGTTACCCTATTTTTGTGTATCTTTATCACTGCATTTTCAAAATCGTGTGTTCTAGGCTAGTACATATTTTGTGGTCTTGTAGGAGTAACCATAAAATGCAGTTAAAACTGTCCCCACTTTAATCTTACATCTCCTTAAAACTGTGTAAGTCACTATTGTCGTGGTTTAAAGAAAGTCAGCCATAAACCACACAGCCCGTCCACTCACTCCCCCCCTTCTTTCCCTCCCCCTACTCCCGGAGGGATGGAGAGGAGAATCAAAAAGAATGCAACTCCCACGGGTTGAGATAAGAACAGTTTAGTAACTAAGGTATAACACAAATCACTACTGCTACCACCAATAATAATAATGCTAAAGGAAATAACAAGAGGAAAGAATACAACACCTCAACACCAGCCGACCAATAACTCACCCCACTCCCCCCAGCCGAGCACCAACCGATACCTCCCCTCCAACCCTGCAGTCCTAGCCCTTCTGGGGTAACTCCCAGTTACATCCTGGGCATGACATGCTGTGGTATGGAATACCTCTTTGGTCAGTTTGGGTCAGGTGTCCTGTCTCTGCTTCCTCCCAGCTTTCCCTCCTCCCTGGCAGAGCATGAGGCTCAGAAAGTCCTTGGCCAGACCAAACATTTGAGCAGCAACTGAAAACATCGGCGTTATCAGCACTGTTCCCAGGCCAAAAAATCCAAACACAGCACTGCACTAGCTACTAAGAAGGAGAAAAATGACTGCTACTGCTGTCAGGACACACTACTACTGTGATTCATTGACGCTCACTCATGAAAGACTTTTCCCAGTATTAGCTACAAGTAATGTATAACACAGAATGTAGAGTTAATTTCCAACAAGGGGTAAGAATCTGCCAGTTTTACTCACACTGAATAAAAGCAGACTTCCATAATAGTTCTATTACACTACCTGAAGAATGAGGTATAGGGTAAGGAAAGCAAATTTAAAGCAAACAAGAAACAAACTCTGTTTGCCGCCTATATGCTAGCCTGGGACTTCACTGGAGCCAGTGTACTCCATCAACTGATAAGCGTGTAACTCTGACTTCCACCACCAGCTGAATGCTTTACATAATTTTGATTCCCGCCTTTACATATTTTCTTTTTTAACCTGCTCCCTTCATCTTTGCTTTTATCTTGCTTTTTCTAACTTCAAATAAATTTTCTCTTTCTTGCTTCTCATATTTAAGGCTCCTTAAGAACCCTGAAAGTCATTTACACAATTTGTCTCATTAGTACTTTACCAAGAGAATAGAAGATGGAATGATTTTGTCAGAGCTGCTGACAATTAGTCTTTCATCTACACTTGCAAGGAGATCCATATAAACAATGATCTTGTAAACAGCAACATTTTTCCAGCTGAAGACGTGGAACACAAGGCAAAAATACCCTTGTGTCACAACACTCACAATACAATCAAGTACAAAATAAATCCATTGCATCAGTTCCATCTGTCCCATCCTTTCTGCTGAAGGGAGGTATTACCGGTAATGCCTCAAAACAGACTCATTTGCTTCAAAGACTAAGTAAAAGATTCTGGGCAGAAATGACTGCTTTTCCATTCTTAGACCTGTTTTTGCTCTCTTACCACTTTTATGCTTGATTGATTTCAACATGTTTATTCTCTGCTTACGCTGATGTGACAGAAGATTCATTATCTTTAGCAGCTTCTTGGAACATAAAGAACTAGATTAAACCTGGCCTACTGTAACACCTGTCTGAGGGAGGAAGCTGGCAACTGAGAAGACAGAGCTCATACGATTCTGTGCAGTGAAAAAGTCAAAGGTAGGGTGAACACAAGACAAAGATCCAATCTCTTAAAATGTTTAGAAGAGAATGGTGAAATTTATTTCAAAGTAATCTTCAAGGAGGCTTGAGGAAGTTATTCCTACACCAAAATAAGTCACTGTCCCTCCACCAAGGGAACAGTCCAAGCCTCCTATTCTTGAAGACTTACCTGCAATCCACCTAAAGTAGATAATGTAATCCATCCAAATACTTTGATGCAGCATCCCTGCTTAATTGGAAAGGACCTTTAAAGATGCCTAGTACCAACCCCCTGCATGGGCACGGACACATTCCACTAGACCAGGTTGCTCCAAGCCCCATCCAGTCTGGCTTTGAACACTGCCAGGGATGGTGCAGCCACAGCTTCTCTGGGCAACCTGTGCCAGTGCCTCACCACCCTCACAGGAAAGAATTTCTTCCTTATATCCAATCTAAGTCTTTCCACTTCCAGTTAAAAAGTTGTCCCTTGTCCTGTCACTACAGGCCCTTGTGAAAACTCTCTCACCATCTTTTTGTAAGTCCCCATCAAATACCGAATGGCTGCTCTAAGGTCTCCCCTGAGTCTTCTCTCCTAAAGGCTGAACCACCCCAGCTCTCAAGTCTTTCTTCACAGGATAGGTGTTTCAGCCGTCAGACCATTTTTGTGGCTCTCCTCTGGACTCACTCCAACATGTCCATGTTTTTCTTGTGCTGAGGGTCCCAAATCCTGTAGTCTTCATTAGAGCAGTGGACGGGCTACCAGGAAGAAGGAATACAGGGGGGAATAAGAGATCTGAAGTTTCTGTTTAAGAGTATTTGAAGAAGGTGGAAGATAAAGGAAGATAATTAATTTGATCTAAAAACTCTTATTTTTAATGGGTTGCTCAATTTTGGGGAGAGCCATTTAAATCTTAAGATGCTTTATCTAACTTTCATCATCTCTTCCATTCAGTCACAATCTAATTCTTTTTCCTGTCACTGGAACTAGCATCTCCAGCAATAAACAGAAACAAAGAGAATAGTATGCTTTTTTTCTTTGTCATATTTATGAAGACATCATAAAGGGTAATTTGGACTTTGAGGCTCATGATAACAGACTGCATAGCAAAAAGCTCGTTCTGATGAATATAAACGAATTGACTGGATTTCCCGGCCAAACAACAAAAAATAAAACTGCTGTGCAAAATTACTTTTGATTGCTTGTCTGCAGACTGTAAAATTCAGTCAGTATCAACATTTCAAATTGGCTATTATTAAAACTAAAAATCACTTCCATTTCAGTAAAAGCAGCGTTACTGAAGACATCCTTGTTTGCTTGTCCTTTAATGATCCATACTGTTCATCCATTAAAAAAAAACCCATAGGTTTGTCTATGGGCCTGCATTTCACCATTCAGGGCATCACTCTTGCCATATGATAGTAACATGGGAACACCCAAGCTGTGAGCACTAAACTGGCAGATAGCCATGGCATGGCCAGATGAAAGCTGAAAGCAACCCAGTGGTTCAGCCTACTGTGTTAGGCTCCCAGACAGGCTACCTCTGATTCTGAGCTATTTCTATGAATTATTTAACTGACACGAACATCATCTCCCTGGGGAGCCAGGAGGGGAATAAAAAGGAAGAGAAAAATAAGAGGGGAAACAGTAGGTGGAAAGGCATAGAGCCTTGGGAATAAGGGGAAACAATAAGAAAGTGCCATGTAAACTGTAGAATTAGGCATGGATTGTCTGGACGTAATGGCAACAAAAGCAACATAAGTGTTAAGCACGCAGGTAGGTACTTCCAATGTCAGTGTCGAAGAGGCTTCAGAAAACCCTTACTTTTTGCTCAGCTGAGGAGAAAAGCACCTCAGAACATAGTAATTTGTAAAGAGCTCTCAGAGAAATACCCAAGATGCACAGCATTACCGTTTCACTGTTTTGCCATTCGCATTTCTCGACACTAGGCACCGTGTGAGGTTTTTGGTTTTAATTTCATATCTACATGCTTGTTACTTTCTAATATGTAGTTGAGACATCTGGGGCAAGAAAGTTCTTCTAGTTATGTTTTTCTACACTATCTAGCACCATAAAGCCTCAGAAAACGGAGGTGTGTCTCAAAACACACTTCCCTCTTGCAAACATCTTTCTACTTCATCTCAAAATACTGAAGCTTTATCAGTCTCAATGTCCATTAAAGTCATCAAGAGTGCTAAAGTCTCAAAACCTTTGAAACATAATCTATTCCGCCACTGAGAAGAAACTATTCATGACTACCAGAGATACATAACACTTTAGACTTCGCATGCTATTGCTCAACATCCCTATTTCAGACTGAATAATGGCATTTATATTTAGCACTGGATGCATAAAGGATTTTACTACAACCTCACAATACTACTCCTGAATTAGCTCAACCAGCTCCTTGAGCATGGCCTTTAGCTGCTCACCAATATTCTCCACACCATTACATTTTACATTGTATTACAGTAAACCATCACCACAAAACCTCCAGAGCAATGTTATTTGCTGAACCAGAAAATTGAGATAACCACTTGTATTGCACGTTTTGACTGAGCTCATCACTTCTGTAATGCCCAGTGACAATGAGTCTCAGACAGAGTCTGGCAGTAGCCTGTGAAGAGTTGCCATAGACACCCTGCATATTTAAAGCAGATACTTTAATGACACGCTGATCAAAAATGACATTGATATAATCACTCTTTATATTACCTTATAAGCCTGCATCAAAAACTTCAACTTGTGAAACGAACCAATGAAGAGAAAATTGTTTGTAAATACCTTCTCTGATGTGAACACTGGTGTAAGATTGCAGTATTATTCCTGACTATGTACAGAAATGAACAAGTCAAATTCCTGCCCTGCTTCTGTCTACCTCAGGGCACTGGGTAGTTTAGGTAGCCAAAATTAAAAGTTACTTATGTTTTCTTCTGTGCAGACAGGTGAGAGCCTTTGAATATATTTTATATGGGTGTGAATAGAACAGTGGTTGTTACCTGCCACACAGAAAGTTTCGTTTTGGACAGTGAAGCTATTGCGGGCTTTAAGCCAGCCAGGTTAGAACATTAGGCCATTACATCTGGGGTCAAGAGAAGAAAAGATAAAGGCAAAAGGTGCCTTGGGGAATCTGTGCGCCATGCTACACAGAGAAATGAGGTGTGAAACAGCACTTCTCTATCTAGCTCTAGTTAGTTCAGTCTGGCTTACCTTATCCTGCTCTCACCATCCCAGACGGCTCACTTAGCAATAGCTGAATTAACTTTACTAGACTGTCACACACTACAACCAACTCCTACAGTCCCAAATTACCACCAGAAACAAGCAGCATGTTTGTCACCAAGTCATAGGGCAGCAGTAACTGGTCTCGTGACATTTGATTTCAAGAACATCATCCTGATCCTCCTGCTAATGCAAACAAAGGTCTGTTGCTCTTCAAATGACACCTAGCTTATTCACTCTAGATGCACTGAAATTACTGTTTTTTCCTCTTTCGCAACAAAAAAACTGAGGTGTAACTATCATACAAATTTGCAGTTTTACTGCTGAGACAGAAGCTGTTACTTTTATCTCACTCAGTTCAAATGGAGATTTGTGAAAAAGCTAACAGAATAGCACCAGAAAAGATGAAAAAAGCGTATCATACACATATAACTCAGCTTTGCAGCACCTATTTTCCAAACTTAGACATTTGTATTTAAAAATCCACAATATTCCAAAAAGCTGAGACTGTAAAGCCTGTCATGACTATCATCAGAAGGCTTCAGAAAAACAACACCAAACCAAAAACAAAACATGCATTAAACTTTTGAGGCAGTCACAAGGTTTGCGTGCTGAAAAAGAAAAATCCACAAAGAAATGGTGGCATCTGGATCACCAACTCTAGCTGAAGCTGAATGACCCTGTGAAATGCCTACTGGTATAACATTTTACAAGTATAAAATAGTTTTAATTTTCATCTATATTTTGTGACACAAGTGGCATCACTTCCGTGATACACTGTATGGATAAGGTGAACATCACGCACAAGGACATGTATGGAACGCAGCTGCTCCATTCAGTGCTTGCTCAGGCACTATGAAACACTTCATTTGAAGGATATGAAGGTGAAGGCCCTTCTTACTCCCCCCTCCTAGCTCCACCACAATCTCTTCATCTTTTGAAAGGTAAAGTAGCAGGAATTACATACTCCTTCATGACTGATAAAGTTTCACATTATAAATGTTAGATGATTACATCATTTTGAGTTATTCAGGCATATGGAACCAGCTGATGCAGACAAGAGGGAAAGCTGGCTGAATCTACCACTGTCTGGAAACACTAGCAAGGCTTCGTGTACAGACTTTCCCATTCCCAAATGAAGGTGCCTCACTAAACTTTAAGGTTTAAGTAGGCGGTATTTCCATTCACCACTTGAATATCAAATTGTATAACAAGAACTGAACACTGTGTTCACATTTGCAAACTTCGGTTTAGTGTGTGTGGGTATGTGGTTCTGCTCTCCCACCCCATCCTGCAACATTTTCTAATTTAAGAGGCTTTGAAAAAACTCTTAAGGAAATTAAAATTAATACTATTGATGATTAGAACACATTTAGTCTGTCACTAAGTTGTCAGTAGTACAGTTGTGTGCCTATAGACAATATTGGAATGATTTACATTTACCATAGCTTTACATCAATTTGCAGATGTTCACAGTAACAGCTGCTGTCTAAAAAAAAAAAAAAAAAAATGAGACACCCTTTAGAAATAAAATATATGAGGTTTTGAAGATGTGGTGTCCCTGGTACTTCTGAAGATAGCAACTTAAAGCAAGGAGCTGCTCTCTAGCACCTTTCTACACAGCTGCTCTTTGCTTATTTTTGACAGAAACTCTGATTTAGCACTCTGGCTAAAATTATCCTTGGATGAATCAGCTTCTCATTATTTACCAAGCTCTTTTCAAAGCACCATCCAATTACACAAAAGACAACAAGAGGATGACTTCAAGAAATCCTATTTTTTAAAAGGATCTTGACTTTTTCTTCATTCTCAAGGTGAATTTTGTGTGCTGTGCACAGAAGCCCAATTAAAAGGGCAACAACACACACATTCCTGCCTGTTTGCTTGGGGCTGGAAATGTATAAAACCATCCCTGACAGGAGCTACACTCTTCTGTCAGATTTAACCCACAACAACCATAATGGTTTCCTGCTGACACTTGAGGGCTTAATGCACAGCTGCTTATGTTTCAACATGTTCCGCATCAGCACCAGTTGCTCTTTCTCACTTTATCATACTTCTGTCCACATTTGGCACAAAGCATTCCTGGGAAATTTTAATGCAGATAGCACTTAAGGATCAGGCTGGAGCTGCTCCATGCACAACACTCCTAAAACAAAGAGAAGCCACATCACCTACCTGGATAAACTTCTGCTTTTCCAACCACTGGCCTGAATTACATTACATCCATGCCTACCCAAAACTCACTGCAGCATGTACCAAAATCTCAGTACCATTGACTTCTAAACAACAGGAAATTTATTAAGCTACTTTTGCCTTAAATCTCTCTGAAATAGTAGTGCTAGAAAATAAATAATCTGGCAACAGGCTCTTGGTAAAAGGATAACAGCTGGAACACAGCCCAAGAAACATCTGACTACATCCTGTACTGCCATTTGCATTCACTCAGAATTCAGAATGTGAAATACAGTAGCCCAGGCCAAAGCAGAATTATTACCATATGGGACTGTTATGATGAATGGGCCCATGGACCATGCTGGAGATTATGCTAAAATCTGTGAAAACCCAGGACAGTTGCTTGGAATTTGTGCGTATTAAAAGGTGTTTCAAAAATACCACTTGCATTCACATATCACAGCGAAAAAATTAATATTCAACATAACACTCACTAACATGATGCCAGAGCAAATTCATTCCACATTACAGACAACTGCAGAACGATGTAAAGAAAATATCAACAGACAGTAAAGATCTGTAATAACTAAAAAGTTTGTGGTGGCTCCTCCATTGTCAAAGGGAACATTCTGATGTAAAAGAACTCACTGCTCATTTGCTTGCAGTCATTTGCTTTGCTTGTATCACATCCAGAATAAGAGACCATCTCTGAAGACATCCAATCCAGTAGCGTTTGCTAGTTTAATCAATACATGTTTACAGAAGCAGTAAAGAGAAACAAATTAAATACTTTATTAATCATCAGCTGTCTGCAGGGATTCTTCCTGCATTTGCAGAAGTGTTAAAGGTGCATTGTTCTGCACTGGTTATCCAGCTATTTGCTATACCAATTCCACCATTCAGGCTGGATATTTTCAGTTAACATTCCTCTTCCTACAACACAGACTTTGCTGAGACAGTATGGAAGAAAGAGAGACTCTTCCCTGTTCTTTTGGAGACAAAACTGTATCTAAATTACCAGCATTTGGGCAACAAAAGCAACAAATTGTACCTCTGATACTTGTAGTAATTGCAAATGAACAAATTGATCAAAGATACTCCCATCTGTATATTCTGAATTAAGAAGAACATATGAAGGGCACACGTCTTCTTCAGAATGTTAATTTTTTCACATTCTGATTTCTTTTTTTTTAAATTTACTTTTCCTCAAGAGCTTAAATAAACTGATTTTAGGTTTTCTATAGACAGGAAAAGAAGGATGTGGAATTCTTTCCTGAAGGTAATAAGTACTACTCCAAGTCAAGGGAATCTTCCATATAATACAGGTTCTTTTACAGATTAGTATCTCCATCTCCTCAGGCTCAACCTGATAGGATCTATTATTTTATAAGATACTGACTTCACACCTGAAACCGTTGGACATCGAGATTATTCTATCCTGTAAATTCAGGATCTACAGGATACCATACTTGCCAGTTACATTTCATATCATTGAGCTAGCAGACAAAAACCAAATAAACTTTGTTACACTGACTGGGAGCTGTTTGCTGAAAGTAATTTGGTACAGACTGACACTTCCACATAGACCTTCTTGTGATATACTAAAGACTGTTTACTTTGGACAAAACCCATCCAAGTTCAGGAAAACATCTTACTAAATATCTCTTTAAGATTCCCTTCATGAACTGACCAATATATCTGGCATAAAGTAACATTACATTTGAAAAGCTCTGACAAGCCATTTTTACTTGGGCTCTTATAAGGCACTCAGTTTTCACTGAGCCACAGTTGAGAATGCCCAGTGGAATCCCTCAAAACACAGTGCAGGTTTTCTTCTTAAAAACCTTAAGCAGTGGCATCTTCCTCAGTGCCTATGAAATGAGATCTTGGAAGACTGGCTGGCTGGGTGATGCTCAGTGGCTGCAGAAGGCTTGTATTTTAAACATAAATTTCAACTGCCAAATTTCAAGGAAGAGCAATCAGGAGGCATTTCTATTGCTGCAGGAGCTCTTGTGCAAGGACTGAAATCAGGAGGGTTGAGCAGCTCTCCAACTCCACAGCCAGCTGCATCCATCCCACAGCCTCTGCCACAGTATGTTCCCTGTGCCCTCCTATCACAAGGACACTGTATGTGACATGTCCCTTGTCATCCTCCCCACCCGCTAAATCCCCTGTACTCTTGGTATAACATCTCCTTCCTCTAACAGTGGAAAATGGGGAAGAAACTCCTTGCGCTCTGGCTTACCATTGCACTGCATGGCATATATAAGATCCATGTTACCAGATAACATTGATTTAACTTGGAAATAATACTGCAAATCCACACCCCCCCCCCAATCTTTCCCTTTTACACTGATTTTTAGATAGAAAGCACCACCGTTAAGAGCACAGCAGTACATTATAGTTAGTATAGCTAGTTACACCTCATATTCAGGAAAGAAGATAAAGAACCGCTCCCAACAAAACTTGCAAAGCCAGTCTGCAAGCAATGGTTTTAACTACTGCTGAAAGGAACAGTCATCTATCACTGCTTACTTAGATTTTAGTACATTTCTTCAGAACACTGTCATACAAACAGAGCATTAAAGTTAATAATGCTTGTGTGTATTTCTTTAGCTTTCCCCCATTACCCTTAATACCTCTTGCTAAATATCACTTTCATAAAACTAAACATACTTTTGTATAAGGATGTTCTGTTTACAGCCAAGCCTTGAAAGTGTGTACAGAAAAGAGAAATAAAGAAGTTTAATGCCATATTGTGCCCTTTGTAATTGATAATGTTTCTGAACATCTGCTGGATGTACCTGGAAAAGTGTTTCAGAGACACAGAACTGCACAGGTTAGCAAATCACCTCCTGCAGACCTTAAGGACTTCCTTTGTTCCTTGAGAAAAATTGCAGTGGTCATCTTTGTAACAGCATTCAAAGCAGGCTTTCTGAATCACCATTCACAGCAGTGTCAGAAACCAAACATAAACAGCAAAAATATCTATTACCAGATAGTCCAAACCCCACAGATAATCACTGATAGGAGCAGGGAGATTTTATGAAGTTTCCTAATACTTGGGGTGTGCTGTTAGGGCTTCCTGACAAAGAAGTGGTCTTCATAAGCCTATTAAAATAAAAAGATGACAAATCACAGACAGCAGAATTAGAAAATGTAGATAACTGAGCTTCCATCTTCCACTTCCACTTCTATTTCAACCTGGCAGTATTTCTTAAAGAGGGGACCTAGAGGTTTGACAATACATTGATAGATTTCTGTTCTTATCTCTCTATACTACATCCTAACAGAAGGGGAATGCTACAGGAGGTAGCAATACTCCCAAACTACATAGAAGACATCTTCTCAAAGGGTACCTTCTCTGTCACTCAAACTTTGTTAAACTTTGCTATGCACTAAACTTTGCACTAACCTGACCCTTACACAGCATTAATCATCATCTTCATTATTATTACTACTATTATTATTATTCTTAAGCTTTTCTTCATTCTGTGAACAAGAAGAAAAATGTTTGAGCAGTAGAAGAACGCAGGCAAATATACTTCACTGTAACAATTTTACTGATTTATTCTTGTACCTGCCTCTCTGTTTTGTGAGGAAGAAAGGATGATGAAGTGAGTTAGGGGAAAATATTTCCAAAATATCTATCAAGCCATGAATTTGTGTTGTGGTTTTACACGTTTCTCTATTGTTGGAAACAAGAGAAGGGTTTTTTAAATACCCAGTATGGTTTCAAATGTAACACGTCTTCCTACATAACTTGGGTTTTGAAGACTTTCAATGTACAGGGTTTCCTGATGGCAGGAATATTTATCATCCTTGCTTTACAAGGAGGAAAATATGGGCACTGGAGATGTAAATGTTTGTATTCTCACATTTTACAGAAGGAAACTACTGCAGATGGGAATACAAGCTGAGGAAACTCCAGTGCAGACTAATTCCCCACTACAATGAAAGAGAGTAGTAAATCTGTGCTTCTCTATCTGCTCTCGTCATGCTCCTACAGTGCTTTTGTGTTCACTAAGATTTTAGAAGGGGTTACAGGATTATTTATCATGTAATCAAATGTCTGCTTTTAAACAGGGAAAACGAAGCTCAAAACTGTCAAAGTGCAGGGTACAAGGCCAGAAAAAGGAATAACACTTTTTTACTTGTTCTTTTCCTCTGGAGAGCTTAAAGGCCATTTCCCTAAGAATGTGTTCTTTGCTATACATTCAGATGTCAAACTGCAGAGATTTTAACACTCATTTTTGAAGTGAAATATCTTAGTAAGCAAAAGGATAAAAAAGAAAGCAAGATAACTTCCCCAAAAGTATCATTCAAAATCTTGATTATACCCTAAAACTAAAGGAAATGCATTCCACCACTTTTCAAATGCAAGTAGCTCAAATAATGATGGCAAAATGAAGTGATTTAATAACAAATTAAGAAAATCTAAAAAGTGATTTTTTTTCTTAAAATTGTAAAATATGCTCCTTCTGTAGGTGGCTGACATAATGGCAGAGAAATGAACATGAATTAGCAACAATTTAGGTAAATGCCAGGAGATTGAGTTGTGAGTACTTTGAAATCTTTCTGGAACTCTAAAACGCAGTAGTACAGGGCTCGGCTGGAAGCAAAACCATCTCTCTGGCTGAGCTCTCGTGCCAAGTGCAAGGTCCTACACCTGGGTTGGAGCAATCCCAGGCACAGCTACAGGTTGGGCAAAAAAGAGATTCAGAGCGGCCCTGCAAAGAAGGATTTGGAGGTGCTGGTCGATGAGAAAAAGAACATGAGCCGGCAGTGTGCGCTTGCAGCCCAGAAAGCCAACCGTATCCTGGGCTGCATCAAAAGGAGCATGACCAGCAGGTCGAAGGAGGTGATCCTGCCCCTCTACTCTGCTCTTGTGAGACCTCACCTGGAGTATTGTGTGCAGTTCTGGTGTCCTCAACATAAAAAGGACATGGAACTGCTGGAGCAAGTCCAGAGGAGGGCCACAAGTATGATCAGGGGACTGGAGCACCTCCCGTATGAAGACAGGCTGAGGAAGTTGGGGCTGTTCAGCCTGGAGAAGAGAAGGCTGCGTGGAGACCTCGTAGCAGCCTTCCAGTACCTGAAGGGGGCCTATAGGGATGCTGGGGAGGGACTCTTCGTCAGGGACTGTAGTGACAGGACAAGGGGTAATGGGTTAAAACTTAAATAGGGGAAGTTTAGATTGGATATAAGGAGGAAATTCTTTCCTGTTAGGGTGGTGAGACACTGGAATCGATTGCCCAGGGAGGCTGTGAGTGCTCCATCCCTGGCGGTGTTCAAGGCCAGGTTGGATGAAGCCTTGTGTGGGATGGTTTAGTGTGAGGTGTCCCTGTCCATGGCAGGGGGGTTGGAACTGGATGATCTTGTGGTCCTTTCCAACCCTAACTATTCTATGATTCTATGAGAACAATCATTTAAAGAAAGCTAAGAAAACCCCAACAACTGTGAAATACATTTAAAAAATCATTAAGTAGACTGTCACATAGAAACCTATAAACTTCACTCACATTCATCTATGCATGTGCTTAGGCAAATCAGATGCTACTACAAAAGCAAGCAACACCCTAACACACACAAAGTGCCTACTGGCATATTGAGAGGTCTCTCCATTGACATGTTACTCCAGACAAAAAATATCACAGGGAAGTAAGTGCTTTACAAAACATCATTCCACTAATAGATTTAAACACTAGTAGGAAAGTTTGGGACAAGGAGCTGGAGGATCCAACTATGTTGTGCTTTTATGCCATAGCTCAGTACTCAGTACATTGACACTCATCCAGAACTTGGGAAACTGCAGTTCAATTGTCTCCTGAGTTGATCTGCAGCTATTCTAAGATGGCACATCAACTATCAGCCAAAATATATTCTGGAGTACATGATGCTCTAACTGACAAAGAGAAATTTTCAGCTTTCATTTTAGCTGAATGTTCACAGGAACAGATGGTTAGTGCATGGTTTGACTGTTGCATGCAATAGATGTTGGGAACACCGGGGAAGCCTGCTGGGCTACCACTCTGCCCTTCAGGCTACACTCATTCCCTCTCCTGTCTGTCTAGCAGGCTATGCAAGGATTTTATTCAAGACAGCATTAGAAATCAAAAGAGGTTCATCTCAGACCACTGAAGGCTGGGAAGCTTGAAAACTTGCAAGTAATGAGTAGGCTTGAGCCAAGGTGTTAACAGACAGTGGCAGCGAACCCATCTCTTCTGCTTCCTGAAAGAGTACACAAACATCTGAGATAGAAAAGGATATTAACTTTACTCACATCCTTGTCACATCTGTGCTGCTTTCTTTCTTTCCAAGGGAAGGTGAACACAACATACTTAATTTCCTGTCAACTGATTTCAGGTTATGCTCCCCCCCCCCCTTTATTTTAATTGTCAGTTAGTCAAGACAGCTCCAGAATCATGCAGAATTAGCATTGTGATAAGCCACTGTACATGTTCATTAGTAACACAAAAAACACAATAAAATGACTGTAGTAACATATCCTAGGATTAAGTCTAAAAAGTAGAAAGAAACAGGGGAAACTACCCTATGAGTGTATACTATGAGTAGGAGTTTGAAGATTGTTATCATTTGGTCCAACATACAATCACAGCAGGCTGTTTTCTCAGACAGTCTTCCCCCCTCCCACCAACCTTTTCCTTCCCGCAAAACCAATTTTGACATTAAAAAAACCACTCTCCCTGCTCAAAATGTTCTCTCCCTCCACATTTACCGGAACTTAATGAAAATACTTGGTCTCCACCATATCACAGAAAAGTAATTGTATTTTTACTTAGGATTACTCAGCAGCCAGAAATCAAAAATCTTTTTCCAGTGAGTGATCTAGAAATGAGAAAACCAGCAAACACAAGGTCTTGATTTTTCTAGATTTTAAATGTCTTCATAACTCACTTTGTTTTGGATTAATTCTTTGAAGCCGGTTTTTCAACATAAGCATACATTACACTGTAAGGATGAATCCAGTGAATACCGATAGTTGCAAACTGCTGGTATGGGTGCATCGAACACCATTGCAGGTATGCCTAAAGACTGCATCCCAAAACACTCCACATTTCAGCATCATTACAGAACAGGATTTTCTAGATGTTTTTTAGAACTCAAAAGCAGATACTACAACTTTAAGGAGCTGTCCTCAGGAAGTGGCTGAACCAGAGTGTAGGACCCCAGACAGGAAAAGCATGTAAAGAATAAATTAATTAGCTGCTGGAGCAGAGAAAGAATTTCAGGTTTGGCTTCCTCCCCTGAATTCTGAAGGAAGTAACCGTAGGAACTGCCATATATAAAGCACTGGAAGAGACTCTGAGACATCCAATTCTCTGTAGCAACTGAGAACCAACAGTACCACAACCATTGAAGTTGTATGATTATGTTAAGGAGTGTACTAAAATGTCAAATTACCCTTATAATTAGAAAGAGCTTCTTCTGTCTACATTACAGTTCCTTTACTGCCACTTACTATTATAACTCCTCTTATACCTAATTAACACAAGAATTCCCAGGTTATTTTACCAGGTCTTCCCATAAAACATTTTTTCCCCTAGCTCAACAAGCCCATTTTTTCCATTTTTCTCAGCCACTAACCTTGTATATGCCATACTTTGGCCCTAAACTGTTTCTGAGTAAGTGTATAGGAAAGTGGACAGGTTGGAAACAGTGATGTGAAAGCACAGAAACACTCATGCATGGTTCTGGCTTATTCTAACATAAGCAAGAATATTTAGTTTATGATATTCTTGAAAGTAAACAGCTGAAAGTCTTGACTGTCCCTTTGCAGGAAGCAACATAAAATTCCCATTAAATGTGAAATTAAATAACACCCTTCGAGCAGAAACAGGCACATTTTCTCTTCAGCATATAGGAAAAAAAAAAGAAAAACCCAAAAGGGAACAATCAGTTTCTTCACATTTAAAAGCATACAGAATAGTGAAAAAGCACATCAGCATTTTCAATATACCTCTGTGTCTTCTAAGGTATATAGCCTGAAATGCTTTCAATATTTCTTTTCATTTATGAAATGAAATATAGCAATCATGAAAAATTTATATCCAGTGCATTAGGTATTCAGATTCTTAATTGCAACTTAGAAAGAGGATGATAAAAGGTAATGAACATGTATTATCTGATTGAGCTAAGTTTGTTTTGTAGAACACACTGTTCTACAAGTGCAAATTCAAACTGGAAATACAGATAAAAAAATGAAAACTACAAATAATTCACTGAAGTAATTTAATAATCCATGCTATGCATACAGAAAATCTATTTCTGAGAGGTAACTGTAATGTTATAATAGATTGGTTGCTTAAAATCAATACCTGACTAGAAAGTGTGCTTGTAGAAAACACAGAATTGCCTGTACCAAAATGACAGTGGCAGCTTGACATAGCTTGTGATACAATTTATGTACAGTCTGTGAATTATTATCTTTTTTCATAACAACACTTATTTTAATGCAGTCGATAAGACAAGTCAGTTTGGGAGGCAGGTTCTCCATCCTTTACTATCTACCACAACATACTGGCAGGACTCTAGTTGTGAGTCTTCCCCAGACATTTGAAACTGATGCAGGTGAGCAGCAAGCAGTCCAACTGCAAACAGTTTATAAAAGATACATGGGATTTGCTGGCTATCCGCAAACTGCAGGGCATGTGGCTTCTTCAGCACACTTCACATGTTCTCAAGATGCCCACAGTGGTCAGTTATGGCCCACCCAATGGGTGGCGGCAATTCACATGTGTCATGCAGGTAGCTTGTCTTCACCCTTGGACTGCATAGACCTGCTGGTGCACATTGATGATTTCTCCCTGTCCGTCACTTGGGTTTTCTACTGACAAGACTAGGGTCTTGTCCTGGATTTAAGCAGTAGCAGTCTTTTTTTCTCCTTCTTAGTAGATGGTGCAGTGCTGTGATTTCGACTTTCAGCCTGGGAACAGCACTGATAACACTGATGGTTTTAGTTAAAGCTCAAATGTTTGGTCTGACCAAGGACTTTCTGAGTCTCATGCTCTGTCAGGGAGGACGAGAGGCCGGGAGGAGATAAGACACCTGACCCAAACTAGCCAGAGATATTCCATACCACAGCACTTTGTAGAGACCATATCCCCCTGCAGCACTAATACAGAATCATAGAATAGTTAGGGTTGGAAAGGACCTCAAGATCATCTAGTTCCAACCCCCCTGCCATGGGCAGGGACACCTCCCGCTAAACCATGTCACCCAAGGCTCTGTCCAGCCCGGCCCTGAACAGCGCCGGGGATGGAGCATTCACTCCTTCCTTGGGCAACCCATTCCAGTGCCTCACCACCCTTACAGTAAAGAACTTCCTCCTTATATCCAATCTAAACTTCCCCTGTTTAAGTTTTAACCTTGTCCTACCACTACAGTCCCTAATAAAAAGTCCCTCCCCAGCATCCCTATAGGCCCCCTTCAGATATTGTATCTTAAGAATAATTCTCTTTGCCATCCTCAGTCTGAAGAGCATGTCTGAGGAACGATCATGGCACTGCACTATGGCACTGAATTACAATGACAGGACACAATAACTTTTCAATTTCCTGCTGATGCTTCAACTCCTAATACCATGCTAGTGCTCAAATACTTGTTCAGGATTATGGAATTTATCACACCAGTCAAAACATAGCTGAAGTTAATTAGTTTTTTTCCCCTCCTTCCCTCTAACTCAGTAAGAAACCTCCTGGGGAGGAGGAGCCGACAAAGTTCATTTCTTGATGTATGCACTTATTTATTACCTTCAAAATACACAATATTTTAATAACCTCAATTCCTAGCAAGTATATGTAGGTGGCTGTCATCCATGTCATGTCCTTTTTCCACAGGAGTTGTCCCTACCAGGTGACAACTGCCCAGCTTTATTTGCTTCAGCTCACCCAGAGCCAGGGAAATCAAGTCCCACACTCCAGCAGAGTCCTGCACAGAGAAGACATCCAGACGACCTGCATCCATTAGCAGGGATTAGAAAATGACTTTTCCCCTTCAAAGCACTAAACTGGAGGAGGCTGGAACAGAATCCGCCCCTCTCTTACCAGATCACTGAGAAAGTGGTAGCTCAAATTGTTGTTTCTGAAACCTGTTGCAGCTAGCACAACAGGCTGACATACCCCATCTTGTAGCATATTTCACAGACATACACCTGAATAGCAGTAGCAGTCAGGGGAAAAGTTCACCAAAACGGACGGGTAAAGCCTGAGTGTTAGGAAAGGGCATGGAGAGTTTGCATCTGTGCAGACAAAGCCTCTTTACCCCAGTTAGATCAGATAGAGGCAGGAGTCAGGTGCTCATAAACCAGAGACAACTAATGCCTACATTACATAACCTTTTTGCACGGGTTATAAATAGAAGCTGTGCTTTTTAAATTCCATATTCTAATCCTGTATTGTTATTTACTTTTAGACAATCAATACACCAGACTCAGAATTACAAAATTACTTTTACTCATCCCTGTCTTCCCCCCACCCCCCCCAATAGTCTATTCTGTTTTTCCTCTATGCCATTTTCATTCTTTATAAGCTTTTTCCCTGCTATCTTCATTAGGTTATAAAAAACGTCCCTGGTTACTAAATACATTAACTAGGCCCTAGCAAAACACACTCATGCCAGTCTGTCTCCTATCTGTGTATCTGATTCTGTAAACCTTTTCTCATCTAAGAAGTCTTCTGAAATCAACTTGATCCAGTAAAGAACTTCAGTGCATGAAGTCAATAGAGCCCATTCATTGCTTAAAGTCAGTCATAAGCCTTAAGTGCTCCTACTGTGGGGGCCCAAGAAAAAAAGGACTGTTCATGACAGTAAGTGCTTTTTAAATTGGCCTTACACAGAAAAGCCTATTAGCGTTACATTTACAGAGTGACTGTTCCTATGGATACGAAGGAGTGAATTCAGTATCCACTTTAATTCACTTAGCAAAGCTATATATAAGGGAGCTGCAGATGGCTGGGTCTGTCTGCAGTCCTGAGTCCTTGCAAATTAGACAAGAATAAGAAAGGATGAAACTTTAAAACTTTCATGGATACTCCCCACAATACTTAAGGATTAATAAAAGGCAGTAAAGTAAACCAAAACCAATTTCCAGGACTCACGTGCGACATCTATTGCTACAGAATAACTAGGGTATTTTAACAGTGGTCATGAAATGCATACACAATACTTTGTACAGTGGCAAGTTAAGTTTCAACAGCAGATTATTTCTTCCTACCAGCTGCACTTTTCCCACTGCATTTGGACGAAGCTGCTATCAAACAAAACCTCCAATTTCAAATTGCATTACATTAAACAAGGGGGAAGATGTCAGCTTTTGTAGCTTTCTTTCATCTAGGAGCATTCTTAGACTGCACAGATGAGTCACAACTGAAATCCCTTAGCTCAAAAGTAAACTCACTTTCCCTACTTTTAATAAAATAAATAATCAGAAATACACATTTCTACTCAGGATGTAAGGCAAATAACATCTGTTCTCCAAACATGACACAGCAAAAATACACTGAACTGTACAATCTTTGAGCCTCCAAATACAGCATTAACAGGTAACCCCTCCGTAACTGCAAGTTTCTGTTCTTCAGCATAAAAGAATAAAAATGACTGCATGATACTATTTTCTAAGGAGCTCTCCAGGCTAAAATTATAGATGTTTTTAAGGCCTGAGAGGCAAGTCACTGGGGTCCCTTGCTGTATATTGATCAAGAAATAAATGGGATCATTAACTTGTTAGCAAAGTATCACGAGTAGAAGCAGCCTCATGGAATTTCAGGAAATCAATTTCATGTTAAAACTAATTTCTTTCCTCACCATTTTATGGAGAGCAAGATGTCAAGGTCTAGATCAAATGGTCTGAGGACATGATGAGGAATTACAAACTCCAGCATTCAAAGTCAATGTTGATACTGTGCCAGGCTATGGCCATGTACTGGAATATTAATATGTCTGTAAACAGGGAATACGGAACAACTCTAGTACTTCACTGCTGCTCTATGAGAGCTGAAGGATTCTAATGCAATCACTGCATTAGATGGAGTTTTGCTGTTGACTTAAATAGAAGCAGAACTGAGAACCTGCAATCGCAAAACACTTTGGATGTGAAGACTGCAAGTATGTTTCATAATTATTGCTACCACCAGGACATAGGACAGCACTAACTGCTACATTTTCCCTTTCATAGACAGCTTTACGCTCAAACATAGAAAACCTAGATCTTCACTTTGTTCAAATAATAAATTAAAAAAAAAACAAAAAACAACAAACCACAACTTACTCTATTTAGGCTCTAAACACTACTCCTATGGCATATTGGGTCTAAGAGGGAGCTAAAGAGCATCTTATCATCAGTGGACTGGTAAACAGCCTATTTGCCAGGTCCTTCCAAAGCCCTGGGACTGCGCTAGCAAGAGAAGAGTTGCAGTAGCTTCTAGAGCCCCAGGGATCTGGGAACAAGCCACAGGTACTACACAGGAAGTGCTACTGTAATGCTCTGAATTACTGGAACTGTTTCAAGCCTGGTTCAAAACTGCAATCTAAATGAAGATTTAAACTGTATACTCTCTCCACTTCTGTTCCCTCAGTGTTTTGCAATATACTAATTTTGTCGGCTTCAGATCCAAACCTTTCCTTGGAATCACAGACTTGGCTTTGATCTACTGGAAGCTGTGGAAAAATCTGGCAAAAATGAATTAAAGAAAGTACTTCTCTTTTCTCTATGTATTCTTAGAAGAATAAGGTCAATAAATTTAATTTAAGCAAGGCTTAAAAAGTAGGAGTCATCCTAGTTAATTATTAGCTAATCTGAAAAGTTTTCTAAATGTATCCACTATTAGTTAAACCTTGTCTTTCTTGTACTCCATTGTCTAACTTGTCCTCCATTTCTATTGCTGGTTTTGCAAGAAGTCATGAATCGATCCTTTGTACTGCACAGTACCTAAGTAGTGCAGGCATCCTCAGGTGATGGAATCAAGAAGATTCCTCAAGTGCTTTTTCAGTTGCAATCAGAGACAGCGTAACATGACTGTATTCAATCCACATAGCCAAATTTCATGCCCAAAGGGGAGGGGAAATCAATCAAATTCAATGACATTACTGACCAAGAAAGTCAGCTTTTTAGTAACAGCTACCATACTGTCTATTAAACTTTGGACCAAGTCTCAACAGCAAATTTAAAACCACTGGTGAGGGCAATCCCTACCCACACTGAATAAAAGTGGTTTTAAGCAATCTGAAACTGTAATTCCCAATAGAAAAAAATCCCAACTTTTAGTCATTAGATGAAATGTTTACATTTTAATGAATTTTCTCCAACATCATTCAACTCTTCCTCTGCCTACACCAATATGCAAATTGTTTCTTCCACAAAAGAAATGGCATAGGTTTGGGATAGAAAACGCCTAAGGCTTAGCGTGAGTGTTGTTAGAAAAAGCAGTAGTGGTATCAAAAGTATGTTTTCATCACAAAGTGCACAAAATATAAATCAGTCAACCTTCTGAATTGAATTTCTCACAGCTTGAAGACTTTTCACATTAGACAGAATTAACCACTTATTCTTGATTAGAGTATGTGGATATTCCTTTTATGTAAGTCCTTTTGTTCAAATACCAGATAGCCTTATGTAGCAGCATGTCAATTATACTCTATAGAGTGGTTGTGTTGAGATTTACACTAACATCACCAACCATCTTCAAGACTAGCATACAGATTAACACTGCCTCTGACAGGGGGTGAGATGTCATTAATGTACCACGGCTGTCTCAGTGTAGTGCCATTCCCAGGGTAAGGCAGAATCATCACTTGGCCGCCCTAGCTCATAGCTCATAGAGCTCATGAGCTATGAGCTATACCTAGCTCATAGCCTGCCATAACAGAATTCCCCAAGCCCCATATTACACAAAACACTTCAAACCCAGCACAGGTTAGCACAGCTATTTTGTCACTAACATAATAATTAATAATCTCATTTATTTGAGTGCTGCAAAATTTCAATTTCTGCTACATTACTGTCCTTTCTTCCATTACGCTAGTTTCCTTGCTGTTATATCCTTTCAGTTAGGTTCTTTGTTCCATTCTGTTAATTTCAGTTACATTACCTTTCCTTTTTATTACTTTCCATTGCTTTCTTGCATTACTATTATGTTCCTTTCCTTTCGACTACGTTCTGAACCACTTCCAGAGCTGATGCTCACAAGCATCAACACAATGCACATGTGCAGCCAGGAGCAGGCTACTGCATTCTTCAGGTTAGCCTGAAAAAAACCCACCCTTTGCAGTCTGGGAAAGGAAAGCCACAGAGCCACAGAAAGCAGCAGCGGGATGACAGGAAAAGCAGGCCTGTCTCCTCAAGCATGAGAACGTGAAGAATGAACGCTGGTATTAACCATGCACACCAGGAGGTGTGTAGTACTGTAGGCTATTTCCCAAAGCATGACACTTATCGATGACATGCACACCTTTGACTTCCAACATTGTTCAGCCACTGCACTTCCTGACCAGAGATACATGAAAAGTGCTCTCATGCACTCCCGGTGCTGGCGTTGCACATGCAGAGAGCTGGAAAGTGGCAGCTGCTGATGGGCAGCAAGGCTGGAGCCCTTCCAAGCACCGGCTGCTGTGCGCAAGCGAGACGGTGACATGGGGGTGACAGGGTCCCCCATGCCCAGCCACATTCGCCGCCCCTCAGCTCAGCAGCCTTTGGAGAAAGACTTTGGGGTGCTGGCCCTGAGGCAGTGCCTGTGCCCAGGAAGTCCAGGGGCTACCCTGCCTTTGGTGGCCATGCTCTGGGCACAGCTGCTGGGCTTCCTGATGTACCCTTGGCCACTCAGCTCCCAGGGACAAGCTCAGGGCTGTTACTCTGCTCTCAGGCCATGGCAGAAACCAGACCTGCCACACAGACAGCAGCCCTGGCAGCTGCCAAGTTGTCTAGAACTGTGCTTTACATACTCCTCCTCAGAAATACACCTAAATGTTTACTGTCACAGCTTTTCTTTTAGCAAAACCAAGTATTAGTCATAAACAAGCCCCTTGCTCCAGAAAATCATTTCAGCGGCGTACATTTTTCATAGTAGAGAGATTAGTATTTATTGGGGTTAAAGTAAAAGTTTTTTTTCCCCCTCTCTCTGCAGAGTTTTTCTAGGATTCAACACAAGACAAAAAACAACTGAGGATTTTTGAGATTTCAAAATATTTGGACATCCAGCTACAAGCTGATATGTAACCCATACCAGAACACTATTTACTGTTGCAACATGTTTAACTTAAAGTGAAAAATAAATCATCTATGGCAGAGGCACAAGCATAAAACAGTGTTCAAACCATCTGCATTTCTAACTCTTCTAACCTGGTGAAACAGCTACTGATTACATTATTAAGTTATTTAATAAATAAGTTATCACTTACAGTATCTCACACAGGGAACCTCACACGTTTTCTGCTTTCTGTCCGTGCAGTCTTACTCCACCCCTTAGTGCTGGGTGGGTTTTTTTTTTTTGTGGAAGCTTCCATGTTCGCTTCCAGCATCATTTTCTTTCTGTGCTGCTTCCTTAAGGAGCTCCCTTCTAACTAATGGCAGCTGGAAAGTCCAGCCTACTTCCTGAGGATACCAAAGTGCTGCACAGACATCTTCAGCCATGCATCTATATCAGCACATTATCTCTAAAACAACATAGGTTTTAATTATCACTGGACTCACTCTTCTTTAAGTTTTGCAAGTTATCCAGATTCTTCCAGCTGCATGCTACGGAGAAAGTTTGTGAACCCATGGGAAAACCCAATTAATTCATTAGCGTGGCTCATGCCTCTCTTTTCCATATTTTTACAGCATCATCCCCTCAACTCCCCCCTTTTTTTGAATGGGAAAGAATTGATTTTCATTGTAAAAAAATTCTGGCCAAACACTAGGGTATGAAGGTAATGAAACCATTCCTATTTTGTGGCAGCTCTGTAGAGTTCGTAACCTTTCAGCTGTCTCTGATCCATGTTAAGGAATATGGCAGTTGTCACACTCTGGTGCCACAGTAATAAAAGCACTGCCACTGTCATATGAGCTATAATCTGTCTACAAAGTCACTTTTCTGGGCTGAAATGGATTATGAAGTAAACACACTTGAACCTCTCTTGTTGAAAGGTAGCTTTCATCTCCATTTCCACATCAAAAGCTTGTATGGTTCCAAAGAAGACTAGGGAGAGGAAGAGCAGGGGGCACATGCAGGAACTGGCTTCTAGCCATAGGGCCAGGAACAGCTGCAGGCTGAAGTCATGGCATAGTTTCAGACCTTTCCCAGTCCTGTTTGACATCCTTTTTGTGAATTTGGGAACAACTCAGCTGTAAAGCAGGTTGTGCCTCCAGTCTGGGCACTGGAATATCATCTGCCTTTGATGCAGAGGGGATGGCACCTGTCTTACTCCTCGCTGTCACTTCACTACTGGATATAGAGGCAGAGGCAGCACAGAGAGGAAGGCCAGAAGACCGAAGTCCCTGAGAAGAGGCAGAAGTGAGGAATTTTAAGACTCTTTGCAATGATGATCCTTAATTCCAGAGAAATCCTGTACTGCTGCCAGTTACATGGAGGCCATTTTTCATGACCCAATATGCTGCTGTACTTTGTTATTTTAATGGATTATTTCAAATTTGGCTGGCAATCACACAGTCCAGAAATTATGGCTCTATGGGATTAAAGCCAAATGCTGGCACTCTGTCATACAGTGCACCACCACAGCAGGTAAGCAATAATCACCCAGGAATGTTAAGCTGCAAGTAGCTGGTTGCTTACATTGATTCCTTAACGTGAAATTATTACAAAAAATGGGTGTCTAATTCATCTCACTGTGTACATACAGAATCCCACAGTTCACCCATTCATGAAACACAAGAAGCAGCCACAGGGGCATTCTTGCTACTGCATTTTTCCTCTCATTTCTGTCATTTCATCCCTTATGGTACACAGAGATTTTTGTTAAAATTGGCTTATGTTCTGCATAATTTACAATGACAGATTGGACACTATGCTTTGAAACCATTTCAGTATCTCCTCATTGTGATTTCATGATTAAAATCCATAATCCTAGCCGCAACAAAGTCAGGTGAGCTTTGGAATTCTCCAAAACTGCTTGGATAAATCAGCTGTGTAGCAGTCCACTTCATCAGTTATGCAAGGAAATTCCATTTAACAGGTTCTCCTAGACACTATTATCCTTCAACATTACAATATTATGTACTTAAATAAGACTATAAACCTACAACTGTCTTACAATAGGCTAGTCAAGTTTCATATTAGAAGGAATGCTGAATAAGTCTTGATCTCATTCATATATTATTGTTCTCTCAATCTCTCCCAAAGAAATATATTCCTCTATCCAAGCTAGCTAGCTTGTAATAGCTGGTGAACTAGACAAGGCAGAAACATACTAAATACATTAAAATTTATATGCATGCATTATATTAAATGTTCTCCATTTCACATATTTATATATGTCCTTCATATATTGAGAACTTGAAAAGATGATACCTGTTGCCAGGAGAGGTCTACTTTCCCTCTAAACCCCATCACATTAGATAAAGAACGTTTTGCAATCACACTCAAAATTCACCTGCAGTAGTTATCTAATTCCCAGTATTTTCAAGAGCATTCATAAACCTACAGTGGCACCTGACAACAAATTGCAAAATTTGTAGCAGCTTCCTGTCAACACGATGCAAGATGAGTTTTTATGAGATAACCTACAACAGACACGTGTTTTCCTCCTAACTTTGTTGTACTAAGTTTAGAGCTCCTAAAGTAGCTCTCAGTTAGGGATCGTACCAAAACTTCACTATTAGTATCTTAGAGCAGCACCTTATGATTCTGGTATAAAATGCAAGTATTGACATGATTCCTCTTGGGATGATCTTCCAGCAGTTAATACTAATATCCTCAAAAAAAAAAAAAAAAGGAAAAAATTTTTTTTTTATTAAACAAAACCATGATTAACAATGAAAATTATTTTTCATGCATACATAGTGTAAAAATGGGGCACATGGAAGTTCAGTGGAGGAAACAGGCTTATGGGGAAATTCATCTTCAGTTCTTTTCTGTAAGAACTGTAGTGACCAACAATGAAAATGGATGCCTGGCACTTAGCTTGATGCTGCCTGGGGTACCAAGCTCAGCATTGGCATTCAGGTAGCAAGGATGCTGTGTACCCAGATGATGCAGTATCATCTAGTTATAAGCTGGTGATGGAGAGGACAGAGGCTTCAATCATCTTCCAAAAGCTGTCGTAGGAAGTAAAGGGTAGCTAAAGCCTGAACTAGGACAAAGCCCTGCTGCAGCTAGAAATGGAGTACGAGCACAGGTTAAAAATGGCAGAATAATAAGAGAAAGGAGCATCCCTTCCTTAGATTGTCACTTGTAGGCAATAAAAATAAGTGTCTTAATATGAAGAAATGTTCAATGAGCCTGAGAGAAGTCCAGATCTGCCTTTAGGAGACACTGGACTCCTAGAATTTGCTCTATACATGGAAATAATCAGTTTGCAGTTCTAGCCGTTCCCTCCCTCTCCAATTCTTGAACTAACAGGGGCATTTCCTAAACAGCCTCAATCAAAATACTTGGTTTCTTAGAACTAGTAAAATATTCAGGCTCTCTAGAGAAATTCTTATTAAAGTTATGTTGAGCCTCACAGGAGCAGAGACCATTAACTTGGATGAATCATACCAAATTACTTGCAAAACCCCTTTGATACAAGACACTGTCCACAAGGGAGAACTTCAAAACCCATTTGAATTATGAATGGAGATAGATTCCAGCACAAGTCTCTGCAGAGAACAAAGCCTATTTTTATTAATTTATTTTTAAAAAAAACAAGCAAAGCATAACCTGCCTTTCTGTTTTTATTAAGTTTTAATCTCATAATTTATTTTCAACTGACATGGAAAACACAAATAACCACCCCCTGCCTGGCACTTGTATATTGCTTTGTTCATATGCTTGAAACAAATGCACATCAAGAGACCACCACTCTACTGCACAACACATTTATTTTCCTTACTGTGGTTTACTAGTCTATTTGGTGCATTTATCATATAAAGTAAGTCTTTTGCAAAGAATCCCCATCACATTTAATGGAAATCTTTCATGAGGCTTTACTGCAGCCCCAACAAAAGCCTAGTATTTACTGGTGCTTAGTGACATTTCACCTTGTTCCTGTAGAAGGCTTGGGACTTGAATAAGATTTGTTCCCCTTTTTCAACTTAGTCTATGCTCCAGGGTTGTTTCCAGGAAAAAGAAAGGGGCTTCTGGTCCAGGCAATTAGTCTGCTACATTTATTATCCTGTCCTCTCTATTACCAGTATAACCTGTCCTTTCACACCAACAGAAAGGAACCAGTTATAGGTTGGAAGGTTCCAGCCATTGCTCATGGTATTCCCAGTAATTAGAAATAGAAAAGGTAAAGCTTCTGAGTTTCCTAAGGATATACATTGCGCACTGGGGAGAAAACCACAAAAAACTACAAGAGCGATTTGGCAGAACCACTGGAATCCTACCATGGCCAGACACTTTTTCATACTTGAAATCCCCAGTCACGAGTAACTCTTCATTTTAATCCTACTTGTTTTTTGTAATTTCCTGTTGTTCTCATGTAGAATCATATGTCCTGATGGGCAACAGACATAAATGTATCTCAAAAAACTTATAAAGTATGTGAATATGGATTGATTCCTGAAGAAACCCATTTAAAAGTGGGAACACTTATCATTAGCAAACCTTCACTGCCATGACTTGGTTGCCCACAAGTTAACCTCCAAAGCAAACTGGTCTAAACTGGGCCAAGGTATTTCCATGGAAATCTGACATGAGGAAGGTGTTTCTACTGCCCTAGGTGACACCTTCTCAAGTTCTCTCTATGTGCTGTTATAAAATAACTCAAGAATCATCTAGTTAATACAATACACATTTATGTAACAAATGAAAGGCAGTGTCTTTCAGCTAGAGAGAAACAGCCACAACTGTCTAACCGCATTCAGCTTTCCATCTAGCCAAAGTCTCCATGTGACCATCCTCAAGCTTTTCACCAATCTACTTGTAACCCATTTTCTCCGCACCCGAATTCTCAAGTTAATTACAATGAAAGGCAATCTCTATGAAAACCCAAACTTCATGGACAAATTAAGTCTTACCAGTCATACATGCTTATTCTTTTAAATAGAATAATTAAGTTATTAGGCCACAGGAAATGGGAAAGATAATGCAAAGTTTTTAAACACGACAGTTGAGCTCAATTTAATCATGCATTCAGCTAGGTGCAGGTTAATGTGTATCTATATCCCATTTTACTCTTTGATAATGTAATGATTAGCCTTGCTACCCTTTTAATTAAATTCCATTCACTTAGACTAACACTGAATAATATGTATTCTTGCTACCAGCCACAGATGGTAAAACATAATTTTATGCCCTTTGCAGTGCCAAGATGACTTAACACAGCTGCCCTAGCCTGCCTTCCTCCCCTGTTCCCCCAGCTTTTACACGGTGACACCAGAATGCTAAGGTTTTATTACCAAAATGGGCAACTAGCTCATAAAATACTAATCATGACTAAAAACGGACACATAAAATACAAAGTTCCAGGGAACCAGCCATAAAGAGGAGAGTTAAAGGTAGATTAAATGTGGCATTTTCAGAGCCAGTGTAAATGCACCCAGAGTTTATGGAAGATCTGTGAAGGCTCTGGAGACAAGGAGACACATTTGATGACTTAGTTTATGGGATTTCTTTAAATAAAGACTGGCATGAAGAAATCACATAATTGCTGTTTAAATGACAGGAGAGAGGAGAGACTTTTTGGCTGTTAACCAGTGCATATACTGTGTGCAGCATGTATTGGCTGTTGTCTGAGCTCAAGTCTAAACCTCAAAAAAATGCAGAAATCCCCATGCTTGTGCTCAGAAACAGGCTTTCACATGACAGCTGATTCATGCTGCTAAAGAGGAGGTCAGGATAGCCTCTCCCATCATTCTTGAAGAGAACGGAAATTTCACATCTATAGAAACAGAACGACAATTTCCAGCTGTGCTGAAAACAAGTCGGGAACTGCATGGCCATTAACCCACGTTACCAAACAGCATTTCTGGCAGAAACTGGAGAAGTGGCATTAGGGTTATCTGTTCTAACGAAAAAAGTTACAAAGTCATATTAGGAAGAAATTGCTTCAAAGAGCTGTTAACATCACAGTTCCTTCAGTGAAGCTGCGAAACAACTGTCAACGTAAGACAGACAAAAAAAAACACGGCTTTTGACATGCATTTCTGGTTACTTACCTGCTCATTTGTTTTATAGGGACAATTCTCTAGATGAGCAGGGTAGTGTTTTGCTCTGTTTATACAGCAGGCAGCCGTATGACTGTTGCTTTTGGGCTTCACTATACTGCTACTTGTACTAGTGGATTAAGCTTATTGTATTCACATCCCAAATGAGTAACAACAAACTACTTTTGACATTAGGCAGCTCAGTTTTCCCATTTTGACCAGTAAATGAGATGTTCTGCACTTTGAACTAATCTACCACTGAAAGGGGTGGGAGGGGAAAAAAGCTCATTTTCTATTTCCAAAACAACTATGCAGTCCTGATATGCTTAAATGAAACAGGAAAGTAGGAAAAACAAACAGAAAATTTCAAGAGAAATACAAGTTAGGAGAAACAACATATAATAAAACCTGGTTGTAAGAAACTAGTTTTAAGAAAGCCCCCATCCTGCAGTCTTCAAAACCAAATGCTGCTCTGAAGAGACAAGCAGCCTGGCTTAGCTAAGATCAGAACCTCGTACCTATGCCACCAGACTGCCAGGGGCTCCTGGTGGGGGCTGTTGTGCAGATGCAGCATACTTCTGGACCCTGTGTGCCATGATACTCATATATATGCCATGTACCATTAGTACTGGAAGAAAATAAGACTTAGAAAGACTATGCCAAGTATTACTATGCTTTGACACGGGTGGACTCCACTATCCCAAAGGTGAAAGCCACTCCCTGATTTTACCTCTGTTCATAGTATCTGGAGAATACTGAGGACCAGTTTATACATATGTACGGATGATGATATTCTAGATACTTTGATTTCTTCCACCACTTTTCCAAGTCTCCCAGCCACTTTGATTCTGGAAGAAAGAAAACCCACTTGAAAATCACATCCACAAGATCCCTACTTAATTGCTGGGTAACTTTGGTATCTCTGTTGCTCATGCCAATCAAGCATCTGACCAAAGACTGATAGGACATGGAGTACTGGAAAAAGTAGTAGAGAACTTGCTTGCCAACAAGCAATTTTAACATACTGAAAGCACATTTCTCTAAGGTACTTAATCTCAACTCACTTAGATGACAATGCAGTCTCTGGGAAAAAAAAAATAGGATGACTAATATTAAACAGAATAACTCACTCAGGTAAAAAGCTCATGTGTGGGCACAAACCTACCATTGTGGGAAAATGTAAAAGGAGGATTAGCTATTAATGCTACTTGCTCAAGGGATAGCAATTATGAAACCTATTTTGACAGATATATGAAGAGTAAAAATTGTACTGTAGATTCACAAAGCTATCATTCCATAAGCTAGGATAGAACCAAAATGAGATCTTAGGAGGTGACTTTATTCAAAATAAACATCATATGGACCATGAGGAAACGTTTTGACTGCTAAACTAACAGATGTTTCCCTGTCATTAACCCCCAAATGAAATATTTACAATTTATGCAAACAAACCAATACAGATTATTCTGAAAGAGCAACACTTTTTTTATAACACATACATTAACATGAACTGGCTTGGTATGTACAGTGATAAGTTTAATAAGGTTTGCCTATAAAAAGAGATATTACAGTTCTTTACATGGCAGCTCTGCTTGGAAACTTCTTTAACAACCTAAAAAATCATCCTGTTCAGCATTTACAACATCTTGGTGTCATTTAAGTTGCAGAAAACAGCTGGAGGTTGGATAATGAACAACTTCTGGCTGAGTCAATAAGATCAGAGAAAGCAACAAATATACACCCCCTAAACTATGGCAGTGAGCCTGGGAACTACTATCACCTGAATTAAGTTTGTTCATTGCCCTCTGAGTAGAAGTGGTAGTAAATCTCAAAGACAACCTTGACTGTGCTTTATCAGAAAGGCATCTCAAACTGACTACTTTTTTGAATCCGCTCTGACAATTCTTTGTTAGTTGGTGTTTCATTGGGAAGCAAGCAAGAGCAACCACACAGATCAACATCTGCTTTAACATTTTTATCTTACGCAACCTCCTTACATATTTATGACATAGCCTTGCTTTGTGCTTTTCTTTTCCCTTGGACATATAAAAAAATTCTTGAGGGCAATTGTTCCTTTTACTGGATATTAATAGTAAGCTTGAAGGAAAAATCTGGTGGTTCTGATGAAACATGTAATATGGAGCTATTTTTGTCACTTGGTGACAGGCTTTGGTAGACGTTATTTAAGGACTCAAGTTCTCTCAAATAAGTGAGACTAATGTGCAACATCTTACAGAGTCCAATATCCACAACTTGTGCAGCAATTGATGAGCTGTCCTCTCTACTCTAAGTTGTATTAATCCATTAAATCTGTCTTCAGTGGTACATGAAGACATTTGCTGTATTTTTTTTTTCATTTTGCTGTATTTTTCGATGGAAAAAAACTGTCTAGTCACTGCTGTGACCTTTACAGAGTATTCATTTAGCCATAAACACTGTCCATGCTGGTTTACAAGGTTTGTCCAACATGAAACAGTGAAGAAGTCACCAGAGAGACAAACCATAAAACATGCTAAACCAATAAACCCCAGGAGACTGCATTAGTTGCATTAGTCACTGAAAAAAAATCCTTCCATTTAGTGAAAGAAAGATCTTCCTTTTTCAAAGATTAATGGCAGACTTTCTCTTCAACGACCTGTCCTCTCTGCTGAATGCTTTATCTCACTTTCAGGTTCAAAATGTCTCCATAAATCAAATTCACTAAGTGAGAGTTAGTAATAATATTTCTTAGTGTACTCTGCCCCTTTAGTTGCTGATTTGCAACCTCTGTATGGATAGCTCAGAAAAAGCCTTGACAAATTCATCACTTCAACAAGAAAACATCTTGTCCTTGTAAACGGCCATTACCAGTGTATAGTTTCTACATGATAAATCCCACTGGAAACTCTGTATCCCATCCTTGCATCCTTCAAGCAGGAACAAACAACAGCTACCTGAAGACCCATCATGTAACTACAATATACTGGCTACTGAGCATTAAAATCCGGAGCTCAGCTCTGCTGCTGTATCAGCCATCATCAGCAAAACTTTTCAGTCTTCTACACTTCTGTTCATGCTTTTGTGGTACTTAGGAATATTAAAACTTCTTATTAATACTAAACTTTTAACCCAACATCACTTCACACCATTAATTAAACTTCAGGCCCTTTAGGCCAAGGATGGGTCCTTCCCAATGAGCACTGGCAGATCAAGCAGTCTTTGCTCAGACCAACAGGTTATTCTGAATGATTCATATTGTTTCTGTGAATACAACACTTGAAATTTCTCCTTAATGCTTTCCAATTTCTTTTGTAAGGCTATCCAACTTCCACTGTAGTTGGAAGACACATCCCCAGTTGAGTAACTGTTGTTAGCATTTCATGACCTCAAACTCCTTTGGTTTCTCAGCATCTTTGGTTTAGCAAATTTCCGTCAGAGAAGATCTTAAATTGTCTATTCTTCTATAATACTTGCAAATTTATGTAGAACAAGAAAGACTGAAATAGTTACATAAAGGTCATAGTGCTTAGTGAAATAACAGATAAAAGAGATTTCTTATAATGCCTCTAAGCGCAAGGCTGGGGTAAGGAACGTAATGCAAATGAGGAGCCAAAATAAATCTTGGTTTTCATGAACTTTGTGTAGTGCGATTACACAGTACAAACATCTGTATGTTTATCATTCAACAGTAATTAACTTCAAGTTAGGAAGTTATCATTAGCACATTTCATTACTAAAATCACTTTAAGTGATATACAGTATTTTCACTTCAAAGATATGTTTTAAAGATTAATATAACCAATGTTTGAAATTAATTTTCCAGTCACAGGACAGTGAACTCTAAAACTGGAAGTTCCAAACAGGGATTTTATCAGGACAGCTCAAGGCTTTAAAGGAACGCCTGAAAAACAACTAAGATTTTTAAGTGTGCAAGCAGATGTATAACATTCTTTATTCAAAAGTTTATTTATTTTCTGCAATACCCTCTTTCCCTTCTGCAGGTCTTTTCCTCCATCTTCTCCTGTCTGCTAGTGTAACACCATAAGCAATCTATGACATACCATTTCTAAATCAATAGCAGGTTTATCTATTTAATTGCAATCTACTGACAAGTTTGACTTAATACCAATATTGGTTTAATACCAATAATAATAGCTATAAACAGAGCATCATACTGCAGCAAATCTCCCTGTCCTCCCTGCTCCACCCCCCCAGTTTCAGTAAAGGCTCATTTTATTAAGATTACAGTGTAAATCTCTACAAGTAATTTTTCAGGCCAATTATTATGCTGGCAAAATGGGATTTAAGTAGGACTGTTTGATGTATTCTGCCACTGATATCTTAGTTCATTTATTGTATAAAAGGCCTATCTAAAAGACATCAAGATAACCAGGCCAAACAACTCCCCAAAACTGTAGCTTTCTTAGATTACGACGACTAAGCACCAACATTGCCACAACCTAGTGTTAGCACAGAGTGAAAGTGGTTTTGCGTGAGTAGCTCCTAAAATGCTGGTAAAGACCAGGTATGGAAGGCTAGTGCTTGGAGTGACAGGAGAAGGCAGACTACAGATACAGAGTATTTTACCACAGTACTTCATAGTTAATTTTTTTAAGAGAGGACTTAAATTTAGCAGCCCAGGCAGAAATACTTGATAGAGATAGCGGCATTTTGCAGAGTACAGGCTGGTTTCAAACAGTGACTCCATCAACCAGATAACTTCAAATACACGAGTAAAACAAGAGGATCCGCAACATGCAAAATTTCATTATCCATGATAAAACATGAAATCTGGTTCTTAACATGATGATTTTACTATCCTTGTACTTGTTTTTGTTTGCCTAAAGACTTGCATTTCAGTGCAGCAACAGTTGTTTCATTTTTTGCTAAGCTGCCTTCTGTCAAGCCCTTAGTTTTGTGAATTGGCCCATTCTACTCCCAGATCACTTTCCCACAGCTGCAGTTATTGATATCATTTCTGTTGCCAGGGAATTAGTCTGTGACTTTATAAGTCATATTGTTCTCAGCAAATGAACTAGTGCTAATGTAAGATTACCAGAACAGCATCATTATGAAAAGTATTTGGTGATACAGTAGCACAGGTTACATTTTCTGCAGATTAAACTCCTCTGAAGTGAACAGCCTTTGCTCTTTAGCATTCTTAGTGACGACTGTATGCAAATTATAAGTGTATTTAAAAATACAGTGGTACGTAATCCAACAATGATGGTTCACAGGTATGACAATGGCACTCATTGCAGTGACTACATGAGACAAGATGGTATGAGGTCTCATGGTCCAGTCACTAAGATATGGAATGCAGACATGGGATTTGTAATTAGAGAAAAAAAAAAAAACCCAAAAAAAACCAACCCCAAAAAGTCATCTAAGGCAGGTTGATATGCTCAGTTGAAAACCCACTTAACCAGCTTTGAGTTACTTAGAACTTTTTCAAACCCTTGGGACATCGAGACTGGTCACTGAACTTCCATATGCCTTCAAGTTTCAGCTAAAATGAGTGAGCTGGAAAGCAGGTTTACTGTTTTGAACAGACACATCAGTGATGACATAATTTGATCAGAGGCTGGATGACAAGGGGATAAGACAGAAGATCAGATATGGCCTAATGTGAAGGGAAAAAAGGCAGCTGTAACCCCGAAAGCTCTGTGAATACATTAACAAAGAAGGTGAGGCAGCTATCATAAAGCCTGCTCACTGTCAACCAAGCAAAACACAACTATGATTGCTAGACAGACATGGGAAAGAGGAAGGCAGTAATACACAATGAAAGGTGAAAGCAGTAAAGATTGGTATGAAGAGCAGAGAGAGTGGGAGAAACAAATGATTCTTTGGCATCTTTGTGTCTCACTCTCACAAGAGCTAATGCTTTTAACTAAATGAAAAGAATATAAAGACTGCCATGTCATGCACTAAAACCTTCTGAAAGTTGCACTGCCCTTGTAACTTACTTTCGGGATTAGGCATTTCTGTATAACCTGTAGTTAATACCACGCTATTACTTTTTCCACAATCCATTACTACACACTAGTCACTTCACAGATTGCTGAGTGTTAGCCCCCAGACTAAGTTCTTGAATGAACCAACAGATTAATAGTGAGCAATGTAAGAAACTGCAGGAAGAAAACGATAATGTCACAAGTAAGGAAGATAAGTGTCACTCTGGAGAACTATTCCCAGTTTCTACATGTAAATCTGATCTCTAATATAGAGCTGGGGTTCATATTTGCATTCAAATATTCTTATTTGCGTTTATCTCGTACTTCAGATCTCAGAGCTCATGACTAAATTCTTCCATAGCTTACGAAGACAGCTTAATTTGGAGACATTATTTTTCAAAGTGACATACAGAACTAACCACCATTTCTTGCACATCAAACTTTCAAGATGTTATCATTTGAATGTGGCAGAGTTTTGCAGGATTGGTATAACAAATACTGTGAACATCCATCTTTACAAACATCACATCAGAAAACTGTTTCCCCTATATATGTTTTTCTAATATCAGCTACAATACTTATAATAGTTTTATTTTTGGTTCACATGAAAACATGTAACTCTTTGGCCTTCAGCTTTCAACAATGAGTAAACAGACAATGCTAGCTAGCACCAGGAAAACCTCCTTAGTACCACTGACATTACATGTTGTCTACCCACATTAAATATTAACATAGTTCTGAGAACTGAAATCTCTACTACATCTCCTTGACTCTGCCACTGATCCTACAAGTCTATTAATTTTAAGAAGGTTTAGTAATCCATATCCATGATTTGCTTTCTCTGTGCCTCTGCCATAGACACAGGTGTTTTTAATAGATCAAGTTTTTTATGCTGAACCATATTCCATCATGTACAAGGTTCAGCATATTAATGCCATTATTTGCAAACCTCCCTCCCACATTATACAATAAAGTTTACAGCAAGAGAAGAGACCCTTTCAAGTATCACATCAGACCATTTATTGCCATATTCCTGCTTCACCCTGTAAGAGTTTCAAGGATTAAAGCTCATTGTGATTAGATGTTGCTTATCTTGGTCTGTACAACTATGCTTTAAAGCAAAGTAACAGCTAGTGGTTCTTATCTTTGTCTGTACAACCACACTAGAGCAACTAAGTGCCAGTGGTTTTTGGAAATATGAATGTCAAGTAAATATCCCCAACAAAACTGAAAATTTCAACTTATCTCCTTAAAAGTACCTTATAATGTTGGAGGAGAGCAGATAAGAAGAAGGTGAAAAGAACCCAAACAAACCTGCAGAAACATTCCCTTGTATTCAGTATTCAGCCCAGGAACAGCAAAACATTAGAACAAAACTGTGTATGATTTCTGACATCACTTTGCATTTGGGTGGGGGGGTGGGGTTGGAACTAGATGATCTTTCAAGGTCCCTTTCAACCCAAACCATTCTGTGATTCTGCTATTTATGATGATGTTCCTACAGTGCTGTACTTTGAAGTCACAACACAAGATGTGGGAAGAACAGTTTTGTATTGACTTTATCTGTAGGTTAACTGACTTTAACAAGTTGCTTTGAATGCCATTGCATGTTTTTATGAGTTACTAATAGGACAGAAATGTGGTGTTCCTGTAGCTTACTCATCTCTACTGCTTTTTTTACATCACTGTAGTTGTACAAAACGTACATGATAGGTAGTTTTTCAGTAAACCCATTTTATAGAATTTGCAATCCTCAGATAAATAGAAATTGTGTGCTCTAACTACAACACTAATGACTATATCCCTTATTCAGAAATCAGTGCTTTAAAATCTGATTTCAAGGACTCAAGCATTTAGCCTTCAAAGTGAACTGTGACAACAGTATTTACTTATATAGTTTTAACTCACAGTAATGTTGGATTTTACAGCTTTTACAGCTCTAGTACTAATGGGGTGGGAGGGGAAGGGAGGGAGTCTGCACCTTTATATGAAAGCTCTTCCAATCCAATGCATAGTATTCCAAAGGACTTAAACATAAACGTTAATTTACCAGTTTTAAATCATTAGATGCTAAGAAACAGCAGATTATGTATTCATCTCTCTTTACACTGCCAAGATACTACTCACAGATATCAGGCAGTGCAGATATGGGAAAAATATTATGTGTGCAGGAGCTAGGATACCATGAATTAGATTTTATAGTCTCAAGAATTCCTAAAACAAACACACAAAAAAAACCTTCATATTGCAAATCTAGCTAGAAAAGTGGCAGATGTTGTTCTATCACACCATGTCTGGGGAGAGTCATTCTTGGTGCACTTGCTGTCTAAAGGAAGTGTATCTTGAAGTGACACAGTATCTCTAGATTGGAGCTACCACCAGTTTATTCTGTCCCATTCCTCCCAGAGAAACAATAAGCAACCTTTGGGTCTTCGTAAATGGAAGCAGCAGTATTTAATTGTTTCCTATCAACCTAACCCTGAAAGTAATGATGGAATAAGGACTCTGAAAGCTGTTTGAACTAATGTATCTGGCAGTAACTTCATGCTAAACAAGAAAGGTAATAATCAAAGCACTCCACTAGTCACACACTTTAAGAAAATACAGGGAAAGATCTAATCAATAGAAAGTCAAATGAGACAGTCAAAACCAAACTCTTGTCACTGACCCATTTTATTCTCAACAAAATATATTTATTCTGTTGTTGTTGTTTTTCTTTTAACCAGATACAGACAGCCTGGACATGCCAGAAAGCTCTTACTGAGTTTAGCTTGAGGATTATCATTAGCATCTGCTCTCACGTACCAGCAATTCTCTCTTTCCTGGCTTTTCTTCACTGATTAAATACTTCAGGTTGACAGGGTTTCCCCTCCCTCCTTTCCCCTTAAACTATCATATTTGATCTTTTAAAATACACTGGACATAGTAAAGGTTTAGCCATTTTATGTCTGCAGAATTTTCATGGTCTGACTGTTTAACACAGTACAATGGTGATGTGGTCTGTCTCCCCCCCCCCACCGCCAGAGTGTTTCACCTCTGGTTTTACTATTTAATTACTTAACTAAATATTAACCTAGTCCCTTATCTCTGCTGCATAACCTCTGTCCTATCCTTTTTACATCTACAAAGAAATCTAAGGGTAATATCATCATAACCTTCAAGTCTCAAAAGCCTTAAGTCTGTAATAGTCATTCCCAATTGCATTTGAACTCATTTTCTCTATGAAAACCTAACAATAGTGCACGTCAGCAGCTTTGCCTTGTTTCTTTGAGTGCTGGGAGTTACCTGATTTATGAATATGAACTCTTTGTGGTTTTGAAAATGCTGCTTTAAAGAGGCATATCTCAAGCATGTTTGTCCAACAGCGCTCTCCCTCTCCTCTCCTCCCTTTCTTCTGTCTCTCTGGCACTTTGGTAAAATCTATCATGAACAAAGGTGGCTGGCTTGATGGACACATGAAAACTGTATAAAACTGTACTCAGTTTCCAGTAAATCTGTGGTATGGACCAATAAAGATGAAAAGTTTTAAGAAAGGACTGAACCTATCCTCAGCTCGCATCAACTCTTTCATAACTGTCTAAAACCTATAACAGTGTAGGGAAGGAAGTCACACTTCAGAAACTTATCTCCCTCTCATTAATATTTCAAAAGAATGAAATAACAAAGGCCAAATAAGCGATGAGCTGAAGACAACTTATTTTTCCTCTCTATCACCTGCCAGTCACTCTCAACAACTTTAAGTTTAAAAGAACTTTGCCCTGCAAATCAGTCAGTACAAGAAATTCTATACAAGTGTCTGGATTTTGCTATAAATCTGTGTGTCATTCTTTCTTGAAGTATTAAAAAAGAAATAAATAAAAAGAGTAAAGTTAGCTTCTGCCTATGATCTTAGTTTATGACCTAAGCATGAAAATAAACAACCTTCAGGATCATGGTAATTCACTGTATAACATTTCTTCTAGCATTTTCAGAGAATGGACCTGAATAATTTTGTTTTACAGAAAACTTTTTCTGACTTTGCCTTAGGAAACCTGCAAATACTTTGAAAAACAGTTTGAAAAACAATGCTTTTTGACACTTCCTACAATTTTGACAGTGCAACTATTCCTTCAAACAGGAAGAACTTCCTCCTACGGGCAGTGCCATTAGAATGAATGCATAGACAACTGCTCACCAAGCACCTCTTTAACTTTACCTAAGCACACTGGAAAACATGTTAATTAAAATCAGCATGTAACATAACTCAGCATTCAGCATAGTAAATGACTTTTGTGTTTAATATTTAAAAATAAGAGTTATCATTGTCAACTGATAACAACTGGTAATGGCATTGCCAAGCCAACTCAAACTAGTTTATACTATGGCTAAGATAAGATTTATTCTTCTGTTGTGGTATTTTTACTGCAGACAAGCAGTGTTGTGAGTAATGTTCCACATCAGGTTTTAAAGATCACTACAAACCAACTTCGCCTGCAACTCCACAAATGCAAATCTTATTATAGCTTTATAAGTTTCTGTCATTTTAGTTAAATTTATGTACGTAAAATAAACCAATGTGATAGACACGTCTGAGAAACCAGAAACAAATTAAAGCGAGTTTTCCTCTTTTTCTGCCAAAAAAAATCAGAGTTAGAGCACTATTAATCCACAGTAATGCCTCACTTAAACAGGTTTGTGTCTCACTGAAGCACTGCAATTCAGAAACCTCTTATTTTTTACTTTTACTCACATTACTAAAATGTTTTTTAGTAAAAAGTAACTCATAATATGTGTGCATACGCACATACACTATAAATGGTAGTGAAAATTGTTATAATACCTAAGCCAGCAAGTATTTATAGCAAAATCTGTTATTAAAAAAGCAATCTGCAAAATACCACAGAGTGCAGACAGTATGATGATACAAAAGCAAAACTTGTCAGGAAAGTGTTAAGCACATATTTAACTTACGCATGCTTTCTACTGAACACAGCAAGAATTAAATTCCAGCTAAAAGTTAAGGGATTCCTTACATATCTTTCTGAATAGGATCTATCTCAATGTACTTTCAATATCAATACTATTGAATATAATACTAGAATACTATTCTCTATCTTAAGGGGTCTGAGAATATGAATGAATAAATAAACTGAATCCCAGGCAACAGGAAATTTTAAGAAATAGCACACAAGAATTCTCTTGGCCTAAGTCTAACTTTTTTGTATTTTTAATGTGACTTTACTGCTCATTGAAAGGCATCAGATTAACAACCCTCAGGCGAAGTTATCTATGCAGCCACAGACATTTAGTGCAACAACAGCAACATAGTCAAATTTCCTCTTAAAATGCATTTCTGCTCTGCAGCTGATCAGAGTTTACACACTGCAAAATAACGTGGGTTTGTTTTGGTAGTTATTGGTTAGATTTTTTTTTCTTTATTAAATGTATTTTTAAATTCCAGGAAAAAGAACGTAAAGTGATTTTCATAACAGAAGGAGTTCACTTTCCGGTGTTAAGGGGCCTTCAGATCACATGTGTGCAAGTAAATACTTCTACATAATTTTACTTCAGCGACTGTGTTGGTATTGAAGTCAGGCACTTGGTCTTAAGTTGTCAGCCTCCCATAGTGCATTACCTCACTATTTTCTGTACAAAGCTCAGTCTCCCCAGTAAACAAGTACCAATCTCCAGGGAGAACCAGAGACTGAAAGTACAATTCCACAGGTGCTCAAGTCCAAAAATTTACATGGAAGCAAATGTTTGTGGAATCAACCATTACTTGCTCCTAGGTAATTATGCTTGTCTTCACTGAGAAGTAACAGCTAATGAGCCAAGACGCAAATGGGAAACAACCTTTTACAAGCTGTTTTCTGCACAGCTGACCTCACAAGCAACAGAAGTAATACAGTGAAATGCCTTCAATTCATTACCACAACCACATCTTTCTCATACTAGTACAAACCCATTTATTCTGCCAAACACAAATCTTTAGACTACGTGAAAGCACATTCTAAGAAACTTATAATGCTGTGTATGACCACCTCCCAATGTAAGGATTTTAACACTTGCAAGGCACACCTGCATCAAAGTGCTCTCCTGATACAAGTATCTTTATGTTCATTAATAAAGGAAAAACCAAGCCTTTTAAAAAAAATCCCTCAAATAAGCACCAAGACTGATGCACAACTTTGTTCAGTTTCACTTTTACCAGTGCCAAGCAAATCCAAATTGAAAGTAATATCTGCTTTCCACCTACCTAGTATTTAAGCAGTGCTTTCATTACCTGTAGTACGGTACTTCCCAAAGAATTTCAGTAAGACCATTGCTCCTTTTTTCTAAGAATCGTACCAACAGACTTGGACACACTCCCTGATCACGTATACTGAATTTTAAACACTTAGTCTTATCACTTTAATTTCAACATGTGAAGTTAGGCATGAGTGCATTTACTAGATCAGAACTTAAACAATTCTGCAAAGGCACTATTAAAAGGAACACACTGAACTGTGATTAGGTTACTGGTGCTATCAATGCCTTCTTCCTTTAAGTTAGAACATCTGAAGTTTCCTAACAATTGGAGATACTCTATAATGCATCTCTGCTACAGAAACTGAAGCCAGCTATATACTGGAGACAGAAATGACAGCTACATGTGTCAAAGCGGGGAGAAGCACAGAATACATTAAGAGTTGTTTCACCTCTTCAACAGTTAGTAGTTTAGGCAAATTTCAGCCTCCATTGAGAATCGAAGGCTGAAAGGAGCATCTGCAGATCATGTGGTTCAGCTCCCTCACAACCTCCCCAGGCAATCTGTTCTAGAGTTTCATGGGAAGAAAACAGGAACAAACTAAGGAAGTCCTTGGCAGATCAGCTTTTCAACAGTACTACCAACAGCTACACATAGAAGTGTAGTGTGTACATCAAATACACTGCAGGAGTATTTTAACATAATGTCAACTGATGACTAAGTAAATGGACAAGACTCATGATTTGAGACTCCATGGTTTCTAATTTAAGGCACATCAGATAACCATATTATGATTACGTTATTTTTTTACAATCTGTGGAGATTGCTACAACTTCTATTTCTAACCATACTTTTACCAAATGAAACATTAGCTACACTATGCTAAATCTACTTTTTATTCAATATATGATAAAATATAAATATCAATATCTATCAGCAATAAAATACGAGGAGTGCCATAACGCAGATTTTTGGTAATATGATGCAGTTCTGCTATAGTAAGAGTTACATAAATTACTTGATCTAGTCATATGTTTTGAATCCAGGACAATGGTAGCCAAACAAGAGGGCTAACAAGCAGCAAGGAAACTGCTAAAGACTACTTTATTCAGTCACATTCACCAGGATCTTGATCTAGACATTCAAATGTGCCTCTATAGAATCTCTTACCAATTCAAAAACTGACAATTCAGCTCTCACGCAATCATCTGTGGGAGTGTTAAGGCTTTCTAGAAAGGGACTGAGGACACCCTACCTAACTAGGAGCTTTAAGAACCAATTTATGCGCTCAGCTCTGTACCTAGCAGCTGAGAAAGAGAAGCATTGCTGTTACGCAAACCCAGTGCAGCAGCCAGCGTGGGTCTTGCTCAGTGCTATGCAGGAGCTACAAAGCCAGTGCCTTAGAAAGATGTGTCAGCCCAGATGTGCTGCCATTCATCCATGACTATGGCTGCTTCCATTGCTGAGCTGATCAAGCACACAATGCACTTTTGTGGGTTTGCTTCAGGATTTATGCTTGTATTCATTGCAGGATGATGACACTAAGGTATTTGAAAACCAAGCCATCTGAGAGCTAAAACATGGATTTAGGTGCTTGCCTTTAAATATCTGTGTTTAAAATTGTATGGTTTAATGAACACTGATAACTAGTCCTCAGATTAGAGAACAACAGATTAGAAAATAATCCTTGAGAATGGAAATGTTCTAGCAGACTACAGTGCAAAACTCTATGTTACCCTAATATGGTTTTTATTTAATGGGCTGGACAGAATCAAGGAAAGGCTCAGACACTGTCTACCACCACAGCAGGAAGGATTTTGTCTTCTATCTATACTCTGTGATAGATTAAAATAGTCCTGTTTGTGCCTCTGTAGATAGCCTAATATAATTATAGACTCCTCTCATAAACAGGATGAGTACCTTACAGAAAAAAAAAAATCATAACCTTCCATCTGATCAAATCCATTTCCAAAATGTCAGTGTATCTTCCCCTTAAAAAAAAATATTTAAAGTTATAAGCAAACTCATGAACTCATGTTTTTTCTACAAATAACATAAAAAGCCTTTCTTCATGCATAAAATACACGATTTCAAGGATTCTGTTCAGATGGTCTTATAGCTTCATATGTGAAATACATTATTAGGGTCCTATAAAGCATCTATTTTTGTTGGTTTTTTTTTTCTTTTGTTTTTGTTTTTTGGTGTTTTTGGGGTTTTTTTGGGTTTCTTCTCCCCAGAATAGTCAGGATTTAAAAAGCAGCATTACTGTTTATCACAGTTTGGTGTTATTCTTAGTATTCCAACATTTAAAAAGCCATCAGATCTTTTGTCATTTTAATACAAATAGTCTGTAGCAGTGACGGTGTTTGGCATAGATATATTTTGCCATGATATTTCAGATAACCCCAAGTCTGTTTCTCTAAATACATTAAAATTTTATACATTTTCTCTTAACAGACTGCACACAGAGAAGAGATTAGGAAGCAGGCTTTATCACGATAGCACTGATCTTTATCTGTAGAGTTCTTCAGGGCTTGTAAAAATTCCTTGCCAGCAACTACCTGAATTTTTAAAGGTGACCTACCAACACTATATTATATATTTTTTGTTGGCATAATAGCAGAGACTGTTACATTAGGTCTGGAAGAGAGCTTAGCTTCACTACAGCAAAGTATTTTCCTTTATCCATACCCTTTCAGTCAGGTCCTCAATGTACTGGTTAGCAATGTGTATTAAGCGCTGAGACATTGACTTTGGTGGGAGTTACAGCACCTCATTCATTCAATACATCCATAAAGGTGACACTTGCTGTTACAAGTTGTCCTGGGTTTACCAGGAGCCATTTTGCTCCTTCTTAGTAACTGGTGCAAGCTCTGTGTTTTGACTTCCACCCTGGGCAGAGAGCTGATAACACCGATTGTTTTTAATTGTTGTTAAGTGATGCTTATTCTGGCCAAGGACTCTGTGAGCCTCATACTCTGCCAGTTAGGAGGGGAGGCCGGGAGGAAGCAGAGACAGGACACCTGACCCAAACTAGCCAAAGAGGTATTCCATACCACAGCATGTCATGCCCAGGGAGGGAACTGGGAGTTACCTGGAAGGGCACGGTCTCTCTTCAGGGGGGTCGAATTTGTTAGGCGGAGGTATCGTATTCTCTTGTTATATTATCATTGGTGGTAACAGTAGTGATTTGTGTTATACCTTAGTTACTGGGCTGTTCTTATCTCAACCCGTGGGACTTACACTCTCTTGATTCTCCTCCCCATCCCTCCAGGAGCGGGGAGGGTGGGTGGGGGGGGTGGTGGTGGTGAGTGGATGAGTTGTGTGGATCGGTTTAAACCATGACACAAGTGAATAGAGCAATCTTCAGAAGATAAAGGCATGGGAGACAGGGACTTGGAGACCTACCACCCAAGAAAGCTAAGGCATAATGAAATGAAGAAAAGGCACACAGGGGATTCCAGAAGAAAAATCAGATATTTCTTTTTTCCCCATGGAAGGAATGTTTAAATTTTAAAAAGGTATTTCTAGTAATAAAACACCTGGAGAATTAAGAGCCACTAAAACCAACACTGGTCACCTTGCAGGCATTGCTATGGAGACAGCAAGATACCTGACATAAACATCCCTTCAGACAGGACAGGTCAGTGAATCCTTAAATAGAAAACAATAAATTCACAACATTCCCAGAAGACTTCAGTGCCTTGCTATAAACACTAGTCAAAACTTTTCCTCTAATATATCAAACCACTCCCATGTTTAAACAGGTCTGCACAGCATCTGATATTCTAAGTAGCAACCAACAACAGGAAGTGGCAGGTTACAGACCACTCTAATTGAATTCTGTATTTTTAAAATGTTCCCATAACTGCAGGTCAGTATAATTACATATAAACTAATTGGTTTAGTAAGCTAATTTAATCAATAATAGACTTTGTTTTTTTTTTTTTTTTTAATAAAGACAAAAAATCCAGGCCCATAAGCCCATCAAGCTAGGAAATCTTCCTACGGCATGCATTTCCAGTAAATATCCTACAAAGAAACCACAAAAACAGCAGCAGTAAGCATCAAACTCAATAACTGCTTCATGGCATCGTTCATTAATGCTGTTTAGCTTAGGGTCATAGAAATAAGTTGGTTCTCAGGGAAACAGCAGTGACAGGTTTTACAAAGCAAATAATTCTTGTATGTCCTAACAGAGAGGGTGTATGCTACAATTTATTCATGCAGCTTCCATGCACAAATCATTGTAGTCTGAGATGTATGCAGTGAGTCCTTGGTTAGCTATAAATGATGCTCTGTAGAGCAGGTGGAAGGAACAGGCAATGTGATAAGGTTTGCAGATTGTTCTCTGAATAACCTAACCAGAATTAGCACGTCAGGACGAACAGAAACGCTGAGCAGATGGCTCCCACAGAATTTCAGCTAGGTAGAGGTGCAGATGATTGCCTTGTATCTACCGAGACATTAAATGTTACTTCAGGTCTGTCTGATGGTTGGTATTTCCAAAGGCACCCAAGAGTATTAAACATCTGAAATCTCACACAGCTTGAAAAAGTTAATCATCCAACTCACTTGTGCTTGCGTTCAAAATGAATTTTGGCTCAATACTATATCAAAATACTCTGAAATGCTGCAAGCTCATTTTCCTATGCAAGCTAAATCCACTGTGCTGTGCTAACTTGCTGCTTTCAATACCAAGGGGAACCATGTAAATGAAGAGACTGCATTTCTCAAACAGTAAGTTGCTCCTCAGTGCCCAGAGAAATGCAAAGTTCATTTTACAGTTAACTTGCTAGATTTCTGATAATTTCACATAAAACAAAGAACAGAAGGAACAGTATTAAAAGAAAATAAAGTATTTAAATCCAATAGGTAAATAAAGTTCCTTTACAAAAAGAACTCTTCACAGTGAAAGTTATGTAATACCTTAATACATTTTCAGCAATAAAAATATTACAAAAGCAGATGTTATGTATAATACATTTTAGTTTTATTAAAACTGAAAGAAAAACAAAACCAGAAAACATAATTGCTTTCACCTGAAATAGCAGCCACTTGGACCAGGCGTACATTTCCTTTATAAAGGCAAAATCTGCTTTTATTTACATCTCTGCACCTCCACTGAGGTTTGCTGGGTCTGGAGATAAGAGTCAACTACAGAATGTAATCTGGAGGTTATGGGAAAGGGTCTGCATTCTTTTGCCATCAGTTTCGTTGAGTTTTTTTGAAACTCAGTTACAGTCACACTTTCTCCTTCATTAGCCTGACTTTGATATCCCCAAGATACAAGACAGTGAGATGGATGAGAGCTGATCACAAGTTCCACTAAAGTAACCAAATTTGTTGAAGATAATACCTTGTAATGCCTCTTAAATTGTACCAAAGATCTTCCACTGTCCTTTAGGGAAGACTTGAATATTAGAGGTGCTCAGCCTCTGTCACTAAGGTTTGTTATTTGAGTCTCAAGGCTTTCTTAAGATGTCAACATTTTCTTATTACACCTATAGAGCTCACAGGCATTTGCATGATCTGTATCTGAGTTAGGAAACAGAAGCAGTATTATATGTACAATCATGTCTGGTATGTATCCGTTAGGCATACAGATAGATGGTGTTGATGTAGAAACCAAAATGAGCATCTATCCCAAAACAAAGATTTACTGTGTACATGAAACACCCCAGTGGATTGCTGTTTGAAGAGGGACCTCATGACCTATTAAAATTAGAATCTCAGACTACAAAAGCGAAGATAGGAGAGGTGATCAAAATTCTCTAGTTGCTAGGCATTTTATGGAAAGAGGCCACATTCACTCATCTTATTAAAATTCATGGAAATTGAAAACATTCAAAAGCCTGGGAGAGGTGGGGTCTGAAAATCTATTTCACAGAACTGGGAAGCTTACTCTATATTCACCTTGAAAGCACTTTCCCCATCACAGACTTCCTGAGAGCCTTTTGATTTCTCTCCTACTTAGGAGGTAATTATAGAACTTCTTTTCCTCCCTGACTAATGCATACAGAAAGGGGTCACTTCAGCATTTTATGTAGTTTATCAAGGTTTATTCCTAACTAGATCTTTGTTGGAAATTATTTCTCCTTTGTGCTCTCTCCGTCTCATCTAGCAAGCTTTATTTTTACTTCCTTCTGTTTCCCATATCTCGCCTTCTGTCTGTATCATTTGATATCATAACTGCTCTAGTATTAAACACTGTTGAACTCTGCACTTCTATTTTCCTCTTTACTTTCTCATTTATTTTTAAATTTACTATTGTCAGTAAACAATGACAGTCAGGCATGGGGATGATGGAAGAGGCACACTAACCAAAAGCTACATAGCATATTTCTCTTGTAGATAAAACTTCTAAAAGCTATGACTCCAAAGGAAAAGACTAAACACTTCCCAAAAGGTTTTCTAAGGGCACCAGAATCATGTGAGATACTTAAGATTATCACAGTCATTTCAGTCAAGAAGATTTTGACTTAATGACTTTAAATTGACAACACTGGATAGATACTTGGCTCATGTGGTCTGACCTAAGCCTCACAGCTTCTTCTGCTTTCAGTATCTTGTACAAAGTGACCCTAAGAGGAAGATGTGATGGGAAATTCTGCACCACCCCATGTCCTCATCAGGGAAGTCTGTCTCCTCATAACACTGCTACAAAGGTACAAGGGTATTTCTCCATGCTCAGGTACCTCCCCTGCCTTGGGAACTTACTAGGTTTAAGACTTATTAATAAGCACAATGTTTTCAACATTAAACAAAGGCTAAGACATAGACTCACAGGATAAACTAGGTTGGAAAAGACCTTTAACATCATCAAGTCCAAACATTACTCTGGGACTGCCAAGCCCACCACCAAACCAAACAACAGAAACAATGCTGGTTTAGGCAAATCAGGAGTCAAGAACCCTAGCCTCTTTTTTTTTGCTAGTAGCTCAACGTTATTCTTAAAAGAGAGCTGGAATACGGTAGGTTTTTGAAATTGCTTTTCTAGTATGGATAAAAAATTTCAGGACATGAAAAACAACAGTACTTCAGCAACCAGTTTGCTAAGTATAAAAGGATACAGCATTTCATATAGAAGTAGCAAACTTACGTGTAACTCCTCACACATTTTCTCCAAGTGGCATCTGTGGTCAACAAGAGAGTAACATTTGACCTGAATTCACCAAACACGTAATTGCTAATAAAAAACCTCATGAAATGTTCTTTCATGAAGCAGCTTTCAATATTTTTATATTAAGAGATGATAATGAAGACTTTCTACAAAGCCCTCAGGTAGATAGGCCGCTTCGAAAACAAATAGTCACAGCTGTAACTTAACCAAATCCCATGTTGCCAAAAGATTTGCCCCTTCAAGGTATTAAGAACAGAGTTTTCCTCAGCCTAACTGTCCTGCTACCTGTGTTTTTCACCCAGCCAGCTCTCCCACTCCCCCGAGACAAATTATTCATTATTTCAGTAATAGTTGTTGAGGCTTTTCTGCATCTAACATAATTCAAGCACAAAGAATCTAAGTATCCTTACATACATAAGGTGCCTTAAAAGAGAAACTTGTAATATTTATCAAGCTTAAGCATAGGCTTTCTCCCCCTCCCCAGTGAGCAACATTCATATGACCAAGTCCAAAGGAATCTAAAGCAGCACCATTTTTTTTTTCTCTTCACTTCAGTCTGTCCCCCTGGCATTAATTTCTCCCTCTTTCAGAATCCTATTTGGCACATTGAGGAAGCTTTTTCAATAAATCAATACTGTAATAAAAAATGACTGCCTCTATGTACTCCACATATTAAGCAAGTTTCTCTTGTACAGATAAAACTATTCACCTTATAATCTGTACTTGACATTTTGAATAACAGACCTTAATAAAAGAAGCACCTGGCAAAAATGCAAATCTACAATAGCTCAACGTTGTCTGTTTTGACAATATTGCTCCTGATGATGCTTAACAGCTAACCAATTTGATTTGGTTTCAGAAAGAATTATAGCATTTTGCTGTTTTCAAAGTTTACTTTTGAAAAACAATAACCATCTAAAACAACTGCTATAAGGATAGGTATGTTATCTAATAATATCTATTTTTGTCAGCAAAATGGAAGGCTACTGTTTTCAGCAAGAATGAGATTATCAGCTTATCCATGAAAAAATGTTACAAAGCCCCTCAAATTATGTTTAATTCTAAAATTATTATAGCATAAATATCCCTTGTCATGGTTTTACCCTGGCTGGAAGCTCAGCCCCACACAGCTGCTCACTCACTCCCCCTGTAGTGGGATTGGAGAATCAGAGTGAAACTGAGAAAACTCATGGGTCAAGATAAAGACAGTTTAAAGGTAAAGCAAAAGCTGCTCACACAAGCAAAGCAAACCAAGGAACTCATTCACCACTTCCAATGGTCAAGCAGGTGAGCAGGGATCCATCACACGTAATGGCTACTTGGGAAGCCAAACAACATTCCAGATGTTCCTCATCCCCAAATGTTCCTTTCCTCAGGCCTATACTGAGCATGATACCATATAGAGTTGGGGTCAGCTTTCCCAGCTGTGTCCCCCCCAACAACTTGTGCACCCCCAGCCCACTCACTGCTGGCTTGGGGTGAGAAGCAGAAAAGACCTTGACTCTGTGAGCACTGCTTAGCAATAATTGAAATCATTTCCATGTTATCAACACTGCTTTCAGCACAAATCCAAAACACAGCCCTAAACTAGCTACTGTGAAGAAAACTAACTCTACTCCAGCCAAAAAGGGCACATCCCTGTGGCACCTATATGGAAAGCAGTATATACCTGGTCAAACTGCTCCCCAGCACATGTACACACAAAGAACAAACTACCTTCCAAAATGTTGTGCTTAAGAGGACGATTTTCAGAACTACAACTCTGTCTCACATTTACTCCATGAAATTAATAGGACAAAAAGGCAGGGAAAGGAAAGCCATAAGACACTCACTGAGGAATACCAACAACAAAAAGGTATCTGCTTGTTTCAAGAGTTGCCATCAACGCAAACGGGCTTTGCTAATCTGGGTTCAGTCCTCCTGAAAGCAGCTGCAACTTGAGTCACTGGTTTGAGCAAATCACTGTTCTGTCCTCACAAAAACAACACTTCAAAGTTGTATGAGTGTGGAGTTCCTAAAACCACAGTCAATCAGCATCATAACAACATAAGCTTCCATTTCACTTACCCAGATATTTCCATCTTGGTGGTATGGTTTCCAGTTTCTTCCTGTATCACTATAGAGCATCCGATACTGAGTGACCCAGTCAGAACTGCTGTACCTGCCTTGAGTTGCAACAGCACTGATCTGCTTCCTGTTCCCAAAATCCACTTGCAGCCATTGATAATGATCACTGTCTGATGGAGACCAACCTCCTGCACCTGTTGGGTTGAAACAGAGGAGAGATTTTGACCTCAAACACAGGCTTTGAAGTGAACACATTGTGAAGATGCTGATGGCTAGAAGGCAGCCCAGCTGAGAGCAGTGTGATACCAAAAATACTTGAAAACATACAAGAGAAATATGAGTGCGTATTTTTTTTAAGGTGCATTTTCAGCACATGCTTCAAAGGCATTAACTCTGTTGCCTTAATCATTTCTCCACATAATTATAATGATTTAATGCGCTGCCTGCTAACAAATCAGTGCCTTTATAATTCCTTAACTACAGTGTATTAGTTTTTGCCATGTTACAATTGTTCCAAGGGTTGACCCATTTGCTATGAAATCCTTCTTTAGAGCAAACTGGCACAGATCAATAATCATCCTTGAACTCTGTATGCCTTTTCAATAGTATTTCCTGTTAAAGAGATAATATAGATAAACCAGGAGGAAATAAGAACAAGTTCTATGCTTTCCTATGTTTCAGGATAGAGCACAAACAAAAGGATCTACCAGCAGAACTGAAAAAGGAGCAGGTAGCGCACGGCTGGATCCAGCTTTGATCTGCTGGGTGTACAAGCTGTCCCAGATTACATTGGCAGATGCCTCACAGAAGTGTTATTGCTCTTTATTGGTCTATAAATTAGCTTGACAGTAACACTGTTAACAATATTCTTCTCAGCCACAGACTACATAGAACTGTTCTAAATAAAGAAGGCCAGTGATGCATAGATAAAAGACATTCATGAGATTCCTTATTCTTCTGAAATAAAGAAAAAATAAGGGAAAAACTGTAGTTGGATACTGCAGACAGCAGTAAGTATTGTAAAACAGATATTACAATTATATAGAATCATAGAATCAACTAGGCTAGAAAAAACCTCTAAGATTAATGAGTCCAGCCATTACGCCAGGACTGCGAAGCCCACCATTAAACCATGTCACTAAGGGCAAATTCATCTCCTCTCCTTGCTGTCCCTCATGATCTCCAGTCACTCATCCCTCATCTCCCCTCATGACTGTCCTTCATGGTCTCCACTCAAAGCCACCCCCCACATACCCCGCATAACGGCCTAGTCTATATAGCTGCCATCCCTACCCCTCACAGCCGCACCTCATTTCACCCATCATGGTCACCCGCCATAGCTCATGGCTGCCCTTGCTCTCCTCTCATGATCACTCCTCACAGCCATCCCTCCTCTCTCCTCACTTCTGCTGCTCACAAGCTCCCCTCACGTCTGCCCCTCACAAACTCACCTCACAAGCTCCCCTCACGTCTGCCCCTCACAAACTCACCTCATAAGCTCCCCTCATGCATGCCCCTCACAAACTCACCTCACAAGCTCCCCTCATGCATGCCCCTCACAAACTCACCTCACAAGCTCCCCTCACATCTGCCCCTCACGAACTCCCCTCTCGATGGCCCCTCTCAAGCTCCCCTCACAAACTCCCCTCTCGATGGCCCCTCTCAAGCTCCCCTCACGAACTCCCCTCGTGGCCACCCCTCCTCTCCCCTCATGATCTTCCCTGTGACTCACCAAGCTGTGTAACCTGGGGGAGCCGACTACTTTCTCCATTGTGCTTGTGATAGGTGTAACCTCTATTGAGCCAAGGATTTATAAAGGTCCCTCTTTTCTCAGGTGCTTGATCTAAGTCAGTTATGAAGAACTTGGATTAGATAAAAGTTTCCCAGCTGTGAAACCCTTGCCAAGGCCCTAAATTCATCAGAGGAAATGAAGCACATTTGTGTCTTCATTCACCCTAAGCAGGTGCAAAGCCCTCACACCTCCAGAAATGTGCACATGCTCACAGCTCAGCATATCTCCAGATATTTTGCTCAATAAAACCCAGCTTCTTCATTGGAATTAAGAAATCGGTTTGACGTTGGACTGGGAACAGAGGAGTTACTCACAAAAGAGTTGACATATTTTGCCTTTTTAAAGGAACAGTGAATTTGGAAACCAAACCTGATTTCCATAATATGGCATTACAATTGAAATACACTTACTTTTATGGCCAATATACGGTGACAGAATAATGAATTATCTTTCAGGAATGATCAAAATGAGTATTAGGAAATACATGAAACAAAAAAACCCCAAACCTATCAATACAGAGAAAACCTAGAGAATAAATCTCTATATTCATAGCAGACATTACGGTGCAGAAAACAAACTTTGCAGACTTAATTACAGGGGGGGTTTGCATTTAAGTCTGAACCATATAAACTTCCTGGCGCACCACGAAATCACACAGTCTAGTCCATGGGCCAATTTGCTTTTAATTTCGCTTATGGACTTCAAATGAAGTCACAAACCCAGCCTGCTTGCCAAGTCCCTGCTATACTGCATTTTATATACTCCTATCATTAGGCGGCAGCATTGCTTCAGTCTTAGACAAGCCTACAGCTCACTCAGCTCCTACAGGTGTTAACATTTGCAGGTCACAGGCCATTTTAATGCTCTGATATCAACGGGATCATTGATGTCATAAGCAGTCACCTTTCACTGTAATAATTAGTGTAACATTCTGCCAATGACATCTAAATTGTTTAAAATGTTAAAGATTTACAATAGATGCTTTGTCCTTGTGCTACAGGTAAGAATACTCAGCAATAGAAAAAGATTCTTCAGGGGCAGGGAACAGTTACATCCTGTTAAAACAAAGCAAAACACCCTTACTAAAAATACTTGCAGCGAAAAGCATTCCCACACATTCCCAAAATCAAACTGACTCAATTCATTAACAGAATGGCAACTGGCCATTTAAGAACAGAATTTCTTCATGACTATTATGGAAAGAGATAGGAACAGTGAGCTCTACATACTTGCCACAATAGCAGAGATGCTGCTTTCTCTCCATGTCCTAGCACCCCTGTGCAATTGGCATACCCGAGACTGACTGCACACAAAGGATAAGAAGCTGTCCCTGTGCAGAAGCCAGCTTTGCAAAAGGACCTTTTGGTGGCTCCAGGAATACATAAGGGTCAAATGTGAGCATTCCAAAATTATTATGCAAGACAGAGTTGATAAAACCATCAATAAAACGTCCTTCAGCAATGCAACTGTTGACAAAAGATTATATACTATAGCTGTAGGAAGGCTAAAAGAGACATTGTGAGGTTTACACTTTTTGCTTATGCAGAATTGCACTGAAACAGATTTTTGTTACATATAATTATAAGAAAATACTTGTAACATGATATACATTTATAATACTGAGATGAGATTTTGGCCTTCTTTGATAAACTCATTCATTCATTGTAAACCGCAAGGAGGTTTCAGAAAGTCTTCAAATACAAATCCATTCAAAAGCTTTTAAAACTTGTGTGATAACATTAGCTTTCCTTTTTTATTTTTTTTAATGTAAGAAGAGTCAAAAAAGATTCTTCACATCATGCCTGCAAAAAGTTGGACCACAGAGCTAGGCCATGAGATGGGAACAAAAGTAGTGTACTATGGTCTGCCATATAACCATTGCCAGTGAGCAAGAGACAAGACTTTCAGTCAGTACTGCAGACAGCAGCAAACAGCATTACACCATTGGTTTCTTGACATAATTCTCTTAGTTGCACATTTGCCTTCCAACTTTTCCAAGGAAGCAGATGAATAAATAGCCCAAAGGAGGAAGGGGAAACATGCTGGATTGTAGCTAAATGTGGTGCTATGCAGACCAGCATGGGAAAGGAATGGTGAGCAGTCTGTGGCTGGGCAGGTATCAGCCATTCACCGAAAGCAGCCTGTTGGGGATCAACTGAAAGTTTCCTCTTCCGCTGTGACTCACCAAGCTGTGTAATCTGGGGAAGCCAACTACTTGCTCTATTGTGCTTGTGATATGTGTAACCTCTATTGAGCCAAGGATTTATAAAGGTCCCTCTTTTTTCAGGTGCTTGATCTAAGTCAGTTATGAAGAACTTCGATTAGATAAAAGTTTCCCAGCTGTGAAACCCTTGCCAAGGCCCTAAATTCATCAGAGGAAATGAAGCACATTTGTGTCTTCATTCACCCTAAGCAGGTGCAAAGCCCTCACACCTCCAGAAATGTGCACATGCTCACAGCTCAGCATATCTCCAGATATTTTGCTCAATAAAACCCAGCTTCTTCATTGGAATTCGGTTTGACGTTGGACTGGGAACAGAGGAGTTACAAAAGAGTTGACATATTTTGCCTTTTTAAAGGAATAGTGAATCTGGAAACCAAAGCTGGTTTCCATAATATGGCATTACATTTGAAATACACTTACTTTTATGGCCAATATACGGTGACAGAATAATGAATTATCTTTCAGGAATGATCAAAATGACAGCACATTAGTAATTTTCAGTGAGCATTACTTCATACTGAAATTGCAATGTATATTAAATTTGTTGAATAAATGCTATTTACAGTATTATTCCTCACACCTTAGTATAAATGGTTTATTTTTAATAGTTACAAGCTATATTCTGAATTTTATTACATACATTATTTGCACTTTCTATTATGGCAGATAAAAGGCATTGGATGCTTGCTTTTTTATATCACACTGTTTTACTTCATATACTGCCTTTTAATGCCAAATGCCACAACATACTATGGTATCACAGAATCATACAGTGGTTTCAGGGTTGGAAGGAACCTTTAAGCTCTTTCAGTTCTAGCCCCCTGCCATGGGCAGGGCCACCTTTCAGTAGATCAGGTTGCTCCAAGCTCTGTCCAATGTGGCCTTGAGCACTGCCAGGGATGGGGCAGTCACAGCTTCTCTGGGCAACCTCTGCCAGGGCCCCACCATCCTCAAAGGGAAGAACTGCCTAATGCCTCACCTCAACCTCCCCTCTGTCAGGTTAAAGCCACTCCCCCTTGTCCTGTCCCTACAGGCCCTTGTAAAAAGTCCCTCTCCAGATTTCCTCTAGGTACTATGACACATTTAAAAGATATTAAACATAGGCAAATAATAAAGTTTGCTTTCACTGAAGAGGTAAGGAGCATTTATGCAGTTCTTTGCTAGATATGGTACAATAAATACAATTTCAGACAATATCTGCTTCTTATTTTTATGCTACTCTAGAATATGATGTGATTAAACATATTTGTCCACTAAGCAGGCAAGGTAACTGATTCAGTGACAGTAACTAAGGGAGTCACTGACTACTTTTATTTATACTCTATAGCACTCTAGCACAAACAGAACAACTAATTTCAATCTGCGCAAGAACCACTGTACGTGAACCTTTGATAGCAGACAGCAGAGGACTGCAAGTTAGGCAACAGTAAAGTCATCACTGAGTATGTGGCCCACATATCATTGCACATCCAAGAAAGTTCCCACTGCAGAAAAGCCTGAAAGTCTTAATCAGCAAAGCCAGCCAGAGCATTCCTGTAAAAGGCAGTAAGGAAAGCTTCCATAAAGCTTTACTTTCAAAACAAGCTACAGAAAGTCATTTGAACTGCTTCTACTGCAGACTAACCAATGTGTAATGAGACTAGTAGTGAAAAAGACACAGGGTGGTGCAGAAGATACAAAACTATATTCAGAACACTAAGAAGTAGTGGAAGTTGAATCTTTACATTTTTTTCACCAAATAAAGACTACTGCTAACAAACAGCATTAGCATCGTTATGAAAGCCGAAGTTCAAAGATTTCTTTTCTTTTTTTAATTACGAAACCCCCAGTGCCCCTCATGTTTTTATTGGATTTTATTCTAAAGGTTAATTTCCCTGAGACTGAAAGCAATATGAAAAACAGCCTCTTTCTAAATGACACATCTAAAAGACAGCACTTCATATATTTTCTGTGAATATAAAGGACTCAAGTCAACGTGTGCCTACTTTTGCAAAATGTCACGTATAATTTCTTCCTTTTTATTAATTATATATTTCAGCTCCCTATTTGAAGTTGAGTGAGCAAGCTCCCATTTGCTGCACTAGAAGAAAGCCTATGTGATGAGTTGGCCTTTTTTCTTATCATTCCCCTCTGACAAATTATCAGTAAGTGGCAAAGCTGGGGTCAGCTTACTGATTTTAGATTTTTATCAGAACTTTCATATGCTACTGAGCTTACAGATCTATAAGGAGGGACACACTGATGAATTTTGAAAGCATCTGTTTCCTTTCAGATAGCAATCTTCTTTCTTTTGGACATTTGGCACTTTAATGTTCATTCACAACAAGAACTGGAAAGATTAATTTGCACTAGAATAATCTATTCTTGGTTTAGATGTGCTTGTTCATCATTCCCTACTTCAAATCACAAAATAAAAAATACCAGTACCACAATAAGTCTAGTATTCTGTTTCAATGACGTGAATGGAAGAAGGAGGGGATCCTTAGTCAGAAATTTAATTGGAAAACAAACTATGAAAAGCTACAGATAGAGGATTTAGGATTTGTGGCAGTTATAATTCAAGGGATTACTTTATCAAATCATAGAACACTTCTACAGCCTTTCAGCAAGGGAACAAAAAAATAAGCCTTTTTTAATAATTATGTAATAATAAGCTGAAACATTGTTAAAGTTTGAATCTGCTTATTTGTCTGGGGAAAACAGCCCAATCTTTCAATGAGAAATAACAGTTTCTAGGTCACTCCAATAGCATGAAATCAATACTGTTTGATACCTTGCTATTTTCCAAGACATTGCTTGTCATTCCGCTACATAAAAGAGAAATCAAGACAAAAAGGAAAACTTTGAAATACTGAGATCATTCATTCACTGCACTTCAGAGAAAATATGGGCAGCCATTTTCTACAGTACCCTAGAAAACAATATAAAAGACACATACTTCTAAACAGCATAAATCTACCTGCACTCTTAGTCACCATGATGCTTAGGCGGGATGTTCATGGCAGTTTCCATGTTTGGTTTGTCTTCCTCTGTTTGTTCAGTTTATCACTGCAGATAAAGACTGCCTGAATACAGACAGTAATGCATTTAACTTCACCCAGAGCAAATAATGTCACAGCACTGAGTAGGTCTAGTCACATCGAGAAAAGTTCTACACGTACAGAAATCTGGGATGATTAAGCACTTTGTAGTTCAAGCTGCTTTGAACATGAATCACGGTTAACGTTTTATGTAGAGCCCTCTAGCAAAGAGACTCCAGTCCTCATATTACAGCTCCATTTCTATTTGAAACAATATTCTCCTCGTATTAGCACAAATAAACGTTTTTAATTTCCTTATCACAAACATCATCTGTTGTTCTATTTCTTATGTTCTCTGCTGCTCTAGCTAAATCTGGATTTGTAATTCTGCCCCTGGCTTCTGGGTAGGGATTTCCTTTCACACGTTTGAAAAGCTCTTTACAGTGATGGAATTGCAGACAAGGCCATACGTAACACTGATGGTGGGCAAATACTGAACATTTTGCTTTGCCACAGGAAAAAAAAGGCTGAGATTTAGAAGGCAGTGAATACCAAGGAAACAGCAGCATGATTATAGTTATATCCCCTACTTAAAATTACCTATATTTATTTTTTAAGTAGGTAAATATCACAGAGGCTAAGAAAGAAGACAGAAATGAGAACAACTAGATTTCCTCCCCAGTATTCATTATTAGAATTAACCCCAAATAAGACCATATTTACTAAAAACTGGCAAATCAGACCCAGCCTGTGGCTTAACTCCCCATGAGTTTCAACAGCAGCTTTCAAGAGGCGCGACAAGAATTGGGCTCGAGTAAGCCTTGAAGCTCTAGGCCCTGTAAGGCACATTTGACAAAATTGATTTTGTAGGGGTAGCAGAAGATTGGAAAGATCCAATATTCATTTCCCAAATTAGCCTTCCATCACAGCAGCTGAAAGCTCTAAGTCTACAGAGAGGTCAGTATCAGCATTAATCTTGACTTCTGAAAGGCTGAAGTGGCACACCAGCCTATCCAGTGTCCATTACCAGTCACTGGGAATGTTTCTACTGATTTCTACTGTCACTTGTTACTGTATTCCCTTGGTGTGGCTGAAACTCTCAGATCAAGTATACTTTTCATTTCTTTAGATATGCAATACTTCCTTTTTTTCTTTGGGTATTTTTTTGGGGGGGGGGGGGGTGGGGGAGGCTGGAGAGGGGAATAGGGGATTAGCCCTATCTGCTTCAGCATATATTTCTTTGGACATTGTTAGACTAATTTTAGAAGACTTGCCCTATACTGAGAAACAGATAAGGGGGGCTAAAAAAAACCCTAATTATATTTCTTAAAATTCTTTCATTTTAATTTAAACCCCTGAAAGTTGAGTCGAAATAACCCAAGGGATAACAGTAGTTATCAGGATACAGTCCACACAGATCTTTTTTAAAAGAACATTAAAACCACTATATTATTTTTTAAATCCCAACAGATGTTTCTTACAGTAAATGCAATTAAAATAAATCCCTTGATGTAGTGTCTGCTTCTTAATACCCACGGCTTCCTAGCATATCTTAACTGAGCACAAACCACATATGAGGGAATAAAATGATCAATCTGCCCTAAGGAACAGTGGTGATACCTAATAATAAAAATTATACAAAAGAGATCTCATCATTGTCACTTACAGTTGTCAAACTAAACATGGGGAAAAAGTCATAAGCCTGAGGAATCTCATATCCTGAATCTGCTGTTGGGGAACACACACTTTGCCGCTTTGGTTATTTTAATGAACACATCACTTTAAACTATGCCTTTCCCATCTGTTCTGCTTTCTAATTACATATTGCAAGAAGAAGCTCATTCACAACTGCATCTTAATGGAATCTTAAACAAAACTTGGACGAAGATTTCAATATTCCGCGTGCATCATCTGTATTCAAGGCATCAAGCAGCTTCTTCTCCATGAGGTGTTTTCTTGTTTTCTATACAGAAAGTTGAGGCAAGGCAACGGATCACCACACCCTGGCATACAAACCCCTTGCATACAAACTAACCACACTGGCATAACAAAAGACAAGGAAGAGGGTATAGACATTTCCCTTTCCTCACACCCCCTGTTCAAGTACCAGGACACAAATCTTTCATTGCATGTTTATGCATTGCAGCACTGGGGTTTTCCTAACAAGCCAGGTCATATCCCTGGCAAGAACTAGCAAGTGTATAGCTAATGGGTAGCAGGCACTGCCTCTGCAGTGCTCCTTTGAGCAATCGAGCCCTGATTAGCAGATTCTTATCCAAGATTTTAACGATGGTTAGATCAGGAATAGCAAAGTTTTACTGACTGTGACTGAATAGCATTTACAGCACCTTGAAATCCAGATACGAGCTCATTATAACCCCTCCTTGTTGTGTTCCCTCCTTAGCAGAGATGACAGAGAAAAGGGAATTAAGGTATTCCTGCACCTGATTGATACCCATTTCAATAGCAACGAGACACATAAACACTTTAGTCACCTAAATCATCCTGCTCCCACTAGTGCAGTTCACACAGTGATGGAAGGCAAAGCTGAATTTCTGTAGGTTAAATGGTTATGTTCTGGCCCATCTCAGTTAGTACTTTCGCCCTCAAATGACTGTACATGAAAGATGATTAAATGCCACAATTCAGTATTAGATATCTTGTTCTGTGCCAAGTCTTTAGTTATAGAAGATAAAATAAATGAACCTCCTGTCTCCCAGAGACCTGCTCTGTGAGACCCTGTAGAGAATATTGTTTCTGCCATTGTGCTTCACTGTAGACCAGTGTTCCAGTAACGTGCAAACACTGCCTTGAAATGCTCAGTATTAACAAATGATTTTATTATCTTTATTATCTTTTTCTATGGTTTTTAACTCCAGATCTCTAGGTCTGTCTCTCCTGCAAGAAATGTTTCTCCCTTGACTTGTGCCTTGAAGTGCCCTGCTCCTGCTGCGCTCTCTCTGGTTGTTACATGCCCTGAAAGACCCTCAGCCCAGCAAGTACAGAACTGACCTGGCCTAGCTCCTGCTGTTAAGTACAGCAGTTCTGAAGTCCAGCTCCCTTGATGATTGCCAACAGTCAACCTTTGCCTGCTGCTGCTGCTGTCTCTAACACCCACTTGGGCTCAGCTCCTGGACTGCTACAGAACCTGAACACAGCTTGCTTTACTTCCCTGTCACTCTTTAACCATTTCTACCAGAGTTTTTGTTCCATCTGTTTGTTTGGTTTGCTACATTGAAAAATATGCTCAGACTGAAGATTTTCCCTAGTGTTTCCTACCTGAAATTTTTCAGAAACTGTTTTCAACCCAAATGGTTATGATTTCATCAGAATTTTTAATAAAGCAGTCAAATACATTTTTCCATTTTATTCATGTATTGAGTGCTAGAAACCACTACATAATCTGATAATTTCACACAAAAATTCTAAGTGAAGCCAACGGATTCTCAGAAAGAGGTTCCCTCTTCTGAAACAAAAGGACTGGGGGCTGAGCAGACCAGCCAGCTTGACTGAAAGCTTCTGAATACCTAAGAACTGCCACCTGAATCTTTCTGAATGTGAATCGCCTAGAACATAACAACTAGAGGGAACTGTACTATTCTCATATTTGTGCCAACACTGCTCTGCCTCTGACCCAGCCCTGAGAACAGGACAGGACCCTTCCCTACCTGCTTCATTGATTAGCCACCACTTCCAAATGCTTCTGTGAGACAGGCCTAGTTCATAATATTGCAGGAGCTTTGATTATCAGCGCCATGCAAGAATACAAGTTACTGGTACTATTTAATCCATCTCAGCAAATGTGCTTCTCTTTCCTGTTTTTCCTTCAACAAGCAGGACCATGAAACTATGAAATATTGTGAGACGACTTCTGAAATCCAATATACGGCCGATTCAAAGGGTTTGCGGGGTTTCTGCATTTACCAAAGCTAAAGGATCATGATTTTTTTCCATTAAAGCATATATTTACAAGCAGCACCCAGATCCTTACCCTTTCTCTCCATTAAGAAGAAATATTTTTTAAAGTTATTCCATGCTGCCTCCATTTTGATGATGAAAGCTCATATTATGCCTTCTATTTCACTAATAGCCAAGTATTTATTCATATTATAGGCAGAGTTGCAACAACATGGGAGGAACAATTTTATTCTTCACTTTGATTTGCAAAATAGTATGCTAATTTCTAGATAGCACTATACCACAGCAGAATCCAACTTTTTAGGGCAATGATTTGCCTGAAGCCTATGGTAAACTACTAATAAATATTGACTATTCCCTAACGAGTTTATACTCCTTGGAACAAAAACACAGCACTGGATACAAAATCATTATAATCATGCAAGTCTGTACTAGGGAAAAAAGACAGCAGAAGAAGTTAAAAGTTGTTACGTTGATAAAAGTAACAGCGCTTTTATCGGTGGCATCAAATGTTAATTTATCCACACGGGATTAACTAATCTAATACATTTAGACACTAACCAGGGAATGAAAGTCTGCTAGGATTTTTATTCAATATAAATTAATGAGAACTCAAAGTTCATGCAGCAGAGCATTGCAGAAATTAAACTATAATAAATTAAAAGCCCCAAATGCACAGTTGTTCTTTAAATTTTAACCTACAGAAGGGAGGAGAATATGGAAATGAGTAGGCAGGTTTAGCCTTCAGGGTCTGGGGGAGGATTCAAAGCAGGATATAACTTCAGGTGCCCTGAATCATCCCACTACTCCCCTTGCCTCTGTTAGCCCTGTAAGACTCTTAGGATGGCATGAAATTAATCTCTCTGCAGTTTCTGCATCCTCCATTTAAGCTGTTCAGGCCACAACCTGAAATACTTGTTCTGAATGCAGTTTTTTCCCATGCTATCAGTCAGGACAGCTAAGTATAACTGTGCTCTGGGGACTAAGAACTTCTGCATGTCCCCACCAGGTCTCTACACCCACTCCCCCTCCACAAGGGAAAAAACTCACCACCTCAAACAGCTAGACTGTAGCTCCTACCTAATTTGTCTGTACACAGCAGTAGCTGGCAGATAAAGAAACATCCTCAGCTACAGAAAGAGTGTTCAAGAAAGAAATAATCTAACTTGGCAGAGGCATTGCCCAAGCAAGTAAAGACTTAAGTGAGGATAAAAATAGCTCTTTATGCTTTAGTTTGCCTGTCTCTAAGCTGCTGTAACACATCATTCACTTCACACAGATGACTGAAACAGGATTTCAAAACTTTATGAAAAAGACTGTAATGCTAAAGCTCATAATTTCTCCTACTTCACCATACCTGCACAAGGCCCTATCCCCATATTGCCTGCCGCTCAATCCTTACAAAGACTACATCCTTCTCTTCCTGAATAATGCTCATTATTTTTCCCACATGCTGGAATAAGCAAATTTTTCAACAACCTCCAAAGAAATTTCCATTTGCTGAGCCTAGACAAGGAAGCACTACTGCAGCTTGATAGATGGGTTGTTCAGCCTGGAAGAGAGAAGGCTCAGGGGGGACCTTAACAGTCTTCCAGTATCTACTGGATCAGGGGGCCTACAAGAAATCTGGAGAGGGACTTTCTACAAAGGCATTGTAGTGACAGGACAAGCGGGAGTAGCTTTAAACTAAAAAGAAGAGTGATACAGATTAGATGTTAGGAAGAAGTTCTTCATGAGGAGGGTGGTGAGGCACTGATGCCCAGAGAACCTGTGGCTGCCCCATCCCTGGCAGTATTCAAGGCCAGGTTGGATGGGGCTTGGAGCAGCCTCGTCTAGTGTGAGGTGTCCCTGCCCATGGCAGGGGCTGGAACTGGATGAGTTATAGGATCTCTTCTAACCCAAACCATTCTGTGATTCTATGAAATTGTCCAGAGACATCCATGCAACTGTATGACAGCTTATCCATAACTTCTGTGGCTCTCCTGACTAACTTTCATATTGAAGAAAACCACTTATCTCACACAGCTAGTCATTCTCTACTTCCAGCCTCATAGATACAATTCCTACTGAAGACAGAAGGATTCTTCTTATGTCATTAGCCCAGGAAACAAGCATGCCGCAAGGGCTTCTAAAGCATAAACCATTACTTCTGTAAAAAACGAATCCTATGATTATTCTGCTATGAAAAAGTCTTAAAAAGGCAAAACCATATGGTTTAAGAATGGCAACTGTGATAATTACATGTATTATGGTTAGAATATAGGTTTAAATATAGGTTTTTTCAAACAGTGAAAGAAGAAAAAAATAATCTGCTGTTAATTCTGGGTTTAAAGCAATCTTACACCACGGTTTCAGCTTCTGATTTCACAATGTTAATTAAGCATCATGGGATCAGAGTAACTTACAAGAGCTAGCTAATGCTTATCAGGCCACTGCAATTATTTTCACTTTTATTTGTCATTACTATTCCATAACCTCTTTTTCCTTTTTAGTAGCAGTAAAGTATTATTTGGAAGAAAAACAAAGTATTATCAGCCATAGATTTTATACAGCAAATGTATCTCACAGATTATTCCAGTAAAAAACAGAACTGTATGTAACATATATTAACTTGATCTATCAAAACATATGCAGGCCATTAGAACAATATGACACTTGAAATTCTAACAAGAAAATGGAAATGTTAGTAATATTTTGTTTAGGGTGTTTTTAAGTAAAGTAAAGGGAGTAAAGCTTACAACAAGTTTTATCCTGGATTCCAGTTAAATATCAAAGTTACATAAGGACATGTAAGCACATTTACCTAACAGCAGTATTTCTTATCAGAGGTTTCATGAAAATACGTTTCATTCCTCTAAAGTTTACCTACAGGATTTATACATGGTAGAGGACTGAAATCTTGAACAGTGAGTTTCCCCAACACCATTTCTGGTTTATGTCTCCTTATAGGCCACTGCAGGCACCACATCTAGCGCCGGTACCATGAAGTTATCCCTTGACGCCCTCCAGGAACTTGGGTTGACAGCATCCCACTGTATTGCCCTTACAGCAAGTGTCAGAGATTAAATTCTCACATAGAATCTGATACGGAGGTGTTCCAAATTTGTTCAAAGGACATGACGTCCACCTTTCCATCCTAATTTTGTAACATATTCCTATCACAATGTCACCTCTCACTTCTCCCTGGATCCTGACATACAAGGTCTCAACCACATGAGAGCTCTAGTTTCCCAGGCTGTGTGCATGCACTTGAGAGAGGAATCCCTTAGCTCTGCTTCTCTCTTCCTGAGGTCTTTTGGCTACGCAGCTTTTGCTTTCCAACCCTACATACCACTTTTTCATACAACTGTGGGCTGTAATTTTCCTCTTCTATGCTGTATTCAGTAAAGAATCAAAATGACTGTCAGGGTGCTGGAGAATTCATCCTGTAAGGAGAAGCTGAGGGAGAAGAGCTTGTTCAGCCTGGAAAAGACAAGTTTAGAGGAACCTCACAGCAGTCCCCAGCACCTAAAGGGTGGCCATCTGAGAAACAGTGCCAGGCTCTTCACTGAAGTGCAGGGCAGGAGGATGACAGATAATGGACACAAACTGAAACAAGAGATGTTCTGACTGGAAGTAATTCTTTTTCCCCACCATGACTACAGTTGGGCAGCGGAACAGGTTGCCCAGAAAGGCTGCAATCTCTGTCCAAGGAAGTTTTCCAGATCCAACTGGTAAAAACCCTGAGCTACCCCATCTGAACTCAGAGCTGAACTCTGCTTTGAGGAAGAGGTTGGACTGGAGACCTTCTTAAATCCCTTTCAATCAGAATTAATGATTGTGAGAGTAGGTTATTATAAGAACAGTAGCTTGGCAAATATGAACAGTGACACCAGGTCAGCCCAACTTTAAGAAACTATGTAGACTGCAAATACCAAAGAATGAGCAACACAACATAGGACAGGCAAAAGGATGAAGGAACACCTTAAGTGCAAAGTAAGTGGTGCATATTTTTTATTACTTAGCAGGAAAAAAAACCTTCATAGTTTCACACTTGACTCTTAATGGCTCAAAGAACATGGGGAAAGTATTTTGGACATGAGATTCCACAGGGGATAGGGTTTTACCCATCTTTATTTACACAGGTGAATTTTTCCATTACATTTCTCTTGGCATAATTCATGTTTGGACCATAGTTAAAATCTTAGCAAGAGCATTATATTCCTTGCTCTTAAATGACTCCTTTAAATGCCTAGTAACTGAAAGAAGATTAGCTGCCACTGATTTTACTCAACCTTTGCATAATTTGGCCTGAAAAAAATAGTTCTACGGCTGCACATTGCCAAGATCCATGGAAAATAAAGTAATCTCAAACAGTAGCTTGTGCGTGTGCCATGTTAACATCCCTGGAGCTACAGTCATCAGCTGCAGGATTACATGCTAGTCATAACATATTGCATTACACTATCATATCAGATCTGCAGTGACAAGTTTCAACACTAAGGCTGAGTTGCTGAGGTGACAAGCATCAGCAACCAAGCAACTGCAACATCTCCATGTACATTCCAGTGTTCCAAACACACAGCAGTGCTTATTACACATTTTTCTATCAGGCTGATAGCTTAAAGGATACACTTGCTTAACACCTTCCAGAATAAAAAGGTGGCCATAATGATGCCAACAAAACACCTAATATAAAAGCTGCCAAGTCAAAGGACATCTTTCCACCAGCAGGTTTTGGAGCAAACTGAAAGATATCAGTGTACTCTGCTCCTGACTACCACCAAAACCACTGCACGCAGCCAGACTTAACACCACCTTTGCCACAGCCACCAGCATTTTAATGTCATATAACCTACTGATAACCTCCCCAGGGATGCTGGGGAGGGACTCTTCATTAGGGACCGTAGTGACAGGACAAGGGGTAATGGGTTCAAACTTAAACAGGGGAAGTTTAGATTGGATATAAGGAGGAAGTTCTTTCCTGTTAGGGTGGTGAGGCACTGGAATGGGTTGCCCAGGGAGGTTGTGAGTGCTCCATCCCTGGCAGTGCTCAAGGCCAGGTTGGATGAAGCCTTGGGTGGGATGGTTTAGTGTGAGGTGTCCCTGCCCATGGCAGGGAGGGTGGAACTAGATGATCTTGAGATCCTTTCCAACCCTAACTATTCTATAACCTTTTGAAACTGTTCTTTGGTGAAATCTCTGTAATGTGATCCCTCTTCACACTGGCTGAATTCCAGTTCTTGGAATTTGAACTCACGGAAATAGCTGTGACAGAGAGTACCAGTACTGCAGCAGATTCAACAGATCTTTTTTTTGACAGAGTTAAGGCACCACACGGCATCAAAGGCATGCAGCCCCTAAAGATCATTCTTCTCACATATGAAAGGATCCTTTCTATGGGAACAAGCCTTGTGAGAAAGTTGAAGTCCTTGAGCTCCTCCTGCAGAAAAAGGAATTGGCTTTATGTGCCTACAACATGCAAGAATCTTTACACTTCCCCCAATATCCAGACATTATGGTGCTATTAAACTGAGTTTCTGGACACTTCCAGTGATTTTAATTGACTGTGCTAAGTCACCAGTAAAGAGATGGAAAAGCTGCATGACAAAATCCTTTTTAGAAGGGGATAATTGTTACAAAAGGCTAGCTTTATCATTTGTAGTTTTATCTCTTGTATTTGACATGAGCTCTTCTTTCAAACAGGATTTCAGATATATTGAAGAACCTCATTTTATAGGTTCATCTATGTATCTGGCAAAGCAAAGCCTGATGGTCAAATCCTGTATTCTAAAATCACATTCTATACTTTCAAACACACATATTTAGGAAAAACAGTATAATCCCTCTGGGAATATAAAGAAATCAAATGTGGACATGGTACATTAGCTTAATAAAACCCAAGAAAGACATTTATGAACTCTCCGGCCTGAGGGTCCCTTTAGGAATAAACACAAATGGTTCTGGTTTTTACATAATCTTCCTTCACTGGCACTATCCACAGGAGAGAGTGCATCGTATCCCTTTAGTCCGGACCACACAGTGGTATTCAGATAACAACTGCTTTTTAAAGTGTATCCTAATTTGCTGAAAGCCGTTTAACTGGATTAGCTCTATAGCCACTGCATGTCAGTGTAGCTTTGTTTCAACAGATCTGATGTTATTCCTACCTTAACATTTTCTGTGTAAATTGTAAAGAAAAAAAAGATTGATACTCCCTCCATTAAATATTAAAACCAGAAGGGAATTTATGTGCTAAACTTGCATAGAGAATTAATGGAATTCAGGGGTCCAATTATTTCTTTTCTGCTTTCATGTAACCTCTTAGAACTTAGGTCATTCCCATTACATTTGCAAAATATCTACAAGTTTCTACACCTTTAAAGTCCTTAGCTTTGACTTGTGGGGAGTAGAAAGTGTTTTAATACAGTGGGGAGTAGAAAGCATGTCTTAATACAGCTTGTCAAAAAATTCATAGAATCATGAGTTTAAACTCTGTCGATACTTACTAGCCAACACTGCTGGTACTGATCAACATCAAAACCAACTCTAGGCATAATGTTCTGAATTAAGTTTTTATAGACCACACATTCAATGCATTGTAAAATTTTCTGTTTGGCTGGTCGTGTTGGTAGCTTTAAATCCTCCATAATAACAGCCCTTATGAGATTTCCAGGATTAACATTATGTTTTAAATGAGGCTATCAGCATCTGCTTGGACACTGCCACCATTCATGCAGTTGTGCAGTATTCTGCATCACAAGATAACTTCAGTAGCATTTATGTTAACACACAGGGAGAAAGCAGCACAATCAATAGTTCTGCCTTGGGCAAAGGACCCACTTCTGCAAAATGCTAGCAATGAGCTTCCTGTATTATGAAAAAATAATACCTATATTTAATTGCAAATTGTGGAAGTAAACTAGTCAATTTATATTTATTACAGATAAAGTGCATAATTAAATTACCTTCTGTAATAGATTCTAGCACCTTGACAGAAAGCTGAAATCTCACAGTGCTATTTACTCTGATCAGCAGCATCCTCTTCCTTAGTTGCAATCCTTAGACTTTTTTAATGTTCTTGGGGTAAATTTACAAGATAAAAGCCATGACTATAGCCTTCAATTTCCTTGCTTGCAAAGTAATGAACACTAAGTTTCCAAAATCATTATAAGCATTTCTATAGCTAAGCTTTTAGATGTGTTTCATGAGTCATGATAGACAATGGGTTTCTGCAGTTATGCAGCCAGCTGAAAAATATGTGTAGCCTTCTAAACAAGGAACAGAAAAACTTGCCCGTGACTAAGGTGCTAAAATGAGAACACTTCTGTTCTCATGGAATGTAAGACAGACAAAAAGGGAGAAGCTCTTTTCAGGTGAGTGAAAATGATACAGCTTAATGATTCTGATAACTCTAATGCTCTTCTCAAACCAAAGGCTTTAAGGTGTTTCCTTATCAACTTGGGAACTTGTTTGTAGTTTTTACTTCACAGTCACAACTTTATTTCTCAGTAAGCTCTGGATCTATGCTTATAGGGTAAATCAGTTTATTTCGGGGTCTCTCCTGTCTTCTTTCTCACTTGCAGTTGACTTTCCTGTTCCTTTACACTTCCCTGCCTTTGTAGGCAAGTCTAAGAAACCAGAAGTGTTGCAATCATCCATCAAATTCGATAAGCTAGAGGCATTTCTCAAAGGGTGGCCATACCACTTATAAGCAAGGTGCTCCAGGCTCAGAGTTGAGAGCTGTGGAAAAAACTCTCCCTGTGAGGAGCTCAGTATAATTACTATAATTAAAATCTAGTGAAAACATGAGAACTGGAATGCTTCAAATAATTCATGGCAAATTCCTACACAACTCCTGGTATCCCTGCTTTGGTCCTCAACTGTAGTACTCCTGTCCAGATGACTTCGGATGTGGCTCATAAAAAACACACTGCTGGCCAACGTGCTGGTTGCCACTTAAGCTGCATATCACATTACTTAACACTTCAAGAGGTTAAGTGTTAAAGCATCATCACCGCTGTGTTTAAAATAGTATATGTTGCATATAATTGACAGAATTTGGTTCTGCCTTGAAACCAGAAATGCATTAAAGTAACTTTTAGAGATGGCTTACAACAATTGGGCTCATAACTGATAGCTTCTCTGGTCCCTCAATAGCTTATTTTTTAAAAAATCCCCCAAAACCCCACCTGGAAGCCACCAGGTACAAGCAACAATCATCTCTAGGTACTCAAAATGTGTTACGGAGATGTTACCTACCACCTGCTAAAGTCAGCAAATTAAATTATCCCAATACTGGCTTCTGTTGGATAGAAAACAGCCAACTTCTTGCTACTGAAGGAAGCAAAGCAGTTCATGTGCACCTCTCAGTATATGTTAAAACCAACATGGTTTGTGTAATAAAAGAAACATTTAATTTCCCTGGATTATGCATTTGGCAGAATGTCAGCTGAAACTCTCTCAGTGCAGCACTATGTTAGACCCAACGATATTTCCTTCCCACCAAAAGCACAGTATTTCCTTCCTTGTCTTGCCCAGCAACGATCTCAAACAAGTTTACTCCTCTTTTCTAAGATTGTCCAATGTCACCTGATTCTTCCCTAAAAACAGAGTCATCCTCATGTCACCCACTCTGTACTAGCAAAAGCTTAAGAAGCCAGGGGGATGGATATAAGGTAAGTTACTCATTTTTGATCTATAAATACTATGTAATTAATAGACACAGTCAAATACCTATTTTTAGATACTATAGGACCCTTTGATCCTTACAAACATCAGATCATTTCTGACAACTTTCTTAACCAAAGCAGAATTAGTTCACTGGGAGTGAAGCACCTAAAAGCCCAGCAGGAATGCTAAATTTGATGGCAGTCAATATTTGAAAAGCAAAAACATCAAAAATAAAACTTTCCAAAAAGCAGCTCTTTAAAGCCTTCTTTTTTCCACTGCTTATCAAATATACAGCTGCATGAATCTGACTTGAAACAACTTACCTAACATTAAGTGACTCGGAAAACCAACCATACAAACAAACCTTGTCAAAAAGAATCCAAGTCCATTCTAAATAAAAATATGTCCTACAAGAAGTCACGAAAGTTTGGGACTCTGAAGACAAAATAGTTAGTTATCGGTATTCCCTTGTTTCTTAGTTGGCTGACAAACTACTGAAGGCATCCAATACACAACAGTATTATCTTAAATGAACATCAGCATCCCAGAATCAACCAGGTTGGAAAAGACGTTTAAGATCACCAGTTCCAACCATTACCCCTAGCACTGTGAAGACGACCACTAACCCATGTCACTGAGAGCCTCATCTGCATTATTTGTGAACACTCCCAGGGACAGTGATTCCACCACTGCCCTGGGCAGATTGTTCCAATACATCACCATTAAATAAATGGATCACTTCTGAAGGAGAAAAGCAGGGCTGACAGTGGGGGGTAAAGGGCTTAACTACTAAAAAAATTCCTTCTGAGGGTTGCTTGGTCCTTAGCTAGCTTTCAGCACAACAGATCTCCATACACAGAAGAACACAAAGTCTAGCAGCTTTTATCTATCTATGCATCTACATACATATATGGGTCAGCGTAAGTAAACTTGCTTCTTAATTACACCAACATTTTCTCACCTTGCAGCATTACTCACCTGCCATTCCGCACAAAGCTGGCTGAAATCTCAGCTGCAGTTACAACCTAATGAAGGAAAAGTATTCTCTTGCTTACTCAAGGGAAGAATCTTCTCCTGCTCAGGAAGTGCCAAGTGGGATCTATACAGCCCTCCATCATTCACATCCTCCCTTTCTGCCTTTACCTCACTATACAAGGCTTATGTAAAGCTGAAGCTCTATGAAGTCATCTTGCTCAGTATGAGTTGATACATTTTTTCCCCTTCAATTAATTGTAATTTTTATCCATGTTAGAATGACTCTTACACACAAACAGGTTAAAAATTAATCTCATTTAAGAAAGCAAGACAAAACCAAGTGAAACCAACAGCAAATCTATGAGGTGGGAGTGGATGCTAAGTCAGACTCTTGCAATTCAGGTATTTTTTGTGACTTGCATAGTAATCCACATACAGAAAAATTACTATTAAAGTTCTCTGTGTAGCTCAGATTTGCTTGTGAATAATCTAATTGTGAAAGTTGAAACATGAATAATAGCAGCTCTCTCCTGCTCATCTTGCAGCAAATAGCCTCATTTTATCACATTATTTCTTTTCTCTTTCAGCATGTTACTGTACTAGGAGGTTATAATGGTAACCAAATAGCTCTCATTTCTACCAGCATTTATGCTTCTTTATGATTTATTTGGGAAAGGCAGGGCTCAAAGAAGCCATTTACAGTTCTACTACACCCACCTGTGTAAGGAAAACCTGCATTTCGCGTGCAGGAGAGGGTGAAACACACTCTGACAAGAGGCACCTACATTGCAAGCAGCTGACAATGCATTTTCTATACACTTACTACATCTTTGCCCCAGTTTCAGATGCATTTCACACTTCAGACCCTGATGCAGAGATGTATATGTAGATATAACCTAGCCTAGGGTATTTAACCTATATATATATCCTAAAACTATATATACACCTATAACCTAAATTTGTATATCCTAAAACTATATATACACCTATAACCTAAATTATCAGCCTCTGCTACTCCTAAATGTACCGGACCTGTCAAAAGCTATTGGCCAGGTTTCCCATGTCCATTTTTTTTTTAAATCCTGCATGTTCCCATTGATCTGTGCAAACGCAGCAGCTCCACTGTCTGAGGAATATGAAGTTCTCCAGTGGCTTGTTAAATGTGCCAACTCTGATGCAGGAAAGTTCCTGGCAAGGCATTAGGTTGAAGAGGCATCTAGCAGAACTCTAATGTGCCCCTACTGCACATTTTTCAGCCAAAGTCTCAACCTTTATATTAATTCACATTTAATTATAATCTGCGTCAGCTTTTAAAATACAATAAAACTCCATTCCCTGTTTTAAGAATTGAAATTAGGCACCAGAGGCTATTGATGATTATTCAAATGGATTGATTATATAACTTACTGCCCAATTTACCAGGACTGATGTCCTTCTGTGAAAAATAGTCTTTATGCAGCTAAGAACCTGCTACAGGCAATACTTTCACTAACACCTATACATCATCTGACTAACACCCTCCACGTACAGGTGATACTTTCATGAATGCAAAGATGATGAATGCTTCTGAAACACATACTAAATAAAAGTAATACAAGTTTAATGACATTTACAAAAGGTGTGAAAACTTTTAGCACATCATAAGTGCATGGCTGGTGCATCCATGTGAAATTCGAAGCAGCTGACTGCAAAAGGTGAGAAAGACCAAGACCAGATGTACTACACCTCCTACAATACTCAAGTATAAACTTCTCATGTTTGAGACCATTAGCTCCTGCTCAAATGCCATTAAGAATATAAATATTGAGTGGAGCTCAAAAGCTAATCACATCTACCTTTTCAAAACGGCACGGAGATGGGGTCTTGCGTGACACGGTTGAGTGTGAGGTGTCCCTGCCCATAGCAGGGAGGCAGGAACTAGATGATCTTAAGGTCCTTTTCAACCCAAACCATTCTGTGATTCAATCCAGTAAGAGCACCTAAAGAGATTTATCAACTATTGACACGTTAATGCCCTAATGCTGCTTGAGAAACCCTCAAATTAAACTCTGGGCTTTAGGATAGTCAAGAGCACTGAGTTTGGCTGCTCTGGGGATAAATGGCCAGATCTGCACAGGTCCCTAAGGATAAGGTAAACTGTGATGTAAGGATCCAGTCTGTCTGGCTGAGGCTGCCTGCTCTCTGCCACCACTACATCCACTCTCCTGCCAGAATCAGCCATTTATTAGCTTCAGAAACAATTAATGAACTAAGATTTACCTAAACCCAGACAGCTGCTCAGCAGTGCCAGGGCAGATGCGCTGTCCCTGCCTGTCTCTGACTCTAGACAGCTGCTCTTTTGCCTTGCGTCTCCTGTGGGCATTGGAACCACTGCCTCTGCCAGCAACTGCTGTAAAAAAAAAAAAAGGTTTCACAAAGTTTAAAAGTTCAGTATTATTTTTTTCCTCCTCATCATCTAGACATGTATTAAATAAGCCTATTAGGTATTCTGAACACTTTAATTAACAAATTAGTTCTGAACTGGAAAAAGCTGCCATGCTTCCTGTATTCGCTGGTCCATGGTAAATTAACATAAGCTAATGATGCTTTATTTTTATCCAGTTATTTGAGCTTCACTTTCCACAGACTTAGTTTCATGGATTGTGTTTTGAATGAATAAGGTGATGTTTTCCCTCTTTAAAGTTAGCTTTTAAATGCATCAGTCTGACCTGGATGTACACTGGTAGTTTTATTTTCCCCTTTTAATTCTTCTTTTTCCTGCCCCAACACAGAAGCTGGTATCTTTCCTAACACCCCATGTATCTGTTGCTCCAGAGACTGAAAGAGCCTGTGGTTTCAGAGGAATGAGCTCTGTGTACACATTTTTATTTGTATTTTAAGAATTCCTTCTATAAAATACAGGTATTTAGGAAAAAAACATTTCAATAGAGCCGCATCATTAATACACAGAAAACAAGCGCTAACGCCAACTGACTGGCAAGCACAACTGTCTTTAAAACAGGGATAGAAGCATTCTTAAGGCTGACGTGAATTGCACTGCTAAACGAAGCAGGGCACCTAGCTATTTACCCTAAAGATGAGGAATATGCAAAATTGATTACTTGGTAGGATATGAGGCAGCTAAAGATATACAGAAAACTGTATGAATCCAGCAATATCTGACCATGAAATAACAGCTGTTAGGGGACAAATGCCTTTCCTACAAGACTCTTCTTTCTAGTTCCAACAGAACTTGATGAGCTGAGCCTGAATTATTTGCAGATTTTAAACGAAAAAAAAAACCCAGAGGTTGGAGTTAGTGCTGCACAAACATTTTATTAGGAATAACAGCAAAAGGTCATGTTACTAACAAAATGGAAGTGTTTTCATTTACCCTCACAGGTAAAGGAACTCTTAAAGGAGCTATGCCTTTAAGCGAATAACCCTCCCCTCCCCAAACAAAACTAAACAACCCAGAACACATCATGAGTTACTTGCAGTCTAAAACATTACAGAAATACTGTTGTTCATACTGTGTGTAACAAAAATGCTATATTCAGTACAAATATGTTTTGAAATTAATAAATGAGCCATTATAGGATAATTTTTTTCCAGCCAAGATTAAGCCATTTTCCTTTATTTTTTTAATGGAAAAGTATTTATTTATTAGGTGATAACATTTAATTTGTCCTGACTTCTGATCACCAAACCTGATCCACTATGTACTACACAGCATAGTTTCAGCAAATAAACCATACTGGATTGTACAATGTGTGTTTATCTGAAGCATATACTTAGAGAAAAGGAACTGTTGTTTATTTATTTAAAGGTTTAATTTAATTTATTAATGGTTTAATTATTCATGAATAATTCTTATTCAGCAAGAGCTCACTTACAGACAGACAAAAGCTAAGTGGATGATACTATTCTTTTTCTCATGGTCGGCCCCATTCTTTTCTGGTACTCTATCCATTACTCTTAAGTGCTTACCTGCTTAAGACAGACAGCATTCAGCAACCTGGGCAGTGAATTTACAAGCCACTGACAACTCTGTAACAGCTTTCCTCCAAGAAGCATTTAGCCAAAATGTAATAACTTACGTTGTGTGCAGGTACTCTCAGTGTGCCCAAAGGCCTTGCTGACACAAGAAGACTGCGAATTTAAGGTGATGATCTATGGTGTGCTCATTATTTCACACTAGCTGTCCCTATCTGGACAATGCTAAAACAGAGTGAGCACCTCCTTATTTCAAGATTCACACCCAAACTAAATTCTTGGCCAGTCCTGGGAAGTGACAAGCCCAGAGAGCTCACAGAATGCCACGGGATGTTCACCAGCCCTTTAAATTAACTTTGTCAAACAGCAAACCAACATAAAATCCATCTTGTATCTCATTACAGAAAAGCGATAAGGAATTAGAGAAGTATTGCTATTGGCTATGACATTTGAGATTTTAATAGCTGTGCTAAAAGGAGCCTAGGCCAAGTAACCCCAGATTTCTTCTAAGCCAAGGCTCTCACAAGCATTTTTTTATGCTGGTAGAGCTGCTGCAGGACAGATGTGATTGTCTTCACTGGGAATGATGTGGAGAATAAAGACTCAGATCCCATCATAGATAAGTTCTTGCTTCTACCATACAAAAGCCAAAATTTAAAACCTCACTGAGAAAAAACATACTGCCTCAATTACACCTGTGCCAACACTTAAAATTTCTGATGCTTGTTTTATAGACACATCAGTAATTCTGACAACAGGTCAAGGTCAGCAAGCTGATTAAAAAGCACAACAGGAGTTACACAGCCATGCTAAAAGGACTGCTTTTTGAACATCAGCTGTCCTAGAGGAACTTCCCCTTATATACCATTATTAGTTTCATTAGCACCTTCAGATTCCCCTTAATACTGGACTTGAAAGAGAGCCCTGCATACAAGATTTCTTCTTTATTCCACTGTGCAAAAGATAATTTCCATACATCCAAAGATTCATTATGACCTTCATACTTTCACTGTCTGCTGGGATTATTTCTGAAGTTCTGAGACTCTGCTCGGTTTCAAGGAGCTTCCAATTATATTATATAACGTTACATTATGTTGAAATAATGCAGAATTTCACCCCTAAATTAAAATGGGATGAGGTGGATGATGGGCAGCATTAATTCTTGTACTAGTGAGAAGTATAAGGTCCAATAGCTTGGGAACCATTAAAAGGAAGATTGATAACACATTATATCAAACATGCACTAAGAATCCTCCTTATGATGTGATGCAGTCCATTGCTGCTACTGATGGCAGGTCACAAGATATCAGACCTTATAACCTTAACATCACATATTCAAAAGCTACAATAGATAAAACTCCAGAATGAACTAAATGAAAACCTTCCTCTCCTGTGATGCCACTTCAGTTAGGAGGATGGCAACAATATGGACTACTTCTGCAGGAATATATGTAAGACAAAAATGGAAGCGACTCTGAAATCTGTTTAGCTAGTCTACTATGGAGATTTCAGTTTGTGTTAGAGTACTGTCAATAACTTTATGGTATATATTTATGTGCCGATGTGAAAGAATCCCATGTCAGTCATTTTGAAAAGGAAATTTAAGTATTTTTCTCCAAGTAATATACTGGATCACTTAACATACTCAGAAACACTTGGTTTACACAGGTAGAGAATGTGAGCTGATACAAAGTAATTTGAATATTCTCTCAGTTAAGAAGTAAATCCAAAGGATGAAGTTTTCGGATTTTATAGTATTCAAAGACCTAATGGTATCTGCACGTGTTTAGATAAAACTGACAGGGACAGCAACAGAAAAGCCAGGTATATTTCTCCTCTCCTGTGATGCTTTGTTCTCTCATACAAGCCACAGACATTTCAAAAATAATCTGTACCTTTGCTATACTGCCACTGAACAGGCTAACACTTTTTATAATTCAATATGAAAGCAACACTACAATACAGTATAGCACTAAGATTTAGTTTTGTACTCTGAAAAATTACTGTACTTTCAAAGGGATTATATGATAGACTCTGACGAGCAAACTTTGTCTGAACAGTTGCTAGTTCAGCACCATTTAGTTTACTAAATCCAAGCTTTTGCTTATGAGTCCCTAACAGAATTCAAGAGCCACCATACCCTACCTTCCCCAAGCCTACTTTCAGTAATGTAATTCACTGCATCATTCCAGTATCCGCCTAAGTTTTGACAGCCTGAGATCTCAAACCTTCGTTACCCCCCTTTCCTGGCAGGCCTAACAGGGACAACAGTAGTTGCTAAAGCAAGTTACTACCTGCTTAAGTAGTAGCAGAACAGAGAAACCACCTTCCTTAGCTCACACAGAGAAAAAGATAAAATAGTCCATATTTTCTTGGGCCTTCTTGCTCCCTACTTCTTCCCATGATAACCAGATAAAAGCATTTTGCTTGCTTTTCACAGCTGCTATGATTGAAAGTGCCCAGGAAGAGAGAAAAGTCAGCCCATAAGACAGTTGGGGTGCTTTGGGAATCAGGGAATGAGGGCAGGTCTAAAATGCACACATTTGTTTTACCCCCAGGCCTCTGGCTCTTTGCAATTATGGAAACGCAGATTCACAGTTGTACCAATTACATAAATCAAAGACTCCCTTACCCACTGACATAGGGATTGAGGCTGCAAAGTTTAATACATTTTGGTATGAATTCGCAAGAGACTGACAGACCTGCAGGTAACCACTGAGTAGTTCTTTCTACAATCAGCAACTTTTCCTCTAATTAAAAATAACTTTCTTATCCTGCTCCCTCATCCTCCCTCTTCCCTCCCCCAAAAAATAAAGCAGCTCAGGACTGTTCTCTCTGCTTACCCTAACACATAATAAGCACCAGAACAGGAAGAAGGGGCAACGTAGAGGAACATGAAGCACCAAGTAAACAGATTTGGAGAGGTTAAATTTTCAAATCAAGTTTACTCTGCCCATCAGATCTGCATTTCCTTTAAAATAAGTCTATGTACTAACTGAGAAGTCAGTGCAGGCTTTCAGGGCTCTGAGTAGACAGCTGTGGAAAATAGAAAATACTCTCACATACTGACATAGCAAAATACCTTACACATATACCCTGGAGGCTTAATTTCTAGATCAATACCATTCCATGAAGTCTTTGGGGTTTTTTTGCCTAGATCACTAGTTATGGGATTTGGAAACAAAATGATAGCAAACATTAGGACTAAATTTGTGGATATTTTGGCTTCTGAAACCTCCTAAAACCTGCTGAAAATATTAAACTCTTTGATGTGCATCCTTCCAATTACAACATTTATAGCAAGAAACTAAACCGGAACAACTGCAGTCACAACTGCAACCTTCTTGACATGATGTGACTGTTCAATATATTCGTGTTTTAATCAACAGAATAAAATGTACTATCCCTTTGGCTAAAGCGTTTCAGCAGTCTGGAATGAAGGGCCATTAAAAGAGCCAAGAAAAGGTATTTGGGTTAGAAACTAGAATTTTCAAAGGCCCATTTCCTTAATTTAAAGGGCCGGGGGCTGGAGGAGGGGGAGTTCTTTCCATTTAATGACTTGAACACAGTGTAGTTTAAATAGCACGTTTGATTTGGGAACCTATTAGCTGATGATGACTCTTTGGAAAAAAAAAAAAATAAGGATTCTCTTATTACTGGTGTGATTGGCAATATTTGTAATCCCAGGATGTTGTAAGAAAGTGCAGCATTCAGAATAAGCTATTTCCCATCATCTGCAGAAGCAGAAGCATAAACATAGTGAAGGCAGAGTTCCCATGTTAAACGTATTCCTGAATTCTGCAGTACTTTTACTGTCACTAGAATTAAGAACGCAAAATTGGATGATACACATATTGAAGCTTCAGTTTTGGAAAGCCTGCATGCCAGGCTTCATAGGAATATAAAGATGACAGCAGTCTAAAGAAGTTGCTATTTAAACAAATAGATGCAACTGTATTTCAAATGACCTTTTGATAGTAGAAATTAAGCTAATGTTTGATTAATGACAGCACTGTAGATCCTTACTGCTAAAGAAACAGCATTAAAAGAAACAGCACTGTAGTGACTATAAAGGTCAGAAAGGGGAGGGTAAATATAACTAAGGAAAAAATAACCCAAATGGGTGATTTGCCTTTCTCTTACAGACTAAGTAGTCTAGTAAACTAGAAGGAGAAACAGACATCTAAAATCAATTTGAAGATCCTGCCCAGCAAACTGATGCAAAGATTCTATTAAAGTGATTCTAGACACTTTTTTCCTATTACAGAACACAGAATAGAACACAAACGAACACAGCTGTGATAGGATACAGCAGAATTCAACTTAGATGATGAGCAGTGGTTTAGAATTTGACTGTTCTTTAACTTCTTTCATGTAGGCAATGAACAGTTGAAAAACGAGGTTCAACAGCCTAGCAAAACCCATATTCAGGCATTCTGCAACAGGAGAAAAAAAAAGATAACTACTAAAAAGCACGTAACAAAGTAAAGGCAACTGAGTTTTACTGAAGTAAAATCCTGAAACAGGCAAAAGCCAGCATCTCTTCCCATTCAGAAATGCCCTTCTAAATTTCCGGAGCAATTAACAATGCTCTCTACTAGTCTACAGGCCTAAACCCAAAGAAATTGCCAATGCTCCTGACAGGCCACAGGCTTTCCATAAACATCTGCAGGGCTGCAGCACTGGAACTTGTGAGTCACATTTTCTCTAAGCTTGCCTTCAGTTTTTCTTCAGCTTGTGTAGCTGTTATAGCAGCTCTCCAATATCCAGTTAACACAGCCTAATCCGCTTTACGTTTAATTTAGTTTTGTGATGGCATGGGCTAGTGACTACTGGTATACCAATTCAAGTATATTTCTGTAGTAGATATTCTGCAGAGAACAAACTAGTACTGTAGAATAAAAATGTCATGTAGAGGACTACAATCACAGAGGTATTTGGAAGTACAGGGTGGTGCCAAAGGGCGAAGGGCTATAAACAACATACCAGGTCAATTACTAGCCATTAAAAGAATGCAACCTTGGGAGCTGACTAAGACTGATTTTCCAAAACAAAGAACAAGACAAAAAGACACCAAAGGACAACAACCGTACACATGTAAATACACATACAAAGAACTCGGACAAATGCAGTTGCAGAATTAAAAATAAAGATCAACATCACAGCCTTGAGGCTACCAAAAGAGTAATCGCCCTACCACTGAGGGACCAAAGTGCCCTGCCCGCGAGCTTGGGAGTCCCATTTCAGCCGCCAGCCTCTACGTGAGCCATATCATAGGTGGATCCATGCCCAGCCCAGCCTGTGTTCTTCTTCCCCACTTAGGTATTTTGCTTGCTGGCTTGACAGACCTGGCTCATCCCTTCCTGTGTGATGATCTCAAGGCAACTGGCACCACCAGTTTTAGGAGGCAGAATACAGTATCTAGGCAGGATCAGCAGAAATCCTACAGGAGCAGGACAAATAAAGGCAGCACTGCCAGTAAGCCAACCTTGTATAAGTCTGCTGCTTTGCCTAGATCTTCAGGATTTAGAAGATCATGACTACAGTCACTTGCTCTTTCTTCTTCATCCATACAGAAAAGTGTTTCTCAATCTCATGTTTTTAAAGTCATTTCATTATACCATTGACATGTACTTTGTGTAGAAAATAAAATATTGGTACTGAGTCACAAGAATTTGTGAAATTTTCGATTTCAGGACATTCAGGTTGATACTACTTAGAAAAAAAAATAGTATTCAGAATATTAATTCTGTTAATCTGAAGTTTCATGTTTAAACGTATAATTCCTGCAAAATTATTTATGAGATGTATATCAAAATGGTACATATAGACATCTAGAAATATCAAGGAAAGCTATCAAAATTCCTATGGGTGAAGATAAAGACTTATTTTCAGACTGCGACATAAATTTGCCTAGCCCATGGATATAATTAGACCAGGTAGACTGAAGTTTCACACCTATTCTGCCAATGACCAAAACTGAGGCGGCTTTGGATTGACCAACAGCAGTCAGTGCTAATGCAGGAAACAAGTTAAATCAACAAAATGCATCAGAGCTGTTTAGGTTTGCTTCAACAACCATGACCTTGCAAATGTCCATTTACCCAGTGAGCACAGATAAGCCTTTTTAACTGAAGTCAATTGTACAACTGTACCGTGTGAGTCCATTGACACGCCCACGATGCTATATGTTATTAGTGGTGAATTCCTCCATGCAGTGCAAGTGAGTGCTATTACTGTCACGTACACTGAGCAGCTGTCAGACAACAAAGACTCTGTTAAAACAAACATAAGCAAGAATATTTTACATAAAAGCTGTTCTGTATTAAAAGTATCATTTGTTCCTTTTTCAGTATCTGAATGTTAATATAGAGAGCACCCCTTACCTCCTCTCTTGTTTAACTTGGCATACCCGGGTACATAGCTGCTTGTCATAGATGATGAACTGCTGAAGGAGGAGTGGGGTAATGCTGAGACCAAAGGCTCATCACACTTCTCTGAAACACAAGAACATAGATTCACTGTATGCTGTTAATAATTCCTACATATTAAGTGGCAATGTGCCTTTGATTTTTCTGCTGGCTTATAACATAACCTTGTTATTTTTTTTACACATGAAATGTATCAGGCTACAACCCAATATTTCAGTTAAAAAAAAAACAACCACAAACCAAACAACAGAAATTCCCAAACCCCAAACCCACACTGACAAGCAAAAAGAAAAAAATCACCCCAAAACCCACAAACACATGCACACCCTCCTCAACATGGGAAAATAAAGGCTTCAATAAAGGGCAGAATTAGTTAATGGTGATGCCTAACTATATGCCACCACTCTCCTTCCAGATACTACAGCTGAACAAGACAGCTGGCCCTGACACATCTGGAACAGTTTATGCAACATGAAAACTCCATGCTAATGAAGAGTATTATCATGAAAGCTTTGTAAGAAGTAGCTAAGATAAAACCTCCCAGTACTGTAACTAAAGTGCTAATAAACTGATATCTTAAAAAAGGAAACCAATTAAGGTACATTAATAAATGCCTATGAATTATCACATATTACAGATTTACTTTAGAAATTAGCAAAATATAAATTATTTTGGTGGTTTTGTTGTTGTTTTGGTTGAGTGCTTTTTAAATATAATCTCTAGAATCCATGAGTACTTCACTTCTATTTTATCCAGTATAAATAAGACTTCGTATTAGCATCTGAGATGGAAAAAAAAAAATACCAAAATCAGAATCTTTGCCTTTCTAATGGAAAAGTTTAAAACAAATCCACTGTTGTATGAAGCTACACAAATCAGAACAAAGAGAACTGTGATCTGATTTTTCAAATACCCAGGTAATATCCTGCCTTTTGCTCTAGTTTTTCCTCAATTACTTCAAAGGGGGAATAAAATGGGTATGTTACAATACTCATTTAACATTTCAGGTACAGCCTAAAAAACTTCATAATCTACACCAGATGTCTTGATTCATCCCTTCATCCTTTTGAACACACACACACACACACACACACGCACACACACTGCAACACAGGCACTGCTGCGAGCAGAAACACCTCAATTTATGTATCTAGAAAGCACTACACCACCCCCATTTCTGTTTGGCAGGATATTTTAGTGCTCAGCCACACCATACAGTTTTGGTGCTACTAGGAAATAGTGATTTGGTCTGAGTGGATCATACAGAGACTGAATTAATCCTACCATGAAAAGAGGAAGCTCAATGGGAAAAAAAAAAAAACAGGCTGGTGAGCAAACCAAGTCATTCATAATGCAGGTCTCCTAAAATTTCCAGTCTCATGTAATGAAAAATAAAATTGTTTTCACAGCAATAGAAACAGAAGCAATGAAATACAGGAGAACATTTGCTCATGAGTCAGTACCCTTGACATTTAACAAAATAAGTAAGTTTCCTTCACAAATCTCCAAAAGTTTGTTAAGGGAAAAAAGCAAAATTCATACCAGCATAAAAGCACAGGCAAGAGGAAAGTGCAACTGCTTTGCACTGAATTAAAGGACAATTGCAATGGCTTTAAAGTTCAAAACCACACTATTTAATGATGGAATTTTGACAACGGACGATAAATGGTAGTAAGCATTATTGTTCATACCACAAAATAAAAGGATCAATTCCCCTCCTCCCTCCTTGCCCTGCCTTGGCTGTGGCCACACATGGTCAAGAGCCTGCAGCCACAGAGGCACCGTGCCTGAAGCTCGCATCACACCATCTAAAGCAGCACATCAGGGGTGCACAGGAGCAAACCTTGGCAGCAGGGGCACAGCACAGAGCAAAGGCTTACCTGGGTGCCAGGCTGCTATGATTTCAGTCACAGTTCAAGGTTAGAGCTTCACAACAGAGGTGGTTTGGGCTGAAAGGGACCTTAAAGCTCATCCAGTTTCAATCCCCTGCCATGGGCAGGGACACTTTCCACTAGAGCAGGTTGCTCCAAGCCCCATCCAACCTGGCCTCGAACACTGCCAGGGATGGAGCAGCCACAGCTTCTCTGGGCACCCTATGCCAGTGCCTCAGCATCCTCACAGGGAAGAACTTCTGCCTAATATCTAATCTTTATCTCCCTTCTTTTGAGCTGAAAGCCATTTCCCCTTGTCCTATGTCACTACATAGACTTGATACTATTTGTAAAAAGCCCCTCTCCAGATTTCTTGTAGCCCTTCTTCATATTACAATCACAGAGTTAGTTTCTCAGCTATTTCTTTATCTACAGTATTTTTTCAGTGGGTCAAATAAACAGGTTTCCAACTTAAAAGACTGCTAGCAATCTGCTCTCACTGCCTCTTCATTGTTAGTGTTAGCCAGCTAGAGATTTGAATTAATTTGCCATTAATACTGTTCTTAGGTAAAATGAGAATGAAACGTTTAAACACAGAAGTACACATGAGCAGAAATATTTTACAAATACGTAACAAAATCTCTTGATAATATTTTCCAATGCTTATCTTATGTGATATTTACTGTAAGAGAAATATATTCACATTCATAATGAGAACTAAGGTTGAATACCTATTCCATTTACGGGAGGGATGGGATATTTTTTCCAAGGAAATAATCAGGGTTAGATGGTTTTCCCACACCTGTACTTTCACACTGGGGGCTGAGGAGAAAACTCCCCATCTGTATGGAAGAATATAAGCAGAAGAAAGGTTTAGCTACAAAAGTGTACGTTACTTATGCAATTCGGTTAATTATGGAATGTAATGGGAGGCTATTGGTCATGATACTCTAAAGAGAATAATTTGAAACAAAAGAGCTATAATAATTCATAGCAAAAACATTTCTAAAAAGGGATTAATTTCTTCAACAAAAAAACAAACATATTTTAAACAATGTGTTCAGACACAATGAGAGCTTTGGAAAAAGCCTTTCCAGATCACAGAAGCTGATGAGAACTTCGTTCCTTGTAGCGAACCCACTAGCTATAGAGAAAATTTCTCCTTGTATTTTGACAGCTACAATATTGTTGCTACTATTGATGATGCCACACGAAAAGAAGTATGGGGAAAACTTGTATGGAAAAAGTACTGGCTTCTAAATCACCCTCCCCCTGTATGGTCTTGCCTTGTCTCTCTGCTTCCTTAACTTGGATTCAAACAAATGAGACAAGCTTGACATAGCCAAAAACTAAAACTAAAATCCCACAGGGAGCACCCCACTGTGTTTGTCACTGTGATCCCAAGTCTTACAGTCAGTCATCAGTGTGCTTCATTTGGTGTATTATCCGCTTTTGAAGTACTGAACCTGGCCATTTGCTTTCTCAGCGTGGCTGGAATCGCCAATATTTGGGTCAGGGTGGTGGTGGTTGAAAAAGGAAACTTACTTGGTACCGTCTTCCTTCCCTGATGTTTAGAACTGCATTCACTTCTTATGCCTGCTTTGGGATCCCAAATAATAAGCTTCTTACCGTTTAAAAAACAAACACACCCCCTCTCAATCTGCCCACTCATTTAGGCTTCAAAATATAGGAAATTCACCATAGATGCGTATGAATTACAAGGAAGGATTACATTTTGAATGAATAGCTGTTAAAAAAGATATTAAATCTCATCAATAACTCATGACTTTGGGTCCAATAGAACAAAAGTTAAAAGTCTGCTTACATAAGTTAATATTTCTAGCTGTGTATGAAAGTTCCACTAAATATACCGCACTATTTAAACTTCCTTCATAACATGAAATGCGGTTATGCCACAGATTTAAGAGTTAAAAAAAAATCCTTGGGAACCTTCGGTTCTTTCAGCAGTTCTAGTTATTTCCTGCAGAATCCAATTTTTTACTTACTAAACCAGAATCATATATACCTTCCTGTTACTGAGATATAATAGCTTTTCCCATATAAGTCAATGCACTGTGCCCTGTTAATCAATTACAGGGCACAGGGGCCTGCCAGCATTGTAGCAGCAAAGAAATAAACTCTCCTCCATCCCATTTATCTCAGTGATATATTAACATCCAAGCCAGCTTAGGTCCATTTAAATGGTAACTTCCTAAAACAAAACAGGTCTTCCACTCCACTCTTTTCTGTTCAGATAGACAAAGCTAATAACTTTGTCACAGGTGTGATGACATTTGCTACACTGACTTTCCTATTCAGAGTAAAATTACAGTTTATGTCCATCAGAAACAAGTTTCCTTGATATGTAAATAATTAGATCAATGGAAGAAAGGTCACCTAATATCATTAAATACAAATGCAAAACCTCAGCAATCCACAAGCTTCAAATCCCTCAAGACTATGGAACGGAAGGACCCTATGCACTTGCTCTGGTCTTACATGCTTTCTCAGGCACCTGGCTACTGGAAACCAGATGAGATGGATCTTCTGCCCTACCAGAAGCCTCTCATATTGTTCTGGTGTCCTCATTCAACAAAACCAGGAAAGGATACCTGGTTCTTTCCTGCTCTACAGTCTATGCATAGTTTACAGTTTATAGCTTACCCATCATACTGGATAGACTGAAGGGCTGTATTTCACTTTGGCTGCAATTGCTTTAGTTCACACCTGGTTAGTTCGTGAACTATTTGGGGAACAGGGACCAGACTATTTGATAGCCAGAGCTTGATTTTATTACAAAGCAGACCATACACACACAAACTTTGATTTATCAACCCCAGAGATTGTTAAAGCTTATTCCTTGCTATACCAGTGACTTTAATGATTTTTGGTGGGCAAAGCAGAGTAAAAAAACCTCGATACTTCACAGAAATCTGTTCCAATGCTTAGCATCCTGATCAATAGACAGGTCACCTGTCAAGTCACTGATATATCTTATCAAAGCAGTCTGAGAAGATGAAAAATACTATCTACAGTTCATCATTATCTTCTTGCCATTAGTATCTAGCGCACTTTAGAATGCATACAAACAACTACACCTTTAGAAACGTTAAGGAATAGGAACAGTATATATTTATATTCATAGGTGGGTTTTATTAATAATCTGAAGCTGAGAAAGGCTGAGAAAGTTGGGGATGTTCAGCCTGGAGAAGAGAAGGCTGCGTGGAGACCTCATAGCAGCCTTCCAGTACCTGAAGGGGGCCTATAGGGATGCTGGGGAGGGACTCTTCATTAGGGACCGTAGTGTCAGGACAAGGGGTAATGGGTTAAAACTTAAACAGGGGAAGTTTAAATTGGATATAAGGAGGAAATTCTTTCTTGTTAGGGTGGTGAGGCACTGGAATGGGTTGCCCAGGGAGGTTGTGAGTGCTCCATCCCTGGCAGTGTTCAAGGCCAGGTTGGATGAAATCTTGGGTGGGATGGTTTAGTGTGAGGTGTCTCTGCCCATGGCAGGGGGGGTTAGAACTAGATGATCTTGAGGTCCTTTCCAACCCTAACTGTTCTAGGATAAACTGCTCTGGAGGATGTCTCAGAAGCTCTTGCAATGATTTTGTCAGCAAAGTATAAAGAGAGCTGTGTATAGTGCTTACAAAAAAGAAAAACATTTGGATACTGATAAATAGAACTCATCAGAAATAAGTGGCAGTGCCTTATTAAGGCAGCTTTTGAAGAACAAAGGCTTTGCCATCATTATGGTCCACTGTGCACTGAGGGACAGACAGACCTTGAAAAAAACACCAGACAAAATCTACAAACTCACCCCTCCTTGTTCAAAACCTTTAGCCATCATTTCCTACCAAATCAGAATCCATTATCATTATTTTGCTAGAGGATACTAGCTCTATGATAAATATGCTGCCAGCCACTTCACTAAAAAAAAAAGCCCCACGTGTATGTCAAAAAAGAACTGTAAAGTTGATCAGCTTAGATGAAAAAAGGCAAAATGACTGTGATATCAATATTGTGTTCTGAGCCCCAAATAGCCACAATAAATTGCCCTCAGAATATCAAAAGTCCATCTGATGTAGCACTTAAAACAATCTCAGCCAAGAAATGCACAAAGCCATGGCTTTCTGACCAAAAAGTCTCAACCATTTCTGTTTCACCTTTTCAGTGTATGAAAAGAACGTTTGCAATACAAACCCCAAAATCTTAACTATTACCAACTCATTAATTATACCTAAATGCTTGTCAAGTGCAAGGAAAAAAGTTTAGAGCAACTTTTAATCTTGCAATGCAAAAGACTCCTGTTTTAGAATATGAATTCTAATACAAATGATGGGGAGCAAGGGAGAGAGAATCAGATCATCTGGGTTTAATTTGTACTGTGTGCTAAATGCTAGTTATCCTGAACACATTTTTCTGCTCCCATTTGAATATGTATAGTGTGTTCTCTGTAGCGTGCTGAGGAGAAGGAATAAGCCACCATGCACTTCTGAAAAGCAGTCATGAGATAGCAAGGGCACTCTGGAACGTGGATAAATACATGTGGGAATTGGCATACATCCAATAGGAGACCATCAGAAATATTAATGTGACTGCTGTGGATTGCAGCATATTAGTATGCTGAGACAGCCTTACTTTTCATATTGCATGGGCAGGTTTTGTATCCCAAAACGAATGCCAGAATCCACTGTGTTAAATTCGAAAGACTGTGCCCCCCCCAAAGAATAGGAATAAATAAGCATAAGTTTTATGCACTGTTTCAAATGAGCTTTTAAAGCTGTACTAATGGAAAAGCAGGAGATAATACAAAACAACTGACGGTCAAAGGTAACCCCTGTAAAAACAAAAACAACCAGAGTAGAAGCAGGTATTAGTGAGGACAGCCTAACACAGGTTTAATTCTTATGACGACAAGAAAATCTGCCTTGGCCCTGTTTCACAAGCCTGTTGCTCACGATAAACCTTCAGCCAAACCTCTCACTGTGTGTGACAGGAACAGTGCTGGAGAAGCCCTTTCCTTAAGTCCTGTGAAGGGGCACTGATGAAAAAATAAATACTGATGGTAATGGCTGGCAAATGCCAAGCAGGGTACGCCTCGTGCTCCAAGTTCTTAAGTAAGCAAGAAATCAGTGAAGAGCTTATTACGGAAGACCACCTCTTACAGGAAAGGGAAATATTGCCTGTCAGGTATTATTTACCAACTATATCAGCCTTTGGTACATTTGGGGTGGTTCAAACCTTTTTACCTTACATATGACATACGTTCTGCTGGGTTTCTCTTGACTGCAGAGGATAAATTTAAATAAAACCACCATATACTGTTACTTATTATTATTTATGTCTTAAGTTGAAAAGGTAACTTGACTCTCCAGCAAGTTTCTTGAACCACTTTACCAACTAGATAGGGATGATGATTGGTAGAGTGGAAGCTTCATTTCTATACCCTGTTCTGTCCCAACTTCTGTCCTGTTAGAATGTAACTGTTCCTTTAGAAGGGTAACAAAAAAAACAACGCACTTTTCAAATAAGTTAAGTCACAAAGGAGCTGTCCACACTCCACCTGTGCAAACAGGTTAATACTCCACACACACAAGTTACTTTCCAGTTGCCATTTGCATGTCAAAGTCAATGCAAGTATTAGAGAAGCATCACTTGGCTTCTTGTTTGTTATTTCTACTGGCCTCCATCGCTTTGATCTGTTATTTCTCACAGTGCTCTTGTGAGCACAGTCCTCTTCCCATATTGCAGAAGGCTGCAGCTTCCCAGATGACTGACATTTGACACAACAGTCTTGACAGGCTGCTAGGGAGCCAGCTTCACAGCCAGCATCATAAGAAAATGAGTCCAAGTGTAACTGAAGCTTTCTTTAAGCATCTGTGGAGCTCAGCTGTAATATAAAATATCAGAGCAGCTGATACTGGTCACATGGGATGTTTCATATTCCTCTTCAAGCCGCATACCACCAATAGAGATAACACTGCTTAAAAGGGTAGCTGCTGCTGAAAAGGAAGAAAACAGAGCAGCTATTTTTCACCCTCCAAGGTGAAATAATTAATTACATGAATTTAGTGGCCTCCACACAATCTTTCTTATTCAAGGTTACGTGTTCTGAGGTTTATTTCAAGCCTTTCTATAGATTTCTGTAAGAAAAGCAGGGGACTGGAGCACCTCCCATATGAAGACAGGCTGAGGAAGTTGGGGCTGTTCAGCCTGGAGAAGAGAAGGCTGCGTGGGGACCTCATAGCAGCCTTCCAGTATCTGAAGGGGGCCTATAGGGATGATGGGGAGGGACTCTTCGTCAGGGACTGTAGTGACAGGACAAGGGGTAACGGGTTAAAACTTAAACAGGAGAAGTTTAGATTGGATATAAGGAGGAAATTATTTCCCGTTAGGGTGGTGAGGCACTGGAATGGGTTGCCCAGGGAGGTTGTGAATGCTCCATCCCTGGCAGTGTTCAAGGCCAAGTTGGACAGAGCCTTGGGTGACCTGGTTGAGCGTGAGGTGGCCCTGCCCATAGCAGGGGGGTTGGAACTGGATGATCTTGAGGCCCTTTTCAACCCTATTCTATGATTCTATGAAAGCTTTCTTGTTAATAAACATTTGTAAGCACTCCAAAGAAACACTGGAAATGGTAATATCCTAATAGTAGCACAACTCTGCAATGTATTACAGGACTACTATCAGATATTTCTGGCTGCAGTGTCATCAAACAACATCATTCATTACCGTGTTCTACAGTTTAACCGGAGAAACTGGGATTTAGTTACTACAAGTATAAAGGTGTACAAAGCAGCCTCTTGAAATTCAAATTTACCAAAGTTTCAACACTTCATAAAGAAAACCAGAAAACTGCACACAAAATCTGTACATTCGAATTCTTCAAAGGGTCAACTTTAAATTCTCAATTCTAAAAAAATTTTTTTCTTTAGTATTTTACATTTGGAAAAAAACAGGGGTCCTTAGATTTAAACTTACCTCTTATTTAGTACCATTTAATTTTGAATGGTTTTAGAACAAATACATCCTTGCTATTGTCTTTAAGCCATATCTACAGTAAACGTTTGCAGAGTCGGTTAGGTTTGGTTTTCTTCTATTTTCTGGAGGAGTGAACAGGGGAAGTTTTTACATCCCCCTAAAACAAAACCACATCTGGATTGCTTTTGGTTTACTTGAGACTCTGCAGAGCATTCCACAGTGCACTGGGAATTTGGCAGTCACTCATGCCATCACACTCCTGTCTATTATGAACAAATATACAAACTGCTTTGCCCCCTGTGCAGCTGGAGAAGTATGTAAAACCTGCCATCCTGTTTGCTTTGGTTTCTTAACCAAAACCTCAGGTCAATTGCGCCTGGATTAGCGGGAAGTCAGCCGGTCTGATTGTACACTTGGGATTTCATTACGCTGTCCTTAGCTCCTAGCAATAACTGACTACCCAACTCTGCTCATGAATATTTTTGCATATCGAATCCTCAGATGCCTCTTCAGTTTTTAATCTTCTGCCATGTAAATATACTTCACCTTTTCACTACTAGAAATAGCCAAATGTTTTGCAGGCTGTTACAGCAAACAAAGCTCCTTCTTAACTACCTGTGTAGGTAGGTTTGGTCTTTCACAGACTGGTAGCCAGCTGAATTAAGGATGGAGAAACCTTAAATCACATTGCATAAGGAATTTTAGAGCAGAGGTCAGAGGACCCCACAAGGCTGGAGGAAAGAACACTGAAAATCTTCACAGTTAATCTTGTCAAGTCTCATTTGCCTTAAACCGCATTTGCCAGTTACCCAGCCTATGCTCTTCCTCAGTCAACCTTATATCAAAAGTATCTTTGTTTGTTTGGTGTGGGATTTCTCTGGGCTTGTGTTTGGTTGTTTGTTGGTTTGATCTGTTTGTTTTTCATGACTCAGGCATAAGACACCAAGGCGTAACTAGTTTCCTGAATGACATTTTTACCAGTCAGCTTAACTTTTCATCACCACTTTACCAAGTTTTCATGTCTACTATTAAGCTTTGATGAGAACATGTAATCTTTTCCTCACAACACACACTTATTTTAATGGTGCCTTTACTTCTAGCACTTTTATATCAACATAAAAGTCTTCTAAATTCAGAGCTGTTATTCCAGGTTTAACCTAATTTAAGCAAGATCCAAACATCCAGCAAGGGATTTAGAACTGTTGAGCATTTGAATATAACAGGATGGCCACAGAAAGCCACATATTACCTGCCAAAACAATAAAGCACAGGTACAGATAAAAGATGCTTTAACTTGGTATATAGAACCTAGCAATATGCATATAAAATCCTTTAAAAACATGAAGGATGTAAACCTTATAAGAGATAATTAAGTATTTTTATCTACCCACTTGTAGACTGGTTAAGATGCTCAACAGAAATCTCCTTATGGGGTTAAGTCAGAGCAAAAGCTGCAGATTCCCATCTGAATGCTTTTTAAACTAGAAAACTACCCTAGCCCTAAAATGGCTAGGGAGAAAACTCTGTTCTCATCAGACAGACAGAATATTTAATACCATGAAGCATGTTAAGCATATTCCACATTTGATTAGATGAGGAAAAACATGGAAATTAACAGGGTATGCAAAATGCAGCAGAGAATTCTTTCTCAATTGCAGAGCAGAAAGTAAACATCACTTTAGCTTAAATTCAGTTGTGTTTTTTCCTAAAGACATTATTAATTCCATATTTGGGCATTGCTGTTTACTTTCAGCTCCCCTTTGGAGAAGGCAGATATGTCATATTTGTAATAGAAACTATTAGTTGGCTGTTTATCAGTTGTCTGCTGTTAGAAGTGATGACAAACAAAAAGCAGGAGTTGCACAATCTATGAATTAAACTGTATTAATACCAACACTTTGCTGGGAGAAAAAGACAAGTAAGATCTAACCTTGGTCTCCTTCCTCTTCTACTCAAAGCTTTTCTCCCCTCACCTCCAGCTAAGTATAAAAGATGTGCTTCCTTGATTCCTGTCACTGAAACACAGAAGGATTAGTTCTGCAAACTCTTAGCCCTCTTCCCCATGTTTCCAAAGCATTAAGCGACCAGATAAATTAAACTGTCATAATACACTGATTTCACTAGAAGCATCAAAAAGAAAATGTACCTGAAAAGATACTTTAACAGGTGAAAAGAAATACTTTTCATCCTCCTCCTTACTATTGCATTAATCTAGCATATACATAGTATACTTTTAAGATAATGCTGGTCATGATTCCATTTCCACAAAACACGCTTCCAGAAGATAAGCTTCCAGAATTTGCCAATATCCTTTCAGGTTTTTTTTAGGGCCTAAATCTTATGCAAAGATTGATGAATAGAACAGTGAACAAGAAAGGAAAACTAGTTACAACAAAAAAGAGATGAGGAACAACATTGCGTAACAGGAAATGTGAGCTTAGCTTAGATGTTTGAACTTCTCAGTATCACAGACTGAAAAGAGCAAGCTGTGTTACAACCAACCCGAGAGATGCGCTCCTCTCAGAGGCTTGTTACACATGCTGAAAAATTCAAACCAATCGTTTAACATGGCTGTGAATTTTAACACTAGAGACTAAAATATCTTAGACTAATACCTTGAAGAAACAATATGCATATCAGAGCAGGCTAACAAATCTTTTCATATTGCCAGTATGAAATCTGCAAGTTGACTCCAGTAAGTGTTCAGCATGCTTAGGCACACTGGAGCAACAGCACAAGGAACAAGTCAGTTAAGGACAGTAGCTTCACAGGACAAACAATTTGTGGATACATTTCACCCTATTCCCCAAAATATGAAAGTGCCTTACGTTTAACAATTAAAGATAGAATCTTTCTTTCTTTCCCAGAACTGAAAGGAAGTGTCTTACCCCTATAGAATCATAGAATAGTTAAGGTTGGAAAGGACCTTAAGATCATCTAGTTCCAACCCCCCTGCCATGGACAGGGACACCTCATGCTCAACCATGTCACTCAAAGCTCTGTCCAGCCTGGCCTTGAACACCGCCAGGGATGGAGCACTCACAACCTCCCTGGGCAACCGATTCCAGTGTCTCACCACCCTCACAGTAAAGAATTTCCTCCTTATATCCAATCTAAACTTCACCTGTTTAAGTTTTAACCCATTACCCCTTGCCCTGCCACTACAGTCCCTGACAGAGTCCCTCCCCAGCATCCCTATAGGCCCCCTTCAGGTACTGGAAGGCTGCTATGAGGTCTCCACGCAGCCTTCTCTTCTCCAGGCTGAACAGCCCCAACTTCCTCAGCCTGTCTTCATACGGGAGGTGCTCCAGTCCCCTGATCATTCTCGTGGCCCTCCTCTGGACTTGTTCCAGCAGTTCCATGTCCTTTTTATGTTGAGGACACCAAAACTGTACACAATACTCCAGGTGAGGTCTCACAAGAGCAGAGTAGAGGGGCAGGATCACCTCCTTTGACCTGCTGGTCACGCTCCTTTTGATGCAGCCCAGGATATGGTTGGCTTTCTGGGCCGCAAGCGCACACTGAAGCCAGCTCATGTTCATTTTCTCATCAACCAATAGCCCCAAGTCCTTATCCGCAGGGCTGCTCTGAATCTCTTCCCTGCCCAACCTGTAGCTATGATAAGAACAGATCAAGATTAGCATAAATTTTATATCTGAAGCTGAACAGAACAACTTTATGATCAACTTGCAAGGTGTAAGGATGTAAATACTTGACTCTCAGTTGTAAAGTATTTATAGGACTCCTGTTGCTTACTCAGCACAGGGCAACCAGCACCACAAACAAACTTATCAGTCTGCTTGTATTCTAATATTCTAGAAGGAGTAAGACCTGGGAGTAAAGTCAAGGTTTAAACTAAGTGATTTAATCTTATCAGAAGGAGATAGCAAGCATCTTAAAATAGCTGTATGAATGATAGGTCAACTCTTTTCTGCGGACAGCTGAAGCCAGAAGTATCAGTCTAAAGAGTGATCTTAGGTTTGATATGCCAACCAGTTTTCAATTCCATAAATCATGGTTGGTGTATCCTGACTACAGCTATTGGTTCTGCATTCACTGGAGATAGTAGCCAGGGTGGGTGGATGCGTATGAGTGTGTGTCTATGATAGGTCTTCATTACTGTGAGGAAGGTACACATTTGTAGTGTTGCAGGTCCTTCTAAGTTCTTTTTAAAAGGGAATGAAATTCTAATGCAAGGATACGACAGCCTTGAATAATCCACAGAGCGAATACAAGAAGCAGTAACAAACAATGCACAGTAAAACACTGAATTCAAACTACTTTAAATGTGATTAAGCACCATGTTTTGTGCACTTGAACGGGAAAATAAATATCAGAATTTTGTAATAGTGCAGTTTTTACCCAGAAAGAATTATAATGAAGAATAAATTAATATTTCCTGCCTGTCCAATTGGTAAATGGCACATGGGATTCAGCTGGAGGTTGAATTTCACGAAGTCACTAAAATTCTGCTCGTTTTAATATTTGGCACTTACAATTTTATTTTTAAAGAAGAAAAAGTGGTTAGAAGACTAATGCATGTGAATGATTTTTATTATTTGGCTTGAACAGGACATAAGGGAGAAAAAGATGACAAGCAATCATGGTACAGTGGTGTCCGGGTTTTGTTTCATGTTAACAGAATGCCAGCCAATCAAAAAGGTACAACAACATCCTCTGGTATTTCAGAGAATACCTGAGCATGTCAAGAGGTTAAATAAAACATCAAGATAAACAAAACAGCCATAGAAGGCCCCATATTTTGTTTCCTACAGTGCTACATGCTCATCTAGTTTAATTGTACTTCCTCTCTTGAAGCACTACTACTGTGAGAAAGGCTTCTCTCACAGGTTTCTGCGTCCTAAGAATATCACAGGAGATGTATCATAGGGATCTGTTCTCTGGTATATCAAGTAAATTACAACTAAACAAATTTTGCATCTTCCCCCCACCCAGCAAAAACATGTTTGTATTCCCCTGTACAGAACAGACTGTATCAACACTTGCAAAGAGCTACTTAACTGAAAAACATTTCTGACAAGACTATACGGCACAAGTCAAAGTACATCAGGCGGCTGCATTGATCAGTGTTGCTGATTCAGATCTTAATGGTTTTGTCATACAGAATCACAGAATCACAGAATCACAGAATCCCAAGGGTTGGAAGGGACCTAAAAAGATCATCTAGTCCAACCCCCCTGCAAGAGCAGGGTAACCTACAGTACATCACACAGGAACTTGTCCAGGTGGGCCTTGAATATCTCCAGTGTAGGAGACTCCACAACCCCCCTGGGCAACCTGTTCCAGTGCTCTGTCACTCTTACAGTAAAGAAGTTCTTCCTGATGTTAACGTGGAACTTCCTATGCTCCAGTTTACACCCATTGCCCCTTGTCCTATCACTGGATATCACTGAAAAAAGCCTAGCTCCATCATCCTGACACCTACCCTTCACATATTTGTAAACATTGATGAGGTCACCCCTCAGTCTCCTCTTCTCCAAGCTAAAGAGACCCAGCTCCCTCAGCCTCTCCTCATAAGGGAGATGTTCCACTCCCTTAATCATCTTTGTGGCTCTGCGCTGGACTCCTTCAAGCAATTCCCTGTCCTTCTTGAATTGAGGGGCCCAGAACTGGACACAATATTCCAGATGCGGCCTCACCAAGGCTGAGTAGAGGGGGAGGAGAACCTCTCTTGACCTACTAACCACTCCCTTTCTAATGCACCCTAAGATGCCATTTGCCTTCTTGGCCACAAGAGCACATTGCTGGCTCATGGTCATCAAGTAGAGACTGAAAAGAAGAGATGGAAGGATGGTGCTGCACTACTCCTGCCTTCAGTTTTTGCACTGCCCCAGGCAAAATTCACCTTTTGGAAGGAACTAAGCACCGTCAAACAAATCAGTTCTACCATCTACACTAGAACAGCTTAGGCCTTTCTCATGCCTGTCTGGTGCATTAGGGTGACGAGGTAAGCTTCTGTTAGAGCAGAAGAAAACACCAAGTAGAAAACTCAATTCTGTACTTAATGGAGATCAAAATCAATTTGAAAAGGTCTTAACCTAGTGGAGGGTTACTGTACCACTGCTCCCTTTCAATATGAAAGCTAGTTAGAACAACTCCAGGTAACTTCACATGCTCCCAAAGACTGTTTTTAACTTCTTAAGTAACAGCAAATCTCATTACAGCGGCCCAAAAGCCCTTTCCTTTTCCACATTTCCTTTTAGTCTCATCAGAAATTCTTGATTTAGAAACACTCATTATAGAGAATAGCAATGTAATTCATTATCCTAAAAGCTGGCTGGAGAATGCTGTATAAAAGGTTTTGTAAGACAGATTTTTAGATAGGATATGTCACTGCATTTCTCTTGCTCATGTAAATTACTAGACCTACCTTATTTTCATGTGCTATGGAAATCCAAGCCAAAATGTTTTACAACAGACTTAGCCATCCAGCTTACCCTGCTGTTCATGTAGCATTTTCTGAATATAAATTGTTGGGTTTTTCCTAATTATCAAATGCAAATGGCGTTGACAATAGCACCATCTATTATTGTACCCTCATTATCATGCATGGGTAATACAGAGGCATTTTTAAGGCCAAGAGTACTTGGTAATTAAGCTCGGTAAAACCTTGTTATACTACATGTTTAACATGTCAACCAAGGACAACAGCACAGTTAAATCAGCATCTCTGAAATATTAAAGAGACTTATAATTATAGCCCATTCCCTCCCAATTTTAATCAGATACCTCAATATTAAGATCCAAACATGACAGTTTACTACCTTGGTCTGGATCACCAATTTCCATTATGCCCAAAGTGAAGGATGCCTCTTGTTAATACATATGAAAGTCTGCATGCATACATATATACAGCAATGTGCTATCGCCTACAGGCCTTCCCAGTTGCACTGGCTGCTGTTGCCCATGTCTTGGCAGGGGGACTTCTAGCTCTGTGGCCAGCAAAATGCTGGCAAAGCTGCCCAGTGGTGAAGAGAAAGGGTGAGAACAAGCCCTGTCAACCCTGAAAGGAGAGAAGGAGAAGGGTGAGTAGGGGCTCCAGCCCTTGCCCTGGCAGAGAATCCTTCCAAGAGCCCCAGTCAAAGCAGGTGGCTATGAGAGCTGCAGCCTCTGGGGAGCCCACATCAGAACAGCAAGAGAAGGCGGGAGCCACAATAAGGACCGCAGACCCCATTCTTCCAGTACCTAAAGAGGGCCTACAAGAAACCTGGAGAGCAACTTTCAAAAAGGGAATGGTTTTAACCTGATAGAGGGGAGATTGAGATTAGACACATAACGAAGAAATTCTTCACTGTGGGAGTGGTGAGACACTGGCACAGGGTGCCCAGAGAAGCTGTGGCTGCCCCATCCTTGACAGTGTTCAAGGCCACGTTGGACAGCGCTTGGAGAAACCTGCTCTAGTGGAAGGTGTCCCTGCCCTTGGCAGGGGATTAGAACTGGATGAGCTTTAAGGTCCCTTCCAGCTCAAACCATTCTATGATATACCAGACAGGCAGAGCCACCTGCCAAGTGCTGTAAGACTGCAACACCACTGCCTGCCCTGGGGCAGCCAGCCTTGTAGGTGGATGTGCAAGAAAGGGCTGCAAGTCAGGGCCTCCTTAAAAGAAACTGTAGCTTACTATTTTGTGTAGAATTTAATTATATTTAACTGTTCTGCTTCCCAGCCAGTAAGTGCTGGCAGTGGAGTCTGGAAGAAACATGAGTAAGTATTAAAAATTCATTTGTTTCCTTTAGCATTTTGGTCTTCTCTTGACATGTAGTTTTCTCAGAGAAAGTGCTCAGAAGTTTACTGATTACTTCACTACTTCTTATTGAGAATTACTCTGGGTAAAGATTACTGAAAAGCTTGAAGCAAAAAGTGAAACTGTTCAATCCTTTCATCTAAATATGAATGAACAACATCCAGCCAGAATAAGGAAAATCTGCCACAATTTCGAAGACCATATGCCATGTAAGAAGGTGCCTTTCAAGCTTCTTTTCTCTATCCCACATCTGAACCCATGAGTGATGAGTACGTCCAATCAATTCCATGTAATTAAGATCTTTACTTCCTAGAAAAATTATTTTCTCTTGAAAAAAACTAGGAAATGATAAGTAAAAATTAAAGGGAATTGCAGTTCACTTGAAGTGAAATCCAAGACAATGGAGGAAAAAGCAAAACCAGGTTAAACTAAGTTATACCATTAACTTGATTTTCCTCAATAAATTCCCCTTAAATTTAACAAACTGAGTTTATATTTGTTAATAGATTCTTGATTTAGAAAAAAAAAAAAAAAAACAGAAAAAAACCCCAAATACTTCTCACTTCTCTAAATTTTATTCTCAGTATGAATGTCATTAAGCCACCCTTAATTTCTTTACAAAGTTAACTTTCATGTTCAGTGCAGTTTCCCAGGATAGTAGGCTGAATGTGTGAAGAATTAATTTTCTCTTGTAAATGAATGAACACGATTGGAGGAAGATAAAATGAATGACAAAGTGACTGCAGTTAACCAAAAAGTTCCATTTTGCTCCCTTATGGAGAATGATGGAGTAGCATTTTATTGAACTCCATTATCCTAATGAGAAGATATTCTACGCTTGATCTTAGCCAAAACGCCGGAGAATATGCTTTAATGACTTACTGCTTCTATTTAACAGGGAGATTTCATAATTACTGAAACTACATCTGTTTGATCAATGAGCCTTTTCGAGCATCCACACATCTCTCAGTTTGCCTGACAATATAAACTGGAAGCCCATGCACATAAGTGCTTTTCATCCTGTGTATATACACAAGTAAAACAGTATTGAGAAGAAACATAAGGAGGGCTCCAAACAGGACAACAGAATTCTGATTTTCATTATTATAAGCAAATGTTTGCAACCTTCACTCTCATTTCTGTTTTCATATAGCAAAGTCAAGCTTTCAATAAAAAATCAAGTAAATCTTGCAGTGATTTTTATGGCCCATCTTATGGGCCTTCCAGAATGGCTTGCAATCAAATAGGAAAAATAATCAACATAGAAAATACACAGACCAAAGGACACTGATGTTGAGTTACTATAAATGCAATGTCCACACATAACAGTCATTTTAGGACGGCAGTTATTCTCAAGTTGGTTTTCATATGTTGTTCAAACAACATGAAAGTGTGTCATGACTCATGCCAAAATTCCCCAAGAGGGATTTCAAGTTTTAGGCCCACCTCGTGATATTTGATGCTCAGAAATCACAAATGAAGGCCTATTAATTAATCCTCATACTTATAGGTCTCATGTAAGATTAGGAAAAAAGATTAAGAAAAAATATCAGGAAAATAGTACATGAAAAGCCTCCAGGACTTACAGAACTTTCCAAAGGCAAGAAGTCAGAGAACAACGCTTGCTAACTAACTAATGAACATAATGGTACCTTATAACAAATAAAAGAAGATGGTATTCTCTTATCTGAATAGCTGATATAAAGATATACATGATACAGAATACTGTATCATTTATGTCATGAAAGAAGGTATTAGAAGTGGTAAATGCTCCATCCCTGGTAATGTTCAAGGCCAGGCTGGACAAAGTCCTGGGTGATATGGCCTAGTGTGAGGTGTCCCTGCCCATGGCAGGGGTGTTGGAACTAGATGATCTTTGAGGTCCTTTCCAATCCAGACTATTCTATGATTCTATGATTACCCCACTATTGCATTATCCTGACCTCAAATCATTAAGACATTTTCTTGCTGCATGTAACAAACCTCCCCTGAAACTGAGTGCCAGCAACATTTACTGCTCCACCTAATTTCTTATTAAAGGTATTTTGAAGAAAAAGGCCTCATTTTCAAATAAAAACATTGATTAATAAAAAAAAACATTGGTTATGTTGTATTTTACATTCTTCTGTATTCATATGAACTTAAGTAATTTTTCTATCATGGTAGCAAAAGAATCTGCCATGCAATATCTGTTCTGCTATTTGCAATATGATGTGCAAATAGAGTTGTCATTCTGTTCACTTGTTACTTTCTGAGCCAGCTTTTTCTGAAACACATTTCTTGAATTCTTGTTATTTCTCCGCTAATACCTGGTCACCAACATAAATACTAATACCTCCTCCAGAGTCCAAGAACAGCAGAAGGACAAAACAGTTCCACTGTGGTCAGGTAATCTCTTCTCAAAACTTGTTCCTAACAAATGGTTGTACAGTATTTCCTGAGGGTTCTGGGGGGGGTTGGATAACCATATTTCCAGAACCCCAGTAACAATTTTTGACATCAAAATGTCAGAGTCTTTCCTATCTCCGTATAAAACCAGAAATAGTTTGTATAATGCTCTTCCTTTGGTGCAAAAGGGGAACTTCAGTGTTCTTTGCACGTGTGTCTGTTCACTTGTGCTTAGGGGGAAGCATCAGCCATCAGCCACTGTTCATAAAGTTATTTCAATATACATAAATGTATTAAGTGACTCATCATCACTATCTATGGTCTTCTAAATGACAGCACTGGCTGCACACTGCTTTATCAAAAAAAAAAAAAAACACAACAAAAGAACAAACTGGAGCTTGGGATTTCAATTTCAACTGACTAAAAATCAGTCTCCACTAATCAATTTCATTCTGTGTCCAAATGTGAGAGTGTGTTGACCTAGACAGATTTCATGCAGCATTTCATACAGAAATTTCAAGTTAAAATAGAACACTATGAGAGACAGCCCAACATTTATACTTTCACCTTACCTAGAGAAAAAGCTTAATCTTAACAGGTGACTCACAAAACACACCACCTGCTTGGCGACTGGGTACTGAAAGTACTTGGAGATACTTCCTTGTAGTAGAAAAGTCAGGTTGACTGCTGTCAGCTTCCAGTTTATAAATTGATGTGCTGCATGTTTGGAGAAGTGCTCTCTGCATCCTAAGACAGACACAAAATAAAACCCACTGCAACCTGCCCTAGAGTACCATGTTCAGCTTTGGGACCCCCAACACAAGAGGGACAAGGAGCTGTCAGAGTGAGTGCAGAGGAGACCATGGAGATGCTGCAAGGGCTGGAGCAGCTCTGCTCTAGAGCCAGACTGAAAGAACTGGGCTGGTTCAGCCTGGAGAAGAGAAGGCTTCTGAAGGGGAGACCTCAGAGCAGTTTTCAGCGCCTAAAAGGGATGACAAGAAATCTAGAGAGGAACTTCTGCAAAGGCATGTAGGGATAGCACAATGAATGGCTTTAAACTGACAGTGGGGAGATTGAGATTAGATAAGGAATTCTTCACTGCTTTGAGCAGCTTGGTCTAGTGGAAGGTGTCCCTGCCCCTGGGGGGGTGTAACAGCTTATTCAAACCCACACCACTCTAGGATTCTATGAAGAGCATCAAATTCTATGATGAGCATCAAATTCTATGATACCAAAGCAGCATAATTCACTGCAGGGGAAGACAGCAATTCATCTAAAGAAGTGTAATGAGAGCAGATTTCAGCCTAGTACCAATATTACAGCTTTCAAGCATGATTACATAGCAATTAGCTCACTATCCTTCTGCTTTTCAGTTCTGATCAGTCTTTACGATAGTTGTTATATTTGCCTCTGGCTACAAGGAAAATCACTTATACATAAGGGAAAAAGGAAGGCAGAACAAGCGCAAGCAGGAAACAGACCAACAGAAATTGAGCTTATAAGATCAGAATACTAATATCAATACAGTTATAGCCTCTGAGTTTAGATGTACTAATTAATAAATAATATTTACTAAGTCTTGTTAAGTCACAATGTTGTTTCACCACTAAGGCAGGGTTTCATTACAGCCAGTAGCCTTGCAAGCAGTACAGAAGAAAATACCTCACAGTGAGTGTGGAATAATTTATCAGCAGAAAAATGTCTGTGGATACAGGCTGGGTAATACCGGCAAAGTTAAAACTTCCAAGACAGCGACTTAACCATCCTAGGCAGTTCAGTACATCCCATACCACACATTCCTGGGAGTTAAAGTATCTGCTGGTATCATTTCTGCTGCAGAACTGCAAAAAGAAGAAAACCCTCAAAAATGAGCTAGGCATTAAAATTCACACTCTCTGTGGACAGGACACAGAGAAGGGACCAACAGAGCGTGCTTGCAAGTGAGTTACAATTATAATAGGATTCCCAGCTGGGTATTTTTTTCCTCATAGTCATGACAGAACTAAGCTCCATGGTTGTTCTGCTGCCTAAGATGACCCGAAGGACTCTGGAGACGCATGAGCCTGCTGGCTGAGCTTCACCATAATGGTTTTCTGAAGAAGTGAGAGCTAAAAAACACCTGCAAGATATGGGGAAAGATTGATATGAAGTCTCATTTACTAGAAATCTGCCATCAGGAATTAGAAAAGTAACGTAATGGGAAGAGGAAGAAGGGTAAGACTGCAGAAAAGAGAAAAAACACTCTACTGAATACAAGAACTTGTTCTGCTGTTTGAAACCCAGAGGCAGGCTTTTCCCCCAACACATCAGCTTCTGTAAGTCAAAAAATAAGATTTCAGAAGAAGAAAATCCACTGATAATACCCATGTTAGACACTCATGATCCATTACAGGGAGCTCCAAGAACTAGGTTTCATCCTTTTTGACCTTGACAGCACACACATATATGGATAAAAACTCACTCCAGTGACACTGCTTGCTGAAGCCAAGGAAAGCTACCAAAGTATGTTCACGGAAATGTTAGCAGAGCTTGGCTTTCATGGATGCTAGATAAGCACTCAGTATTTAGTAGCAGCTGAGTTACATGATCAAAAAAATCTGTAGATTATTATGATATTAAGATTATCACAAGTTTTAATTTTCAAAAATAAAACATACATTCTATGTTTTATTGTCTCATGTGACAGTGCAGCACTACTGAACACATCTGTAAGGCTCTTTAATGTGGAAATTGAACGTTAACTGATTTTCCTCTTTCTGCACAAATCCAATGCAAAAAAATTTGTTGGCTAGATGCATCACGTAATAGTGACAGGTTGAAAAAATTAAGGCAGAAAGAAGATTGTCAAAAATACTAGAGAAAGCATGAACAAGATGAGAAAAGAATTGTTCTCTTCATGATCTCTTTAATGACATCTACTTAATAAACCCATCAGTGTCCACAAGCTACAAACTGATTTTTAAGGATACGCAGGGAAAAAGCCCATAAAGAACAAACCAACAAACAATGCACTGGTGATCAAGTATGGGATGGAAGAGCAATGCAAACAGAGTAATTGGTTGTTCATTTAAGTACATATGAAACTCAAAATGGAAATGGTGTCGGTTCTAAACTGAGTCCTGGAAAGCTGGACTGACAAGATTAGGATTCAATCAGAACTGGTTAAGATGGTACCAGGGAAGTTATAAACAGAAGTGGGTAGAAGTGCTGCAGAGAGAAGGAGGGTAACAACAACAAGGATATCAGTAATAATAATTACAATAATAAAATCTCTTTGCTACAAAGCCAAGCTAGCATAGAAAACGAAGACAAACAACTGATTAAGGAGCAAAAGGAAGTAGAGACATGGGAAAAGAAACTCACCCGGAATATGAATCAACATAACAGTGAACCTCAGTGGAAATAAGTTGCAGTCATAAGAGAAAATGACTTAATAAATATAGTTTGATAGGTCCATAAATCTCTGAGCTCCATGAGAGTCAATAATTTTATTTAAGAGAAACAAATGTTTGTTTTGATTTGATGGAATCAATATGGGGGTTTCAGAAAGTGAGAGGCCACTGGGACTATTATCAGTGAGAGCAAAGAATTACCCAAAGAACATGACAAGCTGAAGAGTGCCAGCCTGCCAACATTTACATAACTTAAGTAACATTTAAGTCACATCAAGAAGGATAGAAACTTGGACAGTGCAACTCTTCTAATGAAAGACAGAGCTCCCTCTTGGGGGGAGCCCCAACCCAGTCAGGAGAAAAATGATGGCTGCAAATAGAAACACAGAAAGGAATTAACTCTCACAAACCTGAGCAGACCTAGATCAAAACACCAAGCAGTCACCATATTCTACCTTTAATAGATAATGGATGTTTGGTGAATAAAAAAAGCTCTTCTCCCCCTTCAATAACATGAGAGAACAGGGCCTTCTAGGTTTTAAACTGCAATAGAAAAATCTTGGGGTTTTTTGCAGAATCCCAGACTGGTTTGGGTTGGAAGGGACCTTAAAGCTCATCCAGTTCCAACCCCCTGCCATGGGCAGGGACACCTTCCCCTAGAGCAGGTTGCTCCAAGCCCCTGTGTCCAACCTGGCCTTGAACACTGCCAGGGATGGGGCAGCCACAGCTTCTCTGGGCACCCTGTGCCAGCACCTCAGCACCCTCACAGGGAAGAACTTATGCCTAATATCTAACCTATAACTCCGTTCTTTCGAGCTTGAAGCCATTCCCTCTTGTCCTGTCACTAAATGCCCTTGTAAAAAGTCTCTCTCCAGCATTTCTATAGCCTCCACTGAGTTCTTTCTGGATCTTTCCATTCTAATGCATTTACTAACTGTCTGTTTTGCTGTTGGTCACCTGCTAATTCATCTGGACTAATTTATCTCTATTTTAAGAAAGAAAGAAAGTTGTAATCAGCAAAAATGTAGATCTCTAACTGGGTCAGAAGTCCCTCACTACCTGCTTAACGAAAGAGCCGTTTGTAAATTATTACTTGCAACTGAACACAAAATTTTAGGAAATGAGGAAAACATTTAAAGAAACCTTTCATTATTGCTTTATCTACCATGCCTATTCACAACAGACATTTTAAGTGCCAGATGCCAGAAGCTGTTTATGATGGAGTATAGCACTCTCTATACCTACAGATCAAGTAATAAGAGACCCTCGTCAGAGCATTTATGATTTACGGTATTATAAGAGAGACTGCTCCAAGGCAGAGCACCTGAGTGCTCTTGAATCATCAAGGCTATACAACAGCACTGGCTTTATAATGGTGCACCTGCACATTTTCTCAAATCATAGACGTGCCTGACTATGGGGCACCAAAAAATGGCCTGTCCTTTGGTAGACTTTCAGCACCCATAGCCATCAATAACCAGCTTCGGCAGAACAAGCAAAGCTCCACTTACTTTCCAAATTACAGGAAGATACCCATGTTACAGAAATATGCCCTAAATAATTATTTCTGGCCTCACTGGGTTAATTTCTGTTAGTATGTGTCTACAGCTTTCTGTGATGCTATTTTCCATATACACAAACGCTAGATGGATTTGAAACATGAGATAAGGGGAACAAAACATGTAAATTTTAACCTATCAGTGAGAAATTTCATCCTGGCATTGAGACTTCGTGTCACTCACATAAGATACTCCTCAACAGAATTCAGACATAATGGCAAAAGTGGACAAATTACGTGATGGCTTGTCTGAGGAAGCTGAACACTCTATGTTTCATAATTTGTTTAAATAAGACTGAAAGGCGAAGAAAAGAAGGTGGAAGCTGGACCGAAGAGTCACTTCAAAAGCAGCATTTGTGTTACCAAAATGAGGTATTTTCACAAGGCCTGAGGAGATTTTATGCATAAATGGTTGCAAAGGCAAGCACAGAAAAGACCTTTGGGATAAAAGCCCTCAGGGTTCTTATCGAAAACAGTGATGTCCCAGCCCAGTACCTACATTTATTGTGAGCCAAGGCATGCAGCCTACCATTTGCAATGAACAGACTTAAAATATTTCAATTAAAAATCAGAAACTCACCATGCAAAACAACCAATTCCGTTTCATTCACCTTGAACTACGTTAGTGTTAACATGCAGTACTTCAATCACTTCATCCACAGAAGAATGAGCTAATTCCACTTTTGTACTGTAAACAAGGCTTCAAATAAGGGAAGGAAACAAGGCTCAACTGGAAGGTACTACAAACAAAGCACTTTGAAAAGCAAGAGATGAAAATGTAGTGTGATTTTAAGTATAATTATAGTCCAAACCATGTAAACCTAGTATCTTAAGGGATAGTACTTGTAGGCTCCTAACTTCTACTAGTACTGTAATCCAGAACAACAAAGCATGGCCAAGGCGAATGTTTAACTTATGCAGCATGCAGAGGAAACAATAACCAGAGCCCAGATGTAATAAGATTTTTATGAACCAAGTTTAAATATTCCTTAAGAAAAGCAGTGGGGCAGCTAACATGCTAAAAGCAAAGCAGGCAACTTGACAACTTTACCGACTCAAGCACTTGCTTCTGATTTCAGTACCTTCTATTCTCAGTGGGATGTTTGAGCCAGAGTCCTACAGCTGGATGCTCAAAACTCTGGCAATGAAAAATGCCTTTTCCAGTTTCACACACTGTGTACAATTTAGCACAGGGAAAGAACACCCACACAATCTATTTTAATCCCATTTTAGCAACCAATTTTCAGAGAATAGTTACATTTATTGGAGGTGGAGAGGAAGTGGCCTAATTTCAGTTGTAGTCCAAAAATAAAATATCCTCTGGAAACACTGAATTTGCTTGCTATAAAAAGTTGCAAAAGCACCAGAGTTTCATCTCAGCACTGAATTAAGATGTCCAAACTCTTTAGTAGAGTTTGCTTAAATTAAACCTATGTTCTGATTTGGCACACCATTACCTTTCAAAATGTGTTGTCTGTTGATAACAAACCTGCATTTCTAAGTCTCTTTTCATCCAAAATCCCAGTCCCTGCTAAATGATCATGCATGTCATTTATAAATAAACAACATCACAGTCTCTAGCAAAGCAGAGCCATGTGTGGTGGTAGAAACAGAGGCTGCTCAGTAGAGCACAGCACTGCTACAGGTTAGGAGTGGAAGGGAGGAGGAATAATAAAATTTCTTTTTGACTTACAGACAAGGCGGGTGGGCAGAGAATAAGAACAACACACCACAAGAAAAATCACTACACTTCATGAAATACAGCATTTGCTTCGGATACTTCAACCTGTTCGTAGTTTTCCTTCTTCCCAGAGGTCAGAGGAAGCAACTAAACACATACAATGCCCTGAAGCTAGATATGCAATCAAAGGGTGACTTAAATAACGCTCTAGCAGCCATCTCCCTTCTATAATTCAGAGGAGTCACTTCAAGCACCTCTGGCACTAGTAACTCCCACTTGGTGGGATGGAGAATAGAGACTGCAATTGCAAACCAGGACGCTCTGGTGTCATATGCTTTAGAAAGCAACACAATGTACCACAAGTCTTGCCTTTGAACCAATATAAGGAACATGACTGCATAAATAACATCACCTCAGTTACAGCATTCTGTCAGAACAGCTACCTTCATTTCACACAGAAGCAGCCAGTTCCCAAGTAAAAGGAATTTCCAATGCAACATTCAGTAGCAGAAAAGAAGGATTTTTTTAATGTATATTGTACTAAAAAAAGTGTAACTTTTCTCCTTTCTACTTGATCATATCAAAGAAAGCCATTCTATGTTATTCTACACCACCAATTGTTATACTGCCTTATGACTGTAATGTCACCCACTGCCATTTCATGCAACGTCATTTGTCATTTGTGAATCCTTTTCTCATTCTTCTCTCCCTCCTCCCTCTTTCCCTCCCACCCCCAAGAAAAAGCAAACAAAGCCCAACTAGACAGCAGGCATAAGACTGTGTTTTCTGTCGGTAAGATTTTGATTTTGCTTGAGAAATGAACCTAAAAGAACCTGACAAAAAGAGAAGCTGACAGCTGAAGGGAGACCTTTGATTTTAATGCCACAGTTCACTGATTAGTAGTGCATAATCGATGACGGGATAGATGCCATGGTGGGATACTCTCTATCATGGTATGCCACCTCTAATGAGAGGACTGCTGCTTTCAGTAACACTGTATTATTGACTTGGACTATAGTTTAAGAAAGATCAAATCAGCTCAATTAGGATGCTCATTTGTATTCAGGCCACGCCACCCAGAGTTCAGTTACTAGCACTTGGTTCCTGAAGATAACAAAATGTTTGTGCATAATGTATCTTTTCATCCTTTAAATAGTAAAGGTCATTGGATGGTAAGGTATTGCTTTTCTGACTGCTATTCTTCTGAAGCCATTTCATTTTAATCTCCGTACATCTATCATAAGTTATTGACACGGGAAAGCGAGGCAAGAGCAGTTCCTATTTTTAATTCCACCCTCTCACTACTGGTATCCAAAGTCACAGCAACAGACTTATCCTTCCCCATCGGAAATAAATATGGGCTCATTTACAGACTCGGTAGAAATTTTCTACCCATAAAGTCAATTCCTCTGAGAGAAGTGAATTAATAGGCCTTTAAAGTCAGCAGGAGTAATTTTCTCGGGTTCTGTTTTGCCTGATCATAAAGGCCAATGAACACCTATACCGGATACAAACACATTTCTTCAGGTCCATATAGCATTTGGTAGGATCAAATGAAAAACTCTGATGAAAAAAACATTAGTTCTCTCAGGAAACTACTCATTTACTATTCGGTTGAAGTGTGTAAACATTAAGGAGGAGAGCGTGGGTTCACAGACTTAGCTAAGATCAGAAGCATTTTGTTTTTAATCACTCTAAAGCATTTTTTGGAACATTTCTCCAATGCTACCTTTACATAACAATTACAATGTCCTGCTCACTAGCACGGACTTTTCACAAGGACATGTAGCAACAGGACAAGGGGGAATGGTTTTAAACTAACAGAGGGGAGATGGAGATTAGACATTAGCCAGAAGTTCTTCCCTGCGAGGGTGCTGAGGCGCTGGCACAGGGTGCCCAGAGAAGCTGTGGCTGCCCCATCCCTGGCAGTGTTCAAGGCCAGGTTGGACGGGGCTTGGAACAACCTGCTGTAGGGGAAAGTGTCCCTGCCTGTGGCAGGGGTTGGAACTGGATGAGGTTTAAGGTCCCCTCCAACCCAAACCAGTCTGGATTGTACGATTCACCTAAGACATTCTTTGCAAAGAACTCTGTATCTTTTTGAACAGGTGTCCCAACATTATACTCTGTGGCATTCTTGATAAACAAGTTAGACTGAGAGTTTAATTTTAAATCATCCCTTGCACAAGACTCACAAATGGGTTGACAGTGCAGTGAAATTAGAAATAAGCAAAATAAATGGTTACTGATATTAGGACCACTACTTGAAAGGGTATGTGCATATGCTAATCTTTGGGGAAGGGTCATCCTTAAATAGGTTATTACTGCCTTTTAAAATAAAGCTGAACTTTACTGACACTTCAAATTTGGGTCTACTACTATTCTCAGTAATCATCTGAGACAATCCCTGTTATGAAACCGTCACCTATGTTGTAACAGCTACTGCACCATGTAAGCATGTTACAGAGCATGCAGCATGACAACATAATAAGGAGAACTGTGAAGTTGAAGTAACATCTGGTATAAAGCAAGAAATAATGCCATTCTTCCCTTCTAGGACACACCAGATTCGTTCTGTTCTCTATAGATGTTATCAATAGAATAGAATTTTACTTATAATGTATTTAACCTTTTTATCTGGTTTTAATTATACACCTGTATTTTAATCTTGTATGTATAATTTTAATTTTGTAATACCTTACAAAAGGCATCATCTACCATTGCCAACGAGGGAAACGCAGAAGGGCCAGTAAAAGCACTTCTCTACAAATGCCGGTGAATTTCACCACAGCCATTTCCACTTCCAAGAATGTCTGTAGATAGAGCTACATTTTCATATTGTACCTATAGAAAATGCAGCACCTCTGCAGGATATAAATAAATAGTTTTAATGTTTCTTTCTAGCCATTTCATTTGGTTTTGCTCCTTATTAGCACATAGTTCAGGTATGAACATAATAAAATATAAAACACCTTAACTGCTTTATGATTTGTTATTTCAATAAGCTAATGGAACATTTAATAAATAAATTCTAAGTCCTAATAAGTGATCTGGTATCTATGCCTAACATTTAAGCCAGCTTCCACCCCCAATAACTTGGTTTGGATACAACAGGTCTTTGAAAACACAATCAGTTTTTATTTTGACTTTACTCAAACGTTTCTCTTAACGGTGGCAAGTCAGAGCTATTGCAAACTGTGCATACTTTTCCTGACTTTAATTAATCTTTCTCCCAGCTTCGGTACTAGTAACAGCTTGTACTTTAAGTTAACATACTGTACTATACCTATACATCGGCTTGCTCAGACTATAGTATCAGGGACTGTAGCAGCTTTTAGCTCCCACTGGGAGCTCAGGCTGATGTGAACATACATTAGGATAGGATAAACAGAATCTTTCTATAACCACCACCTATTTGATATTTTCATGTCCTGTGGTAACATCAGTGTGTTCCTATGGATATCATGATTCACTTGGCTACAAACACATAATTTTCCCCTGAGAAACAGGCATGGTTTAGCATAATTTAGGTTATTTTGTTTCATTTGCAAGAGTTGCCAAGAGCAACTTAAAAATTGTCCATTTTCTGCAGTGATCTGGAAGATGACCTCCAAGGCTTATTACCCTTTCTATGAAATCCTATTGGAAATATCCATATTCCCCCTCTGATCTCCACATTATTCAATGATTGGTCTCCCATGGAAAGCATATTTCAACATAATTAATCACTTGGTTCTTAAAGCACTGAATGTTTTATTAATAACTTGCAATACACATGGCTGTTCTATAAAGCAGAACACACCTGCAGGTTTTTCTTTCTGGTTAAACCACCACAAGCCCTTTGAGATAGATACACATTCTCACAGCTTGACATAATGATGATGCTACTCTAGCAGGATGATAGATAGTGCTGAACAAACTGCACTACTGGAATGGACCAATTCAACAGATACTGTACAGAGAGCAAAAGCATATCACCAACACAAAAAGACTGATCGTATCAAGGTACAATCAGTGTTTTATCCCCAGATAAACTGGATTTTTTCCTTCTAGGAAAAGAAGAATACCCATATTATCATTAAGCTTTTCCTATGCACAGAAAGTACTGCAAAAAGAATGATACCATTCTGCATGTAATACTCACAGATGTGAACATCCCTAATTCCTACAGTAGGCTACAGACGGTGCAAATTGGAACATAGCAGAGACTGCTCTAATTCAGAGAGATAGAAAATCCAGAAGTAAATTTACTGAAGAACTGCAATTAGCAGCTCTTCAGTGGCTTTCTCTTGACTCTATAGTCACTTCTCATTTCAGACCCCAGCATGGCCTATGACCACGTACATCTTGTAGTACATTTAGCATAACCAACACTATTTCCTAAGGGAAACAGCCATAGCATGTCATCACCCTTAGCACAGATCACCCACACATCCTCTTGCCCTTCTCTCTACTGTGGATGTGATGAGGCCATGACAACAGACAAATGCTGCCAGCTCTGCAAGAAGACTACATGCCTAGAAAGTGCTCTCACCAGGATGTGGTGTCATTACACAGTGTTCCATTATGGAACAGGGAAGTGCAACAGCACATGAGATATTGCCTATAGCATCCATCAACTGCAAGTCTCAGGAACTTGAACTGCAGCTGGATGGGAAAACCGGTGATGCCCCAGTGGTCAAGGATGCCTCCACCATTGCTTCCTGCAAGAAGACACACATGTTCTTTTAGATCAAGTCTGAGTTTAAATTATGATATCACATGCTGATTGTTAAGAATTTGACCTGACCTACAGTGTATCCTACTGACTAAAACTTCACATTTCTACAAACTCCAGGTAATACGAAAGCAACATTAATTACCAGAAATTCTCTTTTAGTGAAAGCTATGATAACTGCAAGAATCCTGCATAACGATAAGCTACTGCACTACCTGTTAGAAACTGAAGGCAACAGTAACCTATGCTGATTATTACAATTGTGTATAAAGCTCTAATTATAATTACAATCCTATGGCCAGTCTTCATTCTACCTAACAGAACCTGCTGGTCTCCACATCACTGGGTGACATGGGGTCAGAATAACAATACCGAATACCATGTAGGATTCCGCAAATTCAATTAAACTGCTTACTACCCATTTTCTGTTAAGTATTCACTCTAACTAGTTAAAAGAAAAATGTGATCTCTGTACCACCACAAGTAGCAGCAAAAGACAGAGAGAAATGCAAAAGACTTAATATCTGACTGATTAAATCCTAGATATGTCAGTAGCTACCTTTGAGATGCTGTGTTAAGAGTACTAAAAAGACATGTCAAAAAAAAAACCCTAAACCCAACAAAGTAGTGCTTATATATAAAAGGGGAGAGGGAATGGAGAAGGAAAGAGAAGGAAAAGAATAATGATCTAAGTAATTTTACCCTTGATTCCTAGAAAAATAGTGGCAAGTATTAATTTTTATGTTCCCAACAAGCAAGGTGACAGCAGCCACACTTTGTCAAAAACAAATCCTACATACATATAAAGAATGTTTTTCTATATGTGACTGTAGATCTTTTGTCTTCCTTCCCAGAAGTGGTAGAAAAATGTTCTAAATCAATACCTCAGTACAGTTTTGAGGACTTCATGTAAAAGTCTCGTAAGTAACCTGGGAAAAAAGCAGGGGAAAGAAAAACACCTCAAAAAGTTAGAGGGTATATACACCTCTGTATGCATAGTTAGTATGAACAGAGATCCTAAATGGAATTACAGGATATGCAACATCATCACTGATAAGGAACAAATAAAGACAAAGATTGCTATTAAGCCCAGGGGTGATACAAAGCTGGCTTCAGAAAACATACTGGAGAAAAAGAATTTATCATCCAACTGAAGAAATTATCTAAGAAACAAGATGTGTAAGAGTTACACATACAGACAGGAATAATCAACTGCACTAACAGAAGATGGAGAAGGACTGGTTAACAGCAGTTGGCCAGAAAGCAAAAAGTATCACAAGGCTGAGTAGGAAATAGACCTTTCAGCCTATCAGGGGAAAAACAAAGTCAACTGGGATGTATGAACATGAGGATTACAGCCTTTTCTCTGGCCCCCAGAACTGGCAAAGCCTCAACAATATTGCTATATCTCACTGTGGGCATCATGCCTCAAGGAAGTGGTGGGTTATGAGAGGAACACTTCATGAGAGGGCACCAAGGATGTGAGATGCAGAAAATAATACTGAAAAGAGCACAGCCCCCACTGACAGAAGTGCCTCAATGTTCACAGTGTAGGGGAGTAACTTGCTGGTTTCAGTCACATTTGAGAGGAGCCTTGCCTCACTTGCACTAGTTTTGTCTCCTGCTGATGGTTTCACTGGAAACATGCAGGTCTGAGTGAGCCAGTTTCTCAGCCTTAGCCTTCTGGTGAGCAGGGACATGCCAATGCAAAGAAATCCACCTTAGCAAGTTTAAAGCAGAAACCAGTGCCTTTCTCTAGTTCACTAACAACTCAAAGGAAAACAGGCTTCAGACTTAGCCCTCAGGGCCTAAAATAGCCACAGACCTGTGAAACTGCAGTAATTTCTGCAGGTGTGACTAAATCAGTCAGAAGCTGTTCAAGACTGTTACTGAACTCACTTCTGGTATTAAAAGTGAACTGACAATAACTGAACTTTGCATTAAGAAACAAGTCAGAACAGGAGGTCTAAATGTACAGGAGGAAGCACAGAAGGAGACTTTAACAACAGCATTGCATACTCACCTGCCAGATTCCCCTTTAAAAACATACATCCATAGCTGGACATAATTTACCTGTAGCTAAATTTGCTTTTTCTCTGAGCACCACTCATAAGCTGCAGTGAAAAAACCCAGCTCAGCTCTTACCTTTTATGTTAAAATGTCAGGAAAAAACAATAATATACTTATATCTCTTCCTTGAATAAGCATCCTTGATGCTGTTAGGATTAAAGTACCCAGCAAATGTTGAAAAGCAACATGAGAAAGGAAAACAAACAACTGAAGTAGTAAATGCTTCTACATAAGCTCTGTAACACATACAAAAACCCACCTGAAAGATGAGGCTTAAATGCACCATGTATCTACAAAATGGTAATTCCTGGAGGAAGGTAAATAACCAAATACTAGAAAGCAAGATATTTCTGTTTGCCACTGCAAAAGCAACCTGTCGCTTAGAGATTAATGAATAAGCTTTCTGTTTGCCACATAAGAGGTTGGTTCTTCTTTGAATAATATTAATACTAGGGAGAAAAGTAAATGAAGAGAAGAAATTCCCTTCTTATCAGGTGGTAAGACAATGTGAAACACATTTGAATAGGAGATAAATACAACTCTACCACAGTATGAAAGCTGCCACAGAGAGCAACCTTCTGAGCTAAGATCTCACAAAGAAATAAACCAAAAGGAAAATAGATTTCTGTGCAGAAGGCTTCTATTATTTATTCACTTTTATTCAAATTGTATGGTCCCTGCAGGGACAAATGTTAGCAGGTAATTAACTATCAAGAAATAAATTAAACACAAAAAGAAGAAATATTTGTGACGACATTTACTCCTAGCAAAGCAGGCACAGGCAGGCAATGGAACGGTAACTAAAGGCTTGATGCTCTCATTCCCTGGTGTCAAAATCTCCCCCAGATTCTATTGCAGTGATTCTCAAAGTTCCTAAAAGTCAAGATTTCTTATAGTGTAACTGATTGTAAAATCCATGACGAGAAGAAAAATGGAATATGTCTGGAAACATTATTTTCCTCCAAAGGGTTTGCAAAAATATCAGCTCTGAAGGTGATCCATTTTAGTCTGGGAAACAGCAACTGGAGTTTTCATTATGTAATTAAATTCCTTTTGAAATAAGCTAAGCATCCCAAGGTTATGAACTTCCATAGCTGTTGCCCTGTGCACCCTTGAATGTCTATACGATGTGTATGGACACATACACATGTGCTTACTATGAAAAGGATACAGAGAGCCCTAGCGAGTTTTAACAGTTTTAGTAGTACCTACTAGTCTAAGTCAAGAAATAATGGTGGGGGTGAGAGATATAAGGTAACATTTCCTATGAACTTCTGTACTAACACTGTTAGAACTCATTTTAGAAAATTCAGGCTAGAAGTCCCTTTGCCTCTAAGCTTAAATATTCAAAACCATTTTCTGAATAAAAGGTGTTCTTGGCTAACTCTTCAAAAGGACAAGGGGGTGCACTAGGTGTACTACAGCCTGTCTAATTCGGCCTATACTACAAGGAACGTAAGCAAAGAAACAGTAGAGAGAACATGAAATACATTTTGCAAACCAAAACACAATGATGACCAACAGCAGGATGTTTCACCAGGTAGTTTGCCAGGCTTCCTACCTAAGACTGCAAGCCAAGAAATCAATCCCAAGTATTAGACCCACTTCCAGCAGCACTGCCAAACCGATAGGAGTCTTATTTGCTTAGGCCAAGTGAACCAAGGATAGAGAGTTTCTGGTAATGGACTGATCTGGAAGGCATTTCTTAGTACATGGTGATGTTATTTTCCTGTCACCTGTATGCACATATTAAAAATGAACATTATACAGAATAGAAAGGGAACAGCTAAAGATTCTCTAATAACAAGGCAAAAGAACAGCCTGTTCTCAGCTGGGCTTAGACTCTTGATCCCAACTTCAAATTTCTCACTCTGTATCCTATAGGAACACAGTTTACATTAAACGGAAATTTGTTTTCATTGTGTCACTAAATTTTATAGACTGTTATACTTAGAAAGAATACTAGCAACCAATGGGGTTGGGGGAAGTCTTCTTAAATCTGCCACTATACTGATAAACGTTTGGGTTTCAATTCTTACTGACTTAAACTTTCCAAACAATAACGGAGATAAAAGGCATTTTACCCACTTCACAGTAAAGGAATGATAAATGTGTAATACAACATTTAAATTGGTTACAAGCCCAGGTTAAAGCTGTTTTCTCTGTACACATTTATTATTTTCCTAAAATGAATTCCTATGGCAGAATGATGCCAACACACTACTAGAACGTAGCATGACACTGCCCTAAGTCCCTGTATAAAACCCCAAAATTCACACTGGACGAGCTTGTTCCGCCGAGTTCATTCTTGTCATGGTTAGTGTTTACATTGAAGAGATTTAGATAATTTTAATTAAATACTATAATACAGAAAGGTATTAGTGCCAGTATATATTCATACTAACTAAGGCATTAACTCTGCCCTGGTACCATGTGGTATTAGCTGCTTTTGCTGCCACAACTGCTACTCTGCATTTAATATTCTATATGTACATGTTGCTATTGTTGGCATCGTGTGAATCACTAAATGGAAGTGAAGATTTCTGCCAAATGTACCCTATTAAACACTAGAGCCCACGCTTCCCGGATAGTCTGACACACTAAAGGGCATCATAAGCCCAATGAATCATATCACTGAGAAGGTTACAAAGTAAATTAAATGTCAGAGATGTAAGTCTATCGATTGTAATTTAGTACAGATGATAGACTACTAATTAATAACTACAGCTGCCTGTGAAGAGGCATTGCTGCCTTTCCACAAACATTTATTCTTTTCATTTTCATTTACTTTAGTTCTATGCTATGCTTGGTGCAAGCTTCATTTCCCTCACTTGCCATCAGGCCAGGGGAGCCTCCCCTACTGCATTAGGCAATGCCAGGCTCTAATCAAACACCCACCAGCCTTGTGACGTTCAGGCTTTTTCACTGTCTGGAAATAGTATTTGAGCTGGCAGTACTAATAATTAAAAATAAAACCAAAACAATATCCCATTACCCATTTCATATCTTACATCTTCTTTTAAAGAGGGATGGATGTAATTTAATCACAAGAAGGTTTCTTCATAGCTAACTGTGTGCCCATAGAACCTCCACAGAAATCAAGGCAACCTTCAGTGTATGTTATTAATGGAGCACACAAACAGAAATTTGAAAATATGAACAGTACTCCAAAACACTGAAGTAGCTTTAAAATACTCCTGCTGGGTTTTTTTTGTTGTTGTTGTTTTGGTTTGGGTTTTTTTTTTTGGGGGGGGGGGGAATCTCGACATAGTAAGAGCTAAATTTCATTTAACTCTAAAATATACAGATTTTCCATTAAAAACCATCTAATATTTACAACCCATGTTTCCAAGATTACTTTTTTCCATTAACTCTTAGGTCACTATTAAGCATGACCTTTCTGTTCAGCATCATTGTCTTATCTGGCGGTGCAGGCAGGCAGGTAGAGTTACCCCAGTGTTCATAAAAAAAAAAAAAAAACAAACCTGTAGCAACACATTTTAAAGTATCTTTTTCCAGGTCTAAAAAGAAGAAAACCAGCTGGAGTTGTTATAAATGTATTCCCAAATCGGTGCTGATATGGCCAGAGTTGGGAACAGGAGCTGCAAGGCAGAGAGCACATACTCTGCCATAAATAGGACACAAAGCTGTCCCATCAGGAGTTACAAGAAAAAGGGACACTGCATAAGCAGCAACGTGGCAAGACAGACACATGCGCTCGCATCTGGTCCTGTAAATTTAAGTAGAACCGGTGTAATGAAATTAGATCATGTCACACATTTCTTAATACTGCTGGCACTGATTTAATGTCATGGCTGGTCATACATGTTCAATGATAGATCTCCTTCATCAGTTCTGCATCTTCAGCAGTTTATATTTGGGAGTTAGGGGTTTTTCCCTCTTCAAGCAAAGAAGAAAATTTCTTTCTAAAAGAAAAGAAACAGAGACCAGATCCAAGCCAAGAGCAATGCCAACCTGACAGATAATGCCATCCCAGAACTCTGCTGGTTTGGAAGGAAATGGAGCTGCAAACACTTCACCTTCATAAGGAAAACAGAAAGAAATCCTTCCTCCTGAACACTCCCCACATGTACTTGCTCTCAACTCAGTACCATGATATCACCATGAAGAGTTGCATCTTTGAAAGAAAATTTTTAGGAAAGCCCCAGTGGCTTAACCCAAATACCACTAACTACTAACACTGCAGTGCTCTGCATTATATATTTTGTTAGACAAAACTGGTTCTTTTTTAAATCTTCTTTTTAATTAGGTATTTACAGATACCAATCAAGAGTAAAGGTGTTTTGAGCCGTTGCTCTTCTACAAGTGCATCACTGAGAGGATAATAAAGACAGACTTTGGGTATGAGAACCACAACTTCTATTTTTGTCCCACAAGACCATCAGTCCTCAAGCTGAGGTTAAAAAGGGCCATAAACCAAAGCTACTAATGCACACGTAATCCAAATAGCCTTTTTGCATTCCAGGTGTCAGCACGGGCCAACTGGGCAACTGCTGTACCTCTGTTTATGTGTCTTTCATTTAATGATGTTTCATTTAACCTGTGTTATATTTCATAATGGTTAATTTTAAATTTATTCTTCTCTTGTTAGCATCTCTGCCAAGTAATTTAGCTTGATATTGATAAATAACTTACTTTTCTCAATATAAAAGGAGTTGCCAGAGTTAAAAAATTCTGAGGTGACCATATACAGCTACATGACAAAAATTACTTCCGTAAATGAACACCAATATACCACAACTGTGTCTATGCTAAGAAACAGCTCACAAAAGGAGCATCGCACCCAGTACATCAGCTGCATATTCTTGTCAAACATAGTTCTATCTCAGATACCCTCACACACCTTCATGAAGGATGAGAATGAGTACATACAGGAAAAGATGATGCATAACATTATAGTAATAATAATGGTAAAAAAGCTTTACTCCCTGGCCTGGGTTTTTTCTGATTTGGGGTTTTTTGTTTGCTTGTAAACTTTTGAGCACTTTCTCTGAGAAAACAGTATGTTTCATAAGGAGAAACTGACACAAAAGCATTTTGTTATATAAACTACATGTCAAAAGAAAACCAAAATGCTAAAGGAAACAAATGAATTTTTAATACTTGCTTGTGTTTCATCCAAATTCCACTGCCAGCACCTACTGGCTGGGAAGCAGAACAGTTAAATAATTCTATACAAAATACTAAACTACAATTTCCTTTAAGGAGGCCCTGACTGCAGCCCCTTCTGCACACCCATTCCCAGTGCTGGCTGCCCCAGGGCAGGCAGTGGTTTTGTTGCAGTCTTATAGCACTTGGCAGATGGCTCTGCCTATCAGTTATCAAAGAAAGGTTAGTTAGAAAGGACCTTAAACGTCATCCAGTTCCAATCCCAGGACTGCCAAGACCACCACTAAACCTTATCACTGTAGATGAGGGCCTCATCTACACATTGGAATTTAGGCATTTTGAAGGTTATAATGCTGTATGACACAATTCTAGGTTAATTCTTACTTACAGAGCTTAACTCAGAGTGTGCTTATTTAGGAATAAAAATGACAAAGCCTACATTCAATGTACAATATGTAAATAGAACTAAGAGAATCGTGCTAATCTGTAATGATTTTCATGTTGAGATGCCAGGAGTTTTCAAGTCTTCCTCAAGAACAGGTTATTTTTTAGCTGGTAACTAAGACTTCTCACAGGGTGTAGAGGGCGTAGTGCGGGGTGTGTGAGGCAGTGCAAAGATACTAAGTAATTAATCACTGTTGTTTCTTTCTCTCTGTCCTTTCAGGCAACCAGTTCTGTGCATCCGCATCGCCTTTAACACTGGGGGAAGAATGGGGAGGCTTAACGGTGCTAAGCTCCTCCTTCCTTTTTCCTGCATAAGGAGGCAAACCAACAGGAATTGCTTATGCACTTAGCAGATCTCCCTGCACCTGTGACCTGGTCCCATGCTGCCCTGTCTTGGGGAAGAGAAGAGGAGCTGATCTGACCAGAGAACTTTCTCTCTGGAAAGGAGCACAGAAATCACATCTTAAAAGCACCTGCCAGCATAGAAAACGTCAGTCAGTCACCAGCTGGGTGTTGTGATGCACAAGAACACAGTGTCTGTGCTCACCAGTTACAGCTAGCAGCTCAGGTTTATAGCCGACAGATTGCCTGCCTGAGAAATTAAGACACCTTCATCGTGGCTGGCAGGTATCTTTGGCTCCAAAGGACATTTAAATTTCTGCAGGTATGTCCACTGCAGTCTCTTAGATAGGCACCACTGGCCCATCAGAAAATATAATTCACAAAACCAAAAATGCACAGCTATATCATGCAGAGGAAAGCTACGTGAAGCAATTAAGGTCTGTGACTTGACAAGTGTATCAGGTCATAAGATATAATTTCATTCTTCTAATTACATTAGGGACAAAGTTTGCTCCATGTCACATGCACACTGTGTAACCAGTAAGGCCAGTAGTGATCAAGTTATGGGGACAAAGTATTATGATCCAAATGAAAACTCAATTAAACAATACCAGTGTTACACAACAGCCCAAAATGAACTTAGTGGTAAGGTCTTAACAGGAGTGTTATGAAAGTTTCTGATGTCAATCAGACAATTAATATTCTTCAAACTCTGCAATCATCAAGGTATTTATAATTTGGTTTGAAAAATTCAGTTAGCATCTCATCAGAGCCTCCTGAGGGTCTCTGGAATCTGTCCAAAGAGAGATCCTTCAAACATGGCTCCTCACTTAACATATGGGACGACTAAGGTGTTCAGTAGCACACTGCTTCAATCTTTATATAAGGGCATTTTTGGGGAGTAAATTATTTCTGCTTTTTTCCTGCATTTCTGCACTTCACATGTTCTCCACCTTGCACTGGTACTACCACAAAATACTCTCAACATCAATTTAGACATTAAGAAGTTCTTCCTTGTGAGGGTGCTGAGGTGCTGGCACAGGCTGCCCCAAAGAGGTGTGCCTGCCCCATCCCTGGACGTGTTCAAGGCCATGGTGGACACAGCTTGGAGCAACCTGCTCTAGTGGAAGGTGTTCCTGTCTATGACAGGGGGTTGGAACTGGGTGAGCTTTAAGGTCCCTTCCAACACAGACCATCCCATAAATTTAATACAGCTATTCTGCTCCACATTCTCCATTAAGTTAAATAGTTATATTTGGCACCATCTTTTATAACCCTGATCCTTTGGTTTTATCACATTATTGAACCTGAGACACAGTTGAAGAAGGACACTGCTCAATGCATGCTGCCTCCAAATTACTTTCCGACAGTCTCTATCTCAGTTGTCACATCTTTACACTTACTCTCAATTGCCTCCCTCCAGGGTACTCTATTCTCTCCTTACAAATCTTGTTTCAGGGCCACATACCTGACAACTTGTGATCAATCGAGGACAACTGTCTACCACCAATGTGACTGACAGTAATCCCACCTCTGCATACCCACAGATACTGTGAATGCTCATTATAGGACAAATAATATTCTTGGTTTTGAATTTGCTTTGCTTAATGGTATGATTACATTAACAACATTTAGCATCTTTACAAGTTATAACTCTTTTATGCAAATCTCCATTTCCAGGGCCAGATCTGCCATCTCCAGACCTATTCCTAGAGCATACACTTCAAGACCTGTCATAACACTTAAAATTCATTAAAGAACATGTGTTATATCCTTCCCCAAGCCAGAGTGCATGCTGATGACCTTCACCCTCAGGTAACAGCTGCCTCTAATCAGTATTACTAATAGTTTGCTCCTATTTGTTGCAGTCTTTCCTCTGTTTTAACACCATCATTCCAATCACTAAAAATAAGAGTCTCTGAAGTTCTGTAAAGAAAGCAGTTATATGCTTCTGTTAGTGTATCCCTTGGGGCAGCAGCAGGCTTATAAACTCAAGTGTCCAACACTGTTAATTTTAAGCTCATTTGCTGAAGAGAAACTGCTTGTACTTATTAGCATCTTTGCTTTAAGGTAAATAATAAGGGGGTTTTGGTTTATTTGCTTATTTTTATGGGATTAACCTTATTCCCAGTACTCCACTTGAGAAGCTGAACTAAAACTATTACAATATAGACACACTTTTTTGTCTAGCATTTTTTCCCCATGTTGAAAAGAAATTGCCAGTGCCCCCACCATTAAATCATGCCATACTCTCATTCCCAGCAGAACACTGTAGCTTGTTTTCCACACAAACTAATCTGGCACAAAAAAAAGCTAAAGATGAATCATCTTTTTCTAACCTTCTAGCAGAGTACCATATGAGTCCTTATCACTAGAAAGAATTAATATTAAAAGGCATTAAAATTATAAAAGGAACACTACAATACTCTTCCAATGGGCACACCTGTAAACATCCATTACAAGGGTACTCTAATTACTTAATGTACAATGAAAGTATCAGAACTCATCCTCAGTAACATTTATAATTTAAGAGGCATTGAAGACACAATAATCATTAATATCACATCTGTAAGTAAGAATAGTCTGACTGAGATGAATTCCTTCTTCCAGGCTATGTTTTAAGTCCAGGGTATGTATTCAATAATGTATGGATGTACCTGCTGGCCACAACTCTGTTATTTTTAGGATTTCCCTGGATGCTCAATTGAGGAAGTGCCTTGACACAGAGGGCTAAAGCAAACAAGCCAAAACAGCTTCAGAATTCAGAATGGAAACCCTATGAAAAAAACCTTAAGTGCTCAAACAGGATAAAACGGGCATTGCCATCATTTGAATGCATTCCAATAAACAGCAAAAGCTTGCAGAATGCTAGCACTGTTCTTCAGTAATAGTCTTTATCAACACTACTACAAATCAAGGGACCACCTAACCTTGTCTGAAAACCTTCCTGGTTCACCCTGTGTTCTGTCCTGGAATTGTTTAGTGGCTGGGTCAGAGGAATAATAAGAAAGTATTCAGGCATGAAAACTCTTTTTGTCTTACTAACTGAAATTTTATGGTTCTAAGAAGAAACATTTTAATCAGGCCCTAGCAACAAGAAGGTGCTGGCCCCCAAGCATGCCTGCCAGCACTCAGCGACAATGGCCAAGTGTATGGAGCCTCCCAGGACAACACAAAAGCTGTGCATCAGGCAGCTCTTTTGCCAAGCATCTTCTTATGTCTGAAGCATTACAAATACATCATCTGTTCTGGAATACCACATCCTTCACAAACTGGTTTCAACCTACCAGAAATTCAGCTGTAGAAGCCAGGTTTGGAGTTGGCATAGCTATTCCCTGGAACTCAGCAATGGCTTCCCAATTCTTATGGGATCAAATTAGTTTTAATAGCAAGCTTTCATATATAATAAATTAAGGCTCATTCCATCCCACCCACAGAGAAATAACATATGGCAAATAACACATTATGCGAGTCCCATTGAAGATCTATTGCACATACTTTAAATGGCAGGTGATACAGAAACCTTACGACAGTACTCTATACAAATGTAACACTTAATGTTAATGATTTAAGCCCATATTCACACATGCTTTGATTTCTAGGAATAATTACACAATTGATAGCTCCATCTGGTTCAAGATGCCTGATGACACTTTTGTAATCAAACACTCTCATCAGCCTTGAAACTGGATGAGATTTTTTAATATTAAAAACATTCTGCAGTCACCCATTAGTTGTGTCAGCTGACTGGTGATTTAACTCCAGGGTGACACTTGTAGTACCTGAAGGAAGCTATGACTGCTGCTACCTTGCTGTCAGTCACCCTGCACAGACAATCTCAATTAAGTCATTCCATAGAAAGAGCCACATTTTCCCCCAGTTTCTTCGGATAAGCAATTTGGGAACCCAGAGGTCCCATACTGCAACCCTAATAGCTAAGTTACTAACTATGCTGCCATATGCCTAGCCCTTGGCTTGGATTTGTCCAAGCCAAAGGCTTCGATTTGTCCAAGCCAAAGGCTTCTTTAAACGTCTTTGAACAGTCCCATTAAAAAATAAAGAACAGGACTGTCTTCAGCAGTCAGGAAATACAAGTGCACAAGCCATGTATCAGCTTGGCTAGGAGAAGCAAGTAAGATTAAAGAGACCGCAACTTCATCCTAGTAATCCTGTGTAGCAGGTATAGTTCTGGGTCCAACTTAATAGGGTGATCCCCATTTAGCTTTGTCTGACACCAACATGTTATTTACTTCGTAACAGAACCCCAGGCACGAGCAGCAACACAGTGTTTCCTTTGCCACCAGCCCTCTGTGGATGCAAGTCATTTGAGGGAAGATAAATACTCTGCCACTCACAGAGACTCTCCTGACACAGTCTATGGGAGTATCTGGTCCCCTCTTCTTCAAGCGAAGAACCCAGCCCTTGAGGGCACCCTGGTACTCTGGATTAGCTACAGCCCAAGCAGCTCACCTCCCCCTCATTCTCAGAATGATTCTTTCCTCTAAATCAGAAGACTCCATTCTGACTTGTTCCTAACCAGCAGACAGCATCCCATCTATCACTCCAGACATTACCTGGATTTTAGTGTCATTATTCAGGCTCTTTTGAACACCGCTTCCTCGGGACCTGGCCAAAACTGTACTTGCATCCTCACATAAGGGGTGTGTCTTCGATGCAGAATGGAAACAAAACTAGAAATCCACTTCGAAACAGTCACCCTTTCCTCTGTAAATGAGAGCTGCTAATTAGACTAATTCCAAGTCCCTTAGAAAATTCAGCACAACATTAACAAGGGGAAAGGTGTGACTGAAATCTCAATAGCTATGAATGTCAGGCTGACCACCTTATTCACTAAAAATGAACTCACCACCCTGCATTCTCTCCCCCCAGTCATAAATACGTGTACTTTTCAAGAAAGAGGAAACAGGAAGCATGAATACATTCCAATAAACATCTCGGAACTTTTACAGAAACATAGCATGTAATTTATTATCTGCAGTGGCAAACAGAAAAGAGAGGGTAGCATAAAGAAGCAATATTCATTTCTGAGAGAAAGTGAACACATACAAAAGAAACGTTACCTGAAATACTCCTCATACAATATTTCCTTTCCAGCAGAGGATATCTTTATAGCTCCTACATGCACTAAACCACAGCTCTGGTTGTATGAGAGATTGTTTATTGCACCTGAAATGGTCTCTATTACATGGGTTGCATGACAGAATAAAATAACGATGCCACAGCATGGCAATCTGTACAGCATCTTTCATTCAGCATGTCAGCTTAAAGCTTCCCCCCCCATCCCCCCCCCATCTGCACTTATAACAACTACTTTCTGCTTTTACAAAATTAGAGAAAAAACAAAGTAAGAATAATGTTACAGATAGCACTGCTATAGAGATGATATTTTTTCAGAAACACTCAAATAGCTGAAAGTTAAAGACGGAAAGCAGTGGCATGAAGGGTAAAATGAAAGGGATGCCACACTTCTGGCTATTAACAGACTGTTGTGGTACTACAACATTAAGTGGACAGAAAAGCACTATCACTTTTAGTTACAGAAAAGAAAGGTAGCAGTAATTGTTCATAATACTGAAATCCTGAGTTAAGAACTTCTTTCAACAGTTATTAAAATATTGATCCAGAAGAGTTGTTTTTTTTTTTTTTGATGCAAATAAATTATTAATCCTGATGTCCATGACAATTTTAATCCTGTTAAAGAAAGCTTTTTTGTTTCTTGGCTATAATTACAAATTCACAGACAAGATTAATCTATTTCATTTGACAGTAGAGATTTACCCAGCTTTAGCTAATCCATTTTGGAAAACAGAGAAAACCAGACCATACAGGATACACACTGCTTGCAGTGCTCTTTGGTTGTCTAGCTTTATTATTATTAATAGTTTGAGTATTAGTGCTCCAATTCTGATCAAGTAAGATGCCCCAATTCCATAAAACCATTAAAGTTCAGTATTTTGGTTTGCTCTCCCCGCTGCATTCACAAGTAAGTTTTGGGTAACATCAAGTACATCAGAAGGAAGAAGTAATAACAAAAAAACCCAAGTAGCCTAGATTACCACGTGAATCTAGCTGTGATCAGATCTATTTACACAGACATTCAAGCAAGTACAGGAGTCCAGCTGAACCATGTAAAAAGACGGCAAGAGTATATTTATTAATAGTGAAAAAGGTCAAAGCAAAGCTTTGTAAACAGTGGACTGTCACATTTAAAGACTGCAGAGAACAGGAAAAGGAAGATTTTAATCACTGCTTATTTTTCAGCTGAAATGATACATTACTTCACTGATGCTTAGGACTTACAATCTGAGCAAAACCAGGACTTCCCCCCCCTTATTAGAAATTAATTCAGACGAGTTTCAGCACAGATTCACAATATTCCCATTTCCTGTTCAAAGTTCTTTACAGATTACACAGATCTATTGAAATCCTATTTTCAAGAAAACAACAACTAGTAGAAGTTTTACCCAACTTCCAAAGAAAAACTACATGAGAACATATCTCTGCATGGGATGATACACCACGATGCCAGCAACATTATGTTCAGGCTAGTAGTGTAAGACAGCACTAACAATCTTGGGAAGACTTGGCCTTGCCCTTCAAGAATTGTGTTACACCTTTTCCCCTTGCCTCAAAGTGAAATTCAGGAAACAGAAGAGGTTTCTAAAAAACAAAAAGTAACTGTTATTGTTTGTGGAAAAAGAGAAAGGAGATTAAAAAATGCTGTCTTGACATGAAATGCATGCAAACTTTTTTTTTTTTAAACAAAGTGCACCAGAAAATCCCCATGCAATAAAAAATACAGCCCAAAACTTATCAGAGGAGGAAATGCGTTTAAGAAATGCACAAGCTAGAAAAGGACCTGCAAATTTAGAACAATCAAAATATTTGAATCATACTGGAAAATACCTGCATACGAACTCCATCAAAATAACGTGAATAGTGGAACCATGAAAGCAGCAGGTACTTAAATGGCCAGACAACAATGCTGGGTAAGGAGATACTACCCCATTATCTGAGCTTTAATAAGAGATGTGGAAATGATCTTTGCGCTCTGTGTGAAATTATCAATGATATTCCAGTTCAGGATCTGCTCTTCAAAGTTTCTGAGCATATCCAAAATGTTCAGGAGATGATGTACATTAGCCAGACCAAAAGCCTACCATGCATGAAGGGAACATTAAATGAACTGAATTATTTTATCAGTTTATCATTAAAGGGATTTAATTGTAAAGTTACTGTCTGGCATACAAAAAGACATTCCGATGCGAGACAGAGCAAAGTGAGCAAGGGACAACAAATTTTCGTAAATGACTTTAAAATATAATCCTGCTACAGTTCTGTTAGTTATATTTCACCCTTATAATCAGTTTAGAAAGGTGATCAGGCATTGATTGGGTCTCCATAGCTACCTTTCAGTCACCTCAAAAAAAGGCATAGAATCATAGAATAGTTAGGGTTGGAAAGGACCTCAAGATCATCTAGTTCCAATCCCCTACCATGAGGAAGCCTATACTAACAGGCTTGTAGAGACCTCCTATAAAAGCCACATTTCCCTGTACAGCTTTCCTAACCTACTCCACTTTTACTCAGTGTGTTGACATAGCCATTTTGTGTTAGCTTTTCTTGACTAAAAGACATCAATTTACTCATTCAGTTGACCTACTTGCAAGACATCAATGAAGGAGCAAGATGAGATTGTGCAGAAGATTTTTAGTAGAATTCGCCTCCCATCAAGAGACAGAGACTCACTTTGTCTTTTCATGTTATCTTTGTTTTTTATCAAATGTACACAGTACCACACATGTTTGAAATGGGCTCATCCATCACCTGTCCTTCAAAGCCTGAATGGAAGTCTTGTTCTAAAAAATTAAGGAGTTAACTTTACCGCATAAAGTTTTTAATGTATATAAATTAGGGTATGTTTAAAAACCACCGCGCCATTCCAAACTGGGCTACCAGAAGAGAAGCAATTTCCAGTCCTTCCTCGCAGTATTACCCGATTTCCTTACTTGCTTTCTCTTCCCTTTTTCCAAACTGTTACTTCCAGGAATCAGTCCCCTTTCCATCCTGCTGGATTTAAGACACATTTTCAGAGTTCTTATAGGTAAACATAGTTTCTATTTTCAGATTGCTATAAGATCCTCTTGCACCTTTTCAACTTGCATCTCCATAAAGGAAGCTGGCTAACCACATTGCCCACTCAAGTCCTGTTTTGGCTGTGTACCACTTTGCACCACCAGTGCTCATCAGCACTGATTCGATCACCTATAGCCTGTGCTTTCTATTACCCAGCTGTTCATACTTCAGGCAGATTTGAGAAATTGGTCATTGCTTTTTTTTGGCTCCTGTTCAAGTCACACTCAAGACTATGCAGGCACCAAGTTTCTCCTAGGTTTTAACTGAAGTAGTAGAAGCAGATTCTGCAAAGAGATTGGCTTCATTCAGTTGTTTGACTGACTTAAGTATAGCAAGAAAAATGAGTCACCCATGCAAAAAAAATACTTAAAAACTACATTGTTAGACTCCAACTGCACATCATGTTGCTTTATTTAAGGAAAAAACATGACTACTTTATTCTGAAAGATAAGCCTTTGCCCAAGAATACTATTTCCAAGTACAAAGCAAGCAAGTCTTACTAGATTTCAGATCTTCGAGGGCACTTTCAAAAGTCTTGTTTAGAGGTGGCACCTGTAGGCTTCCAATTCTCCATATGAGAGCAGCCTGTATTAATATTCTGCTGCTGCCATAAGATTCTCCCCAGCATAGGGTACCTGCACTGACTCCTAATGACAGAGCAGACCCTCACTTCATAGGGATCCATTCACTGAAACAGAAGAAGTATTTGCCTCTTTATTGTGAGAATAAAAAAAGAATAAATAAAATAAATAAAAAAATTTGGATGTAATCAAGCAAGTGTTCCCATCCATCCAGGTGGATGAATGAGAATTTCAGATCAAAACCCATGCCTAGATTGGCTTTCTGAAGCTCAGATCCAAATAAATATTTCTCAATTTCCCACTACAAAGACTAGGGTGCTGTCATCTTGGTAACCATCACAGGGAATGGTTTTGATTGGGGATTTTATCCCTTTGAAAAGATTTCCTGAACAAAGATCAAACTCCCTCATCCACACCACAAACAATTCAGTGCTAACCATAGCTAAGTATATTACCTACTGGTCAGCCAAGACCATGGACTTTATCCATGACCATGGACATTTTTATCCAAAGGTGTAACAAACACAGCCAAGATACGACTACTTTTTTTCAGTGCCATTTTACTTTAAAACTTTCCTATTATAAATGAACCTTCATCTCCCTAGTTTTTCCTTAAAAAACAAGTAATCTAAACTTGAAATTGTTCAGTAGTTAATCCAATTAAAGATTTCTCTTTAAGTGTCTAACACTTCTCCTGTTCTAAAGCCTTTTAATTAATACCAAGCTGGGGCTTTGTTTATCCTTCTGGATTACAGCCTCTAGCGTATCATCGCACTGCCTTTGTCACTGCAAATGAAGAGAAGTTGATGCCCTTTATTTTGGCATTATGCCCTCCCTTTTCTCAGGAATTAAGGTCCTTTATAGTCAGCTTGCACTCATTTTGTGAGGCATTACAAGTTAACACAGGGTGGGAATGTTTCATAGATAAGTAAGTTCATTACCATTTCTCCCTGTGAAATGCAAGTTGTTAAGTGTAGTTGTTCTTCCTTTTTTTGCATGTCATGGAGGGTAAAAGATGTTTTTTCTCCAATTCTTTTCTTTCAGTAATCTTTTCCTAGCTAAAATTGAGAAGGACTGAAAGGTGTTAGTTTTAATCAGATGTGCATTTACTGATTTCCTGGGTCCTGTGTTTTAGCTTTCATAGCCTTGATAGACTGAAGGGGTATCTGCAGACAACAAACAAGTAGCTACTGGGCATGACAGTTTCTATAGGGTTGATTAGTTAGTTGGTAGGGAAATAGTTCCAATACTGTGATACCTATTAAAACTATTTTTGCAAACCATGATAAAAGGGCCCCAAAAGAGGGCTCCTTTTAATTCTATTTTTCCTACTGTAAGAATAGCTTCTGTTTCCCCTGTTCTACAAAACACATAGCTCTCGCAGAAACACTTCCATAGAGCATTACAAGGTCTGGCACTATTTATACCAATGCTTTACATTCATAAATGTTTACAGGCAAGAATCAAGTCTTCTAACATGAGAATAAGCAGAAGAAACTGGCTGCGTGCTTAAGCTCTCCTATAAATGCAGCTACCAGGTATGCTGCTCTTAAGATATTCATATCAGTAAGAAACAGCATGCAATGACGTTTTCAAGGGAGCAATAGGGAAGACTCTGGGTGGCTGCAAAGCAAAGACTGATACAAGAGAAGCGCTCAGCAAAATTTTAAAGGCAGATTGACAACTGCTGAAGAGATGTTAAGGTTGTTACAAGACTAGCTTTTAGCACTGGTTGACAGGAGAGAACAGCACTCAAGCCATGGAAGTTGTGTTAAGGTAACTTCTATCACTGAACCAAGTTATACTTGGCTAATCAAAATCAATTAATAACATGGTAAGGACAAGATGCTGACTTTGACACACACAGCCAGAATACAGGGAAGACAAAAATGGTAGCTTCAATGCCTTTTAGTAAGGCAGTATTAAATACAGAGAGAGATACTCAACAATGTAAAAACGTACTCTACACACAAACCACACTGGAAACACCAAGTCTGCATCAGCCTTGAAAAAGCATTTAAGATTAGGTAGAGCGTAGATAACATTAGTCACTGTGCTGAAGGTCTTGAGTTCTTCATGAATACAACCCTATCTGAAGTCTCAAATGAGCTGGCAGATTCCACTGAATAAAGTAGAGGCCAAAATTACCAGCTCCACCATAATCTTTTCATAGCTGCAACCGCCATAAGCATTTAATCCAAATGTCAAAGGTAGAGGTAGGAGTCAGTGATCAAGACAGTTGTCTTATTTCATGTCACAACAGGGTCAAAAATAACACCTCAGAGCACTAAACTCTCAAGAGTTTACTCCAGTTCTATCTCCAGACCTGAGCAACATCCTGGTTCCCATGGCACAGACAGTTGGTTTCATAGCCCAAAAGGGAAACAGCTCACTCCATACACAGCTGGAAGAACCAAGCATCAGCGCTTACAAGTCCTTAGGTGGAGATTTAGTATTCCACGAGATTCAAAATAGCACACTGACCATCAAAGCTAGCAATTCCTTTAAATTAACATGGCGCATCACCTTTCTGCAAAGCCACAAGATCACATCAAGAACTAACAAACAGGATTATTTAGAAACTTCTATGGACAATTGTATAGAAACTAAAGAAATGCTGGAAAATTGAGCATGGAAGGTACATTGTAACTGTTCAATGTCAGATTTGATTTACATCAACACAAAAAAATCATATTCTGCTTCTACATACAATGAAAAATTGCTGAATAATAAAAGGCCACAATTATGGTTTCTAATGGCAATCTTCTTGGGGAACAGCCACCTGATTCCATCAAATTAATTCTCTGTATTCCTATCCCCTGTATTATAACATGTTTTCTACAACTAGGCAGAGAGATCTCATGCATATTGCACATACATAAACACACAAACTGTTAGTGAAGTATTCCAAATAAATCAGAAATGACCTTGCTGTCACTTAAAAAATACTGGCAAATACAATGCACATTTACATTCTTGGCCTTGACTATCAAGATCATCCTTGTATTTCATTCCTCCTCTGGCAGGAAACATCCTCTGATATCCTTTCTTAAAGGAAAGCTTTCTACTGCTAGGCCTCCTGTGAAGTCAGTTTGATAGCTGTGCATTTAGACTTTAATTGTTCGAAAAACTTCAACATTCATGGATATGTTCTTTTGTTAGCAGAAAAAAAATCATTATTTATTAGGACAAAACAGGCTGAAGGTTAAGGATGATCAGCACAAGAAAACAAACAGGAGAAACAGTTAAATCAGAGCAACAGAAACCATGAATATTTATGAGAAAACCACTCTGCCAAAAGGTGATCATTTCCTTTGATTTAATTAAAGGGTGGGGAGGAAAAAAAGCAAAGTAATAGCCATAACAACTGGTGAGGATTTGAAAAAGCGTGAAGTATGGTTTCTCATGAGAGCTTATTAAAGTTACAGGGTTTTGTTTAGAAAGAAATACTGTAACACGAGTGCAAAGCTAACTCCCACCAGAGGGAAAATACATTAAAATTAATGTATCATCAGATGAGTGAGAAGCACCATATCTAAGTAAGGAAAGCACTCGAAGCAAGTGTCCAAGATGGTCTAAAGAAACTCAGAAGCACAATCAAGATATTCACTTTTATTAAATAAATAAACATTTATGATGAAGTATGTGTAACTATTACAAATAACGGATCAAACTTACAGGGGGTGAATTTAAGGAGATTAAAGTCCTGGACTATTGGGTTTTTTAGAGGGTAAAATCCATTGTGAATGAATGATACATGTCATGCTCACAAAATAATACCATGAAGTAAAAGTTTAATGTTCTTGTCACAGAATCACAGAATCACAGAATCCCAAGGGTTGGAAGGGACCTAAAAAGATCATCTAGTCCAACCCCCCTGCAAGAGCAGGGTAACCTACAGTACATCACACAGGAACTTGTCCAGGCGGGCCTTGAATATCTCCAGTGTAGGAGACTCCACAACCCCCCTGGGCAACCTGTTCCAGTGCTCTGTCACTCTTACAGTAAAGAAGTTCTTCCTGATGTTAACGTGGAACTTCCTATGCTCCAGTTTACACCCATTGCCCCTTGTCCTATCACTGGATATCACTGAAAAAAGCCTAGCTCCATCATCCTGACACCTACCCTTTACATATTTGTAAACATTGATGAGGTCACCCCTCAGTCTCCTCTTTTGCAAGCTAAAGAGACCCAGCTCCCTCAGCCTCTCCTCATAAGGGAGATGTTCCACTCCCTTAATCATCTTTGTATAATGCTTGCCAGGAACACAAGGACAAACTGAGCAAATACTTGGTATAAATACATCTTATAGCATAGTGCTCTAATAAAGCCATAGACAGAGATGTCAAAGAACCCTAAGAAAAGAGCTATTCTTGCAGACCAGAAAAGAAGATTTAGTCTCCAATTTAAGATTTGGGGTTATTAGAGTGGACACATACACATTCTCTTTAAGAACTCACTCTGTCAAAGGAAATACCAGCTTGAGCCATTCTTGTCTCTACTTGAAAATAGTAATAAATCTGTAAAATAATCTTGGTCATTTCCTCTTTTACGTGGAGATTGGGAAACATACACAAACCACTGTCAGTGTAAGTCTCCAAATGGACTTTCCCCCTCCAAAAAGTAATGTAACTGCCCAACCTCCTCTCCACTACCTTTCTCTCTCCACTTTCTTTTTGTCTCTTTTCTCCACTTCAGTATTTTTTTGCAGACTGAAAATGGAAGTGTTGCCCTCTGAGGAAGACAATCTTTCATTTTTCTTTGTGAAAGAAAACTAGAAAAATACTATAAATCTTTTGAGAATGCCTCTTCTTGGCATTTTTATACTCTACTGTCAAAAAAACTGGAACAACCACTTAAACATTTCAATGCTTCTCCCAAGGTAGCTTCTAACTTGAATTACCCATTCTTAGAAGGGAAATACTATCTGAGAGGCTTCAGAACAAGCTAATATGAACTGAGACATTGCTGAAACTGTAATCTACTAAGTAACTGAGCACCAGCTGGGACCTCTAACCATTAACACCAGTCATAGAATTATCCACTAAACTCAGGAAACCTTTCAAAGAGTTCTAACCTGAAGTTGCAACTTAGTATGGGAACCAGAGGAGAAAAGCCAGCTCCATGTTTTTATTCATGCTTGAACCCAGTGATGAATACAAAGCAGCAAAAGCTGATCCGACACAAGAAAGCAAATGGGCATATGCCCTTGTTTTGCCCTTTAACAAAAACTGAAACACACATCAGTTTAATAGGGGAGTGACATTTTATCTAGTCTGATTTTCGGCTCGACAGCGTGCTTTCCAATACAGCCTCATTTTTACTTTAAATCTAATTAATCTACTACAGTTTAATAAGGCATATAAATTAATATTAATGATATCAACCTAACTTACAAATTAAGTTACTGTGTAATAATTTTCTGAATAAAGCACCGTTACATGAAAGAATGTAAAATAACCAAGAGATTTACATTAAACAAACTATTTCATAACCTACTTCAGGGTGTGGAAACAAGTCAAAATCAACAATACTTTCTAAACACATATTTCTTATTATGAAAGACGTTTTTAAAGTGCCTTGAACTGCTTCCAGCAGGGAAGGGAGAAAGAAAAGGTGTTTATATTTGTATGTTTATGTGTTTGGATGTGTGTGAACAGATTGATTGTTAACTACATTCAGTGAGGGTTTGTTTTTTGGGGTTTCTTTAGCACTAACCTAAAAGAAAACCACACTCAAAACTCTAAAATTCCACAAGATCTAACCGAAAACCAGTTGCAGAATATACCTCAACAGTACTTACATGAATCACTATAAAACTTAGGGCAGGCAGCAGGGACAATGCCAATGGGATTCCTTTCATTTATTTTGGTTTTTCTACTGGAGAGGGACTGTGGGGGAAAAGGAAGGAATTGGGGAACACATTGACACAAAAAAGAGTGAAGATAACATGGGGAAGGACCAAGTCGGGAGAAATTACATTAAGGCCCAATGTGAGAAAAGATGATATAAATCACTGAAATGTAGCCCAGCTGACTCAAGTTTAGTTCATTGTATTCCAGTGGACTGCAGCCAGGATAGACATTTACTAACAACTAAAGTCGATCACCTTGTGACCCTATAAACAGTTGTCCTACATGAGGTCCTTTTAGCTCTCCTGGACTACAGCAGGCTGTGACCAGCACCTCCCTCTGTGTAGGACACATCTCAGAGCCCACAAGGTCTCAAGTTTGCAACAATCAGCACCACTGAGAGCTGAAAAGGAAACCCAGGTTGAACTCCTCCCACCCCCACAGGCTCAACCCTTACCTGTTGAGAAGTACTGAGACATGTGACAAATATTTCACTGAACTCAAGGGAAATTTTTAACAGGTAGCTTTAAATGTCTCTGCATCTCCCTATGCATGCAAATGTGTGTATTAATTGCTACAACAAGTATAGCAAATTCTGTTGACTCACTTCCAAAGTGTTAAGATCCACCTTAAAACTGCAGACTGCTGATAAAGCCATGTAAAAATTCCCTCTGCAGTGAGCTGATATAAGTGAATACTATCAACCAAGTACAAGACGAAGATTAGACTCAGCTATACCTAGGGTCCATCAGGAGCTTAAAAAGCAAGGTGGTCTGTCCTGAAACTTGTGATTTAACAGGAGAATTTCTTTATTCCTTGTATGCCTTCTATTAGACACAAACTTCTGAGCAAGTCCGAGACAAAGATTAGACTCAGTCTCACCTAAGCTCTGTGAGGAGTCTAGAAAGCAAGAGGGTTCAATCTGAACCTTGTAATTCAGTGGGAGGATCTCCCTTACCCTTTGTGCCTTTGCTCTCTGCATCAATCATTTTTAAGCTTGATTTTACCTTGATTTTCCTCTGTGTACTTTACCCATGTTATAATTAACAGAGTGAACCTTGTCACTGAATTTGGTCAAGTCATGCTTTGGTTAATTTATATTCACCAAATACTTACTAGCAATTTACTACTCTTGCTAAAACCTTTGGTGGTAATATTTTGAGTGACCCAAATCACTTATGTCACAATAAACTAGCAGAGTCAGCAGCATCTTACAATCTTGCATCAGATTTTACAACACACAGTCCTTATAAAGCCACCATACATTCTCATCTCTGCTGTAGCAAATCTTACTGATCACTAGATCAACACATGCAACAGCCAGTATTTATTCTTTTATTGGTTCTTGCAATTAATCCTCGTGATGAGAAGTACTCACTAAAATGAAGAAGCATCAGTATCTAGAGGTTCGTAGAGGGTGAGCTTGGAACCACTCTCCCCAAATCCTTGCTCCCTAACCAACACGATTTCTTCTACCACTCATTTCCTTTATTTCTCTTACTCTTCCCCTAGTAACTTTTTCAGACCTACATTTGGCTGTCGCCTGCCAAACTGCAGCCCCACAGTAGACTGCAGCAACACACCTCTGCTTCTCATCTACAGAGAACAGAGCAGAGCAAGCCTGTCCCTCACCTTGAAAACCTCAGCCCACCACCAAGCAGCCTCTCCTAGCATTGGAGAAGCAAGAAAAACATGTAACAGAGGGAATACTTGTATTTAATATATATATACTTGTATAACTATAGGATTTGAGGTTGAAACACTGAAAGACTACCATGAGACTGTGGTCCAAATTCATACCACCACAATGGGATGCAACAAAATGTCAATGCCCTTTCTACCTTCAAAGTTAAGAATGCTCTCTAAAAAACACTGACATATTTCACACTTTACCTTTCATTTCCCTTTCCAGGCTGAGAGGATCCCAAGTTCCTCCTTGGAATTAGAGCAGCATTCACAACAGCACACCCTCCCAACCCCATTCCAGGGAATAAAAAAAAAGCCTTCCACCACCTTGGCCTCAAGCTCCAAATACCTGAATTCCTTTTGCTCTCTAATCTTCTGGCTGCAGCCTAGGACACCACCAGCAGATTCATTTTCTCCCCAGACAGAAACTCAAGGACACAACACTTCCACTCCTCCCACTCCCCACTATTTCTACTACCTTACTTAAGTGATGGACACTTCTCCAGCTGTGGCTGTTGGCAATCACTGTGCCTGCAGAGGCAATAATGAAAGCCACCTGAGCACACACTGCCTCAGAAACCTCCTCTGCCTTTGCAGGGCTACTCCTCTTCTGCTTTGCACATTGTTAAGTCTAATATTGTCTATAAGACATGAAAAACCACAACAAAACCAACATTAATGATGCTGAGGACTACATTAAATGGGAGGAACATGGAAACCGAGGAACTAAGGATTTGTATGTGTGGGCATAAAACAGAAAGGGAAAAACCTGGTTCACATCTACTTCTCCACACCTTCAGAGTTGCTATTTAGCCAAGAAGGTTACCTGGTTTCTCACAGATTGTTTTCCTCAGCTCTGGATACTACTGTAGCCATATTAATATTCAGAAAGAAGACAAATTTAAGCTTAATTTCAGTTTTTCCAAGTTTTTCATAAAGAAATCTAAAGACTTAACTCCTATTTTCATTTTTCTTTATCTCCTACTAAGAAAGGAACAAAATATATCTGCTCATATCCTGTTCCTTGTGAAATACAGGTATGTATTATGTATTATCATACCTCAAACAGTTAAAAAGTCAAGGAAGGATGTCTCCTCTTTGTCTGCTCTAAATCAACTCCCTTCCTTCCACCCTGAGTCCCTAAAATCGGCCAGCATCAGTTTTCAACATTTTTAATGCAACTAACACTGTGTTACGGTGCATTTCATTTAATTATTTATAGCTGCTATTGAGTATTTGTGTCTTTGAAGACTGAAGGAAAGAGGATTTATCCTGTCTGACAGCTGAATGCAACCAACATTTTAACCAGGTTAATGATCTTAATTTGGAAAAACCCAACCAAACCAGAAGCACCTGGCAGTGCAGAAGTGTTCCATATGAGACTGACCCAGTGCTACCTGCTTTTTGTATTCAGTAAGAATCATATTTATAACGCCTATAAAGGATCTATTTCTTTTTTTTAGTTCATATGGAAAAGGGGACAAACGGATCTTTATTTTTTATTTGTGAAAAAATAAACTTTAAGTCAAACACCAGAATTTGTCACATTTTAGTGCAGAAGAGTGTCTGACACTCTATTCCCAGCACATTTGCTATCAACATTACATGTACTGTATCTGAATGTAGCTGGCATGTAGCATGCTGTGCAGATAGCAGCATGAGTTGTATTTGTAATTGATATTGGAAACGCATGATGGTCAAGAATAATGGGCTGTGGTTTGCCTCATGCTGCCAGAAAAGGCATACAGTACCCTTGCTGGTTACTGAAAAGCATCTTGCTCACTTGTCCATTCATTTACAATATCAGAAAGGTATTTTAAAAAGTCTTTAGAATTATACTTCAGTATTCTGAAATAAAACAATACTTGAAGACTGCTTCCATAGTTCTGAAGCCACACTCTTCCATCTGTGCAAGCAATGGATGCGAGACCTCTTTTGTAACCATTAGTGGAATTCAGCTAATCAAGGATGGGTTAATGCCTGGGATACACACAATCTTCCTTTAAAGTATAGAGAAGGAACTGAAATATACATATGCTGAAGTATAACCAGACTTTGACCCCAAACCACCAAGAATTTTCTTGTCATAAACATGAGAAGTCATAAATTTGAGAAATCAGAATAAACATTTTTGAAGGACCACACTGATTTTTGTCTGGATTATACACTCAGTCCAAAAGACCTTCATCCAAAATCTGGAGAACCCTTCCAATTTAAGAGGTTAGGAAAAGTAGTTTAAAAATGCACATATGATTAAAATATGAAAACTGGTTACCTGGGATACCAGGTCTTCTTTGAGTGCACCTTTTGCCCAGGAGCCACCACTGAAACAGAATTCATTATTAAAATAGTGACAGACCTAGGTCAGAAATGCGGAGAAGGCACAGCTATCTAAGAGGACACAGAAACTCATATAACCATATATCAATTAGAAGGAATTATTAAAAATGTCCCTTGGCACACCACATTGCTTTAGGGCTTTCAGAAAACCCTACTACTGCTTGGGGCAGCTTGGAGGCACTTGACAACCCAGCACACCAAAGTAGCTGCCCTGAAGATGCCTCGAGTGCCTGTTCTACTGCCTTATAACAGCATAATGCAAAGGGGAAAGGAATGAAGATGTAAAGTTATTATCTTTCCTTTAGACACTATTCTGAGTCAAGTGAAGAATTAGCCTCCGATACTCTGAATGACAAAACAGTAACTCATGTAAAGATGTTATTTTCATTTAATGGAATATCTTACCCCTATGATGTCAAATTCTAAGGATTAAAATTTAGGGACAAAATTCAAACCCCCTAATGCTTCCACTACGTTTGCCTGGCTTACATGAGCATGTTAAGTGAAAGAAGGAAGATCCAGGCAGCTACAGGTGGGTCACCCTCCCTTTAATCCTTGCAAAGGTGAAGGAGCAACTAATTCTTCTAGAAAGCATTTCCAGGCACAGGAAGGACAAGGAGGTGATTGGGAGTCATCAGCATGGATATACCAAGGGATTTACATAGAGGTTTCCCTGTTTCTGGAGTTACTCAGGATACTAAAATATACGGTAACCACAGAAGTTCTTTCTGTGAAAGGAATTAGCATTTACACACTCAAGTACACAAAACCGAGGTCTCGAAGCACTAGATTTTCACAGCCTATTACCAACTTTCAGCCTCTGTCAGAGCACTTTAAAATAGGCAAATTTCAAACACCACGCAAACCAATAATGTTCTTAACAACCAACAGGGTGACTGTAAAAGACAAGTGTATTTTCCCCCAGTGCCTTTAAAAGTCGTCCAAAAGCATCACATAAGAAAAGCCATGTCATTTCTCTTTGAAGAAAAATAAATTAAAAGCTGCATAAATCCCAAATGGCTGACATCAATTTTAGTTAATGAAAATAACTATAACAGCACAGTGACCACGGGACAACTCTGTTCAATCATTCTTTCTGTTCTGCAAACATCATAACCAGAAATTTTTCAATGCAGGGTACTCTGTTAGAAATTTGAGAAGCGGAAGGTAACGGTGCTGATGCCTTCCAGCTCCAATTATTCGAGTGTTATTTTCTCTGTTAATGGTGAAAATCATTTTTTTTTTTTCCCCAGGCTTATCAGGTACCACAGCCTCCTCTCAATTCAGTGTAATAATACAGACCAAGGATACTACACACATTCATCAAAGTAAACACAGGCGACCTAAGTATGTAAGGCCATCCCACTGCTGCAAGTTTCCACCCTGCTGTGGTCAAGACAGCCACCTGACAGTAAATCTTTAGCGCATTACTTATTCCTAGTATTGACAAGACCTTTCCTGCTGAGAGTAGCTGAATGTTTGTGCATTAGTACAGCCTGTCGCTTATCATCGCCACCGGATTCCCAAATCCCTTACATGGGTCAAGGCAAAAGTCGCAGGCTGAGCGAATGCAGAGACAAACTGTTTCTGGTGGAGCTCTCCAAAGATAAATATGCTCACAGCAAAGGCAGAAATGTTTTTATTCTCAAAGAAATAACAACCAGAAGTCAAGGTGTCTTCCACCACACTGTGAATATAAGTCATGAAAACAACATACTCAGCCAGATCTGGGCAAAATTTCTCTCTGACTTGTGAGATCTCTCCAGGAGCCCATCACGTATTGACAGCACTCATACCTCCTCTGCTCACACTGAGAAGAGCTGCTGTGTCTTACAAGCCTCAAAGGTTCTCTCAGGTTTCTGGTGTAACTTGCAGTTAATGTTTTGGACATTGTCAGCACTAGTCTCACAGGACATTAAGAACTGAAAGCAGAAACTATAAAATCTTTGTCTCCACATGGAATGGATTCTACATGTATCATCCTCTGGGTGACTCCAGGCAGTTAACACAACTGTTTACAAAAGTCTCAGCTGGAAACCCAGTGCACAGAACAGACAGAGCCCCCACATGTAGGGAAAGGCATGAATTACCAAAAACGTTCCAAAATAGAGCAAGAGCAAAATTGAAATGTAGGATATTGTGCAGTGAGAAGGTAACAATTAGACAGGAGGTGTGAAATACACTCATATAGAATTAATTTGGTGCCTTCCTTTATGATTTGTATTTTTTAAGTCCTTTTCATGTTAAATATAGTTTATCTGTACCAATACCTGAAATTCTAAGGGCCATTTTCTTAGTGTTTCTTCTCCATCAATGCTTCATCAGCACAGTTGTATCTACTACCATGCAAATCTCAACACACTGAAATAGCGCACTCCGTTCCTCATTCAGAGAAGCACACAGAGCTTTAGTGAAGTTCCTATCTACTCTCCAGACTGCCAGCTTGACACACAAATCATGTCCACCTGCAGGTCCTAACACATATTTTTTTCTTAAATGAATGAAATAGAAACTATTTATTTTTAATGAATCTAACATAAAAGGTGCTCACCTTCAACTCTTCACGTCAGCGGTAGTCTCTCAATTACATGTAAAAATCAAGCTTCTAATAACAGCCCTCCTGCTGAGAAGCTGACCCCTCTGTGCTAGGCTTTGCTGCAGAAAATGTAAATATTTGGCCATTGTCGCACCACAAAGACAATCTGTCTCCCTCCTTCTGCTCTGTTTATTCTGTAGTGACATACTGTACCCAGAATGCTGTTATTCATTCCCCTGTTTATCCTCCAAAGCCACCAGCAAGAATTAATTCCCAAGGATGAATTGCACTGAAATTCAGATGTAAGCTAGACACTTTGTAGCCCAGAAGTGGACTAGAGAAAATATCACTGAGAGAAATTAAATTTCACTGAAACAGGTCAGGTATCAGAGGTATCAGCTGGTCCTTGAAAGATGGAACCTGGAAATCATAACGAGTGATAGTGCTGTTACTGATCTCAATGTATGCATACCTACTGTATGCTGCTACTTTCTCCTTCTCCTCATCCTTTTTTCAAGTTTAATTCTGGTCCACCACAACAACAGCGCCCTCAGGCATATCACATGTAAAGGTTGCCACTATGCACCTACATACGGCTGGCTGAATTAAAAGCACTGGAGTCCCTAGGGCCGGTAAGTCCATAGCTGGTACTGTCCTCTACATATAGGTCTCCCTGCTGTCCTGCCAACATGGTTTACACGTTGTGATCTTGCAAATCTGTCAGTCACGAGAAATATCACATCTCTGCTAATACAAACTGCCCTGGGCCTATCAGTCTTTTCATGTTTATCTTCATGCAATTTTGCTGCCACTCGCTGAAATGCTCCAATCTGTTTACTGTTTGTGGATTTAAACAAGCTAGGAATTCCTGAAATGAGTGAAACCACCACAGGACACTGCCAGACCACAGTGGGGGGCCATGATGACAAATGTTGTGATGGTTCAAAAGTTAGTTAAAAGAAATACGAATTTCCAATACAGCCAGATTTAAAGCATTTTGTAAATGCTCCTCCCACTTCAACAGGCTTGATAACTTGCCTGCTGAGTACCTCCCAGGTGTGTCCTTGAAGCTCAGATTTTTACAGTGTATGGATATCAACTAAATTCTGCCTGAGGAAGGACTGAAATCAGGGCTGTGCTAGGGATGGACACAATCAGTGCCAGTTACAAGAGCCAAAAAGCCCCCAAAAGAGTAAAATGTTTCAGAGTACCAACAATTACAATAGTGCAATTACAGCACTATTGAATAATCTGGGAAAGGGAGCACTGGTTCTGCCGGAGGCTGAAATTGTTGTGAACTTTTTCTTCCTAACTTCATACTCCATAGCAGAAGCAGACTGGCGGCCTCTAGCACATTTTACCTACAACAGAAGCCACATGGCAATGATCTCTGTATCTCAGCCAACTAAGATAATGTGACCTCACTCCTTTTCCTGGCACCTGAGGACTCCCTGCACACCTATGCAAAATGATCTCCTCACCATTTTGCTGAAGGAAGTGTCCCCAGAGAGAAAGCAAAGACATGCTGCCTGCTTCCTGCTGCTCCACCTCCTGCCTTGGAAGAGGGAAAATCCCAGAGGACAGAGCTTAGGACTGTGTTCCTAGGTACTGCAACAGCAGTGCCCCTGTTGTACCGCAGGCACATTCAGAACAGCAATACAACCCTCATACCAAACTACTGCTCACCCCTGAGTTGCAAGATGCTGTCCTAATGAATCATTATTTATTAATTTTATAGCACAATACAAAAAGCCCTCAGCTTCCTTCCCTTACCAATCAATAACATAAATATGCAGCCGTTACTGGCAGGAGCTGATCCCTATTGAATTCATGATCAGCATGAGAAAAAGCAACAAGCAGGATTTTCATGTTATACCAAAAATGTCCCCAGCAGGAAGGGTAAAGAGGGTAAAGATATCAATTCTGACGAAACCATGTACATGACATTAGAAGTCCATATAACCTTAATTAAGTACATGCCTTATTACTTACTTTTAAAATTAAATATCTCCATTTGGTCTTTGAGGTGGATATTCCACAAACAAGGCGGCACAAAAAAGCTGGGATGATGGTCCATTACACACACAGAAAGAAAAGACTGCATATCTCAACTGTGACTCATTACAATACTGTAATGAGTTGGGTTGGCATTTCAACTGAAGACATCTTATTTCATTGCTTATCTACAGAATGCTCAGTGATTTTTCCAAGCAACGCTGGGATAAAGCTAGTCATTTTTATGAGTAGAAAACATCAAGGCATAAGATAGAATTTCAAAAGAGCAGAAGAAGCCTTTTAGTAGGAAGAAAATGTGAACAAACACACCAAGGAAGTCACAAAAAAGTTTGACAACCAAGTTCTCCTTATTAAAAATGGTGGGTGGTTTTGTAAACTTCTGTGAAAAGCTGAGCCTTCTTAGTACATATGTGCACAAGCAATCTGGAAGATATATACAAGGGTTCAACCCCCCAAAAAAAACACCAACCCAAAAATACAGCATTCTCCTAGGGAACTTTTCAGATTGTCACTTTCACGTGCTGATGGTGGCCATTCCTCCTAACACCTTGGTTCCCAATGTTTCTCATCTTTGTGAAGAAGATCCCAAAGAGACTTTGAAATGTAATTTCAGACTAACATCCCCATTTAAAATACCCTCATCTGCCTGTAGAAAACCAACATCTTCCCGCACCTGTTTGCATTCTCAACTGGAATTTGTTTACATCTTCTTCTAGCTATAGATTTTCTCTGATACGGACTTTGGGTGACGTTAAAGGGAATAAGCATAAAGTAGCTGAACTCTGAACTTCGTTTGTCATAAATCAACATTTCTGATCATGCTTCTTTGTTTTAGTGGCAAAGGTACTTCTATCCATGAAAGAAATTCCGGGAAGGACTTAGAAGAATCAGACTTAAGTCTCCCTCAGCAAGTTTGCCGATGACACCAAGCTGTGTGGTCCGGTTGATATGCTGGAGGGAAGGGATGCCATCCAGAGGGACCTTGACACGCTTGTGAGGTGCGCTGATGCCAATCTCATGAAGTTCAACCACGACAAGTGCAAGGTCCTACACCTGGGTCGGAGCAATCCCAGGCACAGCTACAGGTTGGGCAAAGAAGAGATTCAGAGCAGCCCTGCAGAGAAGGACTTGGGGGTGCTGGTCGATGAGAAAATGAACATGGGCCAGCAGTGTGTGCTCGCAGCCCAGAAAGCCAACTGTATCCTGGGCTGCATCAAAAGGACTGTGACCAACAGGTCGAAGGAGGTGATCCTGCCCCTCTACTCTGCTCTTGTGAGACCTCACCTGGAGTATTGTGTGCAGTTCTGGTGTCCTCAACATAAAAAGGACATGGAACTGCTGGAACAAGTCCAGAGGAGGGCCACGAGGATGATCAGGGGACTGGAGCACCTCCCGTATGAAGACAGGCTGAGGAAGTTGGGGCTGTTCAGCCTGGAGAAGAGAAGGCTGCGTGGAGACCTCATAGCAGCCTTCCAGTATCTGAAGGGGGCCTGTAGGGATGCTGGGGAGGGACTCTTCGTCAGGGACTGTAGTGACAGGACAAGGGGTAACGGGTTAAAACTTAAACAGGGGAAGTTTAGACTGGATATAAGGAGGAAATTCTTTCCTGTTAGGGTGGTGAGACACTGGAATGGGTTGCCCAGGGAAGTTGTGAATGCTCCATCCCTGGCAGTGTTCAAGGCCAGGTTGGATGAAGCCTTGGGTGGGATGGTTTAGTGTGAGGTGTCCCTGCCCATGGCAGGGGGGTTGGAACTAGATGATCTTGAGGTCCTTTCCAACCCTAACTATTCTATGATTCTGAGACATATTGACAAACTCCATACACATTCAGCAAATCCCAGCAATTACAACCAGGCATTACTCCTACTGCAGAGATGTCAGCATGTGTGTATGACTTTGCCAGCTGGGGACTTCCTAGCTCTCAATGTTAAGAGAATTATTAATACTGATGAGGCTTTGCTCTAGTGATTAATCCTCCTGAAAACTGAGGGCATTTTGTCCCACATCATGAGTTCATATTCAGAAATATTTGATGAAGTCAACAAATGACTGATCGATCCACTGAACACAAATATTTGTCTTCAAGGATTTAGTCTTCAAGCCATTTTTGGAATCTGTGATTGGGCTGGTCTCCAAAAGAAGGATAACTTTCGGATAAAGATTTCTATTCCCAGACATCTAGCTAAATACCCAAATGAAAACTTCTAAGCATTGTATCTGCTCCATGATAAGAAGGCAGCTAGTATTCCAGAAAAAATACTGCTCAGAGACTGGCTGTGGCTATTTTTTCTGAACGTGTGAACACTCAGTATCCAAAAAGTCATGGAAAACATACATAAATAGCATGTAATCATAGACAAAAGTATATAAAAAAGTCAGGACAAATTAAAACAAAAAATTAAATTGGGGATTACTTTCACTATATTTGTAAGGCTTACAAATACACGTTGAAGATGTTTTCCTAGGTACATTGAACTATTAGCTTTACAATCAAAGTCACTCTGTCTGATCTTCATTTGGACTAAATAACCATTTCTATATACTTGCCTTCTCTAGGCTTACCTGCTGCTGGAAAACAGAAACTGTTGTCCCAGCCCCAGTGTAATAACAATCATGATTAATGTAATTACAATGGGAATTCTCCCACAAACTTCACAAGTTATCTGCTTTATTTTCCTCTGTTGGTATGTTTCAATCATTTAATTTTACTTCCACTTTAATAATTATTTTATTATGTCATATTAATTTGTCTTCAAAGCAAATTAGTTCTTAGCTGCATCAGGCTTGAAAGATCCAAACCAAGATAATGTTTTTCCCTTGGTGGCCTCCATAAATACACATTAGACATACTGTGAAAGGGCTGAAGCTGGCAGCTCCAAAGCTACCTTTCTATAATCAGAAATCTTGCATCACAAATACGTACTTGGTTTTGTTTCCTCATTTTGCCTCTTCCCTCTCTTGAAGATATTTAGAAGACCTGGCTTTAAAATCTGGAAGGAATAAGAAATGTCAAACCCAATCTGCAATTATGTACCATGTAAATTCTCTTAGTATCTTCCTGTATGTTTCCAAATCACATGAATGACTACTATATGGGTTTTTTTTCCTGATTCTGTTTTTTCTTTCTCTTTTTAATTTACATACACACTCCATAAAGTTTTAAAGATTTAAATTCCAGCAGGTAATACTTCAGTAGTGAAGTTTCCACTAAAACAAAATGTCTAAGGCAGCAAGCACACATAATTTGAGTACAGATCAATGTTACCATACTTTTCCTTTCTTTGTCCTCAAGTCCCTGGTTTAAATATATAAATATTATCTATAATAAGGCTTTTCCTTCATAAGGGAGAGTCCTAATGACCAAGTTGCTTAGGCTTTTGTTTGCTTTCTCTTTCTTTGACCCCATCAGTCTCAGACTGTTGGCTGCCTAATGTCACATTTCAGTTCAAGTCCAGACCACAAAGACCTCAGGCTCACGGGCAAAATCGGGCAGCACTGAAAGCCCTTTCCTTAGAGCTGCGAGTCACGTTTAAAACCACCCTCAGATTCAGAAAGGCAGGAGAAACAACAAAAAGAAAAATAAAGAAGGAAGTTTTCCATTTCTCAGGCAAGTCTATTTGTGTTCAGCTTAAAGACAGAAGAGGATTTTAATCAGCATTCAGGTTCCTGACAGAGGGTAGCAAAAGTCATGAAAGTAAAAGAGAGGCACAACTTCTGGCACACCTCTTCACTCAGCATTTCCGATTCTTCTCCTTTTAGGGCAGGTCTACATTCGCATTTCAGTTTAGATCAGATGTTGCTTTTCAAGGGACCCTCAGTATTGTCCCATTTACACTGTAGCATGGTCTTGCAGCACACAAACTTACTCATGCTAATATGGAGCTATGGTGAAAGATGCCCCACCACAAATGATTTGATTTTCCATGAAGACAAGTTTAGAGCCAATCCAAAATAAAAGTCCTGAAAACAGACTGCTCAACCCAAGATCTGAGCATCAGCTGCTTTGTTTTCTGGTCCCATCCAACTTGGCCAGCCCTACCTGCTGATGGAAGCATTGCCTGAGGTATCCCCTTGCCATTTCCATCCTCACTAGTAATTCTCCCATGCTTCATTTTCCGCATCCCTTCTTAGATTGAACCCATCAGCTTTGTGAACTTCATTTTTAGGGTGACATTCCAGCATGCCTATCACCTCTGTCGCCTCATGCCTGAGATCACCCTCAGACTACCAGTGGATCAAGGATCAATTGTGGCAACATATCAGTTGCACAATATTAAATGTATCGGAAGCAATCTGCTCACTTGTGCAAATTTATACGTTAGTGTAAAACTGGTGTAAACTAGAGCTTATTTTTAGAACTAGTCTCTGTAGAAATTGTACTATCAAGATGAAACACTATCATATCACTTCAGCTTTCTGTACCTAAGTCAATCACATATAATTTAACTATCCCTTATATACTTCTGTCTCACAACTAAAGTTTGCAAGGTGCCTTAAAATTTCATAGTAAAGGTGCTATTAAATTATTATTACTATCTGATTTTTAATTGAATAACTTCATCTGTTTGACACACTGAATTCTTTTCCTATTCTCCCTTCTAGCTCCTCAGCTCATAGTAAAAGCACATTTTATTGCTACAGTCCCAAGAGGAAAGCAAGCAATGCCCATCTTCACAAGTTCAGTTCCCAAATTTAAGAATGGACTCGTCCCAGAAGAGCTACTCGTTCTTGGATCACTGACAGAAATGATGCTGGTGTCACAAGACTCTTCTGTCCACCTGGATGCAAAATACCTGTATCTAAATAAAGATCCTCACAAGAGAACTACCAATCTGAAAGAAGCTACAAGCTACTTTTTTAGGTAATGTTCCTTCCTACAATTTATTCATAATATGTATCTATACAAATATATTAAAAGTATGGAAGAGCTGTAACACTGAAAGTCTTGCCATCACCAGATAATCCCTTTCTTCACTTACATTGAAGGATGACCTACTAAGTTCTGGAAGAAAAATGTGCTACTTGGCATCTCTGCATCTGACAAATACGCAAAAGATGACCTTCTGGCTCCAAAGAGCTCTTGAGATAATTGATCTACAAACACACACATTATCAGACAGTAAAGCAAATTATAACCAGCCACTAAAGGCACCAGTGGCTCAATAAATGATTTCCTGACATTTCTGTATATTACAGAGGCAGCATATCTTTCCTTTGGGGTTCACCTCACAGCAGGTCTATTTTCTTTGTAAACTCGAGATGGAGATGCACAAAAAGGAAAAAAAAAAGAAACTAAACAAAGCCATAAATGTAATGGCAGGTTTGACTTTTCAAAATGAGAATGTCTTGCTAGGCTATTTGCTCAAAATCTAGACTATGGCAACAGTTTTCTGCAGGTTTTCCTGCCTGATACTTACACGATTATGTGGTTCAGTACTGTATATATATTTTTTAGGAAAATAGGAAATAAAACATGCTACATTTACACTGACAGGTTATGATTAAAGTAGCTTTTTCTCCCTTTGACATCTATACATACAACAGCAGTAGATGAAACCTGTGACTCTTCACATCATTATTTTTAATTCCTCTCCAAGTAAACAGAATACCTCCCAAAATCCCATTCCATGCAGCTGAATGGCTCAGGGCACTAACAGTTCTGCATAGACATTTTGATCTCAGAGTCCTCCTGCACAACTGTCTATATAATCACAACTGTTGCTTTTGCTGGTAGCTTCCAAACAGGTAAGAATGAATGGGCCACAGAAAAGGAACTAACTTACTTTGAAAGAAACACTGAGGAGCCAGCATACAGATGTGTAAACAGCTACTATAGCAACACTGGGTACTTACACATTTCATTATGCCAAAGCACTCTGAGGGGTCTAATTCTGTTTTCTAACTTGTGGAATTTCAGGAATTATTCTAAAAACAAAATTTTGATTTAATTTGGATTTATCACTGCAAATTGCTTCTGTCACTGTGAGAGCTCCTTAAGCTTTCCACACATGTATTAAGAAAAGATTGCAGGACATTTAGAAGCATCCACTAAGTTCTTTTCACATGAAATGAAGGATCTCATCTCCAGGCTTTGGCATAGTTTTTTACCAGACAGACTTAGTCAGCATAGTTTCTTAAGACCTGGACTGAAAGCCACAAGCCACAGTGGCTACTCAGGATTTGGAAGCCCTTCATATAAAGAACCTGAAACAAAGCTGCCTGTGCATGTTTCTGATGCATGACTTTAAGCTTCTGTTTCACAGTCAGAGAAATGTCGCAGGAAAAACAGTGACTGTCATTAGCACAGTGGGGCAGATCTCATCTTTCATCTAGCGGTGCATCAGTTTGGAAACCTCCACTGGGACAGTGGAACTGTGTCTGTCTATGCTAGCTACAATTAATTATGCATGCTTAGCCAGGATAAGAAAATGCTAACAAAACTCTGCAGAAATACACAGTTTCTGAGTTTCTGATCTGTGTGAATGACTCCTCCCTGCATCTGTATTCTCCCATCTAAGGGATGCATTTAAAATCCTTTCATCCACCAAATTAAAAACAAACCAAAACAAAACCCACGTAAAGCTGATAGGAAGAGCAGGACATGGAACCAAAACACAGAGAAACTGGTCTCATTCTTAGCAGCAGCTTTAGAGAAGTTTCTCTTTGGACTCAGAGATACCATTTTTCAATTACTTTCCTTCCTCGCTCCAGCTTTGCTTTAATTTCTCTTCTTCCTAAACTTCTGGTCCACCTAAAATGTTCCACACACATAATGCAATTCTGAGTAAGTAAAAGTAGGATAACAATAAGAGCATATATAGAGCCCATTTGACTCATATTTATTAAATATTCATAAAAAGGAAAGATAACAGCAATGTGGTAGAATCCATCTCAGTGTTTTGACACTATGATATGGCATCCATTCCTTGTCTTGCCTCTTGTTGCTCATTTTGTATGTTTTTGGAAATTAATTTTTTAAGCAAAGTTGAGTTGGTGACTTTTATCTCGTTTCTGGTTCTGAATAAAAGCAGGAAGAAAACTGCCTGTGATGTTTCTTTCTTGAAAAAAAGTTTTAACAAATTTCAGAATCAGCCACCTCTAAGTTATCAGCTTAGACTTCGAAGCCAGCAATATATTGCTTTATCTTCACTACTGTATCTATTGCTTTATCTTCACTGCTGTATCTATTGCTGTATCACAGAAGAATAAAAGATGAGCTTGGGCAGAAAGAAGCAGAATCATAATCAATGGATATACCAATTTGTAAATATATCTTTTTAATGACCTTCCATGCACAAAACAGCTTAAAAACATTTTACACTGCTGGGGTCTTCTCTGCTCCCCTTTTACAACTTTGTCTGATGTTACTAACCAGCACACTACAAAAGAAATACTGACAAAACTCCCATAAGGAGAACTGAACTATACTGAACTTTGTATCAACACTGCCCGGGTGGGATATCTCTTTGCACAGGCAGTTCTTCACCTTTCAGAATCCACTGCCTGCTTATTAGTGCCAATATACATGTTTTAAATGTTGGGTTGTGGGGTGGGTTTTTTGGGTTTTTTTGTTAATAAAAAAAAAATCCTTGTTGACAACTGGATGCCACATAGGGAATATCTCCTGACCTTGACTATCAGGAAAGGCAAAGCTGCTTCTGAAAGCAGGGAATTAATACAGCTGAGTCACATTGCCAAGAGCTCAGCTGGGCAGCAGATACCATTCTGCGTGAGTTTCTATTGATTCCTTTTACAAAAAGCTGGAGGGATGGGTCAGGGGAGGAGAAGAGCAAGATTAAAGTCTACTAACCTGGATTTATGCTTGAAATAGGGCTGCAGAATTGCCAGCTCATTAGCAAAAGGCCTACTTATCTTTAAACATGTTTATGGTCAGCATTTTGCTGTTTAGATGCATCTGGTTTAGATACAGAATACATCTAGAAGGTAATGTTTTCTATACACTTGTGCAAAAGGAAGAATAGTTTTAAACCCATTCAGAGCTAGTCGAAGAGGTCTGTCCCAGAAAGTCACCTGTAGTAGCGTTGTGTATGTAACATCTGCATCCATTTCCGGAAATGAAGGATCTGGTCATTAGCATTTCCTTCCACATAAAGTTTAAATAAATATTCATTGAAAAACTAATATATTTCTGTTTATCTTCTTCCAATCTCCCAATTTTGAGCAGTAATGAAAAGTCTAAAAGCTGAAAATAAAGCTCTAAAACACTGAAACCTGTGCCTCCTAATAAAGAGCAGAACATGCTTTTTGAAGTTATGATCTTCCTCAAGAAGACAGATTCCCCCACAGAGTATAAAACTCCTCTATTCAAAGCATCACTAGGTGGAACAGCATGTTGGATTCTCGATCACAGCAATACTTCCATGGGAAGTAGCAGGGAATGGTAAAATAATCTTTTAGCTGGGTTGGTGTGGTTTGGATTGCTATTCTGTCAATTCCTAGAAATTATTATAGCTTGAAATGACTTTGTTTTGTTGGTGTCTTGGAAGCTAACACATTCATCATTCCACACAGAGAAGTAAAGGAGCCCCCAGAAGTAAAGCTGTATATGAAAACCAGCATGACAAGAAAGTAGCTTACTTTGTCCTTTTTCAAATACATGGAGGATCTTCCACTCTAATTGCATATTTTCCATATTCAAGCATATTTCATACTTTTTAAAGCACTATGTATTTTAAGTTACTCATCATCCACTCTGGTAAGAACCACCCCCCCACCCCCCCCCAGTGCAGTCCTGTGTTCAGCCCTGCGGCCCCTGATACAAGACAGACAAGGAGCTGTTGAAGTGAGTCCAGAGGAGGCCATGGAGATGCTGCGAAGATTGAAGCAGCTCTGCTCTGGAGGCAGGCTGAGAGAGCTGGGCTGGTTTACCCTGGAGAAGAGAAGGCTCCTTAAGGTGAGACCTTACAGCAGCTTCCAGTGCCTAAAGGGGCTACAAGAAACCTGGAGAGGGGCTTCAGAAAAGGGTGTGTAGTGACAGGACAAGGGGGAATGACTTTAACCTGACAGAGGGGAGATTTAGATTAGATGTTAGGAAGGAATTCTTCCCTGTGAGGGTGCTGAGGCACTGGCACAAGTTGCCCAGAGAAGCTGTGGCTGCCCCATCCCTGGCAGTGCTCAAGGCCAGGTTGGATGGGCCTTGGAGCAACCTGCTCTAGTGGAAGGTGTCCCTGCCTATGACAGGAAGCTGGAACTGGATGGGCTTTAAGGTCCCTTCAAACCCAAACAATTCTATCATTCTACAAGCATACTTATTCCACAGAGAAAAAGTTACTCTGAATAGCACATAATAACGGCTGGCTTGAGTTTCAAATGGGATCGTACTAAAGAGGTGTCAGGAAAATTCTCTTTCTCTAACTCGCTGCTTTATGCTGAGAATTAGGAAGAACAGAAAACTCAACTGAAATAATGAGAAGTACCCAGAAGGCATGAAAATTACACTCTTTGAACATGAGGAGTTATTTATTTTAGATACGCACTCAAATACCAAAACACATACCTCAAAATAATTTTAGGCTAGTAAATGTAAAAAGTCTGAATTTAGTCAAGGAAATGTTATTATAAATTTCACAAATGTTCTTAAAACTCTACCTGTAAATATCAGGGTGTGCTTTTAAACTGCTGGCTTTGCTCTAATCTCATGAAATTATAGTTCAAATAAAGCTGGCTGCAAGCAGTAATTCGACCAACACCCTAAAAAGATACAAACCCAAAATGCAAATTGCTGTGATGAAACAAATATTTTCTGCTGGAACAGAAAGGACAGACACAGGGAAAAAGGACACACCTGGTGCAACTCTGAATACTAAATAATACAGCGTCCTAATTCCTTCATGAAAATATATAAAGTCAAATTATAAACCATTATTTGACTGACAGCAGGCTGTTAAGATTCCCATACAGTGCCACACATTCTCTTTAATCCTGTTGTAACTTTTATCTGACCTTTCACTCTGTACAGTTTAAGTAAAAAAGAAATGTTTGTTCGCAAGCAAAACTATATATTTGATGATCTATATTCAGGTCACAAGCAGAACAAGAAAAGGAATGTGATGAGATTTCATACCAAACTGTACAAGAGAGGACAGGATCACACTCTGTAAGAAATTCATTTTCCTTTTCAAGAGTTTGCATGGGAAATGGAAATGATGATCCTCAATCTGATGATCCTCAATTTCAATTCCAAGAGCATTCTATAAATACTCAAAAGTTGAGGGAGAAGAAAAACAAAAGAATGGGAAAGTCTGCCAAGGAACCGCAATCATACCAATAGCCATATGCATAGAAACTAAAGATGCTCAAGACTATTCAGAAGTACTACATTTTAAACACAAATTTAATTGTCACCTCAGAAGCAGAGCCCATCCCTAAGAGTTTTCTAAGGACCAACATCAGAGTTTCAACAAGAAAGGAAGAACAGACTGGAAGGAAAAAGGAATTAAATTAATAGCACTTTGCAAAGCATGTCACTACTATGTTTCTTTATTACGATGGGATTCTGATCTAATTACACACTCGAGAGTCTCAATTTTCTATACAGACTTGGTTCCATCTACGGTCAGTGGAAATAACACTGATATGATAAATAAGAAAGTGGCCAAATCCCATATTCTGTACAGCTGAAATTAATTAAAAATATACAGCAAACACATAATACCAGTTCTTCATTTCCAGATATTGAATAGTGACTACGGGTAAATGCTGACTACACTGAAAATGGATAAACTCCATTTCCGTGTGTGGTGCTGGTCGATGAGAAAATGAACATGAGCCGGCAGTGTGAGCTCGCAGCCCAGAAAGCCAACTGTATCCAGGGCTGCATCAAAAGGACTGTGACCAACAGGTCGAAGGAGGTGATCCTGCCCCTCTACTCTGCTCTTGTGAGACCTCACCTGGAGTATTGTGTGCAGTTCTGGTGTCCTCAACATAAAAAGGACATGGAACTGCTGGAACAAGTCCAGAGGAGGGCCACGAGGATGATCAGGGGACTGGAGCACCTCCCGTATGAAGACAGGCTGAGGAAGTTGGGGCTGTTCAGCCTGGAGAAGAGAAGGCTGCGTGGGGACCTAATAGCAGCCTTCCAGTACCTGAAGGGGGCCTATAGGGACGCTGGGGAGGGACTCTTCGTCAGGGACTGTAGTGACAGGACAAGGGGTAACGGGTTAAAATTTAAACAGGGGAAGTTTAGATTGGATATAAGGAGGAAGTTGTTTCCTGTTAGGGTGGTGAGGCCCTGGAATGGGTTGCCCAGGGAGGTTGTGAGTGCTCCACCCCTGGCAGTGTTCAAGGCCAGGTTGGATGAAGCCTTGTGTGGGATGGTTTAGTGTGAGGTGTCCCTGTCCATGGCAGGGGGGTTGGAACTAGATGATCTTGAGGTCCTTTCCAACCCTAACTATCCTATGATTCTATAACAGGAAGCATCTCTGGCAAAAAAGAAAACAAACAACGCTGAGATCTTCAGAACAACATATCGCTGAAGGATCAGCAACAAGTAGTGCAAAGGCATCCTCCAAGTACAGATGTTTCTCAAACTTTGCAAGAATGCTTCATTTATAAATCACCAATTTTTAATTATTTTCTCTACATACAAGCTTTTCTCAACATTCAATTCTGTGCAGGCAACATTCTACCAGCATCCAAAGGTCTGGTATGTTAGATACAGCCTTGGTGGAAACACATTTATCTTAGAGACAAGACAGACTACATCTTACCATGTGGCTTATTACAGCTAATGCAGTTTATCAAAGCTACTGGTACGAATGGGTAAGAAACAATATTGCCTTTGGGAAAACAGTGTTGAAAAACCTTTTCCAATCTCATATTAGAAAGTTTCAGATCCCCAACTTCACATGAAGAAATGAATCCAGAACATTTTGAATCATCTTCAGCTTTACATTTCTATCTATACTAATGCAGCATAAATTAATATGTTGAAGGATTTTAGTGCTAAAACAGATTATTGGCTTTGATGAACTGACTCTTCAACAGCGTCAGAAAAAGTTTATAATTTATCAGAAACAAAAAATTAGTTAAAATGAACTGGTTCTTGCAAGTACTTGTGATGTGCTGCATTTGTATTTTGTTGTTTAATATAAATCAATATTCTTCCTCTACTAGAATGCAATAGCACGCCACAAGTAATGACTGCTCTGACTATTCCTCTGTATTCTTCCCAGGTTACCTGATCTTGCTTCCACCCTTTGTAGGCCTCCTTTTTATGCTAGAGTTTGTCCAGAAGCAACTTGGTCATCCTTGTAGCCCTCCTGGCATTTTTGCCTGGCTTCCTGTTTGTTGGGATGCATCGCTCCTGAGCTTGGAGGTGATCCTTGAGTATGAACCAGATTTCTTCGACCCCTTTTCCCTACAGTGCTTTATCCCATAGTATTCCACCAAGGAGATCCTTCTAGAGGGAAAAATCCTGTCTCTGGAAATCCAGGTATATCCTTACAGAGATGGGTCAGGACTCCAGGTGAGATGGCTGCACTTAACGGGGATGTTCAAACTTCAAGACTTCCACACCTATGTTCTATATTGGTCCATATTTTATCTGAAAATCGATCAGTAGCTTTTACACCTAAGACTACTTACAGTGAAATCTATGTGCTAACTTTAATGTATGAAACTGTAAGGCTTTTCAAGGTCAGGATCCCAAAGACGCTTCCCAAAAACCACTAAGACTGTTTAATCTTTCTACATACCTCTACGTAGAAATATTTATGAGAATAAAGCAAATTTCTATGTTGGCTTTCTTTAGTAATTCTGTCAGCATTTCCTTGCTAAATATGATTTTCCGTTACTTCAGTGAAGGGATTAACTGCAGGAGGAAGAAACAAAGAGCCCTTCGTTGAAGCGTTATAGCCAGCAAACAGGTCATGTAACAGCATCATTTTGACATTGTTTAATATTAATAATGCTTGGGTTTTTTTTCTATTATGCCCTTCTGAGTTCTAAATAGTTTCTTCTACTGCTTCAATAAAAAGAACAGCAGAGATGAGCTTGAAAAAGCGAGTTTTCAGAATACACAAGTATCTGCTACCTGTCTTTGCTGAAAAGACACAAAGAACCTCAGCTCTCAAAGAATGCAGAATCTCAGAGATGTACTAATAGCAGTAATTGATGCCGAGAGCAACTCTTCTGTTGTACCTTGGCAGCTGCTATTTTATGTAGACCTGCCAAAGAAAGCTTTTGTGTTGATCAAATAAAAAGTCTTTGATAACTGACTGAAAGCATTGGTGGAATGGTACTTCAGAACTTGTTTACTTCTACCTGAAAGTGCAGTGAAAAAGAGAAGTATCTAAAAAAATAGAAATACCAGAATGCAAATTCATAGGAATACGATTTTGGAAACGACAAAACAGAGTATTTCAAACAGTTGCAATCAAAACCACTCAGCTGACACAACGCCTCGCAAGCTGAACTGCTTGCTTTATTTATTTCACGGCAGTGATGAAACTATTTCAGCTGAAATAATTGTTTTTCTATAGAAGAATGTTGATTTGCAAAAAAAAAAAAAAGTGTTTTCAGATCCATATTCCCAGATCTGTTCTCTTATAGGCCAGGCTACAAACCTGACTATGTCCTACACAGCACACCCCACAACTCCCTCAGAGCATTCTCTACAGAATGATGGAATCTGCAGTGAGTCCAGCCCATAGGAGAAAAGAGAAGGCTGACTGCTCTGCACATGCAGACCATGACTTAAGAGAAGACCTACTTTAAGTGTTTTGGTTACTGGATGAAGCACAAAACATTTTTACTGAGTTTAGACTGCTACTCCACTGCTCTCCCCCAAACACTCAGTATAGAATATGAGAATTAGTAGGGAAAAACTACAGTTTCTTTCCTGTTGGAAATTTCCTTTTGTAAAAGTCATGATTTTCACTATAAATCTTCATTATAACTCCCAACAAGGTTAATCACTGATTTTTTAGTTCAACACAGGGGGGTTTATGGCTTATTACTATTTAAAACAAAACACACTGTTAAATTCAAAAACATTCACAGAGAAATTAAAAATGAAAACAAAGAAATAATAAACCTTCAACCCGCTAGATATAAGCAAGCCCTAAACTATCAAACCCCCTCCTCCATTAATGTCACCTGACTCAATCTTCATTCAAATCTGTAGCATAAGAATGTCTCAAAGCTGGATTTTAAGATGGATGGATTCAAGTCAGGGAGGGAGAAGAGAATCATCAAGCCAAGTATCTTCCTTACTAGTTCTCTACCCCAAAACCATCTATTTGCCTCTTGTTTCATCATAGTTCTTTCAACTTCTGGTAGCACTAATACAAAATAGAATTTAAACTAAGAGTTAATATAAATTATTATTCCTGGATAGCTGTTCTCTATGTCACAGTGAAGGAATGCGAAGGGTCACATCAGGTGAAGACCAGCTGGGAAATGAGACAGCTTTGAAAATACGTCTCCTAGCTCAAAATCTTTGAAGTTAAATTTTAAACTGTCAACACTACCTGAGTCTTACACAATGTCAAGTCAGGATGTTTAGGGCTTTGCTTTGCCTTTTTTGGTGATTGTTTTTTTAATCACTTCTTGACATTAGACATAGCTCTGCAAAAGGCCTGCAGATTGCATCACTTTAGACAGAAGTGACTGCAAGTGCTCTTTTCTCCATTGCACAGGAAATAATCTCAAATATTTCTACTACTAAATGATACAATCACATTCAAGAGCTATAATTTTAAATTCATCTTTCTGGTGCAAAAGAAACTAGACAGCTTTGTTGGCTTTGTATCTTATCTTAGATCTGGTTAGCATAAGCTGCTGGAGTTTGAAAAGATGGCTTTCTTTTCCCCCAGGGGAAAACAGCACTCTGTTAACAATTAAAATGATAATAATGATATAAATGTGTGACAACTTAAATACAAATTCTGATGTAGCGTAATGACAAAGCATCATGAAAAGCACTGTCAAGTACATACCAGCATGTTTGATGTACATGTAAGTTTGAGAATTTGATATATTAAGGAACTGGAGTTAAAATACTCAATTTTTGAGAAATATTTTTTGCAATGACTTCTGATTAAAGTGTAGACTAATAGAATAGGAAAATATTTGATTAAAGGACCATGGGATAATTCTTCTCATAGTTCTTTCCACATCTTGGTTCAACCTACTTTGGATTTGCTTGGTTTCAAAGCAGAGAGAATGGGTTACCTGTTGCCTTGTTTTCTTCCCCTGAGTTTCCAAGGTTAATCAGGGTTATTGATTTTTACATTTACGTAGTATTCTCTTAGAGTAAATGGGCATACCTTGTATCCTACAGAGCAACTGAAGTTGTTTGGTTTTATACAGTTCACATATCTTATGTTTTGGCTAGAACATCTTAAATCTTCCATCTAACAGAAAATCCCTGTGTTAGTATGAAAAATACAGGTGGAGTCATATAATTTGATTTTAATTGAAACATGAAATATGGGATTATTTAGAGTTCAATCTTGTAATATATTGCTCTGTCATAACAGAGTTATACTACTATATTTTACAGAAGTCCATAATCTATACACTTGTATGTATTATAAAAATCTGAACTAATTTGGGATTCCATGTGGGAATACGTGTGCCCACAGGACTCCACAGTTTTGCAGCATCCTTAACATTGGGCTGATTAGCAGGATTCATTTACTAATCAGGGATTTTGGCTTGCAAGCAAAACTCCTCCTTGTGTGGAGCATCACTGGAGGTGTTCCTATCAGCGTGTATAAACTAAGTTTCTATAAGTTCCCTCAGAGTTGTCAAAACTGTTGGCCTACCCCCCACCACCCTTCACTCCCCATTCTAATAGGTTTTTATTGCCTGGAGAAACCATGCACATTTCCACATTCATAAAAATGTTTCTTAAGGTGAAAAAAGAGTTCTTCAAATCCTGATTAAAAAGTAATTGCCTGAGGCTTTGAATGGAGCACTAATGCTGAAATCAGCATTCATTTCAAAGTTTTTAAAGATGTGAGGAGAAATAAATCCACATCTCTTACATACTTACTGCTAAATCCTGTACCGGTACATTGATCTCTTTACCTGCTCCAGTGCAATCACCACAACCTACAGAAATACCATAAATTAAGTGTATCAACACAAGATGCTTCTCTTAGATAACTGGTCCAAATCTTTGTGCTCCAGCAATACCTCACTGGCCTTTAATAGAATGAAGTAATTTACATGATCCAAGGATTTAGCCCTGAAAAATGGAATTTTAACATTCATACATGTACACAGACACAATGAGACAAGTGCACAATTGTATGGTTACATGAAGAGGCAATCACTATTTGCCAGCTCTCAGCTAAAACAGTACACCACCTCAAGCTTCTTAGTTAATCCATTATTATAAATGAACTCAGCAGTGAGTACAAAGACTGTCTTTTCTCATCTTTCATCTACCAAGACATTATTACAGTCCTCTTCCTTCCTTTATATTACAGATGAGAATATGAAATAAAAGCAAAGCTTGAAATGAAACAGAGATGAAGTTTCCTCTATGCAGGGCTCTATTCATGCAAATAATCAAGTAGCCACATTATCTAGACATTATTGAAAACTGGTTCCTTCCAAACCATTAAGAACGCTGGAACTTGCCAACGTGATTGTAGTTGAGATCGGATTTGGGTAAATATTCTGACCACATGTACTCTCTAAAAGTCAAAAGGATTAAATAAAGAGGCTTAAGGGTGAGAGAGAGAGAACAATCTGGAGGGAAGAAAAAAAAAAGTATTTCAGAGTCCAAGAGACACCACTGGCAGACTTACTTCTGGCAGCTAAGGATGTAGAAAAGGACTGGCACCAGAAGCAGCAGAGCTTGGTTTTGATGAGGTTCAACTTCAGACATCCAAATTAGAAGGTCAGTCTGCTCCTAACATCTCCAGACATGTAAACGGAAACCTCAGTTTGGGGTTCTGGGTCAGCATCTGAAAGACTTTGTCTCCCTCTTCTCCTTAACCATAAAGGGATTCAACTATAATGAAACCTTCAATGTTTATTGTTTAAATCCTTCTGTCTGCAAGAGCTACATCAATACTCATAGAGAGACTATGGTAGCCATGCTGCTCTGCAGGCCAACTACCATCCTCCCTGTCAAACTAGCTGCGGTAGATGAAAAAACCTCAGCACACACATCTTCTGCTTGTCCTTGCCTTCCTCCCAGCTCTTCTTGTCTAACTAAAGCATGAACAAGAGCATTAAATGCAGTACCACTATCCCCACTTGAGTGACCAAAGGACAAGGAAGGAAAAGTGGCTGAGGAGTTAGGAGATGCAGTCCACTCTCCCTTAGCTTTCCCTCAGTCACCAAGGCAAGCAACTCCACAGTGAATCATGGACTGCAGACTTCCAGAAGGCAGACTTAGACCTACTTGGGAGACTATTTGACAGAGTCTGCTGGGAGGAAGTCCTGAAAGATAGAGAAGTCTTGGAGAGCTTGACATTCTTCAAGGACATCTTAAAGGCACAAGTGCAGGCCATCCCCATGTGCCAAAAGTGAAGAAGACAGACCAGGCTTAACGGAGAGCATTGGCTAGAACTCAGGAAAAAATATGAGTTTGTGATCTTTGGAAGAAGAGACGGGCAGCTCAGGAGGACTGCAAGTATGTTGTGATGTTATGTCAGGTTAAAATTAGAAAGGCTCAAGCTCAACTAGAACTTAATGTGGCTACTGCCATAAAAAGCCACCAAAAATATTTCTATAAATACCTTAACAACAAAAGGAGGGCTAAGTAGAATCTTCATCCTTTACTAGGTATCAGTAGCCTGGTTTTGCAGTCCATCCTCATCACCTCATCTGATTTGAGGCACAGTAGAACCTACCTATGCCTTTAATTGCCTGTCACCAAAGACAGGATACATCATAGAACTACAAGTTCTTATAGCCAAGCTAATATCCCAAGCTTCTTCTATAAACATCTGAGATTTTGTGTTCAAGACACTTATCCCAGACACCAATATCTACATCTCATTCTACAGAAGATGTGTTTCTCACCTAAATGCTCACTTATTTCAAAGAATTTCACACCATTTCAGATATTCTGTACAGTCTGTGTCATCTTTACCAAACAGGAACTCTAGGGACTTCATGCTCATGTTGGTTTTTGCCTGGAAAAAAATACTCTGTAACTTGGTGTTTCTTTTCTCTGGTGCAAGCTCTAGACCTCCTAACAAAGACACATTTGGAGAAGGCCCTTTTGCCCAGTTTGCTGATGACTCACCCTCCACCAATATTTTGAATGAGCATGTACAGTGTAACAAGTGAGACTGCAACGGGGTGAAATGATGGAGAACATTCAATTATGGAGTCTCTGCATGAGCCAGTGACAATCTCTCAAGGTTTTGGTTTGCCTTCCAGGGCATCCCACTTTGACACCCATTCATGACTTCATTCTGAGAGACAGTTAACATAATGTGGAGGTGAATGATACAGAAGCACATGTCCTACTTGCTACAGAGCCACTGGGGAGAAGAAAATGCATGTGTCATTCAGCAGCAGCCTGTACACAATAAAGTGCAAACACAATCTCAAAAAAAAACACCTCATCCAGACAGCTTGGACAGAAGGAATGAGCATTTAAATTTAAGAGGGTAAATAAATACAACAAATACATGTTGGAGAAAGAGGTCGAAAAAAGCAAATGATTTCTCACTCACAACTACCCATAACATTTTCAAGCACCCATACTCCCCACATGCTTAGCATTCCATAAATTCTATTGCAACTATGAAAAACAACTTTGAATTCCAAAAATAAGAGATCTCACTATGACTGTCAAAATGACAAAGAAATGCACCAAGACATCCCAATAACAACTCCAAAGTAATGAAACCATGCTAAGTTTTAAAGAATCAGCTAAAGGTACAATTGTCAAGTGAACGTAACTACTGATTGTTTGGCTTCGCGAGCGAAGATTTGGGAAGGGTTTTACCCATGCTTACTACAAGCACAATGACCAAGGGCACGTGGAATAGGCAAATCTGGTTGGAAAAAAGGCTGCTTAGGCAATCAGGAAGTTTCTGACCAGGACTGCCAACTCCTGGGGCAATTTCGAGTGACCCATATCCTGATCCACCCACATGCAAGGTTGGATCTCCAGCTTTCAATGCACCTTGTCACCTGCCATTTCGACCCTCACCTGTCCATACAGACAAGTGAGAGTAAACCCTTCCAGCCTGTGCAGTGGATTTTTTAGGTGAGGCGCAGCCTAGACACTTGATGTTGTGCTGTTGCGTCATCGGTCGCTCAAGATCGACCCAGGAGAATGTAACTATAAATTGCATATATCCATCCACTGGTACCTTTATTGTAATATTCACAGCATAAGAAAAATAAAAAACTTCTATGGCTATTATTATTTCTGGGACACATGAACTGAATTGGGTTGGGAATGGCAAAATATCACTCCGGTGCTGTGAATATGAACATTCCCAAGAATTTGGGGCAAATATCCATAAATATCACAAGAAAAGAATCACTTCACACCCTTAGTGAGAAAGTAATTGCAGGGTCTCATGCATCTTTTCTGCCTAAGTTAGAGCAGTTTCGGAATACTGATAAAAAATATCCCATAATGGCATCAAACGTCCTTTAAATGGAAACAGGTCTACCTGTAATTCAACTTTAACAATAAAAATGAAAAAAATATTCTTCAAGGAAGAAAAAAAGCATAATATTTGAAATATTTCAAAATACAAAGATATAAAACTTTGTTTGTTGGAGGCAGTTCTCCTGAGAAGGACAGGGAAGCTAGAAAGTGTTTTCCTCCTCTTTTTCATTTTCTCTGGGTAACCGAAAGCGTTATTATTTATATAGCTTTAGAAAGGGATGCTGGCTTCCACGCTAAAACCTAAAATGATTAAAGGTCTTCCTTACAAGGTTAGCTCCAGCTTTTTCATATACACTGAACTCAACACTATTTATGGATGACAGTATCAGCAAAAAAAAAAATATAGCCCTTTTTTTCCCCCCTTGTAACAGAAACTCTTAGTTTACCTTTAAGCAAGATAAAAATATGGCTTTGTTTATGATTTCACTGGTCACAATTTAATTCTCTGCAAGATCATTAAAACTTCTATTTGCAAGTCTGCAGCAGGTTTTATTGCTCTTTTAACTAACTCCAACTTCCAAATAATAATCTCTTCAGTTCTGAATGTTATATCTAAAGCAAACAGAAGTGATGCTTAAGCATACAGGATAATCCTTAGATTAATGATCTATTAGCACCATAGGAACACCACAGAAGTGCTTGAGGCTCATGGAAGGTTAATTTAACTTAGCAATACAGCATTTGCAGAAAGTATTTTTACTTACATATACTTGAAGAAATTTAAATGCTTAATATTACGCCGAAAGATGATGAGTAATATTCCTGAATCTGGATTAAGTGATAAAGGATAGTAGATATAAATCACTTATGGTTATTCTAGAATATGATGAAACATTGTACAAATTAGAAAGATTATTAACATACCTTCCCTCCTTATAGAGTAATTTCATCTCCGGAAATAATGATGGTAGTAATTTATAAAATTATGAGCATATGTGGTATTTTTCAGCCTGAGGACTCCTAAAGCAATATAAATGTATACTGTATAAATGCAGTAAACAAAAAACCAGGTTATTCAAGATGTTCTTTTTGTCCCCACTGAATGCCACATTTTCTGAACTAAGTTAACAGTTGATTGTATACAGAATTGTACATACTCTATAGCTAAGAACTTCACCAGCAACTAAAACGGATAGATTTTAAGCTAATTTACATTGTCACAAATGTTGACTATGACTATGCTGCTGCCAGAGTATTTCCTTGCACATTTTCATATATATATGCATTAAGAAAATCCAGACCACAGATTTTCAAGAGGACTGATTTCTATTTTGATTTTTATTTGGGCTATGTAACTGTAAATTTGTACTTCTCTGGCACTTCTTGATCTTTTTATGAAAAATAGAAACTTTCTAGGTATGTTGTTAGCATGAGACCATCATTTAGATGACTTCAGCAACGGAAAAGCAGCATTATATCTTATTTCTGCAGGTCCTGGAGAATAGTACAAGAAGATGTAACTGACTTCAATGGATGTAAACAAAAACCACCAAAAAGGTATCAGTTTCACTCTGAGTTACCAGAGTAGCTCTTGTGTAATATCCTAGATGCATCCTTATGAAATTGTTCCTAATGACTCACTTTCATAAGAAGTCGCTCAGATGAGAGTATATTTCACTAAATATCTCAAGATTATGAGTAAAAATAGATTTCTTTGTAATTTTTTTTAAATGTTCTATTAGTTTTTGCAAAATTTCTATACTTAAATTGACAATTTGTTTAATAGCATCTATTAAGCTCATTAAACTATGCAATTAAGAAATATTTCTTCCAACACTCAACACCAGTAGAGTTTTACACTCTTACTTAATTATTACTGGGTGAAGCTGTGTAATTCTGGTGCAGTAATCAGCCGTGCATGTATTCAAGTTTTGGGTTGTTGATGTTCTGCATTTCCTCAAATTTAAATTGTTAAAAAAAAGGAAAAGAAAACAATAAAGCTTGAAGAAATGCATTACATGTGCATAAAATAAGAGAAACAGTCAGCACCCCTCATCACAGGAGCAATCTTAACCAAGCTGATGACATATTCCCCCGTTCTCTGCCTGCTGGCACATCACAGCCTGGAAACCTGAAAGACTACAGAAGACCATCTTTACCGGCCCATTCTTAATCTGTTTTGTAGGTTTACAGACAAGACATGGGGACTAAATATAAAGGTAAAGGTTCCTAAGCATTTTTTCCAAGTAATAAAAATCCCTGACAGACATGACCAAAGTGCACTGGCTGCCAGCTCGTTTTCAGGGAATAACTCAAACCTCAAGGGAGCCAAATGGCAGAAGGTGTGCCCAGTTGTCATGGTTTACAACCAGCTGTAACACAGCACCACACAGCATCTGCTTACCTCCCACTTCCCACCCTCCTGGGCAGGATGGGGAGGAGAACTGAAAGAATTTAAAACTCGTGGGTTGAGATCAGAAGATTTGAATAACTGAAGTAAAATACAGTAATAACAGAAAGAATACCAACAACAACAAGAGGAAACAACAACAATGAAACAGCAGCTCAGAAAACCCAAGTGATGCACACCACAACTGCTCAACATGCACTGACCGATAGCCAGTGTGACCTGAGCAGCAATCGGTCCCTTCAGGGCACTCCCCCGGTTTCTATACTGGGCATGAAGCGCTGTGGTATGGAAAACCCCTTTGGCTAGTTTGGGTCAGGTGTCCCGTCACTGCTCCATCCCGTCTTCTTGTGCCCCTCCTCACCGGCAAAGCATGAGAGACTGAACAGTCCTTCATGAGCGTTAAGCACTACTGAGCAACAACTAAAACATCAGTGTGTTATCAGCATTGCTCACTTGAAAACCGGGGTGGGCACCAAGGTCACATTTCATTGTTTGAGGAAGGAAGTGCTCCAAATCAGTAATTACTACACCAGAGAACCTGGCCAAAGCCTGTCTCTCCAATCTCTGCTTATAAGCCAGTAATAAATCAGCTTCCAGAGAATAGCCATGCAATAGATGAGTCTGGTTTTACTTTTAATTGACAGAATGAATATACATTAACAAAACTAAAGTACCTCATCTTCTACTGAAACGCAGATACTTCCATAGTTTGCCATCACTTTAATTCTTTTTTCAACAGTAGGGACAATCTGCTTTATGTGTGTCTGTCTGGTGTAAGATTTAGATCTCTGTCAGTAATAAGTTACTTTATAAAAATATTCAGTATTCAGCAGCATGGTATTAATTAGGCTGCATTTTCCAGATCACCAATTTCTTCAACACAGTGATACAAGAGATTTAATGATGCTGTTAAATTAAAACCACAGGAATACTAGGGCAGGAAAAGAACAACTATTTTTGTAATGTTGGAGACCAAACTGTCCCAAATAGTACTGCACTGCAGAATACTTTTTACTTCTCATATTTGAGGAAAAGCTTAAAAAAAACAGTCTGAAGCGTGCTTAATAGATGAAGACAGTGATACATGAACAATATATTCATCCAGTGGAATGAGATGAAAAAAAATAAAACCAAAAAGCATACAAAAGATTAAAACCCAAGCAACTGTGTTATATGAGGAGTGGGCGAAATCAATTTGCTCTCAGTTACTTTTAACTGTATCATTGGATCAGCATCATTTACCAGTAAGTGTATGTTTATGTACATATATACAAATATACGCATATAAATAGATAGCCAGACTCTGAAGATGGTGTGTTGCATATATATACTTTAAATCATTAAAACGTATGTCTCTATTGGCTTGTGCTAGTCCGCTGTAGATTCCAAAAAATAGATTCCAGCACAAAATTATGATTACAGATATGTACTTAACAATTCCAAATTACGGAATCAAGCCAGAAAACATGGATCACCTGCAAGAGGGTGAACACTCTTCTTTATTATTATTAACTTCAAAATGTATTATGTCATCAGTGAGGTCACCTGAACTTTAGCTAAGTTTCATGACACACAAGACTGATGATCAGAGGTGTGATGCTTGGAAACTAAGCATCAAACACATAAAATTCTATCTCTTTCTAAAATATCACTATGTGTACATATTAACAGCCAGAAAAGAATGTCGAAAACACATAAAAAAAAGTTGCAAAACAAAGGTCAGTATTGAAATCTACATTTAAAAATTTGAATGATACATTAAGAAACAGAAGGGACTAAATAAACTGCAGTTACATTAAAAAAAGAAAAAAATGTAGCAAAGTGAGAGAATTACAAGGAAGAGCATAAAATCACTGCAGATGTTCAGAATGACCTTTTTTTCTAGTTGGTCTGTAGTCTGTCATTAGGCTGTGAGTGTACTTCGTGCTTGATCCTTCTCATCTATTCACCATGTTAACCCACTCCTGAAAACGGCAGATTTCATGTAGAAACAGAACACTTTCCCCTGCTTTCCATAGAAAGCTTTGAATTTTCATCAAAAAAGCACTCTACAGCCAAAACGCATTTACAGTCAAATCCCAGAAGTTTTTATATCCGTATATATTTTCTTCAGAAAACTAAGTGTCTGAGCAGCTCAATTAGACAACCTATCTGTTACATGCATCTGGGTTTTCCTTTACATCCTCTTTGAAAACACAGGCTTAATTGCTCAATATCCTGCTGTCACCAATTTGTCCTAGGTTAAGTATTTTCTAGTTGCACTTATATTTCCTTCGCTAACAGATGCAAATGTCTTTGGGGGAACTGTTCCTTCACTTCAATAAGCAGAGAGTTGAAAGGAAAATAATCAGTTTCAATAAAAGAATTCTGAATTCTTTAAACAGAAAATGTACTAATTCTTGTAAAGATAGTATCAAATTCATTTGAATACATTAAGCCAAACCAGGACATAAATTACCTTATATAGCTCCCTTTTCTAAAGTTTTTTTTGGCTTTGAATTCCTTTTACAGCTTCTGCAGAACTTACTATGTTTCCCGAAACCTGAAAATCATTTGGCTTCAAGTCTTCAACTGTTTTGTGGGAAAATCAAGGTTCAACTAAAGATGCTGCTGGCAACTGGCTGCTAGGACGCCCCTTCCTTCCATTCCCTTTTGCAAAGGTCTGCATGAACTCAGATTACATAACCCAATAATAACCAGAGCTCAAGATACACATTAATACATCCAGAGTTGACAGCAAGCAGCCAAATCTAGAACTTTCCAACACAGTAGGATTTCTATGAAAAAAAAAAAAAAAAAAAAAAAAGATGCAAAACTGCACAACCTAAGTCCCTCTAGTTTGCAGTGCCAGGCTATACCACTCAGTCCAGCCCATCCAAAGCTGCTCCAATCAGGCTGAGACGGTACTTGATGGATCAATTTCCAAACTCAGCAACATACTGCTTACTTCATACACAAAAAATCTCCATGCTGCACATTTTTTGATTCATGAGGGCAGAGTTGGCATCCACCAAACACTACATGTCCAGAGCTTTCATGAAGTAAGGACTAAGAAAGTTACTGAAGTTACTTTCCTCTGAAATATCAGGCACTGGTATTCTGGAAGAATGCTCCTCTTCCCACAGCACACAAGCACAATTACAAACATCCTGCTGCTTCATTACTTCAAAATATGCACCAGTGAAACCGTGACTACGATGTATGCAAGCAGAGTAACACTGGCAACTGAAATATTTCAGCATTTTTATCTGCTCAATATATGCGTGGGCACAAAGGGATCCAGATACACCAATCTGCAGGGTTGAATCTGATTATCCCCCTAAATGAGCTCTACCAGACTATGGAGATACACACTTGAATATCAAGCTTAGTAAACTCACAAAAGCTTTTCTACTTCTGTATCCAGATTCTCTTTCCTTGACAAACAATTTGTAGAGAATAGGATCATCAAATCTTTAAAACCTATAACTAACATTTGTCTTTCACATTCGCAGCACTGAAACCTTTCTTCCTTAGATCTAATGCTCTAAGCTGTGGCACAAAGTTAAAAAGAAATGAGACTTAGAACCATGAAAACAAGCAATCCAGAATTTAATCTGATTCAAAAACTAACTCAAAGAACCTGCAAAAACTGTTCATGAGAAAACCTAGTTCAAGTGACTTTCATGTTCAGTTAATACCCCAGGAAAATAACTCTCATTTAGATACTGGGTTTTGGCTTAAATGTCATTTCTCAGCTCTTTCAGTTGCTTTCTAGGAAGCATCTTGTGAAAGATGACCTATTTTCTTGTATTTATCTATAATAGCTTTAAATCCAAACCAAAATTGATTTAGGTGGTTTGCAATATTGACAATACAGAGAGAGGAGCACGGAGTAAGTTAAGATATCTTTAAGATGACAAAGGAACATTAATGTAGTCGATCTTTCCGTGTGACCTCAGCCTCAGAATCCTCTCCAGTTGCCCTTCAATAAGCAGAAGCTGATATTTTCTGTTGACATAATTAAGTCTCCAGAAAAAGACAAACGGTTTTAAATAGGAATTTCCCAAAAAAAGTACTTTGAACGAAATAACCTAAAATTAAATTATAAACCCCTCCAAAACCCCTCAGAAAATAACCTAAAATTAAACCCCTCGGAATTTGTTACAATATTCAGTGAAAATCACATTATCACAGAATGGTTTTTGGGGGGAAGGGACCTTAAAGCTCATCCAGTTCCAACCCCCTGCCATGGGCAGGGACACCTTCCACTAGAGCAGGGTGCTCCAAGCCTTGTCCAACCCCTGAGTTTGCAACTTAAATGACATTAAATGGAATTCTAGGAGAGTCCCTGGAACAAGTTTTGTTTTTTGTATCCAGTAATACCAAAGGTGCTATTACTTCTTAAATTAATGAGTGCAGCAAGAATTAGGCCTTTTAATTTATCATGTTTTCAAGCATCACAGGGCTGGGGGGAACCGTTACAGGAACATCTAACATTTTCCTAGAACGTCAGGAATGTCAGCAGAGACAGAACTAAATAATGACAAATTTTACATTTAGAGGGCCAGATTAGAAACAGCTCTTTGCTATGTTATTATATGGAAGGACAAATGAATTTAGTAGAGAAAGCAGAAAATCACTTGAGCCAATGACCGTATGGGACTTAATCCCCAACACAGTCTTCCACAGAGCAGCAGCTGAGAATTTTTAAATACTAAGGCTTCTCAGATGGCATTTTAAAGCATTCCAGGCTGACTTTGATTATAGCTTAGTATTATTAAAACTTTGCATGCATTTGAAGGCTCATTAAGTAGTATCACAGGCAAAGCACATAAAGTATTCAGTGCTTCCTGAAGTGTTTGACTCTATAAAAATGAGAAATGCGGTGTTGCCAATGACAATGCACACTTTTTCACGTCTAACTGCTGTTCCAAAAAAACAGAAATATACAGCACCTTTAGGTGAAATATACCAAGTGATGTCACATTTTTGGTCTTTGCTACATCATGAAACATTCAAAAGAACCTTGATAAGCAGTATCGGATGTGTGCAGAGAGGCGTGAAATTTGCAGTTGGTACTTATCTCAATGGCCTTCCAGCGCCCTTTTTCTAACACAGCACATTCTGCTCATAAGCTGCCTAGAACAAAAGGTTTTCATTCGTTAATTAAAAAGAGGGAAAAACCAAATGAACAAACCTTGCTTACCTCAGGTACCAAAATATTTTTTTTTTTTATTATGCTAGAGTCTTAAAAGTATAAGGGGATTTAATTTACTTAATAGACACGCATGAGATCCAAACAACACAACAGATACTGCAGACCTTAAACCCCTTCTAAACAAAAAGGTATCTGTTGCGTTATTGACAAGGAAATACATAAAGACTGTTTGAGGGCCACAGATCTTTACCTGCACAAACTGTAGTACTAGAATATTTAAGGCCTAACGATGCTGTCCTGAAGATGGAGAGCTGTTGAACGGAAGTGACGGAAAGTTGTCACACCTTCTGCATCCTGTTGTTTCTGTACACCTCTCTGAAGGCTCTTGCACTATCTACCAGATTGAACACTAGACCAATTATTTTGACCTCCTGCCTTGAGACACTGCAAACATGTTTTTCTGGTATTCATATGACTAAGGTGAACAACATAGCTGAGACTTCCTGTTCCTTCCCTCCAGCAAACCAGAGCTTTCAACTAAGGGAGAGCTTTAACTTGCTCAGGGAGAGGCTGGATGAGCTGAGGAAAGCAGTGCAGTTTACAGTGGTTTGTTTTTACCACAGATTAACAGATTTAGCAAAGAACTTTGCAGTACTGTTTTCAATACTGTGTGAAGCACTTGCTCCCAGTATGTACGTCCAGCTCATCACAAACCAGCTCCAAAGTGAATAAAGGAGGAGAAAGAAACAATATTAACAGCTTGTCTCACAAGACTCAGTTATAAGTGTCTTGAATGCAGCTGGAGTATAAGGTTTTCGCTACTTCAAAGATTTTAGAACACCATTCTCATAGACACATGGGCCTTCGCTGAACTACTTCAAGAACACAATATGAGCTCATGCAGCATCTCCCCCTCTTGTTAAAGTGGGAAGATACACTAATATTTCACATTTACATAGTGGTTTACATTCTTAAAAACCTTTTTAGATATTAACATGTTCATCCTAAAAGCAATATTACACACACAGTATTTTCTATTCTACAAATGAGTGAGCAAACATAAAGGGGTTAAGCTGCCGACTTGTGCTAGTTACTCTCTTTGGAAACTGGGGGAGAAAATACGACAGCACTGGAAAGGGAAACTGTGTGATTTCAAAGCTGCTGTTACTGTACGTTATCTAGGCACTGTATTTTGAGGTAAGGAGTAACCTTGTCAGCAGTAAAGCACAGAAGAGGCAAAGAAGGCAAAGAAATCCCCAACTGTAACAGCAGAATTTGCAGGAGTTAATTCCCTCATCTTATCAGGTATTCTTATGTGAGGGAAAAAAATCTCTAAATACTGCACAGGCTAAGTTTATGTGAAGGTCAGTAAAAGTTTTGTCTGATACAAAAGCAAACACCAGAGACTTAGGTTTAGGCCCTGAATACTTAGTGTTGCTGTGTTCTTTTCCATTCCTCCTTCACCTGCAAAAGTAATACAGATTGAAACATCTTCACAGAATCTCAGGGAAATCAAGGACTATCCCAGTGGAAAGCCATATACAATTAAGCTGCCACAAACATTCCCGTAGTACACAGGAGTAAGAAATCAAGGACCATCCCAGTGGAAAGCCACATACAATTAAGCTGCTACTAACATTCCCATAGTGCACAGGACTAAGAGAAGGTATGCCTGGAACTGCTCTCTAATCAAGTAAACTCTTCTGCTCTTACAAATAACACACAAACAAGTATGCATATACCAGAGAATTACAGAATGGTTTGGGTTGGAAGGGACTTTCAAGCTCATGCGTTTCCAACCTCCTGCCACGGGCAAGAACACCTTCCACTAGAGCAAGTTGCTCCAAGCCCCATCCAACCTGGCCTTGAACACTGCCAGGGACAGAACATTACCAGTTCTTTGGGAAAACTCTGCCAGTGCCTCACCACCATCACAAAAGAATGATAGTGCAGAGTTATTATATAGTGTTAAGTTTCATGTCTGAGAATACACATGCAATTAGGAGCTAAGGTTACACAGGAACATTAAACTCTGCTTGGTCTGAGGATCATAATAATTTCACTCAGTATATTTTTATTTTGAATTTCCCTTGTAAAACATCTTTACAAAAGCTGAATCCTGCTTGCATATTGAGAAAGCGCATTTTGGTACAGACACTGAAATTCAGCGGAGTTCCTGCTGAAGGTTTTCAGCGTGTTATTACAGAGAACAGACACGCCAGAAGTGAGGGAATTTGAGCCTTGTCAAAAATGACACTATCTGTCCCTAATGAATTAGGACAACAAGACAAAATAATATATTACCAAATATGAAAAAGTTCTAACGAAAAATAAAACTATAAGCAATTATAAAGATGCAGTGTCACAAATTAAGATTAAAGAAGGCAAGTAACAGGAATGCCTCTGTCTTCTCTTTCAATAAAAGATTAAACAAAAAATTAAAGCAAGAATTTTATTGTTCCTCATTTCTGTTACAAATACGTAAAATGTGTTTCACCTCAACAAGGATTAAGGTTCACAGAATTTTTACGGTGTTGAATCAAACACTTCTGATCTACTCCAGCACATGAAAGTAGCTATGATTTTTTAACATGGGAAATTAATATTTTTCATGGTAGAATAATTTAAAATCTGACAACATTTCATAGACTCATAGAATGGTTTGAGTTGGAAAGGACCTTAAGATCATCCAGTCCCAACCCCGTGCCATGGGCAAGGATGCCTCACATTTTGTCCAGACCAAATCATACTGAATTTAGGAGTAAGGATAAGGTCCTAAAAAGAAGGTCCTATAGCGGAAAAGCCCCTCCACTACACTCTTAATTCTTTGAATAGAAGCAGGAGTTTATGTCAGGTATTTCTTTTTACTCTATTTCAGCCTGTTTTCTGTTATGTTTAACATTTTACCAGTTTCCACCTGTGAACAAGAAGAATTTTCTTCAAAGTATACACGTAAGGAATTGAACAGAAATATACATGATTTCTTCTCCATTCTTCTGTGAAAAGAAAAAAAAGAAATAGTTTGGATGGAAATGATTTAACTCCCCTCCCCACCACCCTACCCCCCCCCCCAAAAAAAAAAGTAATTCAAGCTTTTCTCTTTTATGTATGCATTTGAGACTTCATTTGTAGTTGCTGTTGTGACACGTAACTTGTGACACACAACAACTTTCCACCTGTAGGGTAGAAGTTAAGTGCTTACATCTATCGACAGGCTATCCAAGACTGAATGCCTTATCAGAAGCTGACAAAATAATGACAACCACAGTAACAAAATATTTCTGTAATTTCAGAACAAATGCTCATTCTTTTCCTTTTGTAGGATTTTCTTAATGAGAGATGCCGTTTCTGCACAGACCCCCTTGACATCTCGTTGCTACTGCAAAAGCCCTTGAGAGATATGAAGGGGACCAAAGAGCTTAACTGGAAAGCACACTACCAGTGACAGGCTGTAGCTGGGGCTCGCTGTATGATGTATAAATTCTGTTCCTGTGCATTTTTTAACAGTGTTTGATCTACTTATTCAATACCTTTTATACTTTGCACAAAGAAAAAGCAACAGCAATTCACTAACTACTCTCACTTAGGGGTGGGAAAGGCATCTTCTCAAAGATGAAGGTGGGAAGGCATCTTCAAACTGCTGCCAATACTGAGCCACAAAGTGCCGAGAAGTACAGAAATCTGAGAGGAGAGCTTCCTCTCTCATTTCATGCCCTCCTGTTCTAGGGTTTGTGACCCTCCAGTTCCTCCAAAGGGTTTCTTTCATTTGTTCTTCTTAAGAGGGAGGACACAAGGAGACTGATTACTCTCTGGTCCCTCCCACAGCCATCTCCCACACACTAAAGAATAATTATTTTCTAGCTTATTTTCCTAATTTCCACTGCAAGTATGACCTTGATCTCAACACACGCTTAATTCTGCACCCTTGAAATCAGCTAACAGCAAACGCAAAACAAACATACCTGTGCCACTCTTCATGCATCCAAAGTTTATCTTCCTCAAAACATGTCCATCCAATTCTACTTTTATTTTTAAAGGTTTTTTATACCAAAGAATTTGACTGGGATTTTTATGAGCATTGAGCAAACAGCATTTTCCAGTTGTCCCGAAGCCTGCCTCTGTATCAAACGTTTGTATACAAGTTTCTTTTAAAGAAGCTGCCATACACTGGCACAAATTGCCCACAGAAGTGGTAAATCCTGCATCCCTGGTAGTGTTCAAGGCCAGGCTGGACAGAGCCTTGGGCAACATGGTCTAGTGTGATCACTGGGTGATCGTAAAGTCCTTTCCAATCCAAACCAGCCTGTGATTCAGAAGCTAAACAAGTTCCAAAGCTACACATTAATTGATGCAGTTATGGTAGAAATTAGCCTCAATTGTTTTAACTGTGCAAAAGTTCTACGAGAGCTTAATAGGATTTGTTTTGTTTTGAACTCACGACCTGGAGGATGAAGAAGTCTTCAAACTCTGTTTCACTTACACATCTACTGTAATTTTTGAGAGCAGTGCTTGAAAACCGACAACAGAAAGTACAGACTGCTGTCACTCTATGAAGCACTGCATAACTATTTCTCACTTCTAGAAATGAAAAATATTGATCTGTGCCAGAAAATCCCATTACCACAGAAAATACGTAACAACAGACCACAAATTGGACCAAAATTCTTCTCTCACTTTAACTGTCTTAAGAGTCTGACTGCTGATTGTATTACCCACTGTTAAGGACACACTTGCAGGAAGTTCTGAAGCGGATGGACCGGTAACTAAAGCATACCTGCTCAGTATATGCTCTCCCATTCTACACAGGGAGAATGAAGACAAGAGAGAAGCAGGAATCCTAATGCTGGACTTGTTTTATCAAACACGGAAGCCAAAATTCCACCAGAATGTGACTACATAAAACATACAAACAATGACAGCAGGATTTTTATTTTTCCTCCACACTCCTTTTTTTTTTTTTTTTCCCCCAATATTGGTAAAGAAAACCTATATTTTGACACAGCCGTTTTCCTCCCCTGAAGGTTCAGACGATAAGTCATCTGTACCATGGAAGCTGTGGAAGGAAGGAGTGTATTTCTTATTACTGTCAAATCCATATGAAACAGAAGACTCACTTGGTAAAACATTAAACACGCCCACAAGGCTTTCTAGTTAGCAGTACAACTGCTAAGAAATATCTTGGCTATAATCTAAATTATACTGAATTACAGTGACAGCAGAGATCTGGTTTTCTCTTGACCTTTAACTATATTCTATGAATTTCAAAGTTTTGTTTTAAATTGATTCCCACCACAAATCAACTATTTCCTTTTGCATTTCACTTCAAATTTTAGGAAGGAGGCTGTGATCTTCACTGTGAATTCTACCTCCCACAGCAAATGCAGCTTCTATTATCGCTAGGGCTGTTCAGCATCGTCCAAGAACATCACTGACACCAGAATTTTTCTGAACTGTTTACTGAATTTGTACTGCTGTATTTGTGAATCAGACATCAGATCTCTCAGTTCCATACCTGCGATACACATCTGTACCATTTCTTCTACTTCCTTATTTCTAACAGCTACCAAAGTGGATACTGCCAATTTCAGTTACAAGTACCTAAATGCTTTGTGAATGAAACAGCTTGTAACTTTTCCTACCTATTCTCCTCTAACAAAGAGCCAGCTACCTTTTCCCGTGCCAATTATAGCTGCACAAAGCCTCCAGTGTCCATGTGAAAAGGAGAAGCTGATTTTTCAACAAGATCCTGCTTATATACATTTCCAAGCCTCAATGCGGTGGCACAGATGCTGAGATAACCTGTTATTTTCAACCCTAAAAGACTGTATTTGCTTCTGCATGCCCATCTGATTGGTGTGAAGCTGTCCAGGCTACCGGACACTGGTTTGTCAATGCCCAGCTCTTACACAAACATCCTTCTAAGACTATGAGAAACAATTAAGGGAAACTGTCTCAGACATGCTTTGCAGTTCTGCATATGTTGCTCGTTGGACCACTGCTCGGATACCCACACTGCCCATAAATAAGTTAACCCCAAAACTGGAAGCATTACAAACACGTCAGTGTGGTGCCGAGGTTAATACAACCAGAGTGTCCAAACTAGAAAATATCCTGAACCAACAGCTCGGGATGCTACTACATTTTGGCATGACCTTGTATCAGATAATTTGGAATTAGTGCTGCAGTTTTTAACATGATCCTTCATGGTGAATATGGCTGAGGATACCACAAAAGGAATCTGCTGTCTAGAAACTGATGTTCCATAGCATTAAAATTCCTAAATGCCTGAGACACTTGGAAAATGAGATATGAACTCAACTTCACAGGTACCCCTGGGACAAAAAAAAAAAAAAGCTTTGTATCTTTATTTTCCATCTAAAATGGATAAAATACTACATGGGTGAGGCAGAAGATGAACCAGTGAGACAAAAGCTGCTTCCCAAATCAAAAGAAAGGATTGCAAGCTTTCCTTTCTTGTTTTAACTTCATTTCAGAGTAGATAAGCCCAAATGATCTAGCTTGAGTGTATCCTACATGGCTTTTGTTATTTTATTCAAAAGGCGACTGACGGTTTATTTTAAACCTGTTTGCAGATGAAGCATTACTGTCTGCTATTCCAGTTATCCTCCAAAAACTTACTAAAGGAGTTACTCAGAAGTAGTTAAAGAGGAGTCAAAGTAATCAGTCTTCTTTCTGCGTGTGTTCATGCGTGCTGGAATAAAAGAAAAATGTATTTTTTCCATGTTGCTTCTCCCAGTAAAAGGATAAATACATTTTTACAAACTCTCTTTGTATGCAAGAAGAGGTACTACCTGGCAGGTATCTAATAGAAGTAAATAGCCACGAATGGCTAAAACTGAAAACAGAGATCAAAGACATCTTTAAAGATATCAACTCTAAAACACCTATAAAACTACCAGAAGCAATACAAAGCAACGAAAATAGGAGAATGACTGCATGAGGATGCACTATGGAACTACTTTATGAATTTAAAAATGTAATTTAAAGGCACAATTCAGGATTGTTGAGGAGAAAGGGGAAGATTAATTATAGGTCTTTAAGGAATAATTGTTTTCTGATTCTAAGCCTTTGCCTTCAGAACAAAAGCTGCAATAGGTTTAATTGGATCTTTCAAACCCATACAAGCTTCTAACACAGATTAATTTAGCTCACTTTTAAATTAGGCAACACACCAATGACCCAATATCTAACCTAATTTAAGCAGTGGTCAAACCTTTTTAAATGCCTTTATAAAAGGAGTGAATACTAATTTAACTATGTTTATCTGAAACTCCCAGGGAGGCAGCTTTTTACATTTCAACTTGTCTCATTCCACAATAATGATTGCTAATGATGCATTTAAACAGCACTTGTAGGCAGAAATGTGACTTGCAAAAATAACAAGTTTTTACTGCATCAAGTTTCTTCTGTCTACATGATTCATACACCTTGCCTTTATGGGGGAAGTAAGATATTACCATCTAACAAAACACAGGCAAGGACGGTAAGAAAGAGGTAATAAAGAGCTGGATACTGTTTTCCAGCAAGCTTCACAGCAAACCCAACAAATCATTCCAAATGCAAATACAATTTTGTTATTTCATGTAACTACACATCATTTCCACAGGTATCTGCAAAAGCATCTCACAGATCTGATTATCTTACATTAGCCAAAAGGAATGTTATTTTAAATTCTATCAGATTCTATTCCTACTCATAAAATTTGCGTGCTTAACATCAAGCAGACACAACAGTGGACACATACTTGTCAGTGGTTTAGCAGGGTTTCAGAGAAAAAGTCTCCTAGAAACAGAAATTACAAGCAAGCAACAGAACAAAACTGAACTTGACTTTTCCCAGGAAATACTTTTGAAGTGTTGTGTTTGAGAGCTTTGCTATGACAGTCTACGAAGCACAGCCCTTCAGCAAACACAACTCCTTGAATATATGTTCACTTAGCGGAAGCTAGGAAGAGACCTAGAGAATTATCTAATGACCTTTCAATGTAAGGCTGACAATTGGCACAAAGAGCTGAAAGTAAGAGCCAAATCCCTCCTGGAATAAACTGCAGACACCTGCAGTTTTATTAGAGTACCGCAATAACCCTGTGGGTAGGTGAAAAGGCGAGTGTACAAAAGGAGACATTTATTAGACAGCATAAGAGTAGCTAAAATCTAATCTATTACCATACCAAGTGATCACAAAGGCCAAGTTGGATTTAAGAACCTTCTTTGTGATTCGCATAAACGTCACATCACTATAGTACTGCGCCCAAGAACCTCTGTGCGTTGTAGTGTTACTTGAAAGAAAAGTATCTACTGCCCAGTTAAAGCTCCAGTCCTACTCCAGCTACCTGGTGTATGGAGCAGTGAGCTCAGTTTTCAATTAAACTGCTCATCAGCAACCCACGAACAAGGAATACTTTGCACAGCTTAATGGTCAGGGCACTGCACAAAAGCTTCTGTTCCGTATCAATCTGTTGTGTAGCTCTGAGAAAGACACTTTTCTTGATGTGGTGCTCATTTTCCTACTCAGGCCTACTCCATTGCATCAACAACACAGATATCCTGCGTAAGAATACATGCTTGCATCATCAAAGTGATTTCAGATGAATACTTCATTATTGCTGCTGTTCTATTAAAAACACTAATCTTGTTTTAATAAGCAACCTCAATGTTAAAGTTGCAATATAAAAGCTCAGTGTAATGTAAAGTTGACTGAATATTCATTTACTGAAAAGACTCATGTAACTCATTATTAATCCAGTGGTGATAAAAGCATTAAACTGTGACTAGAAATTGCCATTCGCATGCTCTCCCCTTCTATCCAGAAAAATAATTCTCATTACCCATTATGCTCTCAGTCTTTAATTTAGAATACAAACTCTAAACAGGTGGGCTCTGTTTTTTAACGCATACCATTAAGCTCTGCCACCATCTAAAAAAATAAAGCATACTGAATCAGACCACAGAGATTCATCTGCACACTCCTACCTATCCCACAGTGTTGCTGGATGCCCAATGCCTTTAAACAATGTCCATGTGCACTGACACGAAATGCTGCTAATACAACCATTAGAACTAGTGTCAGCCAGACCTGTTTTCTGCCGGTGTTTCTTAAAACTTGCAATTTTCTATAAGAAATCTGTATTGATGTTTGACCACAAGTGCATCAGAGAGAATTCCACTAGCCTGTACCATGTGATGCTCCTGCAAAGTGTTTGCTGTTCACTGGAGTGTCACCTGGGCAGAGTACAGGGATGTTGTCCGGGAAGCTAGGGACCAGGTTAGGAAAGCTAAGGCCCAGTTCGAATTAAACTCGGCTAGGGATGTTAAGGGTAACAGGAAGGGATTCTGCAAGTACGCAGCAAATAAAAAACAGACTAGGGAGAACGTAGGCCCCCTGAAGAAGCTTTCGGGAGAACTGGCTACACAGGACTTGGAGAAGGCTGAGGTTCTGAATGCCTTCTTTGCCTCGGTCTTCACTGGCAAAGGCTCTGACTGCACCACCCAGGTCTTGGAAGGCAGACGCAGGGACTGTGAGAATGAAGACCTTGGGTCCACTGAGGGAGAGGATCTGGCTCAAGACCATCTTCAAAATCTGAACGCGCACAAGTCTGTGGGACCTGATGGAATCCATCCGCGGGTCCTGAAGGAGCTGGCGAATGAAGTTGCTAAGCCACTGACCATCATATTTGAAAAACCATGGCAGTCAGGTGAAGTTCCCGACGACTGGAAAAAGGGAAATATAACCCCCATTTTCAAGAAGGGGAAAATGGAAGATCCGGGGAATTACAGACCAGTCAGTCTCACCTCTGTGCCTGGCAAAATCTTGGAGCACATTCTCCTGGACAGCATGCTAAGGTACATGAAAAACAACAAGGTGCTTGGTGACAGCCAGCATGGCTTCACTAGGGGGAAATCCTGCCTGACCAATTTGGTGGCCTTTTATGATGGGGCTACAGAATTGATGGACAAGGGTAGAGCAGTTGATGTCATCTACCTGGACTTGTGCAAAGTGTTTGACACTGTCCCACACAACATCCTTCTCTCTAAATTGGAGAGATATCAACTTGATGGATGGACCACTCGGTGGATAAAGAACTGGCTGGATGGCCACAAACAAAGAGTTGTGGTCAATGGCTCAATGTCTGGCTGGAGACCGGTAACGAGTGGTGTCCCTCAGGGATCGGTGTTGGGACCGGTCTTGTTTAACATCTTCGTCGCTGACATGGACAGTGGGATTGAGCACGCCCTCAGCAAGTTTGCCAATGACACCAAGCTGTGTGGTCCGGTTGATACGCTGGAGGGAAGGGATGCCATCCAGAGGGACCTTGACACGCTTGTGAGGTGGGCTGATGCCAACCTTATGAAGTTCAACCATGACAAGTGCAAGGTCCTACACCTGGATTGGAGCAATCCAAAGCACAGCTACAGACTGGGCAAAGGAGCAATTCAGAGCAGCCCTGCAGAGAAGGACTTGGGGGTGCTGGTCGATGAGAAAATGAACATGAGCCGGCAGTGTGCACTCGCAGCCCAGAAAGCCAACTGTATCCTGGGCTGCATCAAAAGGAGTGTGAACAGCAGGTCGAAGGAGGTGATCCTGCCCCTCTACTCTGCTCTTGTGAGACCTCACCTGGAGTGTTGTGTGCAGTTCTGGTGTCCTCAACATAAAAAGGACATGGAACTGCTGGAACAAGTCCAGAGGAGGGCCACGAGAATGATCAGGGGACTGGAGCACCTCCCGTATGAAGACAGGCTGAGGAAGTTGGGGCTGTTCAGCCTGGAGAAGAGAAGGCTGCGTGGAGACCTCATAGCAGCCTTCCAGTACCTGAAGGGGGCCTATAGGGACGCTGGGGAGGGTCTCTTCGTCAGGGACTGTAGTGACAGGACAAGGGGTAACGGGTTAAAACTTAAACAGGGGAAGTTTAGATTGGATATAAGGAGGAAGTTGTTTCCTGTTAGGGTGGTGAGGCACTGGAATGGGTTGCCCAGGGAGGTTGTGAGTGCTCCATCCCTGGCAGTGTTCAAGGCCAGGTTGGACGAAGCCTTGGGTGAGATGGTTTAGTGTGAGGTGTCCCTGCCTATGGCAGGGGGTTTGGAACTAGATGATCTTAAGGTCCTTTCCAACCCTAACTATTCTATGATTCTATTCTTCCTTGGATATCCCACTTGATCCTCATCTCATCTCTTTGGTCATACTTGCACCAATGGCTAGCGGTCATTAAAATCTTTTCTTGTGGTTACTCTGTTTTATTTCAGGAATGTCCTAGTCTCAAGAACTGGGAAATGTGAGGGAGTGACACTCAAGAGCATCCCATTCTGAACAGAAGTTTAACCATTCTTTTTTGATAGGCAAATTAATATGAACTATTTTGGTTTACATGCTAAGGTCAAATGCGTTCCCTTCTGCACTACTGTCATCTCCAGCTATTCAGAATGCCTCTTTCAAATAGCAGTTCCCACTTCCTGATCATTGTTATGTTTTATATAATTAATTCAATTATTTATTCTAGCAGTCCATATTCTGGATGCCTTACAAACCACCCGTAAGGCCTACTATTGTGAATTTGTTAATCTATTCTGCAGTGTTCTTTATGCATAAAGGTACATAGCTGGCACACAGATGGGCAAAATAGGAAATTATTAAAGTAAAAAAAGACTCTTAAAGACTATCTAAGTATTCCTTAAGTTGCTGCCACCCTCTGACAAAGCAGAAAGCCATTTTACTGGCACCAAACAAGAAAACTGAAGGTTTTGACAAATATGAATCTAGGATTGACATATTAAAGATGACTCTCAATGCCAACTTCCATCTAGGCAAGTGTCTTAAAAGGGTTTGGAATGATTTTAAAATCACAGCATTAACTAATTAATTTAATGTAACATCAATCTGACTGCTCAGACCAGTTGCTGGTTCTATAATCACAGAACAGCAGTGTGGTGAAAAAAAAGCCAAACCAACCCTTTTTTTTGGCTGGATAACAGTCTGTGTAATGCTTGTTCTTTAATTAGCAGCTATTACTACTTGAGTATAAGATTGTAATACGGTAATGGTCTTCTGCTGTGCATAAGCACTGAGGAATGCCCAAGTTAAAGTTGTGTCAAAATCACTTTGTTTGTATTTCACCAAGTGGTTTTAGAATTATTAATTTATCCTGTGGATGCCAGTACAGTAGAGGATAGCAAAAGAAGGAAGATAATGGAAAGACGCCAAGAGGTGGAGATTCATTGTGCCTCCCCCAGTCAGGGAGTAATTAATTCATCTAAGCAGAGTGTCTATAAATATGCAGCAGCTACATGAAACAGCTGATTTCCTTTAATGGTGCTTCATTTTTCTAAATGTTTATTACAATCTAATAGCAATCTGGCAAGCTGACTAGCTCACACTAATGTCACTGTGTCACACTTACAGCAAAGCCATTTCATGTGAGACAAGAATCATGTTAGCAAATCCATTTCATGTGGAACATAAATTGCAATCTGCAAAATGAAAAGGCCACTTGCTCTACAGAACAATGCTGACCATTAAAAACTAACAAACACAAAACCAAACTAACTGCAGAGGGATTTTCAAACACTCCAAGAAGTCTAAGTAACGCATGTACACAGTAGTAACAACAAAAAGTTTCATTGCCATTACCATTTCACACAGCCAAAACAGAAGAAAGAAGACCTTTACCCAAACACATTCACCCCAAGTCCAAGTAAGACTCTGAAACATCAAGCTTCTTGAATCAAGGACCTACAGTTCAGTTAAAGCAATTCCTCTTCCTCCAATGACAGCTCCTTAGCAGTTTCTGAAGTAATGTAGCTTCAAGTTTATACTGCTAAAATGTTTTTTATCACTCAGCCAATTACTTTTCTTAAAGAGTGTTTGGTAAAATGCAATCTGGCATACGATCTGTGCCTGACCTTCTCTTTCATGAGGAATTAACTGTTCTGGAAACTAATCTATTTGACTGGGGCATTCATACTTGGAAATTTGTACTGCTTGCCAAAGGTCAGCTCTGATCATCTCTCTTCACTCTAATGCTGCCCTCTTTCTGTGTAAATGTTATGGTTTATTCCCTGCATAAATCTTGCAGGCCATGTTTACCACTCGTGTTTGTTTCAAGCAAACAGCAATCTGACAGCCATGATCAGAATTTTTCAGGAGCTTTGATTCTATCTTAGAGAAGCTAAAAATCAGACTTCTCAAAACTCAGCAGACCTACAAAAACATGTCATTTGATATTCTTCCTATCACAGAAAGCGTGGCACATTTCCCAAGCACCATCATAACACTCCTCTGATTCTCTTCACAGAGAATAAAGCATTTCTCCAAAAATAAACTGATCACTAAAATCAGTAAGTACACACAATTCCCATGTGTGGAAGTAACAGACTCGGGGACTAATGCATTCTCTTGTGTTAGTATTTCTATAGGAAAGCAGAATCTTCAAATGCAAGTACAAAACCACAAAGGGAATCAACATCTCTTAGCAAACCAGCAAGAACCTTGAATACTCAGTGTTATTTTAACCCTTGTTTGCTACATCACAGAGCACTGCAACAGTATTCACAAAACTACACATCCGTAAATGAGACTGTGGACCATGTGGTGGGATGATTTAGTGTGAGGTGTCCCTGCCTATGGCAGGGGGGTTGGAATTATATGATCTTGAGGTCCTTTCCAACCCTAACTATTCTATGATTCTATGACATAGAATAATCAAATCAGCCAGGTTGGAAAAGACCTTTAAGATCATCAAGTCCCAACTGTTCCCCCAAGACTGCCAAGTCCACCACTTAACCACATTACTAAGGGCCTCATCTACGTGGTCTGTGGACACTTCAGGGATGGTGACTCCAGGTCCACTCTGAGAAAGAAGCCTGTGTCAATGCCTGACCACCCTCTCAGTGAAGAAATTGTTCCTAATGTCCAGGCTAAACCTCCCCTGAAGCAGCTTGAGGCTGTTCCCTCTTATCACTTGTGTTACATGGGAGAAGAGACTAGCCACCTCCTGGCCTCATCCTCCTTTCAGGTAGTTGTAGAGAGCAAGAAGGCTCCCCTTGAGCTTCACCAGGCTAAATCCTCACAGGTCCTTCAGCTGCTCCTCATAAGATTTGGGTTCCAGGCCCTACACCAGCTTTGCTGCCCTTCCATAGGACTGCTTGTACATATGCTCTGCAGCCTCTGTGGATGGTGAAGGGGGCAGATGTGTGCCTATGTGTGTACATACACATACCCATGTACCAAACACAATCACCAGTTTGTACCAAATGTTTCACACTGGACTCCCTCAACTTAAAATGGACATGCTCCAGTCAAAGAACAAGCTGCAGCTGTAGCTCTGAACTAGAAGAATCACATAAGCAAATCCAACTTCTTAGGAAAGCATAGATAACAAACTCTTCAGTATTTTTAATCTGCACATTCCATCTGTGCAGCAACAACTACTTTCTGTTCAAGGTCACATAATAGGCAATACGCATTATGTGACCCAGACACATGAGATATGATCTTAGGCAGGAAGTTCTTCCCTGTGAGAGTGGTGAGACACTGGCAGAGGTTACCCAGAGAAGCTGTGGTTGTCCCATCCCTGGCAGCGTTGTGTATAGTGCAGATGTACAAATACCTGGCCAAGGTGTTACAGACAAACTTGCATGAAATATTTTCTACCTGAGACTTTGACAATTCTGTTGGCTACAGGCAAAATTGTGCCTTAAAATGAAATTGTAAGAGTTCAGGAAGGAAAGAACATATACAGTGGAAGAAAAATTTTTCATTATATGCTATGTTGTTTCCAACATTTACTTTCATAGCTGTGCATACATGTCCTGCTATTTTGAATCGTTTATTCAAAATAATCAAGAGCCAAACAAGAAAATACTGAGACAGATTTCCTCCCATTGTTTTAGCCATATTTTGTTCTTCATATGAAGGGACTATTTTTGCATATGAATCTAGGAATTTCTAGCAAAATACTCCATAAATGAGAAGTGAAAAATGAAAAATCAAAGTCCTTTCCCTGAAAACTTCAGTCAGGATGCTTTTCCTCCAGGTTATGAGTTGCTCATTCTTCTATTTCTGCCAGTTTAGTTGTTCTTCCTTCCACAGTTAATTAAATATTCACAGAGACAGGAAAACCATAGAGACTGGCAGTCAGGAAATTCAGCAGGGCTGTGGGCGATATAAAGACTGTATTGCTTGCATATAAATTTAGAATGGGAAGACATCACTCACCTAGGTTCTTGTTATGCCAGAGCTTTGCCCTGGATATGCTGTTTGTGTGGATATGTGCATTTCAACTGACAGGGAATTTACTGAACATATTTTTTGTATTACACATACATGAAAGGTGGTGGCTCAATACACTGTTGTGCTTTGGGACATATCAAAAAATTGAGATATTTTAGGTGTGTGCACATAAACTTTATATATACGGTGTTTTGATCATACTATCTGCATAAAAGTAATTACACGCATAACTACTCCTGTGCAAATTCTCAGAATACACTATATGAAGATTTATTGAGATAACAGAGTTTCTTGAATTGATACAAAACTTATTTGTGTCTTCATTAAAATATTAGCAGTGCAACTACAACAGTGCCATATTACCATCAGCATGCATTTGCGATAACCTAGAAAAGTCCTTAGCTGTGTATGAGCAATCTCAGAGGCACCAAATATTCCATATTCATGTCTATGCGTCATCTTAATGAAGCCAAATACATTCAGAAGGGGAAACATTTACCCAAGCGCAGCAAAAGTATTGTTTTCTTGAATACAGACTTTGCTCAATATACCGTCAAGAAACCCTCTACCAAGTTCATTTATGCTTTAAAACTTGAGAATTGATATGATGTGTGTTATATATGTTATTTTCAGAATCAAGGAGACGAAAAAGCCTGAAAACTTGAAGCTTAATTAGCTGAGTTTCAAATTCAGTGAGAGTGTAAAAAAAGAAATAGCCACTTCCTGGAATGGAGAGACACTAAACTTGAATTATTCTGCTTGAATAGCTTTATAGCCTTCATCACCTTTCTTCTGATCTGTAAGAATATTCATTCTAATAAGATTTTAGCCTAGGAAAACAGATTGATGTTTTACCTTTTTATAGGCCTGACCTTGTTTACAGCCCATGCTTTTTTCAGTTTAACCTTGTTGTGGACAGCTTTAAAACAAATGCTGTGCTTTTAACAGAAAGAGTGAGTTACTAATGTTAACACTATTTTCCTGTCAATGAGAAAACATTAACATTAATCTTGCCTCTTTACAAAATCTTATTAAAGAGTATTCTAACTTATACTCAGATAAATTGCTCCCTTTACTGTCTGAATCCTGAAATATTAATGAAGGGCATAATACACGAGTAATTTTTTATTACAGTCTGTGATCCATACCATTGTGGTATGTGTCCCAGCTGATCATCTTGCCCAGTAAGTCAGTCATTTGCTACTGAATGTTTTAACCTAGAATTAGGGGAAAACGGGAATTCAGCTAATAAAAAAGCCGAAGTACAGTTTAAGTAAGGATACTGTTATACCCTCAATGTGTCAACATGAGCTAGAGGACAAAGATCAAAACCAGACCAGCTTATGTCAATGCTTGTGAAGACTTTCTGCCTGGGTCATTTGCTACTGTTGAGCAAACCATAACTAAATTGATGAAAAGCAGAGATGCAGCAGGGGTGCCATCAGAGGATAAGGAAATTAAGGCAAATAGTGGGTTCAGATTTCTGAAGCAAACACCATTCTGTAAAGGCATTTCTTGTACAAACCTTTTACTGAGCTATAATGAAAAAAACCCACCACCTGCTATTAATCACAGCAAAGAAATTTCACCAGTGTGAAAAGTCAGTTCATGGCCTACAAACCCCTCAAGACTTAGATCAAGCTTTGCTTGGAAGGTTTAACTCTCGTTTAAGCCATCCCGCTTGCCAAGATACCTTCTCTGTCCCTGCTCTGCCACGTTCCCAGGGGATGGAAGTTTAATATCAGGACTGGCTCACCCTTTCCAAGTAGCTCAGACTACAATGAATAGGTGGCAGAATGGCTCCACCAAGACACCCCTCTCTGCATGTCAGACTGACAAAACCACACTCCTCCACCTAAATATAACCAAGTGCGATCCTGCACATATGGCTTGCTCCAGAGCCCTCTCTCTCGCTGTGTACTTGCCACACAGTCTTCATCATAAGCCTATGTTGCATCACTGTCCTGGTGAAAGGGATGCAAGGCAGAAGGGAAGGAAAAGTCTTCAGGAATCCCATTCTCCCTGCCATGGCAGCACTTTCAGTATACCCTTCCCCAGTCCAGCCATGCAGGGAAGCATAAGCAGGGCAAGATATGAAATCAGGGACAAGGGCTACCTCTTAGTAAGGTATGTAACCACGGAGCTTGCTTCTGATGCTTCTTTGTTCTCAGGGTCACCAGTAGCTTTGAGAACATCCTTCAGGCAGAACATCCTTGCAGGGGTGCACTGAGGACCCATTACCCTGGTTCTCCAGGCAAGCTGCCTGAAGATATCTGTGTCTTCACCTGAGCCTGCACATCTAGGTTGGTTTTTTTTCCACGGATAAGGATGAAGAGATTATTCAGGCTGGATCTAGATGCAGCCTCAGCATCCACTCAGGCACAAGCATTAAGGAAATGCTCTGTGCCCAGAAAGATACGTGTGATCTGGGATCTTCATAGTGCTGTTTCTGCAGGGCCAAGCTGAGGTCATGTACAAAAATGTCACAAGAGTCTTCCTAAAGGCCAATCTAATCAAAATGCCACTATAAGCAATTGCCTGTTTTGATTACATCTGAAACCAACTGGCTTAATACTGGGTCTTAACTCAGGGCTTCCTCTTTTCAGCTGGTACAGGGTATATTCTTTCAGCTCTGGAGCTTTCAGTTCTATACCTGTTCCTAGCCAATACTCCATGTAGAATTTGAGCTTGTTTTCCCACAGAATCAGCATTTTGCTTCCAGGGAGCTTTCAGCCAAGTCAAAACTGGATTTCTGACTATGAACACAGCCCTCACCACCCATAACATTCCTATGTTGTTCCTTGCACTGCAGAAAATAACTTCAGATACACATACACATACATACCCACACCTTCAGTATAAGATATCTGCATGACAGCATCCATGCCACCGAACAGTGCAAATATTCTTTATCTTTATTGATGTGCTTGAGCAGTTATATACTTATTCTACAGTGAGACTGCAAATAATGGGAATGCTTCTGTGGGACAGTTCATAAGGCAAATTGAAATTTACTGCTTTAAGTAATACTTCATCTCATTTTTTAAACCAGTGTATTTCATACTCTATCATAAAGGAACTACATAATATTATACAATACCTTCACTATCAGGTTATGTTCCTAAGTTGCACTTCATTAGCAGTTTTCTCCCTTTAATTAAAAATGTATTTCATTGCTTTAGTTCACTTTATGAATTTTCCTTAAGGTGAGGATGTAAATTAGATTTAGCTCCTCAAATTGTATAGGAAGACAGATTTCTAATTTAAAAACCTTCTAATTATGAACTATTAAATTCTAATATTTGAGCACTTAATTATAAAACACATTTACTGATTCCCCTAAGAACCACACTGAAACAAATTCCTAAGTAGAACTTAATTGGAAATGTAATATGATTAATAGAAAAACTAGAGATGAAATATGAAGTGGAAATGTGGCTGCTGCCACGGTTACATGCTCATGAAAGAAACTGTAATGCTATAAACAAGAAAAAAGTTAATCCTCTTAAGTCAAAAAATCATCTAATGGTAAGAGTCAGAGATAGTTCTCGACCCAACAGTTCAGCCAAACAGTCTGACTGAACCCATGAATACTTTACAAAGAAGGATGAGATGAATATGCTCACCAGCAGTGTATGGTGCTCCAAGACAAAACCTTAAAGCTCATGAACTAAAGCAATCTCCTTCAAGATAGTAAAATAAACAATGCCACTGCTAAAAATACTAATTTTTAAGTACCCTTTCTAGATGTTCTAGCCGTCTTCAGATACAAGCACTTCCAGCTTACTACATAAAGCCTGTATATTTTCTGAGACTCTAATGAAAATACCTCCCCAGAGCTGAGAATAAATTGGACACCTGTGGTCATCAGAGAAAAGCGAAGTAATCCATAAGAAATGAAAGGAGTAAAATTAGACTTACACTTTTGGCAAAAGGAATGTTAAATGTGATAATACTTTAATGATGTTCATCTATCTCCTAGGATACTTAATTCAAAAAAATTACCATACAAATTATTCTTCAAGGGTCTGTAGTAGAATGGAAAAAGTGAAGCTTAGCCATAAGGTAGAGGACAAAACAATGAAAAAGGATATGGTACTTCAATATCCCTCAGAGACATTCCCTAGATGGGAACTCACTAAACTGCTGAATATATGATCTACCACGTCACTGTATTCTCACACACTACTGCCACTTTTGGTTTGCAGGGTCTGTCCTACATCACATACACTTGCCTTCGACACCGAGGCTTCCTTGGCACAAGCCATCTATTCCTCTAAGCTTTCCCTCTTTGGTTTAGCAGAAGCAAGGAGATGCACAAGCTTGGCAAGTGGAAAGAAATTAGTCTGTATGGTAGCTGGTACTAGAAAGATGCATATAAAGACAATTACATTGACTGTTCAACCCACATACTCTTTAAAAAGACAGAATTTTCACATGCTCTTTCTTCCCTTTCACCACCCTTTGTTTCAATTCTTCAGATGAACATCAATCTTCCTCCCTTTCACCCAGACTTTTTGCCAACAGTTTAATTAAAGTCTTAGGTGTCATACCCAACCAAAATTATAATGCACCCTATTTTAAACCTTTTGCTTTTCAACTGTGTTCGTTTGTAATATTTCAGCCAGCCCAGGGACTGTCACAAAAGGCTCTGTCCCTTGTAGAGTACATCCTGTCACAAACTGCTTCTGGGAAATGGGCAGACTCTTTCCCGACATGAGCAGAATGGCACTGGTTGTTAAAGAGGACATGCTGTCACCTTCTTTGTGCCTCCCAGTGCAACTTCACCTGAACTGGCCACACTGACAAAACCACTGGCCTTTTGCCTTTTTTCTCCATGTCTCCTCTAGCACTTAGAGAACTTGCATGGGGCTTTTTTCCCTCTGTGGCAGGTATAGCAAGGTAAGACACTTTATAAACAATGGCCATCCTTCTGCTAGTAAAGTATGAAGCTACCTATGCTGCATGTCAGCTGTCCTTCTCCCACCAAGATTTGAACATACACTATCAGTACTAAGGTAAGGAAGAAAGTCTAAATAACTTAGTCTCAAATTCTGCAGCGAAGCATTAAGCAAAGACTCAAATAGTTACGCAACCCTTTGACTTCTGGTTAGGAATTTTGTTCATCAACAGAAAATGTGTTCTGTAATGAGAAAAGTACATTTGTCATTCTATCCATCACAACTCTACTTCTGAAGAACACTGAGCTAACTGTGGTTTGTCTACTCTATAGCCATAATTACTACAACTGTCATAAACATAATCTAAACCTCCCTGGGCAATGTCTGACAGCAGGATTGCTACTTGAAGCATTAACTCCGGTGTTGGCAGTATTATATCTTTTCTTTTTGAGTCTAGCCCTGTTATAGCGTTTTCCGAGAATGCGACCACAATAAACATTTTTTTTTTTTTTCAGCTGAAAAAGGTCAAACTGAGCTCCACTGACAGGGCACTTCCTGTGCTCATTTTATGCATGGGCACTTTTTCTTACAGTTTCTAAAAAAAAAAAAAAAAAGAAATCACAGTTCTTTTTCTTCACAAAGCAAAACAAAATTTTTGCAATTCTTTGCTAGAAATAGCTTAAGTTTTCTTCAGAAACTCATGTACCAGCAGGCAGAGAAAATGCTTGGAACAAATTGCTGGTGTGCACTACTTATCTCATATTTTTCACATTACTAGTTCCATTATGAGGAATACTAAAACGGAGCAGAAGAGCTCAGGTAATAAGTAACCCATTGATCTGACGTTAGTTCTCATAGGTTGTTAGTTAAACATGACCTCTGTGAAGCTCAGATTTGCGAAGTTCTTGCTCTTGAGAGACATTACCAGAGACAGAGGCTCTTGGGAGTGGCATGCAGTGACAGCGTTTGCTCAGACACATCTAGTGGTACGAGCACACAAGAAAATAATCCTATTTCACACCAATTCCAATATAGAGTATTAATTACATTAAATACAGCTGTAATTACTAAAGAGGAGCAATCCGTCTTCTCATAACTGTTCAATTAATTTGTGCAGGCAAAAAAGTTCTGTTCCATTAATCTCTTTTTGAAAGAAGATAATGCTACGCCATCTCCATCTAAATATGCATGCAGGTATCTGGAGAGACATCTGTTACTACCACAAGAGTCCTGTTATGGGTCTGAATGTAAAATGGGTAATATAGAAAAGTTTTACTAAATTTAAACACTGGAAGACCCAGACCATCTTCTGTTGTTTATTTTTAAATTACTCTCCTATGCTGTGTTACTTAAGAGTGACTGTTCAACTAACCAAAACACAACACTGTATTCACGGTTGTATTCATGTATTCATCCTTGGGTGACACGGCCTATTGTGAGGTGCTCCTGCCCATGGCAGGAGGTTGGAACTGGATGATTTTAAGGTGCTTTCCCAGCCAAACCATTCTATGATTCTATGTGTCACCCCATCAGAGAGAGCGTTGGAAGACTTATGACCAGTCTTGGTGGAAAAGGGGATTAACTGCAACAAAGAAACACAAATTGGAACAAGTAGTTTGCTAATATTTTCAGACTGGTTAGAACAGAATGCAGGAATTCCCATATGTTTACCTCAGTAGTCACATTCATTTACAAATGCACTGTCGTGGTTTAAACCCAACCGCGCAGCTAGTTCTCTCACTCCCCCCCTTTCTTTCCCTCCCTCTACTCCCAGAGGGACGGAGAGGAGAATCGAAAAGAATGCAACTCCCATGGGTTGAGATAAGAACAGTTCAGTAACTAAGGTATAACACAAACCACCACTGCTACCACCAATAATAATAATGCTAAAGGAAAAAACAAGAGGAAAGAATACAACACCTCAGCACCAGCCAACCGATAACTCGCCCCACTCCCCCCAGTCGAGCACCGACCGATACCTCATCCAACCCTGCAGTCCCCCAGCCCTTCCGGGTAACCCCAGTTACATCCTGGGCACGACGTGCTGTGGTATGGAATACCTCTTTGGTCAGTTTGGGTCAGGTGTCCTGTCTCGGCTTCCTCCCGGCCTCCCCTCCTCCCTGGCAGAGCAAGAGGCTCAGAAAGTCCTTGGCCAGACCAAACATTTGAGCAGTAACTAAAAACATCGGCGTTATCAGCACTGTTCCCAGGCCAAAAATCAAAAACACTGTGTTGCACCAGCCACTAAGGAGAAGAATTACTGCTAAACCCAGGAGATGCATGAATCTGTATCTTCTTGCATTTTTCCTGATCCTAAAGCACTGATTTGGAAGCCTTTCTTTTTAATTCAGTCTATGTAAAGGAGAAGAAATTCAGAGAGCATGCTACTTCACAAGAAATTATTTCAAGCAGTTTGGTACAAGTTTCTAGCATAGCAGGTATCCTGATACTCCTGATACTGTGATAAATGACACGTAACAAATAGAATGCTAGAAATAGGTATTTAAGCAGTCATGAAAAGTAAAATTTTGTTATCACTTTATCTTTCACACATTAGGAATCAACCTCTAATGAAATGGAGCTGGCTGATGTGTCAGTATGCACACTGTTTCCATCTCTAAATATGCATTCCATGCAAAAGACAGAGGATATTTTTCATCAAGTAACTTCAAATACTGGGGCATTTTGAAGGAGCTTATAATAACATATTTATTTTTATCAGCCACCTACACATCATTCTCCAATGCAAAGTAAAGTAGTATGAGGACACCATAATCTTTTCTTCTTTTTTTTTTTTCATAAAAGGTTGAAAATCTTTCCCCATAAATATTGCCTGACAGTTGAACAGGAGCAAAGGAAAATATTTCTGGAAACAAGGAATACTTTCTTAACAAACCATCCCTAAATACTACTTCTTTATTCACAGGGAGTTAAAAACAACCCTGGTGAATGACAGAAAACTTTCCTTAAAGGCTGACTGTAGTGCTTCCCTCACAATTACACCTCCACCTTGCTTTGGATCCCAAAAAAACATTTTCCCTCCTGCAAGGAGGAAATCCAGTTGCCAGTTCAGTGAATTACAACTTTCTGTCTGCATTCAGTCATCAGGATACCTGAAAGAAGCAAGAGAGGCGAAAGTCTACTGGGTCAGTAATGGCATGAGGGACAGGGCTCCTGAGGCTCGGTGCTGATGGCAGCTATTTGTATACTCATGAGCAGAACAATTACCTCCCTTATCTCTGGCTCCCCTTTGTAGAATGAGACTGCACTAAAATTCATTACATGCCCATACAGGATGTTGAGGAGAAATGCAAATAGATGCTGTGTGCTCAGAATGAAAATTCAAACAATGCCAATGTAACAGGCTTAGATTACGCTTACACAAACTACTGTACATGCCTAACTGAGCACATCCTTAAATGCTCAACAAGGATTGGGCCTGTGTAAGACCGGACTTTGGATCATGCTTTCTGAGCACGAAATGGAGAAGTTGTTTCATATACAAACTGGATTTATAGAAATCTACAGGAACAGGCTGCTTTAGAATTGCATAATCTGAGGGTTTTAGAAGCCAAGATCAATGTCTGCACTTCTGAGAACAGTTATCTTAATTTACAGCAAGTATTCACAGAACGACACTTTAAACATGCAGCATTCTTTAAAAAAAGAAAGAAAGAAAGAAAGAAAAAGTGACATATCACATTGCGCTTCGAGGAGACTGCAGTTCAGCTGAGCACATCCTGCTTGCCAAATACAACCCATCACTACCCCTGACATGAAATTAATGCCAGAGGATTACTTTTTCGTGAAGTGGTACTGCTGGATGGAACTGTGGTTCTGTGGCAACTCTCCTTCCTCTTTAAATTGATCTATGAGCTTGCTACAGACAAAGTCAGTTCTCCCACTCAGCTGAGCAGACATTATGATTCACAGGGCCAGCACCACTCTAAATGAACTCTGATTCAGCAGTGCTACTAGCAGATCTTATGGCATGTATTTGTCTTTCATCCATGTGGTTGGTGCTATAACGTAAATGAATGAAAAAGTAGATGTATTCCTCAGACAGAAAGAATTAAGCTAGCTCTGAGCAGCATTTTAAATAACAGAAGTCCTCACTGACTTTTCTCTTTAGGATGAGAAGTGATTTTAAATAAGAGCACAAGCCCTTCAATCTTTCAAAAAAAAAAAAAACAAAAAAAAAAAAACAGAGGGAGAGAGAGGAAGCATTTAAGATAATGACATTAATAAAGAAGCTGGACTCTGTTGTCTTCCAGCCTCATAAATTTCACAAGTAACTGAAAATTGAGTCCAAAAGCACTGTGAACAGCTCTTGTCCTTTCATTTTAAACAGCCAAGTTCCAAACACAAACAGAAGCTTAGAACAAACAAAATTATAGGGGTGTCAATCAAGCATCTTATCAACATTCAGAGAACTGCCTGTCTTGATGACAGCTTCTTCCCAATGTTACTCTGAAAACAGTATACTTTATTCAAATCCGCAACCACAGAAAAGTGCGGTCAAAATTCCTAATAAAAAATCTTAAACGGAAGTAATTTCAGCATCTCCAGTGAAAATACTGTAGATGTACCACCAGTGCCTCTGACTCCAGAACCCAACTGGATATATATCTCACATATAATGAACAAACGTTTGATAGGTCTAATAGAAAAAAAGACACATTTTTCCTAAATCACTGTAAACTATAAAAATATTTCTGTGTTCTACATTTAACCCTCTTAAACTTTTTAATCCTAAATAGATAGCGAACATAATTTAGGTTTTGCTATTTTCTGTATGCGAATTAAACTAACCTTCTGATGCCAATACCTTGCGTCACTGAAAGTTATATGTAACTTAGTGCTCTGGAGTATTTATATGCCAGTGTTGTTTGAGCACCAAATAGCAAACTGGTTCTCTACTGTGCTTGAAAGAGTGAAATCAAAGCATTTGTTAGGACTGTTGTGTGGAAATAACTGCATACCAGAACACTGTGAAGAACTTAAGACCTCGCTGAACACCCATTTCTATTCCCAGAAACCCAGTGGGTAACAAAGATGGATCACATGCAGAAACTGAGAACTTCATGAACTGCATAGCTAAATTTTATGGTGCTGAGACCCAACTGCCTATGAGCCTGTTTACTTCCCATTAGTCAAGGAAGCCTGGAGTGCAAGTTGCAAGCTGACATCTCAATCCATGCTAAATTTTCACAAACCATAGCTGTTATCAAAGCCAGCAAGAACCCAATACTGAGCCAACAGCCAGCTTCAGATTAGCATCTTTCCTTGGAAAGATTTAAATTTATTTTATGCTTCAAAATCTTGTTTAAGCTGCAAACGGAATGAAGCTGAGAATTATGAACCTGTTCTGCCGCTCACTAAATCAGTCTTAACAGGATTTCACCACCTGTGCAACAGAGAAAAGGAAAGGGAGGGGCAGAGGTTGTAATCAGAGTATTTGTCAAACCGCAGCAGTGACACATGCTATCTCTTCTTTCCAGCTTGGTGCTCTGCGTCAACAGTAACCCCAGCAGAAGAATTCTCGTCAAAACGATGAACTCTCATATGGGGAAATATGAAGACACAACAGAGCACTGTCTACTTTTGCTCTTTTTAGACTACATGATTTGGGAAGAGAAAAGTATTCAGTTCTCAGGCTCAACTTTCAGAGCACACCTGGAAATTAATCCAAGAATCATTTCTGTAGAAAGGTTAAATGGGGGGGGGGGGGGGGGGATCATAAAAATCCATGTTTTCTAAACCAGACATTCCCTTTGGATTCACAGTTATTTCCCTCTATTTTGAAATTTTTGGACAGAATGCTTTTTCTATGACAATGCTGCATGCACTCTCTAGGGACTATGTGAAAGGAAGAAGTATCTTAACTCAGATGTTTGACATATTTAACCGCAGGAGAGCTCTTATTGTCTTTAGTGGGTTGGGATCGTAAGCAATAAGCAGAAGTGTTCACTGTTATTAGTCTGCTTGCAGGCACCTGTATCAGACCTTTCTCAAACCCTTAGAGTAAGAATGGCAGCTCAGAGTCTCCCAAGCCAGCACCAACCTCTAGCTGTCCTTTCAGGCAAAAGCAAAATACAAACTGCATACAATTAATTCACTTAAAAAACCTGCTGTACTACTATGTAGCTCACATGTAGCTCAATAATATTCACTATATAGTTATGTGTAGCTCTCCAAATGTTATGCTTAAAATTAACAGAACATGCAACAGCTTATGCTAAAGAAGATCTAATTACCAAGGAAACAAATCTTTACACTGACTGGTAAAGCCTAACACATGAAATTAAAATTCACTGATTTCTAACAGCTGAGGATTGTGTGCCTCTGGAATCTCAAATCCCTTAGAAAAAAACCAATAAAGAACTAAAATGGTGATATCCCCTTCCCTACAGTTTAATGGCAAAGACAGCTTTAGCACTGTACCGCTGTATCACACTGTAACTGTTGAAAACATCTCAGTATATCTATCTCAACAAGTGGAAAAGTTTAACTAGACTAAACATCTGACGTTATAACTCCAGCCTCAGCTTGGAGCACCTTGTGTGTTTCAAACATTGGCTCTCATTATCCACTGCCTTCAGTATACCACAGAAATGAGCCTTGCTAGCTCCTGAACCCCTCTCTTTTGATAACACTCAATACTAGCTTTTTTTTTGGAAATAAGATACTAATTTTTTTTCAAACAATACATGATATATATTAGAGAAAAAAGCTAGATCATTAAATTGTTTTCTATTTTAAGGATGAATAAAGCCCAACATCTTGACACAAATGCATGCCCTTGGTTTTCTTGTGGAATTAAATAGGTGTTAAGATTTTCAACAAGGCTTAAGTTCAGCATCTGAAACAATTTTTAGGTATGTAAATTAGTTATTTTTCTAGGGGTGACAAAATATGATGAAAAAGTGGAAAAAACGTTGGCTAAGGAGATTGCCCAGGTTGAAATGAAATACCTTCTGAGCTCTCCTCCTCCCGCTGTACCTCAGAGAGGCTTGTAAATGCAAGCTGGCAATACCTAAGTGGAAAACCAGGTTTCCATAGTTTATAGATCAACTCCAGTTGCTAAGCAGGAAGGTCAGTTCCCTCTATGGATTAAAAATAAGTCAAAACAGTAGAGCCAGACCTCCACTGCCAGTTAGCCCAAAGTGTTACCATTTAATTACTTTGAGGGAGCAGTTCTGAATGCCCTCAATGTGAAAGTGTTACAGTTTGTAACTCGCAACCCAAAGCAGCCAACCCTTTCTTACAGATTTATGGTTTTACAACAGACTCGCCGCCTGAGACTGTAATTTTATCACAGGATGCTCTTCTTGGGTTGCTCTGAGCATCCTCTTCAACTTAATCACATTAGAACCTCCATTAGTTCTTGCAATGGCTGACTAGAAACTGATTTTAATCTCTAGCAGTTTGGAAGGTCTGACCTTGCTGGAAAACCCTGTCTGTTAGGAACAGCTGAGATGTTAGACTAATTTTGAGATATAACTGGAAACTGTGAGGTTATGCCTCTCATTAATACCACAAATACACTCAAAGAAAAAAAAAATCCTGTTTACACTTCTAGTCAAGTGAAGCACAGCAGAGGTCTGTAACTGCTTGGTGAAATGAGAAACTACTAAGCCAGAGAACAAAAACTGTGTACAGTCAAACAGGTATGTCAAAAACATGTGCTGGGCTGCATCGAAAGGAGCACGAGCAGCAGGTCAAGGGAGGGGATTCTGCCCTTCTGCTCTGCTCTAGTGAGACCCCCCTGCAGTCGTATGTCCAGCTCTGGGGCCACAACGTAAGAGGGATGTGGAGCTGCTGGAATGAGTGTAGAGAAGGCCACGGAGATGCTGCAACGGCTGGAGCAGCTCAGGCTGAGAGAGCTGGGCTGGGTCAGCCTGGAGAAGAGAAAGATCCTTAAGAGGAGACCTTAGAGCAGCTCCTGTGCCTAAAGAGGCTACAAGAAACCTGGAGAGGGGCTTTGGAAAAGGGCCTGTAGGGACAGGACAAGGGGGGAATGGCTTTAACTTGACAGGGGCAGACTGAGATGAGGACTTAGGCAGAAGTTCTTCCCTGTGAGGGTGCTGAGGCGCAGGCACAGGGTGCCCAGAGAAGCTGCAGCTGCCCCATCCCCTGGCAGTGCTCAAAGGCTCAAGCCCACGCTGGACGGGGCTTGGGGCAACCTGGTCTAGTGGAAGGTGTCGCTGCTCACGGCAGGGGGTTGCTGTGATTGGATGAGCTTTAATGTCTCTTCCAACCCAAACCAGTCCATGATTCTGTGATGTGACAATCTGTAAACTGAATTGTATTCACTAAGAAACTGAAATGAATATCACATCTAAGCTTTCCTATAAATCCACATCTCACCTTTCCACACTGTTTAAATTGGTGCTGTTTTTTTATGGTATATGACTTAGGTAAATTTCTAACAAGATGTTAAGATTTTAGATTTTGGATTTGTGACTACAGTACTGTACATAACACACCAGTGGTTTTGGGTATTGACAAGAGGAGCCTGCATGGCATCAAGGTCTCTTCTTTTTCTCACTCCAGCAAGTAGGCTGTGGGTGGGCAGGAAGCCAGGACACCTAACACCAGCTGACCACAAGGATGTCCCCTTTCCAGCATTACCACAGAACCTGCTGTCAAACATAAGCATTCTCTGGCAAAAACAAAACTGCCAAAATAATATGGAGGCAACAGAACCAGCTTTAGCAATGACAGAAATAAGGAGGTATTTCATAGGAACTAAAGCAGCTATACTGTGTTTATAGAATCATAGAATCATAAAAACTTCTGTCAGTTTCCTAGTCTCTGCTCCCCCTTATTTTCTTGTCTCTCTCTTGCTGTTTAACCACATATACTAAATTAACATCACTGAATATTTAAGTTACAAATTAAACATACCAGATTGCTGAAGGCTTACACAAGTAAATAAGAAACTGACTAAAGAATGATGTGCAAGAAAACTTAAGTATTAGCATGTAGGAAAGAAGAATTCCTCATGGGTAAATCTTACATTCTATCAAGTGGCTTTAGCACAGAAAGGAGACTTGCTATGATGAAAATGGATGATGCTGTGAAGCTGGGAGACATCAATACAAAGGAGAAACAGAATATTATCCAGGAAAAATTAGGTGCCTTTGAGGTTTGTAATTGAAATGGAATGAAGTGTAATAGAACAAGGGCAAGGGGCTATTAACATGAGTTCATGATATAGGATGAGAGTACATCAGCTAAAAATGATAGAAAGGCCTGGCTGTATTTATTGATCACAGGTTGACTATAAATCACCAGCATGATGCAGCTGTGAAAAAGGCAAATTAAATTTTAAGATGCATCAGGAGAAGTGTTTTGATAGAAGCAGACAGCTATTAGAGGCTTTGTACAACACCCCTTGTGTGGGAGAGACTTAACCTGAAACATGACATCAGATGCCAATTACCCACATTAAAAAAAGAAAAAAAACAGAATTCCACCACTAGAATAAATATGGAGAAAAGCCCCGAGGATGACCAGAGAAACAAACTGCCAATGTCATAAAAGGAGAGGAAGTAAACTGGGCTGCTTACCCAAAACAAGTTTGGAAATGTACTTCTGAAGAATAACCAAACTACATGGCTAGATAATGAAAAAGAAGGGAAAGAAACCAGGCAACAAATACTGAGGTAAGAACACAAGCTTCTAAGCAGGCATGAGTCAACTCAGGCTGAAAACCTCAAGACAGTTGCTAATCGGAGAATTACAGAGTCCCAGACTGGTTTGGTTTAGAAAGGACCATAAAGCTCTTTCAGTCCCAACCTCCTGCCATGGACAGAGACACCTTTCACGAGACCAGGCTGCTCCAAGCCTATCCAATCTGGCCTTGAACACTGCCAGGGATGGGACAGCCACAGCTTCTCTGGGTACCCTGTGCCAGCGCCTCAGCACCCTCAGGGAAGAATTCGTTCCTAACATCTCATGTCCCCTATAGCACTTTAAAGCTACTCCACCTTGTCCTGTCACTACATGCCCTTGTAAAAAGTCCCTCTCCAGATTTCTGGTAGGCCCCCTTAAGGTATTAGAAGACGTAAGGCTCTAATACAGCCTTTCTAGGGGAGAGTAGAAAGGCAGCAGCACAACCAGTTTTTTAGTGCAAATTGCTTAGAACATAATATTTCTTGTGAGTACTTCTCTTCTCTAGGACTCTTTGCCTATCCCTTATGTTTTCTACACCCCTTCTCCTAAGTCATGCTTGTCTTTCACTTTCAGCTGCTCTACTAGGCCATGTCATCGTCTGAAATATTATTCCCAACCTGAATCTATAGGATTATATAGGAACATAAGATCTGCATATGTTCCTTACCTTTTCAGGGAATATAATTGATTTATTTATTTCCATTTCACCCTCAAATCTTATAGCTGTTTCAAAAACGCAACATAAAAGAAAGAGTGATTTTTAATGTAAGTAAATAATGTATTGTTTATAGCTACAAAGTAAGCTTAGCAGCATGGGTTTTTTTGAAGAAGGATGAGTGGACAGGAAGGAAAATTAGTAAGGGAAATGGTTTAAGGTTATTAATTGAAAATAACCATCAACTATCACGCGCCTTACAGTTTTGCTTAGACCTAAGCAGACCACTTCAACCCCTAGAGAAAGACTGAGATCATTTACCTGGCTCCAGTTGCATGACAGGCAAGTTGCATGTGAGTTTTCCGATACATTCAAAACAAACCTCAGTAGAGGAAATGCCTCAGCAAAGCAAACTCCTCAGTGTGACTGTTCATGTCAATCTGATTAAATATTCCTATCTCAGACAAAATACAGTCTGCATTTGACAGAGCTGATGCAAAAGATGGGAGCCTGAAGCATTTAATTAAGGTTAGCACTATATGTTTCCAGCTCCTATTATCAGATGAGGAGACAGCTGTTAGCACTAAGCAAATTTTTATTTAAAGGTATCAGAAGGAAAAACTAGAAAGAAGCCCACGTGTCTTTCATACTGGAGTTAGTAAGAACTATATCATGTTATTGCACCTGGATATTGGTACAAATACAATACCTCCGCTTATATGCACACAGACACACACACAACCCCTATAACCCCCACCACCCGCAGAACCACCCATGATGGTAGTAAAAGAGTAATTGAGTTGCTGGAACATAGAAATTGCAGGTTTGCACTTAGATGGAAAAATACGATGCATTTGCTCTAGACTGCTCTCATCATTTTCCTCTGAGAACGCCAGTGCAGTCTACCAAAACTATTAAATTTATAATCACTAGACACAACATAGCTGATACAGTAAAATCTTACAGTGGCCAACAAATTAATTGAGCAGTAATTTCAGCAGTTTGCTACAAAGTATGCATTAGATGTATTCTCAATCCTCATTCATTCCAATTCAATGGACTGATGGTAAAAGTGACATAACAATAATAAAGCATATAAAACATGGAGTCAAACTCTGATCTTTAATGCTGCTAAATTGCAAAGCAACATCATAATAATGTGTTGAAAATGTAATACAGAAATGGCTACATTGTTTACCAGCTCTAACAAGCAACACAGCTTTAATTATACACAAATTAAAATCAACATAAATTACAATCCTATTGGATACCACCAATCCATGAGAACGAAAAACGTTGTGAGAAGGCGTCACCACAAGAGAAACAAAAACTGTAGACCTCTTTTCCAACCTTCTAAAGAGCAACATGTAATCTGTTCTTTTCCGTAGGAGTCTCACGTAACCAATGGTTTATGGCATGATGTAAGATGATCTAGGAAGAGTCACTGCCTACTACCTGACAATTAGACCTAAGTTGTCATAGTATGCACAAGTCTGAGGTAGGCAAGGCTGATCATGCAGAACGAATTGGCTCCCCCAGGCTGATTATGCAGAATGAACAGGCTCCCAGTGGTCTCTGAATAATATGCAATCTTGAATCACCAACACAGCCTTGAAGCTGAAATACAATATGGAGACATTCCCTCATTTTTAAATCTGAAAGTGAATTCAGCTCTCAGGATTTTGCGAGGGACTATTCATAAATTTCCGTATTTAACAGTGACAGCTGTAAAAGTACTTTTTGGTAAGAGCCTGGTTAAGACACTAGGGAAAATCTGCACAAACAATTTGATTTGGTTTGTCCCTCCTGCAAACACCATCATACATTCATGCTGAAAATCTTCCAGACAACAACTACAACTTTTCCCTGACAAATTAAATTGAAAAATCAAATCAAGCAAAAGAACTGCACTGAGCTTCTGTCAGTTGTTAGTTGTGTGCTACAGACTGGGTATGTAAATGTATGTCTACTTGCTTCTGTAACTTTGAGCTTTAGGAGTAAAACAAGAGAAACAGCATATCTACATTATAATTTGACTTTTGATCAGAAGTGTGCTTTCATAGCCAATCTCTTTATCTTCATCCGTTCTCATGATGTGGCTTAGACTGTGAAGGCTCTCAGGGAGTGTGAACAGGATTTCTTTTGATTGAACCAGCATTGGAGAGTGCTCTCATATACATTATGTTCTGTAACTGTGAATGGTCCATGGGATCAGGCCAGAGCTAACCCAAAGTACAACTCCCAGAACATACACAAATACTATGTCCTGAGAGCTTACCAGTTTGCTCTACAAATCCACTCCTGGTCCACAATGCTACTTGCTAATGTCAACATAGACAAAGATAAACAAAGCAGAGTAAGGACAGAGAGAAATACGACCTTAGGTTATAGAACGTCACACAGTGAAGTGATACACAACTGGAAACTATGATAGAGAATATGTGAAGATATTATTGGACACTCAGTGTTTCTCTCTAATAATTTTCCTAGAAGTAGAGAGGATATAATTACAATACACAGAAAGCACTCCGAACTTTGCTATTCATAAAACCAATTTTTTGGTATGGATTCTGAGGGAGAAGGGATACAAACCATAGTTCAGTTCACTTTACTACAGAAGTCAGGTGTGCAGCACCACTGAACAAATTTAAATTCTTGATTGATCTCACTTCATTTAGAAGATCAGGAAGTGACAGGACAAGGGGGAGTAGCTTTAAAGTGCTAAAGGGGAGAATGAGATTAGACATTAGGAGTAAATTCTTCCCTGTGAAGGTGCTGAGGTGCTGGCACAGGTTGCCCAGAGAAGCTGTAGCCGCCCCATCCCTGGCAGTGTTCAAGGCCAGGTTGGACAGGGCTTGGAGCAACCTGCTCTAGTGGAAGGTGTCTCTGTCCATGGCAGGAGGTTGAAACTGGAAAAGCTTTAAGGTCCCTTTCAACCCAAACCATCCTGTGATTCTATGATGCTCTTGAAAGTATGTCTGAAAATACCACAATCTGCAAAGCTTGAATTGTATTGTAACTATAGAGTTAACTGTTCCAAAACCACTCTATCGAGAAAAACAACTATGAATATTTTATCTTGATTAAACATAAAGTGAAAACTTTGTTTTATAATTTGACAGCCCAGCTTTTATTTCTGAAAACAGTAGTCTAAATGTCTTTTAACTATGCATTACTTCAGTAGAACTGAATATGAGCCATGTGCTACAACTGCAGTTGAGAAATTACATTAAACTGGAACGTATAACCATACTTCCTGAACAAAGAAAATGAAATAATTTAGCTGTTTTTTCCAGGACTGGGGAAAAAAAACCCAGAACGATCTAAACACCTAACCTTTAGAAAGTGAAATTAATTTCAAATCTGTATAGATCTGTATAGAACAAGGACAAACAGATAGATATATCCTCCTTTATTTCCCCGTTAAATAAATCACTTCACAAGCAACTAATCTTCTTTAGCAATTTCTGACTTAACTTTGTGTTTCAAAGGTGAATTTATTAATGCAGGACTTAAAGTTTTCAGTGACGAAAGACAAGCACCATCAGCTCAGACGGAGAGGAAACAATGCCCTGCCAGAAAGAGACACTTAGGATAAATGATGAGAAAGCCTAAGAAAGCCTGTCACTCTTCTCTCGTATTTACTTTTATTCTTGGAAATAAAAACTCAGATTTCTGACTGTTGCCTCAGATTCTTGCCATATTGAACTCAAAGTCACTGACAGAGAATAGGTGGCCAAACCTGATTTCTTTTGTCTGTATTTGTAGCACTTCCATTGGCCATCACGCACCTCTGGAAAGCAATGCAAAAGCAGCAAAACTCAGCCCTTTCTGAAGAAGCCTTTACAAAAAGAGATTTTATTACATGTGCCAATTCAATAACTAGTTCAGGTGTGAAAGAACTTTACAACAACTCTGAAGTTCACCAAGAAAATGTACTCTCCTAAGTCACTGGATGTTTCATGCAGCTTCTTTTTCTTACTGCCACATAATCTTCAGTATCACAGTGTTGACAGAAAAAGAAAAAAAATAATCACCACAGTCTAAGAGCACACTTTGAGTCTATTATACGAAGAAGACAGTTGGAGTGACTAATGTGCAGCTTTTTTTCCAGTTCCTTTTTAGAGTACACCTGAGGTTGCTTTGTCTGTCACTCGCGCTGTAACTAATGTGTAGTTATTGACTGTTGCACAGCTGCAAAGTAGCTCATCTTCTTGAAGTCCCTTTTTCTTCCCATCCTTCTCAGTTCAAACTCAGTTCAGTTTTCTGCCATCTACTTGAGCTGCATTTCCCTAAACTATGCAGCAGAACTAAATTTCAATGTGAAAATATGCCAAATTACTCAGCTAAAACTGACCCTTCACTTTTTTCCTCTGATACAGTAACGAAAATGGAGGGAAAACACAAACACATAAGGCTAATCATCTTGAAATCCAAGCCCTTAATATGCAACCACATCCTCACGCAAAGCACAGCATAAACAAATCAAAGACTAGGATCCTCCAAAGAGGAAATAAAAACAGATTCAGGTAAACCTAAAAGGCCAGAGCTGTTTACCCTATTCAAGACAGTTCAGTCATTTTGAGTTCTTCTCTGTGTTCTGAAGCACAGATTGTAAGACATTTTTATAGTAACTTGGCAAATAAACATATAAATCTGACAAAAATCAAGGGAGGGAAGAATGGGCCTGGAGAGGGGTAGAATAACCTGCTAAAAGAAGTTACAGAAACATCCAATCTATCAAACTATCAGCAGGGACACTCAGCATCCTGAAAAACAAGAAGAAAAAAACCTCAGCGTTTGAGACTTCTGAATAGTTTTTCAATGTAGCTATAGTATTTTTAGGATTAAATGTAATGGTAGCAGATAAATCACCTCATGTTTCATGCTGTTGCCTATATGTGGGCTAGGAAAGCAAGACCCTGGGCCAAGACCTGTAGACTTTGCCATCTCTTCATGTTGCAGGGTTTTCAGGTGCACTTCAGCCCCTTTTGTTCAATTCACACTGAGATTAATTAGCGCTACCACAGGGATAGACTATTGTTTTCAGGTAATTCCAATACTTTTAAGGCCAAATTGAGGCAGACAGATCATGCTGTCTATGTCCCTGATTTCCTACAGCTGTTTGCTTAGCTTGATTTTCTTAAGTGCTCTAAATAACAGAGAATCAGACATATGTAACTCAAACTCAGCTTTCTGTGTCTAGACAGTCTGCAAAGAGGTTTTGATAGATGACATCCTGCAAGTATTTCCTGCCCCAATGACCGAAACAATGAATCTCTGGTACTCATCAGACTTCCAGCACAAGCTCATGGGTAGTCAAATCAATAATGCACATATGCAGTAGTTATCTGACACAAGAAGCTACAAGTAGCTATTGGGAATGAGTTATCTGGCCAGCTATTGGACTCCAATATGCTGGGAGACAACTGGAGCTACTTTTCCAAATGCAAAATACTGGAAAGATGGCTGAACTCTTCTACCCTCACACTAATTCTGGATGATAAAGAGGACCTGCCTGCTAACCTTAAGAAGAGCAAAATGACTTTCATGACCCACACACAATCAAGTATGTATACAAATAGCTCTGGGCTGCATATTAGGATTGCTCTTCTGCTTCATTTGCCAGCTCAGTAGACTTGTTAACTTGCACTACACTGGGCTCAACACATAATGGCAGCCTGGGACCACAAGGGACTGTCTCTCTGCAAAGATGTACTTGGGATTCTACATTCTCTCAGTTGAGAGTAGCAAATGACCCTACATTTGGCATTTGACTACATGCAGCTGAAACCACCACCACCTCCAAGACAACAAAAATATCAACAACATTCTGGATGCCTAGGAAAATGTTAGCAACACGCTCCTATGGCAAATCTGTGGTTGACTCTGAGAGCACAACTGATAAAAGGATTTCCCAGAATAACAGAATCATAAACTAGTTTGAGTTGGAAAGGACCTTTAAGGGCCATTTAGCTTCAACCCCCTGTCATGGTCAGGGACCCCTTCCACTAGAGCATATTGCCTCAGGGCCACTTCAACCCGGCCTTGAATACTGCCAGGGATGAGGCAACCACAGCTTCTCTGTGCCAGTGCCTCACCACCCTTCACCACAAAAAATTCTTCTTTTTATCTAATCCAAATTTACATTCTTTTAATTCAAAACCATTACCCCTGTCCTATTGCTACACACCCCACTAAAAAAATCTGTTCCCATCTTTCCTAAAAGCCCTATTTAAAGTACTGGGGGACCACAGTAACATCTCCCCCAGCCCTTCTCTTCCCCAGTCTGAACAACCCCAACTCTTTCAGCCTTTCCTCATAGGAAAGGTGCTCCAGCTCTCTTATCTTCATGTCCCTCCTCTCGATCTGCTCCAGCAGATCTATGTCTAATATTTTATGGTAATGCAGAAATGTGAATCACCAGAAAACAACAGGAATAGGAGCTATATATAACAGCACTATAAGGGACAAATTCACTTGAAATGGAAGGCAGGGGACTAAGCAGACATCACCTTCACCTCTTACAGTGTCTGGGGACACCTCTGAACTCCCTCTGTCAGTACTGAAAATCATTAAAAGACTAATACCCCTAAAATGAAGGATGAATTTGTGATTTAGTATTTTGCTTATGAAAATGCCAAGTCCTGACCTTATCAGCCTTGATGTAAAATTATTATAATATCACTGATTAAAGTTGAATTTTCTGGATTAAAACCAGCCTGAGAGTGTAATTCACAGCAATTGTCTTGATCTCAGTGAATTGCATGCCATGTGTTATTACCTACTGAAATGCAGTTAGCAACTTCTTGAGTTTTCGGAAGCATTATACGAAGCATCGGATTATGGAGTACTGTTTCGAAAGCGCAGCAATATCATCTATATTATTCTATCTATCTATCTATCTATCTATGATTTACTTTTGAAAAAAAATAAAATAAAATAAAAAGCTGTTTTACAGTTCCCCTTTATAAAACTAAGTTTGTCCGCAATCAGTTCATGTTGTACTATGAACAACAGAACAAAACAAGGCTGAAATTGCTACATGCCCAGAATAGAGGTACAGCAGGGAAACCAGACCATCCCACTTCCTCTTTCAAAAATCAAAGCACCATTAAGCAATCAGGTAACAGAAAATACATTTTTATAACCTATTTCAATTTTTCCAGTGAGAGCTACTATCTTAAAAGCTCACTGTTCCACCAACAGTGATAACACAGCTTGCCTGGTAAATAAAGCTCATGAGATGCAAGTTAACAAATATTTTCTACAGATGGAAATCTGAACAGGTAACAATGAGGTACTGTTCCACACCAGCAGACAATGCTTTCTTTCCATCTTTATTTGCTTTCATCATCAGTTTTTCAGTACAAATTACTTAGCAACAAAACTGATTGACTCCAAATATTAGAGAGCAATAATTATTTCATCATTTTAATATCCTTATTATCTGCTTTAGAAATAATATCATTCTGCCTCCAGTTTGGGGAAATGGCAGAATTTTAAGACAGAAGGGTAGAAAACAGAACAACTGTGCATTTTGACAGAGTTACATAAAAGACAAGGAAGGAAAGCAAGAAATTATATTTGGCAACATCTCAATTTAAGATGATGTCAAGCATCACTGAACAAAGTGAGATGTAGAGTTTGAAAGAAATTACACAAAAAAAGAAACTGAAGACAAAACAAGTAAAGAAACACAGTGTGTTTCGTATAGTGACCTTGAGATAGTTTTCCCCTTAAAGAAAGCATGTGTAAAAAAGGGAGATCATTCAAGCTTGTAAGGTGGAATGTATAGCAACCTTCCACGTTCAGTACTGAGAGCATTATGATTTATGTAGAGATAGGGGAGACTTTGCTTAAGTAATTAGTGTTACTCTGCTTTAGGATCCTTCAGATGTACCTCTAATGTACTACTGAGAAACAAGATGACCTATGAGGCACACAAGCAACGCTACATATCCCATGTAAATCACCTAAGGAGAAACCCACATTCAAATGCTCATTTCAGTATTTATTCACATCTCCTCTGAATCAAAATAAATTATACTAGTTTCAAGTTAGATGCAACTTATTTCTAAGTCTAATATGCCAGACAAAATGTAAACCACATACCACTGATGGATAATCACAGCAATCTGCTGAGTGTCCAGTAAGAGAATTTTTACCACTGTTCCAATCACACTAAGTGTAACATGCCTAGGTGCCAGATGCAGTAGGCCAGAAACAACACCAGCGTCATCCATTCTGTGGTTTTGGCAGGAGCATTGCTGAAGAGCTACCTGTCATTACACACATTCCTGGGGAGGGCAATAATGAGCAACATCAGAAATTCTGAAAGGATGCCACAATCACACAGAAAGATTTCATTCTGAGAACTGCTGCAACCTGAGTGCCCCAAGAGCAGAGCCGGAAGATGATATTTCAGTGAAGGAATAAAGCAGCAAGCCGCTCCTTTCTAAACTGAAATTCAAGCTAGTCATGCACATATATATTATTTCATTCATCACAGATGACTGAAAAGTTAGAGGAAAAGATCACAGATGATGAAAATATTTCCATTAACTTCAATAAGGCCACAATTTACTCCACGTAAAACAGTATTTTCTTTTACAACTGCATTTTGAATACAGGTTTAGACTTTATAAAGCGAAAAGTATGTTAAAAGAATGTGATTTTAAAGCTGTACAGCCAAATCCCATCATTTTTAGGGTACTGTACTCAACCATGAATTCATCTCACCAGTGTATATATATTATGCAGTTTCTAAATGACTCCCCACCCCAAGAAATCCTGTGCCATTAAGTACATGTGATAAATGAAAAGTTTCTAATGATCAGCTGTCTATACTTGCTGAAAACTGTTAAAACCCCTGGTGAACCTGTCAAATCTGTTCATTTGTCTTGAACTTTCTATGGCACTTTTCAGAACAGAGGACTGCTTCACAAAACTTAATCAATCTTTAAAATGGCCAGCAAAATGAAAGATGGTATCATTCCATTTTACAGATAGTTGACTGAGGCATAGGCAGACTATGGAAAAAAAATCCTATTAATTTTCACACCCAGCTTGATAACTGTAGCAAATGACTTCTCAGAAGGTGACTGCTATATGGTACTTCAACCATTCAAACCAGCATTCCCATTGGCTTCAGTTATAAGTGCTCAGCATTTCTGGAAGATATTTCTAAAGAAATTTCAAGCTGTTACTCTGAAAAATGAGAAGTGTATTTATTAACCGCTTGTGAGAATTACAGCTTGAGTAACTACTGAGTGATGCAAAGGAGCATAAAGTCAAGAATAAAACCCTTAGGGCAATAATTAGATCCCATACTAATACACTATCCTGTCCACTGTATAATGACTTTCAAAACCAGAAAGAATTCCTCTGACAATAGCCCCTTCTTATTCTTACATAGAATAACAGTAGCTCCACTTTGGGAAATACTTCCTTTGAATTGCTCTGGGGAAAAAAAGAAAACAAAACAAAAAACCCCGATCAAAGCAACTAAAGCCAAGAACCATGTATTTTAGATTTGTAGGATTTTCTACACAATCCAACCGCACAGGAATTGTGCCCAAATGCCAGCCTTGTCTCAAAAGCATCTTTGTACATAGCCATTTAAAACCAGGGGCATTATTATGATGCAGCCAGCCAGGTGAACTGTTTGATGGCTCGGGAAGTTGCCATTCAGTGACTAGGTAGGAATATCCACATTATGAATGCAGCATACTCCCTGACTAGATGGCTTGCCAAGGAGAAGTTCGAGAAAGCCAAAAAGAATGAAATGCAGTGAGCCTAAAGGACTTCCAGGCTTCCAAAATTTCACTGAAATACACATGGCAACAGGGAACATTTCTATCTTGACAAATAAAAATCTGTCAAGAAGGATACAGCTATTTTTGCTATAGCATCTACTGAAAACACAGGAGAGAGATCACAACAAATTTAAAGACTGCCTGTGAAGGTTTCCTGACAACAGAGGACCAACAAGATTCTGAAGTCTCATGGTCCATTCAGAGCTCAGAAAGAAAGTGAATCCACTCTAGTGGATACAACTCTTTGGCACATTCGCCACTATTCAGCTCTCCCCTTCCTGCTCCTAATTTAACTGAATCCACCATGCAAGGTGCCTCAGCAGCCAGTTTGCACATCCTCTGTTACCTGTTTTGCCAGCCAGCTGCCAAACACCTGCCCCTTAACTTTCATGTTATACTCCCAGATAGCTTATTACTAACTTGCTGCCTGCTCTTCACCAAATCTTCACTAAAGAGTCAGCTCTCTACATCCCTTTCTCTAGCCAGCTACAGTTTTCCTCCTTTATCTGGTCCAGACTTGGGGTCCTGAATGAATCCTTCTTCCCCCTTAAACTCAGCTTTCTGTCCCTTTTGTATTTAAGCAACTGGCTTACAGCTCTAGGCACACACCCGCGCAGTGTCTGAGCAGTTCTGGAAGCACTGAAAACTTCTAGTACACTCAAGGGGAATCAAATATTCACAGAAGGTGTTAGTATTATTCACCTTTATTAATCTATTCCCTTTCTTTTTCATACAAGTTATTTTAGGATTATCTTAGGCCAAAATAGGTATCTTCCCCATTTGATCATCCCTGGGGGCCACTGTGCTTAGCTTTCTGTGTTCCAAGAATACAATTCTTAACTCTGGTGCTTCAAAGGCACATGTGCAGAAGTAATGCTAAATATTTCAAAAAATGCTTTATAAAAGATCATGTAAGGGGACTTTATGTTTGTGGCAGATGTTTTACTGCTTACTCTACTCAAACCAGTTACACCAACTTAAGTTATTACTTCTGCTTTCTTTACATTTTACAGGCCTCCTCGAATAACAGTTCCTAGCTAAAAAAATAAAGAAGTAAATAAGATGTACCATAAACATTTAGAATACTAGCTCCTTTAAATCTGGAGAAGAAAAGTGTCTTTGAAACAGCATCTGACAGTTCTGATTTATGTTAGCTCCTCCTATTGGTAATAACACCATTTGTAAGGAGTCTGCATTAATGGACTATTGGAGCACATAACTGGAGAATGAGTTAATTAGGTTGCTTTGTTTTAATCAAATATGCTATTCAAAGAATCTCATATTTACCTGCTTAAACACCATTACACAAAAGACTGTCAAATGAAAAGCCAACAATAAATGAAAAAAAGTGAGAAAGACGACATGTTCTGAAAGAGAACAGAAAATTCCTGAGAACAATGACAGGTACATCCAGGAGAGAACTGTCTCTCCTTTAATGTTAAAGAATGGGACCAAAGGCAGTCTGCAGTTTCAGAGTCCAACCAAACCAGCATAAGTAATAACTAAGAGCCAAGACAGAGTCCTTTAACATAGCTGGAAATTAAAGGAACTGTAGCCCCCAACCATCTCTACCACAAGCGAGTTTTACTCAGAAGAAAATGCAGAAATTAATTCAGAGTGGTTAAAGAGAGACTGAAATCTTCTTTGTCATACAGACAAGGTAAATAGAATACATCATGTTACAGTCTGCAAACCCACTCTGTGTAGGATGCATTGTGAGATACTTACCCAAGATCATTTACAAGTATCTTACCTACACAATCTGTAAAGTGCATCAGGGACAATATGACAATGCCATTATCACTATATAAGCAATAAACTTAATGGGTGCCTGTCAGTGAATCTGCTCACCTGGCTGGGAATCTCACTGTGCCATGCTGTCTTCTCCCTTCCTCTCACTCCACCTCTGCCAGTATTACTTAAACACCCCATAACAGCCTAATGTTGCATTCTGTATTCTTTATCAGCACATGACCTCTCTCATGTAACAGCAACACTGAAAAAGGTAAGTGACCAATCAGTCTTTTCTCAAGAATCTAGGTAAGAAAATCCTTAACTTAGTCCATTTCCTGCTCTAGCTTATGTACAGGGTAAAATTCATAACAACAAAAGGATTTGAAGAATAACTCAAATCCTATGGACTTTCAAACAGCAAAGCCTGTCCATTTACAGAAAGGTAGGTGTGCTTTAGTTCAGCCTTGTGCTATGACAGGAATCAGTGTCCCCCATCAACCTTCTGGTGCACTTCTCTAACTAAAACAAGAGGCAAGCAAGCACAGAGGCTGCAGGCAATGAATGGACCTTTGCAGCGATCTACAATTTTCCATTCAGGCACACCGATTGTATACTTTATTTCACAAAGAAACCTGAAACAGGAAGAAATGTGCTAAGAAACAAAGGAGAGAAAAATGCCTGTAGTATAGATTTTTTCCAGTAAACTCAGGAGAAAGTGGAAAAAAAACCAAACACCACAGAAACAAAGAAAACATTCTGCAGCTAGTTAAACCAAGGGAATTCTTTTCTTTAAATTATCCTAATGATTTCCACATACAATTTATTGAGCAGGCAGCTCAAGTAGATGGATGGATATTTAGGAAAAGATGCATAACTATCAAGTGAAATGACAACCACATTTAACATTATCAAGAAGTACCTGAAAAACCATTTACCACAGTCATCTTTTGCATCTGGCTGTCTAATGGTGCTTTTAATGAAAAAGACAAGCAGAACTTAACTAATTACTTAGAGACATTGAAATCCGTCATGTCAGTGACTTCTTAGCACACATTTTCTTGGACCTTCAGCTTTTTACCTTTAAAGTGGAAAAAAATAGAATTAGGCAGCTTTCGGAGCTATGAAATATGAGGTCGTATTGTGACAATTTATACCACTCAAGAAAGAAAATATTTCTAATTAAAAATCCATCTCATTTGGAAGAGCAACCTTCCATCATGTAAAAAGTGGAGACTCCAGTGAGCACTGTTTTGGTTAGTTGAGTTAGAAGGTGTTACTCAACACACTGATTAGTTTAAATCACTACATTAATGTTCATGTTATTTTACTGCCATTGCTCTCATTGGAAGTAGAGGAATGGAGGTCACATTTTTGGTTCTTCTACCAAATATCCTCCAGATGTAACTCCAAAAATCATCTACAGATCCTTGTCTGCATTTCAGTAGAGGAAAAAGCAAGTACTTTATTTGCTGATTCCAATATCTTTTGCCCAGTTTTACCTGGACCATGCTCTTGGATGCCGGATCACATACAATCACTGAATCACAGAACCAGAGAAAACTTGAGGCTGGAAGGGGCCTCTGGTGATACGTTACCTTAATACACTTGCTCAAAGCGGGATCAACTGGGTGAGGTTTCTCAAGGCTGTGCCCAGTTAGGTTTTGAAGATCTCCAAGGATGGAAGCTCCAAAACCTCCCTGTGGAATCTGTGCCAGTGTTTGATCATGCACACAGTAAGAACAGTTTTTCTTTGTGTTTAAACGCAATTTGCAACATTACAGTTTGTGCTCTCTTTGCCTTTCATTGAATGCCACTAAGGAGAGTCTGTCTCCCTCTTCTCTGCACCCTCCCATCAGGTAGTTATACATGCCAATAAGATCCCCACCACAGATTCAGGGTGAACAGTCTCAGCTCTCTCAGCCTCTCTTCATGTGAAACACACTCCAGTTCTCACCAATGGCCCTTCACTGAACTTGCTCAAGTAGACCCATGGGTTTCTTGCACTGGGGAGCACCCAGCACTACACACATTACCCCAGATGCAATATCATCAGTGCTGAGTAGAAAGAACTGTTCTACCTGCTGGCAATGCTCTTCCTACTTTTATCCTTGAGCTGACTCTGTGACAGCAGACCTTCAACCCTGACCCACAAAACAGGCTTCTAGATGTTCACAAGAGCGCACTCTGCAGTTCATTCTATCCAAAGGATCCAAGCACAGCCCATAAATGTAGACATCTAAAAAAAAAAACCCCAAAACTATTTTTCTACAATTGCTGGGTCATGTTACTACCTATATATTTTTTCTAGCCCAATGTATATTGGACATTCATCCTTCATAATCCTTTGTGAAAACCAAAATCTATCCTTTCATTTTTCAAGAATTCTGAGAAATTGTGTTCCAGTGCCAAAGACAAGTTCTTTTGAAATTATGAAGCAGGCAACGATGACAGCAATTACACATTTTATTTTACAATGCTAACTTGATACTTCAGTGTCTCTTTTCAGTAAAATAATGGGTTTGATTGTTTGAAAAGTCTTAAAATACTTTATGGCTAATGCTGATTCTGAATACTAATGCAGCTGAGAGCAGCAAACAAAAATCATAGGCAAAAACTAGCAGTTTTCCTTCCCCAGTGTAGCAAGCTTTTATTACACCAGCAGATAAAAAGATCTAAGAAATTTACATTAAAATCAGCAGCTTAGCTTTCCAGATGCCCAGATCTAACCAAAACTTCCATCAGTTGGTATCAGGCATATCTATGCCATATATCACACAGTATTGCATAACATAATACGTGATACTTAGCCAAAAAAAACCAAACCAAAACCGGATGAGATTCCATACTAAGCAAAACAGTTTTGAAGATTAGTTCAAATAATTTACTTTCATGCTATTTAAAGGCAGTACTGCAAAAGCCCTATAAGAGAGTAAACTAAAGTAATGCCAGGCATAATTTTCTCTCTGCCTCATACTATCAAAGAGTAAGAAAACAAGATTTTCCAATTTCCTTAAAATCTTTTTTCCTCATAAAATTAGGGAATCTACAGAGCTCTCTGTCCTAAATATGCTGAACCTATGGAGCCTCAAGTAAAGGTGGGAATTCAGCATCTTACAGGAGGCTCTCAAGTGGTTTCATACAATCCAATACTGTTCACATTCCTGACCTCATCTGTCAGTATTAACCACTATTATCTCTCAAACTGTGAAAGGAGGAAATCTAGTCAATAACTCATCAGTATTAAGCACAGCACTGATGTTTTAAATACTATGCATGTGTCCAAAGCTAGCTGCCCATTTTGTAAAGTAAAGACTGAGGTTCAGAGGTGGTAATATGAAATAGAAAAATATTGGAAAAAAAAAAAAATTCTTTGCCTGGAAAGTGTAATTTGGATTAGTGCCATATACATTTTCTGACTTCTTAAGTACATTGAAGTGAGAGAGCAAATCATCAGATCTTTGTCATGTCTCAAAAGGAAGACCAAGATTAACATTTTAGAAACATCTTGAAAGGAAGCAATGCTACTAAAATCAAACCCTCACTCTTAATCAGTACTTTTCTTCCTGCAGGTAAATTGAGTCTGAATGAAAAAAGAGAAGAAAAGTTAATGAACAAATCTACATCTACAGATAAGACCCCTTTCTAAACATGAAGGGAATAAACTGCTATTAAAACCCCAGGGAGAAGCAGCTGGAGAAGTATGCATTCATGCAGAACCCCAGGGACAAGTAGTTGGAGAAGTATGTATTCATGCAGAACTCACAGGAGTGATTCACTGGTGGACCACTGTTCTGTTGGGTTGTTTGGGGATTTTTCCAAACTTTCACTGCATAAATTTGAGTGCAAAAATACAACTTTTTACAACTGATATAAATTAAACTTTATAACAGCTGCTGGATTGAAGTCCAAATTCTAAGTGTTATCTTATTAAACACCAGCAACATTTCCAGCTATGAAGATGACACACAGTGAAAAGAAATTAAATTAAGAGTTTCACATGGTACAGATCAGATTCTAAAGCGGTTGCCAAAACAGGTCCCAAATACAAAAGAAAGAGTACCATCAATCTTAAATCTAAGCCTAACATTCGACAGCTTCATTCATACAAGGACGCTGGAGAGGGACTCTTCATTAGGGACTGTAGCAACAGGACACGAGAGATTGGGTTAAAACTTAAACAGGGGAAGTTTAGGCTAGATAGAAGGAAGTTCTTCACTGTGAGGGTGGAGAGGCCTGGAACAGGTTGTCCAAGGAAGTTGTGAATGTTCCATCCCTGGCAGGGTTCAAGACCAGGCTGGACAGAGCCTTTGATGACATGGTTTAGTGTGAGGTGCCCCTGCCCATAGCAGGGGGGGGCTGGAACTTGATCTTGAGGTCCTTTCCAACCCTAACTAGTCTATGATTCTATGATTCTAAGCCACATATAAGACCTTGTACTTAGTGACCATCTCCTTACATACTCAAAAAAAAAAAAAAAAAAAAACCAACCCAAGAAGGAAAAATTGAAGAAAATAATCAGGTCTGGTGTGTTTGTTTTTCACAGATGGGGATCAGAAATACAGAAGAAGAAAGGGTATGCATAAGGTCACAGAGTAGGGCATTGAAAGCATAACACCAAGCTACAGTCCAGTGTACAGCACTGTAAGGGTGTTCTGTGATTACCAACATACTAAAAACTTGGATATGAAAATGCTCAAAGATTACAGACAACCAAAAGCTGCCAAACCAAAGCTACTGTAAAAATTGCATACAAATGAAAAATTATGGATATCAGCAATGCCTTCAGTAACATAAAACTGACTAGCTCTGAGAAAAGGAACAGATTTTTAACACAGGCAGACAGTATCTTAGGTAAAAGCTAAACAAATGTGAACCAGTATCAGACAGAGAAATCACGTGGCACCCTCTGTACCAGGAAGTAGACCTACAGAGATTTATTATTCAGAAAGGGAATTAATCCAAAACCATTCGTTAAGCACTGCTATGAAAAAGAAAAAAAAAATGCACACAAGATCAGTATCAGCTAAGGACAAAATCTGAAACCCAAATTAACTGAACTAACACCAGCTACCACAACAAATGAGGTATTTCAAGTCAGTGATAGCTACTGTCCCTAAACACCGAAATGTGCTAGTCAGGTATCTCACAGCTGGAATTACAATTATGTATTTATCCCTGCTGTCATTCTGAATACGCATTCTCAGTACTGAACTTAGCTTGGAGCAAAACAATCAAATTGTTCGGTCCTTTCTCCTACTCTTCTTTCTATCCTCAAAGTCACCCTACCAGATTGTAAACACTCTACAGAGTGCGGATGAGTAATTGTGTGTAATTGACTCTGACTCTGTGCAGCTGCAGAACGGAGTAAGCAACATGAAGTTTCTTTGCCAGTGGCATTGTACTGATGGCTTTAGCTTTGATTTGGTATTCATTTTTCACAACACCTTGATGTAATGGCAGGTTAACAACCCCTGCTTCTTTTTAAATGGAGTATTCAGTTACAGAGTACAGCAGTGTCTTCACGCTTACCAACCAACAGAAAGACAGAAGGCTTCAATCAAAGCTTCTAATCAAACCTCAAAAACAAAAGAGAAGCAGTAACACACAGCCAAGCCTATTCATATTATTCCTCTTTGTGTTCCTGTATGTACTTCCCCTTACAAATCAATTACATGAGCAATTTCTTTTCTCTGGTAAACTGAAGTCAGCAGTTCAAGTATACTTCCAAGTTCTTTGTGGCAGCCCTATAAACCAGTGCCGCCTTTGATAGGGTCCTGCAACGAAATTTCCTCTCCATCCTGAGACACATTCTGTGAAGCTCAAAATGTTCCAGAATAAAGAATGATGAAGGACACATTAGAGCGCAATGCACAGCTCAGCACAGTGCTAACTGGTGTACAATAAACCCTTGGAAATCCCAACACCTTGGCCAGGGAGTGACAACAGCACTGTGAAGTGGCTAAAGAGGTATCAATCAAATATTGCTTAACAAAGCAATTGTAGTTAAAATGGATTTCCTACCCCAAATAACTACACAGTAAGCACATCTTTTCAGCAGCCAACTGTATTTAAGTAAAATAGGCCAAGAGACTTCCTTGCCCCATTTCTCACTATGTACAAAGACCCACTAGGTAATTAGAGGGGGAAAAAATAGGTATGTTGTAAAGAATCAGTCAATAGCAGCAATCACCTCTCATGTCCATGAAAAATAGAAGCATCTTCTACAACAGCAGTAAGACAGCTTTGGGAAAAGGGAACAAACACTAGCTGTGTAAGAAGTTCTCACATCTCTGTTAACTACCACCATTTTGAATAGAGAGCTCTGAATGGTCACCACAAACAGCGCTGATTTTCAGTGATAACCATGCTGGCCTGTAATTTTCATCTTCTGAACCACAAGATTCTGTAAAAGAATAATGAACTGCACCCCTTTCTGAAAGGGAAACAATATCCCAAATTAAAATGCTCTCTTGAAAAACACTTGTGTTTCATTCACATTCAACAATTTATTATAACTTTCCCAATAATTGTGACTTTTAAAAAAAAGAAAGAAAAGTAGAGTGCCAAAACACACCCTGCTAGATTGCTGGGGGAAAATAATCCAGATACTATAATTTTAGCACAAGTTCAGGAAGTAAAATTACGTTTATTTATTCTTACCACCATCAAAACCAGGTATTAGTGTAAATGTTTAGATATAAAAAAAGGATTCTTTATTACTTTTCCAAACCACCAGTTTTATTCATGCTTTAACTCCCTAGCTGTAATTACGCTTTCATCACCTTCAAAGAATGGTATTAGCTTTTTTTATTCCATTAATACATTCACTACTTTCATCATCAAACAAAACAATGGCTTAATAGATAAAAACTTTCTTCACTGTTATTTAAATACATTCATACCAAAAGCTGTCTTTAACATTCTTCTCTATAGTAATGTCTCAACAGTACCTTTACTAAATGTTAAATGACAGCTTCAGATATCATGGAGTTGAACAATACCTTTTGGACTACATTTAAGTTTAAAAAAAAAATCCCAGAGTTCTAAATGTGCTGAAAATTAAGATTTAATTCTTAAAATACACTAGGTATATAGTTTGTCTTCTTTTCAAACTAATTTCAGAGGTCTGGAAAGAAAAATAAAGGCTACGTAGAAACAATCATGCTGAGGTATCTCTAGCAGTAACATCCATGTCTGTCATAAAACACAAAAGCAGCAGGAAGCACAGTAAATGCAAGCTAGCTCATGGAAAGCCACAACTTATTGAAACAGATCCGGTGCCACATCAGTGCAGCCTTTCAGATCCCAGGTGATCACGAGTGCTTTGTACTAACAGTTATGGTCAGCATGAGGACAGCATCTCCACTGAAAAATAACTTCTTCACTGCCTACATTTAATTTCCCTACTGTGCAATATTTTGCCAAGCAGAACATTCTGTTCAGCTAGGATCTTTGGTAATCAATTCTTCTCATCACCAGAGAGATTTATTTCAACTCAGTTTGCTCGCCAAACTGCAGAAGCATAATCACATCATATTAGGCATGAATGTTTAATTTCAGACACACTTATTCATGTATTCTCCCAAATACGTTACACAATACAACCTTTTACCCACTGAAAGTGTGCATGTGTATGGTTAAAAAAAAGTTAAACCCTATTATTTACAAAGCATTCTTCCTCCTTTTCAGTAAATGCATTCCTTTACTGATGTGTCTTTCACACTGCAGTTTTTATTTCTGAATGTAAATGTATGTTCTTTGAATAATGAGTAGTCATGTCACATCTTACCAAATTGTTCCCGGGAGGTACGATCAAAAGAGGTTCTTCAGACTTGCTGTTTCAGAAATTCAGACAATTTGTCTGATTTTACCTTCCACATTTTTTTTCTTCTCAAACACACTCTAATGATTTCTTGTTAACTTACCCAGTGAAAACACCTGAACTAATCTCTCAGATCCAACTTATCATACCTTCATCCCATGTTACTTTGAAAGTGAGCTTCTTGCTATTAATGGGACAACTTCAAGTCCTGAATAGAAACTTATGTAGTTGGCATGAAACAGAACAGCATAATTTAATCTTCAGACAGGCCATCACAAACAACACAGCATTTGGAACTGTAAATATAATCATACTCAAACACATAAATCAGAACATCAGCCTTTTCAACCTAATCCAAGACTAGTAAAGAGAGACCAAGCACACAGCACAGCAGTGACTGTTCCAAGTGCCGTACTTTGACACTCGTTTTGTCTAGCAACCAGTGACACTGACTGCAGAGTCCTCATGAGCGTAAAACGTATTCTTTGATCAGGGAGCGCGTCCATCACTGCCCGGCCATCAGCAGCAGGCTGTACGCTCCTGCCACGGGTAATCATTCAGGTAAAGCACGCGTATTGGCTGACAGAGAGCAGCACATGCTGTGCTTTCATGCTGACTCCAATCGGTCAGTCAGGCAGATCCTGATCAGGGACAATAACGATCAGGCTGAAAGCTCATTTCGCTTTTCCCTGCAGCACAGTACACTGTTACGCAGAATTAACTGCCCAAATTTTGGCTGTAATTTTTAACAGTTCTTTCTCACGGCCATCCCACGCAAGATTTCTCCATACCTAGAAACACCTGGCCTTGATTTGTGCCAAAAATGGCATCACACAATCATAGAATCACAGAATGGTTTGGGTTGGAAAGGACCTTAAGATCACCTAATTCCAACCCCCTGCCATGGGCATGCACACCTCACACTAAACCATGTCACCCAAGGCTCTGTCCAATCATGATGTCCATCATTTATTCACATCTCAAATTTGCATCTTGTGAGACAGAACTTTGTAAGCCAGCACATTCTCTTTTCTGTACTGGCTGCATCTGATCTAATTGGCTGGTCGGTTGTGGTTTTTTTCCCCTTCAACACCAACATCTGAAAAGGCTTAAACCCTGAAATATAGCTGCATGCAGACATTTTGATAAGGGGAACCCATGCTGCTCTAACACCTTACACCAGATACTTTGATTCTAAAATGTTTCCAGAAAAATTGATTAATTTTCTGTTACTTCTAACATTATGGAAAAACTTAGAGCCAAACATCCCATAATATTAATTGAATTTGCATTAAAAACAACAGACTATTTAAGTATTTCAGAGGCACTCATCTGCTTTCTTAGTTTACAAACCATGCACCTGAGCCTACAGAAGTGTATGAACAGCTCTAGCAGTACACCAATGGGTTAAACCTGTCACTTTCTGGGAAAAGTTATAATTGTTTTCATTGTTTAGGCTACTCATTTAGGAGTCTAACTTTTACTGATTCATACATGATCGAATCTTTGCACAAATCAGGGATAATTACTGGAAATGAAAAATTACTATAACCAACAAAAGAATAATGATTGATAACAACCATGGGCATTCAGCTTTCCATCAAATATGGCAATTCCAAATGTACCCATATGTGAGTTGAATACATAACCTAGCATGTGCTATATTATTTCCATAAATAAATTTAAGTTGTTTCTTGTCAAGTGAACAATGGTAACAAATATTCCTGTGATTATTGCAAATTAAAACCCAGTTTCATCTAAACAATTAGAAGTTTATCCATGAACTGTTTTTTTATGAAGCATTTATTCCAAATTTCTTCTGAAAACTTATACTTTTCATATTTAGCCACCATACTTTAAAGAAAAAAAAATATGAGGGGGAAAAATATAATTTGTTTTATACTTTTACCGAAATCTTACAATTCCTTAATATTCTAAGGAATGAAGAAGGAAGCCTAGCTCTGAAGTAACGGAAAATTATGCCATCGAGATCGGATCCTAATATCCACAAACTCGCAACACTTCTTTTGCCAATGCCAAGAGTCACTGGTTTTCCTAACCTTCAAGTGCATAGAAGAATTGCTTAATGTTCTACTAAGGCCAGTATTCATGTTGTGGAATTGCAGGAGCTCACAACTCCAATTAAGGAATGGAAATCAAGAATAACAAATTTTATTAGGAAGGTTTCTAGAAATTATTTGAAATTATTTAATTTGTTTCCATTTATTCCAGGAGCTCAAGAAAAATAAAAGTGGTGATAAAGCTATAGATTTATTATCATAATAAAGAACATGAAATATTTCTACCATGTTTTTACTTTATGAATTTAGAACCAATATCATGTTGAGAATAACACTTATTAAATCCCCTAACAGGTACTGTGAACTACTTTAGCTTTCAACTCTATGAATAATGGGTGAGCTTAGAGGCAGACACTCTGAACACAAACATATTGGGGGAAATGACCATCATACTGTACTGCATACTGTATTGTTCTGGTTGGAAGCCATTTTATAATTCCAATGCCATCATCTGGAAGGCATTAAGACCATTAGCAGCCAATTGTATTACCACTGTTTTTATCAAGTATCATTACAATATCTCGAATACTAACACAGAGTTGTCCACTGTACTGCTATTAACACAGTACCAAACTGACTACAATCAGGATGCCATGGCAATACATGGGTTCATTAGTTTCCTGAGGAGACAATCAAGGACTTGCAAAAGTTCTTTGTTTTCAGTGAAGTGCTTAATCCAGAAGCTTTACAAATCTACATATTTACAAATAGACTGATCCATTCACAGGACGAACTGCCCTTGGGAAGGTTGCTTTAGGGACTGATTTGTAAGGTATTTTCAGTTTTGCCCAATGCATCCCTACTTCCTGATACTTCCTTTGAAATTGTGTCTTTTCTTTCTAGTACAAGATTTTCTCAGTTCACCACAACCGTCTGAAGTAATGGTATTATATGTATCTTGTTGCAGAAAATTAACTCTTCTTGCTCTTAATTTTTGTCTAATAAACTCTCTCCTGCTCAGCAAGCAGCTTTTTTGTTAATAAGGTAAACAGTACCTAAAATATGAAAGTGCCCTTGTATATGACTTGCCATCCTAAGCAGCTTTTCATAAGGAAACCCTCATCTAGCAAAGCAACCAGTCATTCAGCTTGCCAATCACAGTGTCACTTCTGAACAAATCAGACTTAACATTTTCATTATCACACTCCCACTATGTTTTCCTCAAGGCTAAGAAGTTATTAAATGGTATCAACATTTTCATCCATGCTCTGACTAAAATAATTCAACTGTGCAGTGTCACAACTTCCATCAAAATGAGAGGAAATTTAATATTCAAGTGTTTAAAATGGAATCCATGATGATACATCACTGAACAAATTTTATGCTTATGTCTCCGCTTCATGAAGATATAGTCTTAGCGCTTATGTTTCTTGGTGGTTTTAGAATATCACTAGGTATACATACCCTCTAACATGAAACTCATGTGGCTTCACAGAGGATAGTCTTGCCCCTCATGAAGACCATGCAAGTTCTGTTACTGATCCCAATATGACATCCAATGTACAGTTCCTCTGGATAGATGATGCTGTATTTTTTTTTTTTTTTATACGCTTTGAGAGGCACAGAGCTTTGTTGCAGCTGCAGTAACGGAAATACTGACAAATTCTGCAGGTCTGTAGTTCTTTATCTATAACTTCTTCAATTCACATCAAAAGATCTTACACCTTCTGTCTGTTTGCACAGCAAATGAGTAAAGACTGTGAATACACTGCACACTTCAGAAAATTACACACCAACGCAGTATCCACAACACCAACAATGGCATCTGAATGTGATGATCAAAAATCAGGTCAGTAAGTTACATTTCCTAGCCACATTTAACATTCTTGACTGTGAAATCCTCACTGTGATAGATATTTCACTTTATTAGTATGCTCTGAATAGTAAGCAAGCAAATGAATTATTTAAACTTGACTGCAAAATTATCATGAATTTCTCTTTCATCTTTTAAGCTTTCAAACATGAGGTAGAAGCACAATCAGATTTAAGCAACCTCATTACTTCAAATTGTATTCTTAGGAACAAATCTGTCTTTAGAAAAGGATTACATTTGCATGTAAAATCAATTAATTCAGCAAGGTCCATTACATCTTCCCTCTTTAAGGCATTGCATATTATTGGATTAATTTTATTATTGCTGGTATCTGTAGAATATCAGATGCATGCAGTTCTAAAATGCTACTCTTATTTTCAGGACAGCAACTGTTTTCTGTAGGCAAAACTGACGCACTTGCATAAAAGGTTTTACTTAACTTTTTGGCATACAGACAGTAACATTAAAGAGCTTAAAAAAAATTAATGGGCAATAAAAATTATTCTAGCCTTCTGCCTGTACTGTAACAGTTCAAAGGCAAGATAAAAGACTTTTCTTTCAAACACTAAAAACTTTATGCTCCTCTTCCATTTTATGAAATAACTGAAACCAAAAGAAGCATCAGGATCTTATTCACAGCAGTTTCTGACTTTAGAGTGTGAGGAAATTCACACTAAGGGATCAGAACAGAGGAGGATTCCCACCATTCTCTTACTGGTTCACTTAGGTGCAGTCACCAAGACACCTACTGGGAATCCAGCGACTACTCCCGTATGAGGTGAAGTTACTGGTTAATGCAAAATCCCTGGAGTTGACTCCTATCTAATCTCGAGACTTAAAAGGGATTTAGCAGCAGACACAGCCTTTGGAGAAAATGAAGCATCAGAAAAAGGAATTAAAATGTCTTTTATTCATTCTACATAAAATTTTAGTGCACTAGAGCTCTTGCATAGGAAAATTTCATTTGAGGATGTATTCTCCCTAACCACAGAGTGCCTAAAAAGTCACTGCCACTGCATGCTACATACTAGATGTAGTCATTTTACCTGCTTTCTTAAGAAAGCTTTGCAGGGTTAACAGCACGGATGAACTAGAGTTATTCCTAGCTTACACTTTAAAAAAATAAAAATCAACAAAAAGATCATCATGAGGTTTTTAGCAAGTCTGGACTCTTACCATCCATTAATTATACCTAATAAAGGTACCTAATAGAACAGTATCTATTGTATTGTTCTGGGAGTTGATAAAGATACATTTATAATAAACTTGGTGACATTAAATGCTATTTCCACTATGCAACATGATGCTTCTTTATTTTAAAGACCTGCAGGGATAAAGAATGAAGTGAAAAGAATGGCTGTTACGGTTCAGAAAAAAGATGGACAGATACATCCCAATATCCAGTCTCCGACAGCAAAATGAAGTTGAAGCTTAGGGAAAAGGACAGAACAGGTGGATATAATGCAGTTTTCTTCCTCCCTAGCTTTTAGCAGTTAGTAGTTTAAAAGCTATTCTAGCAATCTAAGAACTTATATTACTAAATACATGGCAGTTTTATGTGTTCTTCAGCATAGCACTGCTGTGCAGGCAAACATTTTCATTCAGAATTAGGAATATTTTGTTTGTCACAAAAGTTGGGTCCTGTTTGAATCAATTATTGTAAGTATGTGAAAGGAAATCTAAAAATAGATGAATAGGGCATCTAGGAGAGTGGGCAGAAACATTAAAAAAAAACCAATTACAGAACAGGCATTGAAAAAGCTTCCTGTTCTTCTACTTCTTTTCAACTTTAAATGCTCGAACAGCACCCAACACAACAATTTCTATCAAAATGTATACATCAAAGATCCTTCCTTTAGCCTGGGCTTTATGATTGTTCTATTTTATCCATATCACACAGTCTAATTATATAATTAGCCCTTGCAAGACACAGGGTATTACATAATCTCAGGTGTAACACAGACGTAATCATTAACATTTACATCTGTCCAGAATAACATTTCTTATCAGCAATTACCTTTCAAGGCCTGTGGCCAAATGAGTAGAAGTAATGTGAAGGCAAGTAGAGATCATGTTTGTGGATTTTTGATATTTACAGTGTTTTTTGCTAAAACATGAAAATAATCTTTTTGTGGAAGCCTATACTTATCTTTCCTTATTTTTTTCTTCAGATTTATCCAGCAGCCTGCCTTTGGGAAGTTGCTGTTGTTATCAGAAGACGACAGCAAAAATAGCAGCTGCTGTTAGAGCAGCAAGAGATACTTATTTCCCAGGATTGTGTTATACAAAATATGTCAAGCTTTGTGCTTTAGCTACTCGTGAGCAAGACAAGTGACTGTCACCACCACAATAGACTGTAAATATGATTTCAAGGGTGGGCTCTGCAATATTTTAAGAGGGACGGCGCACTCAATCACTAATGGATGATTAGACATGCATCCATGTCATGTGGTTTAGTTTCACAGACTGGATTTTATTACAGACACCGTCTGTCACTACAGTGGATCACTGCCAATCTAAACCATTGATCCTGCAGTCAGTATCTGACTCCGGCTGCAGTGCAACCATTAAAGTTTCCCTCATATTTTTTCCAGGCTAAAGAAAGCAGGCCATGCTGGAAGGAAGCCACATCATTTGAACTGTAGACATGCACATCTGCAGCTCCAATTTTTCCAGCCAAACTTACTATTATTACAAAGTTTAAAAGGATAAAAGTATTACACCAAATTCAATAAAGACTGGGAATGTCAGTCTGGCATGTTATCCATGTAACTCTTTAGACTATTATTTCACTTTCAATATGCTATTTTTCCAGGATTATAGGAAGTGCAAAATGAAACAGTTCAGTGCAGTTCATTATTTTTACAATATTCATAAATTTATGTATCAAGCCCACAAAGACTGATAAAATCTAAATTCTTAAGATTTGAAACTGCAAGCTGTCTTACTGATAAAGAAAAAACCCCACATGTCTAAAGGTAATTTTAGCCTGGTATCATACCTCCTGCTTCTGGGTAGCAGAAGCTGACCTAACTCATTGAATTATGTAGTCTCCACAGAAGAAATCTGTGTTAAGTATTGAAGGATTCATAAACTTAAACATTTGGCAGCGGTTCCAAAACTGGTTTCTGTACAATTTTTTCTTGCTTTCCCCATGCATTCCTTGAAGGGAGAGGGAAGAGGATAGAAGGGGGGAGGGAAGGAAGGGGGGAAGAAAGAAGTTGGGGGAGAGGAAAGAAGGTAGGGGAGAAGAAAGAAGAGGAGGGAGAAGAAAGAAGGGGAGGAAGAGAAGAAAGTGAGGTCACATTAAGATATCATGGGCTGATGACTTTTCTAGCTGCTAAAATGAACAGCTCATTGGGGAAAAAATAAATTAAAAAAACAAAATCAATCACAATAATGGCAGCAAATATACAAATGCCAAATTATTGCAGGGACTACATACTGATCCTCTTTTTAACTGCATTCATGTTAAACATCCTATTTACAGGATTAAGTAAAGCTGACAGAGTCTGCACTCCATTGCCTCAGAGTATGACAACACTCAAAACAATGGCATAAAGCACTGGAGTTACATTTCATGCATCATTCCACAATATAAATAACTGCTACTAGAACATATCACAAAAGAAGTGTAAATTTTAATTGCATGTTCTCCGAGTTCTGTACATATTAATACTGGTGTTACTAAAGGGTGAAGCTGTTCCAAAGTCAATTGGGATTTTTTTTAGAATTCTACCCAGTAACTGTAACGATGTTCAAAAAGCTCTGATCTAAGTTCAGTAATGAAACTGCACTGACAGATTTCTTGCCCAGCGCTTATCAGTCAGGTAACAAACAAGATTAACACTTTTTAAATATTTATAAGGCAGAGAGAAAAAGGAACTGTGCTCACAGAGAATGGATCACTCCTCTAAAAGAACTTAACTTGCCTTGATTTCAGCAAGAGAAATTTGACAAGGCTGACAAGGGAGGAAAGCAGGTGGGCAGGAAATCTTGATTCACAGCTCTGTCAATTCATCCTCAACAACCTTGTTATGTGGCTGAATAAGTGACAGTTCGGGGTATTTTAAATAAACACCCCCACTGACTGTTGTAAACTATTTTTCCCATCTACACCAAAATCATTAAAAGTCCTGTGAAGAAGTTGACAGATTTTTCCACCTGCTATCAGAAAGAGTAAAAAGTCAAGCTCCAGCAAGTCTTGAAGCAGGTGTAATTCTTTTTCTTTTTTTCACAGCACTTACACAGTCTTAAGGCTACAGTCTTAAGAGATGGCACTGTAGCAGAGTAAAGAGCATCCACAGCTGTGTATTGCCACAGTCCTGCACTCCAAGCGCACTCTGGCAACTAAAATAAGAAGTAACAGAGGATGTAGATGCTCATGCATCAGAAATAAAGCTTTCTAGTCACTGAGAAAAATGACAGTCTCTGTTCCCTGGTACTATCCTATTAATTTTTTGCAGGTTGCCATTGACATGAAAAGAATGAATCTGGGGGAGAAAAAAAAACAAAACCAATGCAAAACCGAAGAACCTGACAGAGTGTAATTAACTGCAGAAACAACGGTCTCCAAACATCAGCAGAAATAATTTAACTCAAACCAGAAGCCTTCAGTCACAAAGGAAAACCCCATTCAATAAACTCCTGGGAGGAAAGTGATCAACCAAAAAACCCAAAACAATTCCAAATGCCACCCCCGCTTCCCCATTCCCAATACCACCAAAACCAAAACTCTGCCACTTCAGGTCAAGTCTGTAATCACTGAAGATTCTTCTTTCAAAACTTCTTTTGGTATAACACTAGACACCAAAGACAAGCCACTAAGAGAAAAATTACAGCCTATTCAGCCTGGTCATGAAATAGCCCTAAAGCTAAAATTTTAGTCACTGGCTTTTTCGTTTGAGGTGAGGGCACATGGTGGAATTGACTGCTAGGAGGAAGTGAGATTTCACATATTCCATACGGTTTTAGCAACACCCAGGGTGAATAAAGTACCACCCAAAGACATGGATAATGAGGTTTATTTTCTTGGGCAGGTGCATGTACATCTATTAGACACTTCAGAAAGATCTGCACCACAGCTAGGAAGATCTCTGAAGCTAGAGAAACTACCTGAAAGATTTCTTCACATTGCTGTTCTCACTGTGGGTGAATTGCATAGACGTGGATAGAAGCCAGCATGTGGTGGTTCATAGAATCAAACCCTGAAGTGAGCTCAGGAGGTTTTACAGACCTATTTCTGACCTCCTGTATCCTTGCTGTTCAGCACATTTGAAAACTAATTTAACAATTTGACTTAAGTTCTTTAAACCTATGTCCAATCTGCAATGCTGACTTTAAGTGAAATAAAGAGAAATATGGCTTAATGCAGAGCATTACTATTTGCAACTTCTCTACTTTGGGCTATTTCTCTGCTGCTTTCCTGAATTTCCCTGCACCTTTTCTAGCCAAACCTCAACAGTGTTTTCAAAATCGACTGTGTCAAGCTGAGTGATAAAACCAAACAAATGCTTACCTTGCCAGATGCATCTGTATCAGAGCAAATCTAAACACTCCTAAGCGCTTAACAGGATTCCTACTGCCAATGCTGAGGACAGCGACTTCTCAATCACCACACCTACTATGAGCACCACCCCTTCCTTGTACAAAATGGCATGATGATGATGGGAAGAATCACAATGGAACAGTCCAATCTATTTTCCTCATTTCATGGTAACAGAGAGGTTTTACTAAAATAAACATACTGGGCAACTTTATATAGATTTTTAACAGCATTACTAGTTTATCCTCCACTTCTTTACTTTTTTCCTCCTCGCTCAACAGTGATATAGTTTATTATTTCCACCAGTATTTCTTAGTTTCGAAAAGTTAAATCTACCTGAATAGGAGCTGATAAGAGCTACTAAATAGTCACAGATGAGAGCTTATGCTTCTATTCTATGCCTGCACTGCAATACTGCATCCTCGCAAGCAATGACATTGCTTGTCTCTAGTCAAAATGGTGCTGATACAAGACTGCTTTTTGATCATTGTATCCCTTATAGTCTCACTTGACATAACCTCCTCTTCTTCCTCCCACTCAAAACTTCAAGCCAGTTTGGACTTCTGGTTGGAGAATTCTGCTTTCCTCCCATCCTCATTGCAAGGATACATCTAACGTAAGAATAAAATGAAGAAATAGCTTTCTGAACTTGGGTTCAGCATCTGAGAACAGGATGAAAGCTGTCATCCTGCTGTCTTCTTGATAAATGAATAAGCATAATCACAGGAATTTTTAAGAAGATAAAGGGGAAGGTTAGACAACATTCTCAGCACTTCTGTAGGAGATATAAGCAATTGGTCTGAAGGCTGGAGGTGCATACAAGCAGGTAATTAATTATACAGTTCTGATTACAATTAATACCATCTTTCTGAAACAGTACCTCTGACTTAATTTGGACTTAATCTTAGCAAGCTATGATGCCAGAATTCAGACTTCACAATACCTACAATGCAATAGATGTTTCAGAGTTTTTCTGTGTTATGTATCCTGAAGTCCTAAGTTTCAACACCAGTAACAGAGACCAAAAAAAGTAACTTGACTGAAGATACCTTATGCTAAAAGCTAACAAGCCACTTCCCTAAGATTACAGTAAAGAAATATAAAGCCTATTTTTAATCTAAATGTCTATTCTATTGACTACCAGCTCTCCTACTGTACTAGCACTGTCATATTAAGAACTTTTATGAACTACGTTGGATTTAAATGGAGTATCAAACATAACATGAACAAACTAAAGTTAAAAGTGCTTCTAGGGAGGAAACTCCACAGCTTAATTCTGTGCAAAGTCTTCCAGGTGCAGTTCTTCCACCAGCCATACATCCAGCGCTCCTAGCTACAAGCTGTTGTGTAGCTTAGGATGCAGTCACAGGACTGTCAGAAACAATGCCCTTTGTAGTTTTCTCACTGATTAACCAAAATTTCCTTGGCAGACTGGAATGTAATAATATTCTTTTCTGAAAAATGTCCATGGTACCCCAGCAACCAAACGTACTTTAGAGTTTAGACCAAATATTACTTATTGAAAGCATCTCCAAGAAGCAGCAGCATGTAAATAAGTTAATTAACAGTACATGTAGCTCATAAAGTTCTGAACTGTCTTTGAAACGGGGATTCTGACCTATGTAAGTTCTCTGCTGACATGTCATAACCTCTGCAACCTGTAGAGTTTACATTACTCCCTCAACTGTCTAATCAGATCATTTCCCTACATTCTCCTTGCACAAACACCCTAGTATTTACAACTTCTCATCCCAGATTTAGTAAAAAAAGGCTGTCTTGGGCTCTCAATAAAGAACCCAAAAAGCTACTATCTTCTCTTACACAGTTTCTTCCAATTCAGTCACTTCTCTCTTGCTTCCCATGACCCGTTATAACATATTTCAACATTCCAAGAAAAAAAAAAAAAGTATAATCTAGGATAGAGTAAGCTCATCCTACTAATCAAAAAGCAGGGATGCTCAGAATTCCATCTGGCTTTTCTACAAAACTGTTTTTTACACCTCTGTGTGTTTCCATTTACCTCTATGTAAAGTAAGGATTAACAGTGTATAAAAACTTTGTGGATATAAGAAAAAAGAAAGAAATAATTCCAATTTGCTGTTACATTTTGCAGAGATAAGCATCAGTTTTGCCCAAAATAAAGCAGATTTTTATTTAGCTTGGTTAATGAAGAACTGCACTGTCTTGGGCAACTTAGGAAAAAAAGCATTTCCAAAATTCCTGGTGTGACTGCATCCAAAGTATTTGAGCAAGCCTGATAAACAGTGTCAGGCTGACTCTTCTTGCTTCCCTGGAATGATGTCAGTAGAAAGCTACATTGTCTGACAACTCTTCTTTCATCATCAAGCAAGAAAAGTGCCTATGAACTGCCTTTCAGAAAAGGTGTGGATGGCAGAGACATTGCTTATCCCATTCTGCCCCTTTTCTCCCATTCACTCTTCATCTTGGGTATCAGATAATACACACAAATACACAAGCACCTTAGCTCTTTGTTGGCTTGTCTGCCTTGCAAAAGAAACAACTATACAAGGCCTAATAAATTACTGGAATAAAAGCCTTATTTTACTTCTCTTAAGTTTGGATGAAGCTTTGCATCAGAATTTAAAAGAGGCAGATTTCAAGGTTAGGTTAGGTTAAAGATTAGGTTAAAGACCAAACTGACTTAGAAATTCAATTCATCTTCACTTGTAAGTATTTTGAAAGCTGTAAGCTATCTGTTGTGTTATGAAAGCATGAGAAAAATCTGAATTAATTTATGTGCTGATAAATGACTGATTCAGACTGAAAATTCATTTTAGTAAACTTTTAATCTCATAAATTACTTAGGCTTTTCTATGATCACGTATCTTGTGCATGTGCTATGCCAAGCAGAACTCACTCATCTCTTATAAGCAGTATTACTAACAGATGCTACTTCAAATAATTTCCATATTTCATTTTAAACTTGATTAAAAAAAAACCAAAACCTGGATAAATGATGGCCTCGTATCCTTTTCCATATTTATATTTTTCCCAATATTTAGTTCTGTCACCTGACAAATATCAATGTCAAATGTCATAATTAATAAAGGGACTTTCTGGTACCATTCATATGTTGCATGCTTCTTGGTGGAGTTGCCCTCCCTATTCAACTGCAGACTTGAAAGATTCAGGAGAGATCACAATGAAAGCAGTCATTCTCACAAATACTTAGTGAACTTTTCACTCTAAATTCAAGGAGGGGAAAAGGAAGGAGGAAGAGCTATTACAGAGCATTTGCAACAATGCTTACGAAACATCCACCACAGCAAGTTTCACCTGAAAAGCTCTAAGAATGTGAAAAGTGTTAATACAATACTATCAGTATGCCCCTTTGGTGATGCATGTTGCCCCATAGAGCAAACAAAAGAACAAGGACAGAAAACTATTCCTCAAATGCTCAACATCAGGGCATTGATACACAAGAGACAGCAGAAAGTATCTTTGGAGGAAATGCAACAACAACAACAATGAACATGTAGGCTAACTATGCTTCAGGACACTGTACTTCACATACTGCTTTTGAAGTCAAACACATAAAAGCACCATATAAAGGAAGAAACAAAAAATATAAAATCCACATAATACAGAACTAAGTAAAAATTCATCAGAGCTACAGTGAGTGTCACTGATTGCTCAGTTTGGATCTACTGCTAGACAAATCTGTGGCTTGACAAGACAGAAAAAACATGTCATATAAAAAGCTTATATTAAACTTTGTATGTTTAATGACAAAACTCATAAAAACTCCCTGCAAAATCCACCTTCTCTTCGGACACTGCTGTCTAAAGATTTTTCATTCATGTAATGCATTATTAGTAACATAAGCATATCCACAGGTTAAGTAGTCAACTACTGAGTAAAAATGCCAGTATCGGCAGGATATTTTTGATATGAATGTCTGTGCAGAAGTTTGTTTCTAACCAAGTTTCACCACCTCTAGCAGTAGCCAGGAACACATCAGTTTGTCCCCGTAACTTCATAAATTTATTATTAAAAAAGACAGATCACATCAGGCATATAAATGCTAAACAAATGCCAAAACTACTTTCCTTCTAAAACCAAAACTAATTGCTTAGCTGCATAAAATCTTCCAATGCAAATAAAACCTGTAAAGTGTTCATTATGTCCAGAGGGGAAAAGCTTAAAATAAAGTAACAATTAAAAAAAGAAAGACCTGTCATACTTTTTCTAAAAATGGATATACTGGGGGTTTGGGGAGGTTTTTAAAAAATGCAAAATTACAGTCTCCTGACAGCATCATGGGGCAGATCATTCAGCGTAAGCACAGCCTCTTTCCAGCTTGTAAGTTTCTCACTGAACAGAACTGCTCTAGGGAGACTCAACGCCTGATGAGCAGGAGCCAGGCAAAAGTTCCCAAATGTCCTTCTGCTCTCCTGAATTATTAGTTTGGCTTCCTTCTTTTTCTGCCGGCTAGTGTGGTGATCATGAAGCTCTCAGTATTCCACACCAGGATTTCTCAGACAAGTCTTGGTTCCTGGACTTATTTATCATGGTCAGTGCCAAGTGCTGCCCAAAAGCTAGCAGCAGGAATGAAAGCAATTACAACAGAGGGATGGCTCTGTTTACAAAACAGGATGCAGGTTTCTTATAGGGCTACAAAACAAGCTTTAAATCACCTCCAGGTTTTGTTCCTTTGTCATATAGACAGCTTAGTAGCAAAACTGACCACATGTGCACAGTTTTGAACTGGAATCAGATACACAAGCTCAAGAGAAGTTTCACAGCACCACACATTTAGAAGGGACTGCAAAGAGGAAAAAAGAAATCCAAATTCAGATTATTTTTATTTTTTTTAGACTCTTAAGCAATATCAGAACAGCAAAATCCTGCAGAAAACAGACAGGAAGATCTTTATGGTCACACAGTTGACATGACACTTGTGACAACATGACAACATAAAGACTGTGCGACTCGGAAGGTGACTTGCCAGTATAAAATCAGAGATCAATACACATTCCCTACAGGAATGTGTAACATCACGCTGGTAGCCAAATCTGCAGGAAGTACCTTTCTTGGAATTCACACCCACCAGGTTTTCATATACAGAAGTAATACAATAGTTTCTCATGGGAACAGCTGGTAACAGCCAGAAGCCACAACTGCTTTCAGTAATACAATGCTTGAGAAAGATTGATATCATTTTATTTATACCAGTCGTAACAGTTTAGATTACTTTCAAGGTGTAGGGAACATCCTAGATTGTTCACTAGCTCTTTTACTTGCTCCAAGAAAGAACTCTCCTCCCCTTTCTTCCATTTAGCCATCATCTTTTTTTTTTTTTCCAGGGCGGTTCAGAATTAAATCTTCAGTTCAGAAGAGAAAAAACACTTTTGTTTGATTCTCTAGGATCTAAAACCATGCACAAAAATTGTGGATCTTACCTATTTTTCCATTTGCAATCATGCATTTAAAAACATTTGTTCTACGGATCCATCTTTTACCTGCAGATACACAAAAAACTCCTGGGGGGGGAGGGGAAGCTTGCAGAATTACTTAGACTACAGGAAAAAAGCTTTGATAGGTAAAATTCAGAAAACATTTGATGATCCCTTAGGCAGCTGGAATAAATTATTTGGAGAACTGAGTCTGTCATGCAGACTGCTACAAAGCTAGAAGTTATGTAAATTAACAGTTTTCGAGAAAAAAGGTTGAGGACTGATTTAATTCCATGCAAATTTTTGGTTTTAAAATTCTCAGAATGTGTATAAATATCTACATTAACAGAAATATTTCAGCCTAGGAAGACCACTTCATAGAGGGCAAGCTTCATAATACACAACACCAAAATCACATTAATCTTAACATTTTGCAGGGTCATCTGTCTTATATCTTGTTCCATATCAAAAGCCGGGGAATATGAGATGAGAATCACACTGTAGCATGCTTTCAGTTTCAAACACCTCCACCAACTTTAGACCTGCAAGTATGTATATTTAAGACAGGGACTTTATTGCTGAGCAAAAAATCGAGAGTTACAAATGATACGAAGAGACAGTGTGCTTCTCTGCTTTATCAGGAAACTGCGAAGCAGGAAGCCTACTTATTTGACTGTCCAGGGTAGTCTCAAGTCTCAGTTTTCTTACCTATAGAAGAGTGTAACATTAAATTACACCATGTACTTCTAATACGTCAGATGAAAAGCAAAGAAGTGCAGAGTATCATTAAAGAAACCTATTCTTGACTCTGAGTTTGAAAAAGATTGCTCTATTATTTTTTGTATTATACTTGTCTTTTAGAACATACATAATTGTATTGCTCTGTGTGATTTGATTATGTGTAGGAGTAGTGCCTCAAATAGGCTGAAGGCCTCATTTTGATGCACTTCTTATGTACTCACAGTAAACAAGTCGCTCTGTGCAGAAAAGGCAGCAACAAAGCTGGTTTTTGAAGGATTTGTATACCTGGCCTGCTAATTCCCTAGTGGATAGACCAAATGTTCGTCTATGCCTTGTTTCCTTAGGAAACCAGGCTATAACTTAGTAAGTATTTAGATTAATTCTGTTTGCTGCTGATGCAGGCAGTCATGGTGGCTTGCTTTTCAGTGGGAAAAACACTGTCTTCCCTGCTTTAGATAAGATACAAAAATGGCACCACTCTCACTCACCTAGCCTTAGGTACCTGAAGCATCTACATACCATATAGTGTTACATGAGCAGAATGGGATTTAGTGCTATTTTAGATGAGTTTCCATCTCCACCACCTTGCAACGAAAGATCAATAGAGGGACAGGGAGCCACAGAAGAACAAAAGGCATACCAAAAGACAGAGGAATTACAGTGTTTTCGAAAGTAATGAAGTTTACCAGCTGTAGGAGTATTTAAGAAAATTAGTCATCAAGTTTGGTTAAAGTCAACATAAGTTGTGCTTTATTAGGTTGGCTTAGCAGGAGTATCAGCTACTGGTATTCTGCAGAAATGACCTTCATAAAAAGTTCAGAATACCCCATTATACACGCAGAAAGAAAACAGTTCAGGTATATTACATTTTAAATGATCACACTCACCATGGTACTGAACTTGCCTCATTTTCAAAGGGACACATTATGGCAACCTTGAAACAAGTTATTCAGAATAACAGGCTTTTTATTATATAATTTAACACAATATGTTTATATTATGTTCTTCATACAAGCATATAAAAAAAAATAAATCTTTGCAGTCAGCATAAGTTGAATAAGTTAAGACAATAGCAGGCAAAGATGACAATGCGAAGTGACTATCCTATGGGGAAAAATGGCTGTGTTCTAAGCAGACAGTAACATGGAGAAATGGGGAAAAGCCCCGAGTACGTCTGATGAGTTATTAGAACAAAGATGAATAATGAAGTCACTGTATAAAATACTTCATGTTCATTGTGAGTTCTGAAAACCATTTCTTATGTTAATCCAAGACAACCATGTCTAATGACAAAAAAGTGGAAGTGGAAAAAACAGAATGTCTTTTTTCTTCCCTCTACCCTTGTGTCTTTCAACAGACACCAGAGATAATCCAGAAGTTGAGCTTGTCTAGCAGCTTCCTAAATGAAAGAAGGGATAATCAAAATGACAGCTAAACATTATAACTTCGGGGGGGGGGGGGCGGGGGGGGACACAACAAAATTATCAAGCTGCAGAGGCAAATCATTAAACTGTACAGTATTATTCTCTTTTCCAAGTATTCTCAGAAGGAATGATAGATGACTGCTACAAAGTTGTTCTTTCCAAGCGAGATGTGACCCCATAATACAAAGTGAGATGGGAAGAGAAATTATTCTTTTGATACCGGCAAATAAAGGGTTAACATTGTGCCTGCTTGCTTAAGCAGTTGCTGTGCTTGGTGAAGCAGAACCATAGGAGTCAAAGTTGCTAGAATGGTGAAGCAGAATTGTAGGAGTTAGAGCTGCTAGGCACAATTGTAGTAGATAAGATTCATAACTTAATATTTAAGACATTCTTGTTTAAATAGTATCTTTAGAAAGAAAAGGAACAACAGATAGTCAGAGTAACAAAATTTACAAACTTGACAAGTTTCTGCTTTAAGATACATAAAACCGGCTTGTCCTGAACCTGAGGTTTGGATAGGAGCTGAAACCCTATTGAGTCTGCATGAAAGCAAGAGGTTACTCGTGGTGATGAAGAGGAACTACAAGCCTTCATCCTCACGACCCCCTAACGATCACCACCAGGAGGCACTGTGCAGGCGCTCCAATGGGACGAATGCCAGAAAACTAATTATAATACTAGACAAGTTTTGCATATGTATTAGGCATGAAGCAATCTCATGTTTACGTAATCATTATATGTAATAGAGACTAACTGAGTGGCAAAGGAAAGGAGTGCATGCTTTTGGAGGAGCAATCCCCATGCACCTCAGCGCTGAATAAAAGCATACCTACTTTGCAACTCTAACGAGTTGTGGAGTCTATCCACGTATCACTTTTACTTAGAAAACACAGAATCCACTGGGCCTCTGAAGAGCAATATTTAACAAACAGAACTTAATGCAGTGTTCAGTTCTCAACAAACCCATTTCTAACACTAACTAATGATACAAGTTTTTAAAAGTTCTCTTATGTTGAAGTCTTCAAACAATACTTGCAGTAAAAGTCACAGGCAGGATTTCATGTTTGAGCCTCTGCCTATCACGGCTGTTAGCCCAGACTGCTGTATCTGCACTTGTACACTTTTCTGTTACATAGGAAAAGACCCTTGAAAATTCATCAACAGCAGTGCACATTAAAAAATGCTTGCAATTATAAACAGAGGAGAAATAGATCTAGAGCACTAGAATGCTCTCTTATACCAGGTTGAAGTGTAATTCACTAAGTTCCAGTGCAGAAACTAGCTTCAAGTCTAAAGAACAGAACCAATGCTAGAGCACAAACCAGAAGCTGCTAAAAGCAGAGCACAAAGAGTAGTTCTGTTGAAGAATCAGTGTCTGAATCTAAAACAGCTCTGCTGCAGGTCAGTCCATTACCTCTGTTAAATGCTTTATACCAACTCCTTGTCACCTTATTTAAAAAGAACAATAGCTTTATCCAGCAGATCTGTGGAACTTAAGATCTCTACGGTACAGTTAATAAAGGGATCTAGTCCCAAATAATTAACTCCTTCAATTATTTAATATTAAGTACTTATTAAAATATTACCTACTATCTTCTTCCTGTATTAGAAGATGCTCACTAATGGAAGATTTAGAAAAAATGTGTGTTCACAATATACTTAACTGTGTGTTCACAATATACTGAAATTATCACAATAATACCAATTTCCAAATCATGTGGGGAGTTTAAATTTATTTTCTTTCCAAAGCAAGAAAAAACACGACACAGAATTCATTAAAGTGCACAGCAACTATTTTTTTTCCTTGTACGTGGGCTCAAAATGTGAATGACCAAACTCATGCCACTGAGTTGGACGAGTAACTTAAAATTCCCAGGCCTTGCTTCTAGCGAATTAAAGAGCTAAGAGAGAATTAATAACAGAGTGTTACATATTTTTAAAACAAGGGTCTACTACTAATCTCCTTTACAGCAGCCTACAGCTAGAAAGTTACTGCTGTGCAGAACACACACACAAGGTAAAAGTATGGCTCTCTGATAGCACTGCACGCAGAAATCCTCTGCAAATCTCTGTGAATTACTCACTTGCTAGTGACAGAAGTGGACTGCACATAACATCAAGCACATAAACACGGGGCCCATCCTGCCACTGCCATTACAGCTTATGTAGATAATGGTATCCCTTGCAGTAATGTGATGTAAAATGGTACTCCACTAGAAACAAGGAGAGAATTCTGAATTAATAGGGCTTTCAACAAAAGAGAACGCTCAAGTCACTAGCAAAAGCAGTGGAAAATTTGTCAAATCAAGTTTATAAACTCCTACTGTCACCTCCTCCAGATCCATGCTTGTACTTTCTCATAGGTAAATTTAATAAGACACATGCAATTTCCCATCATCCAGCTTCAATCATGTTTATCTTCAAAGCAATAAGAATTATGTCTGCACTAGTTAGCAGTGCTATGCACCAGTTTAAGGAGCAAGTTTCTGTCATCAGACTATAACAACTTGTGCCAGTTTCTCCTTGAATTATAGTTATTTCTGAAACTAGTTATCTTTTCCATATTCTTTCTGGCTACAGAAGGAGATGTAACAGTAATCTTTGTGCAATGCCATTTGTAAGCTAAATTTATGTTCCAGATTTGCATGTTAAGTGCCTTACTGGTGAAAGCAGTTCTCAAAGACAGCATGTTTATGCTTCCATTTGTGCTTAAATTTGAATGCTAAAGCAAAGCCTTGTGGAAAAAAAAAACACCAGATTACTTGAGGGTTTTTGTATCTTAAGTCAAATATGGATTGCTTGTTTTAATTATTGACTAAGCCTCTTTCCTAGGTGGGGAAAAAAGCTCTTAGCAATTGCAAGCTCTGCCTGGATATTGTTATTTTACACTTAGGCGATCTCCTCCATGGTCTCTACTCAGGACTATGCACATTTCTGAAAACCGTGATGTTTAATGTGCTGACTACTATCTCTGCAACACCCCAAAATGAAGTGTATCCAGTTAACCATATATTTTAATGACTTAATTTGGGTAATCTCCACCTTCTAAGCATGCTTTCTGTTTCTAAAGGGAAGAGTATCACTGCTGAAAGAGTTCATTGGTCACAATTTAAGATTTGGTTGGTTGAACTCGAAGACACAGTCTGACATACTTGCCAGGTTACTCTAATATGAACTATCTCTTAAGAGATATTTTAGTCACAAAGCATGACTATTACACACATTTACACATATGATCAGCAGGATTCTGCTCCACAACACGTGAGCATCCATGTTTTGACAACAAGCCCATCCTACACACTTCCACTGTAACACTGTTCTGCCATCTTTTTTTCCAATGACAACAATACATTTAAGTTTCCCTTTCTCACAGTTGCACAAAGAAAATGGGGGCACACAAAGTCAAATCCCACCAAGCTACAAAACCAAACGTAAACCAGTCTCCTCACGGGCACATTAGGGCCACACACCAGAACCTGATGGCATCAGCCAGCAAAGTCCCCTGGCACTAAACAAAATGCAAACACCACACTTCAAAAGAATGATATTTAACATAATATTTACATTATTTATATCTATTTAGATAATTAATATATTTATATTAAACAGACACAAAAAGATATACAAAACCTGGAACAAAATCCATTACCTCTTGGCTTACACCACTGCAAAAGATGCCATAGCTTTTGTCCTTCATTCATTCTCTCTTAACACAATTATTTCATGATCCAAATTTCATCACTTCTTACCTGAAAAACTCTCTGCAGCCCACCACGGGCTCCAGGCACACAGACGGCTGGAAAACAGCCAAAGATTCACCTCATGCCTTGTAAGTGCTTTCCTTAAAAGTACTCTTTCACTTTGTCAGTTATCTCTTCGATGGTTTCATATTCTTATTGTGACTTGGTGTCAAACTACGGGCTAAGAGGGGAACATCACAGGAAAATGAAACCCAAACACTTTTCAAAGATATGCTACAGTGTCAAATAATCAATCCCTGTTTGCAGATTTGGGCAGGGTGCTCTTTGCAAGAAACATGAGAAGGCTGTTGTAACTTCCCAGAGCTTCCCCATGCCCCAGCATGTGTGCCAGGTTTGTACTGCGGCCAAACATAAACAATAAAAATAACAAAAGCTTGGTACCTTATGATTCAATTTAAAGCTGCCCGGGCTGCAGGTGCCTGCGGGGTCTCCGCTCTCCGAGGTCTCGCTTAAGTGAAGCGGAGGCAAGGAGGGGGGACGCCTGCCTACCCGCCCCGTGGCGGCCCCAGCCGGTTCCAGCCGGCTCTAACGGCCCCACCGCGAGGAACAGGCCAGCCCCTCAGCCGCGGGGCAGCGCTGAGGGGCCAAGGGCGAGGAGCGGCCCGGCCAGCCCCGAGGGCAGAGCGGCAGGAGGGGTCCCGCCGCCCCCGTCCCCCCCACTGGGGCTCCCCCGAGATTCCCCGCTGGAGGGAACGGGTGGAGAGCTCCTGAGGGAGCTGCGGCCTGCGCGGAGCCCGCGCCAGGGAGCAAGCACAGCGCAGTTCTTCAAGAGGGTTTCTTCATCAGTTCTCTCTTAAAAGCTTCTTTGTCCAAATCACAGACATCCCATCCAGCCTTACAGATTTTAGGAGTATAAAGGCAGAACAATACACACTTTAGGCTGAAAAACTTGCAGCTACCTTTCCCTCCTCCTCCTGTTTCCTTCTCTACTTACCCTCTTTTCTACACCTTATTACTTCCAGCTGCCCTTCCTTGCTACTGATAGGTAGGAAGCTATGCACAAGGGGACTGAAGAACACCACTGTGATGAAGGGTCTTGCTGTATCATTAAAGGTGAAGAAGTGGTGGGTTTGTTTGGGTTTCTTTATTTTCACATCTAGGACACATCCACTACTAAACCAAACCAAATTAAAGTCTTGAATAACTGAGAGTCAAAAGTTATGCTTTCTGTCAAAGAAAGACTGGTCAACAGATGAGAATGATTCCTGCCAATGAGGTTCAATGTCTTCTCTTTGTACCTCTCTGGCGTGATGCTCCATTGTGGGAGGATGTTTCTGTCTTACTAGTTTGCGCTGTGATCACAGAAAATTACTACAAGGCTTCAAAGGAAGCGATGCTCACTTCTCAGTTGGAAGATCAGAGAAAATGAAGATGAATAAAACTGTAATAACATAAAAACCATTGATACATCTACATGGAAGATGTTTAACACCAAGTGAAGCACATCTGTCTCCAGTGGAAGGAAATTGCACTTTGTTTTTCCCAGTAAATGTTTTCAAGCAATCGGGTTTTTCTTTTCAGGAAGGAATCAAAATTGATCAAGTATTTTCATGAGAATGTTTCATATTTTCATCCCAGATTTTCATTCTGTTTTGAATTCTAATTAAAATTCTGAGAAAATTCTGAAAGCAACACCTGGTTTTGACACTAATTTCAATATTCCATTTCAGAAATGAAGATCCTGTTATTTTTACCTCATTATTTATTTTAAATTCTGATACTTTAATCCATTTCCCAACATCTCCATAGAGCTTGTGTGCATAACAAGGAAATCATATGATCTGGAAAGTGGAAAGCATCTCCAACAGCTCTAAATAATTCCAGTTACAACTGAAAGATAACAGGGTATCTCTAACATACACATCATTATTGCCAGAATGTCATAATATGAAAACAGAAATAACCCCCTTTTCCAAAAGGTTTAGTAATTACTGTGGCAAGCCAGATGGAATAGTGGATTTTTTATTTTTTTTTCCGCCAGATTTTTAACATCTTCAGTTTTTCTTCTCAGCTCAAACTTTGCATTTTTTGGAAGATTTTGTTCTGTTTGAAACAAAATCTTTTTATAATAAGTTCTGAATTTTATCACTTAGCAGGAGGAAGTGGTATTTCTTTTCCTGTGATAAGATTAGGAAGCCTCATTTAACACAGTCTTTTCAAAGACAAGATCATACCTTATATTTGCCAAGAATGAATGTAAGCCAGAAATTAAGAATACATAGATGCCATGGTTACAGAGCTTTTGGAGTCAGGCTCCTCCAATTTGGAGCAGTGGGTCAATCTCCTCTGTTTCTTAAAGCATTTCTTTGCAGAAAACCTCAATACCAGAAAATCATGAAATCATTTTTATGTTAAACAGTGACAAGGACCTGAAAATGAATGAAAAAGTAATTCCATAAATTTTCACCACAGCTCTAACTGTTGGTTTATTACACTGCTGAATTACTAGGTTTTGGTTATTACTATTTTTAATCCCTGAAGAAATTAATGCATCCTCTGGAATAAAGAACTGAGTTTTACCTGGCTTAATCTTTCCTACTCCACTGCAAGCACAGCCTGCAAAAGCAGCATCGCATGACTAATCAGTCAGAGGAGAAAGATTGTTCTTGGTACATTTAAGTTAAAATCCTGTTTTAAGCCACCCTCTTCAAGAGACTGGCCAGGACAATTACTGGCTAGCTGAGGAACTTCCAGGTGGGACTGTGAGTAACCAGCTACACATCTTCAGTCCACTCTTTGGCCTGAAAGCATGAATATATATAAAAACCCACCAGCACTCTTGAAAAACTGTGTGGAATACATGCAAACTCCATGTGCTCTCTTTGATTTAGCTATAGATTGAGCCCTGGGTTAAATCCTGAATGCTGCTCCACCAAAATTACTGAACCCCATGGGATTCTGCTTGCAACCCGCCTCACTCAGGACTCAGCTGCCCACCTAAAATACAAGGCTAGTGAGGGATGTCCTCTTCCAGTGCTTAGAGGCAGACTCCCTTGCTAGGAAGCGGATTGCTGCTGCTGAAGTGGTACCAGAGCAGAGATGAAGGGAGGAGGTGAAGCCATGATGGTGGCACATTTTCCTTAGCTGGTCCTGCTCTCTGCCCAGAATGAGCCACAGCAAGCCATGGCGCAACACAGCAAAGCCAAGGAGCCAGGCTCATGTTTTGACCACACCAGAAGGCATCCCCTGCCCTTCACAGAGCCTAGGGCTTGAGATGAGCAAGGAATGCTCCAGCCCTGCCTGATGGTTAAGAGCATAGCATGGTGCAGCTAGAAGCCAAACTCGTAAATGCAGCTGAGACACAACCTTGAGCTGGCCAGAGCCTTGAGAAGGGTCTTTTCCACATAGCATGCTTTTCCACATAGCATTTCCACATAGCTTTTCCATATAGCATGCTCCCCAGAGTGGCTGAAAGACGGATTTTATACAAATAAAATTAATAGTTCAACCTGATGAACAGAAAACCAAGAACTAAGCAGGGCTCCTCCTAAGCTGTACTGTTTCCAAGCTTGCTTCCAAGTACCTCAGTGATCTTCCGTGCCACAGCAATCCCTCTATTCCCTTGCTTGTCACCCACCACATGGAATTTAATTACAGGTACTTTCCATCCCTTTCACCTCTTTCAGTAAGTAGTGCTTTGTATTCGTTTCAAATAAATAAATACAGATGTATTTGCATGGAGCAAAGTAGTTTGGGAAGTCGGGGAATTGGTCACCTTGGTCTTCGGGTGGGTTTTGTGCATTTATCTTTCATTCATTATCTGTGAGCAAACATTCCTGACACAAACTCATTCCAATCAAGCAAATTTCAGATGTTGAAGAGAGAGTTAGAATATGTTAATATATGAGCCTCTATTTTATAATCTCAGCTCTTCCTCCCAAACTTCTGGAGTATTACATTTTCTTATTTTATGTATCTTAGAAGACCATTTTTCACATATTTTCTTTTACAGATTTTACCAGTAAATCTGAAGGGGACATTTTGCTGGTGCAGTCACTGTTTAAGAACAGGTGCAGTGTATTACAGGAGATTTGCTTCATAATTCAAATTTTAAACATTTAAAAAACCCATCAGTTTGTGACTGAAATGACTATTATTAGACTTTAAATAAATACAGGCATTATAACTCTACTGCTGAATACACTGCATGGTAGTGATCAAAGATCATTTTGCCGCTGCCTACAACTGGAAATGGAAGATGCCATTATATAAGCCAGTCCAAATCAGATTTATACAATAGTATTGTTAGTATAGCTACTCATCCAATGTAAATAATTAAATCCTTTGACTCAAATCCTTTGATTTAAATCCTTTTAAAAATTAAATCCTATGAAGCCAAAATAGCACGAAGCATTTCTGTTTCCTCATCTCTCACTCTACTCTAAAAACTATCACTCTAAAGAACAGATTTCTGGAATAGCATGAACAAGAGACTTTACCTCTTAAAAACCTCCCAATAACTTCAAGACATTTCCTGGCTTGCATGAAGATAGAACTGTCATGATTTGAAGTACTCACTGTCTTCATTGTAATACAAGGGAAGATTATAAAAGTAAGTTGGCAAGCTAATGTAAGAAATGTCATTGACGTAATTGCTGGACTTTTTTCGCTTTCATCTGAGACTGTGTATTCTAAGTACTATTAAATATTAAAAAAGAAATGCTTTTGATTTAATAATAGCTGGTAGAAAGTTTGTCAGATCTTTAAAGTTTTACTCCAATTACTCTATCCAAACAATTGATTCTCAAAACAAAAACTGGTATCAAACTAACCAGTGTTTACTCAGCAATTATTTCATCACTCACTCCAGAGCAAAATCTCTCAATTTTTCTCCCATAGTGTTTCTGCCAAGAAAAGCAGACATTTGCCATTCTCAAAGGCAGACAACATCCTTCACAATGGATTGTCATTTCTTCTAGCGCTACCAGTCAACCAAGAACAATTTAGATCAGCTGTAATTTAAACCAAAACCTTAAGGGAAACCCTAGCTCTGTAACTTTTCAAAACATTGAAGATGAAATACTCCAGGTAAAAAACTATGAAGCTTTCCCATCCTTACCCCTTCCGTCCACCCCCACCTCACATAAAAAGCAACCACAGGTATTGTGTGAAAACTCTAGGACTAAGTGTGTCTTTGCAATACAGTCACAGAAATAATTTGGTCATACAGGTAGCTGAGCTAGCTTTAAAACAGCAAATTCAAGTAGCAGTAGCAGTAGCAACCTAATTGTGACAGTGCACAGTTCAATTAGGGTTCATTTACCCTACCAACACAGTTCTTTGCAGTTGCAGTGTAAACGTACTATAACTAACCTTCTTATGCTACACTTTTCCTTTTTCCCTGCAAAACTGAAAATATATGGGCTAAGTGGTGGCAGATCCAGGCTTACTTCTAATTTCAAAAAGGTGAGCTGAAACTTGTATCAAGGAGTCTCTCAAGAGCCTGATAGAATATGATTTTCTTGAGGTTGTTCTGAGCAGGTGAAGTTCTGATAAAGATGTCACAAAACTGCATCCATATCACCATTTTTTTCTAGGCATATTCAGTCCAAGCAAAACCAGAGGGAGACAGAAGACAGAAAGTTGCTTCAAACTCGTACTACACTAATGATATTTAGAGAAGAACAATTAGTCCTTTTAGTCACTGTATTTATGCAAGCAGAGTTGTCAACATGACTTCACTTGTTGCATGCTATTGAAATATTTATTAGACACTGGTTCAGTGTGTGTCCCTGTACAGCCTTCTACTGATAGCAAAATGTTCCTACCAGCTATGAAGTAAGTCTACTCTGATGTAAATGTGGTAGTACACTATAAAGCCTTCTGTACTGTCATTAGGGCTAACATTGTAATAGATTCATTTCCACAACCTGAATTTACCATAATTTTTAATATTGTAATATTATTATTGCTGATAGAAAAAAAAATCAGGTTGTTTGTTTTTTTTTTTTTAACTGTTCAGATAGAACTGAACATTTGAAAGCATTTCTTTAAGCAAGATTACCAGTGGAAGACTACTGTTGTGAGCAGATCTTGTAGATACACTTATTTTTCCTGTAATGCCTGCAGGCTAGCCTACAAAGCTGTGCATAGCTTTTTTTGTGGAGACACTACCAAAGAATCTTGTCATAGAAACTCTCTTTCCTTTTCCTCAAACTGGAGAATAGACCAGAAGCAGACCAAGCAGTTGGGAGAACAGGATGAAGAATGTTATCCATCATTCTTCAATTAGGCAAGCCCAAGAAGAGCAATTAATCATCTTTACTGAAACATAGCTACATCCATTTCTATTTGCAGATGGATTTACCTGAATGCATCCAGAAAGGTACCTCTCCAGCTCAGCAAAAAATTAGAAGAAAGCCCTAATAACTGGCTGAACGGAACACTTACATTCTTGCCACGCTAATGTTATTGTATCAATAGGCCTATATTGATTTTTATTACCTCAGGATTTGATTTTCACTATGTTCAGTCCTGGACATGTTTGCTAAAAATATTAGTATAGATTAAAATTGATGGTTTTGTGGATCCCCTACTACTACTGAAAGGGAACAACTTGGAAAGGCTTCTTAATCTGAAATTTATAGCACCCATTTAGAGTGTACTTTCTATAATTACAGCTGTGGAGGAGGAGGATTGCCATAAATCATGTTGCCAGAATATCATATGGTGAAACCAGTATAACAACCTATTGCAGATTTAATCATGGAGGACATTTCCCTTCCTGTTCCATTTCTTTTCCCTTTCTGTCAAATCCTGTATGAATCACTGTTCAATTGTCTACTCTCAGGTTTAGTGAAGATGATCTAGCACTGAAGAAATATGTTAAATGTGGTCAAACTTAAGCGCATGATAAAATGTACTGTTGTCGAACTCAGCAAAAATATGTAGAATGCATTAGTGATTTAGTGCACTGTAGCCTTATTTTTGATGAAAATTTGTCTTGCATTTTGCACTTGAGGTCTCCACTGGTGTACCAAAACCACTTGAATATTTAATGGAACAAAGGCTGAAGTCAAACACCAAGGCACAATTTAGAGCACTGCACTTGCAACATGGGTGCAGGTTACTCCGCTAGTGAAGAACATAAAACTTACTTTTAGAAAAGAAGCAGGGGGGAAGTCCTGCTTGCAGTCACAATGTAGACACGTAATTGATTGTAAACTAGGAATCTATTGGCAGAGACAAAAGGCTTCTTAGCATGTAGAGTGCATCCAAATTGGAGTTAAAATGGTTTCGAACACCCCTATAGCCCTATCCTCCTTTTGCTCTCCTTCTACCAAGCAGCCTTCAGGCAACTTTTGCGGGTTTTAAGTAAGACCAATCAAAGAGGGGTTTAAAAAAAATCAGTTAGGAAACTTTAAAATAGTAATAAATACATATAAAAATAATAAGGAGTTATTTGTTATTAACACCACACAAAGCTAAGATGACTTTTCATGTTGCCATTTTTTGTTTCATGGTGTTGCTGTGTCATCTTTGGGAGGTCCATGGTATTACCTAGTGTGATCCTGCCCAGACTCGGCAACTGCAGGAGCTATGTGTTAATCTTGGAATACTCATTTCCCTCTCCCTTCTCCTGAACTGTGAGAGCATATTGTACCATTGTGCACAAAACCTGTAATTCCTTGAAGTATATCACATTTTTCCATGGGGTCCCAGAGGCAGGCCCCAGTTCTGTTATTCCAAACATAGGAAGAAACATTTGCTGCCTGAATACCAATTCTGTGTTTCCAGTGGCTAGAACAGGAACAACCCACAGGACACATCTGACCCTTAGCTGAACCACACTGACCTATATATATGGGGATTACTGCCAATAATATAAATCAGAAAGAGATTCCACTAGTAAGTGCATAACCAGATAAAACAATTTTTTAAATAGAGACTTGAGTCTGTGTATGTACAATTATGTTTGAGTGAGTAAAGTGATACTTTGAGCAGGACCCTCCATTTCCAAGCAAAAATATTGCACTGCACCTGTAACACATGATGAGATCGTCAAATGTCCTTTTTATTTATACCCGTTGCCAAATGATCTTTTTTGTTTCTAAGTGCCCTTTCTTATTCTCTGTGTAAATGACTACATTATCAGGAGCTGTTAATTTACAAAAAGGCATAAAGTGCTGCAGGAATAGATTTTATGGCACTGATGGTACATAAGATTTGTTTACTTTGAGAATAAAGGAAACAAACAAGTTATATCACCTTGCCAGGATATCATGCTGTGAGACTCTTCTTTGCAAAGAAGGAATTTCTCAGAAATAGAGCTGAAAACCGCAACTTTTTCTTCCACTAAGACTTCCATAAGACTTTGAAGCTTCCACTAAGTTATCCACCATAATCCAACATGTTATCAACCAGAAACAATAAAGTATATAGATAAGAAAGTGGATGTCTCTGTGTGTGAGAAATTGGGTAAATACTACTCACAACTCTTTGTAAACCTGAAAAATAGCTTATAGGCCCATTAGAAAGATATGTGTGTATAAATGCAAATATTGCCCATAACTACTGTTAGCAAGCCAGATAAAAGATCAGAAGATCAGACCACTGGTCATGCCTGAACCCTTCATGCTATATATTGTTAGTTCACTTTGGTTGCTTATCCTTGTACTATAAAAGAATAACAATATTACTCAAACTGTGCTTAAAGAGCTATAAAGAAACAAACTGCATTTTAAATGACCATTAAGAAACATTTCAGAATGCAAGATCAATTCTGCAGCTGAGGAATGAAATCCTGCCACTAGTCTTATCCAGAATTGAACTATGAAATGTGCTGGAAAATATACTGCTGAACCCTTTGCCAATAGGAAAACATATTAAATCAATGAAAGAATATTTAGGTAATTAAATTTGTATGACCCGGGGTAAGAAGAAGAATGTGATTTGTCATAAACAATGAGCAGTGCTTTCCAATTTTTCGATGAAATAATCAAAACCATAATATCAGTGCTCCTGCCTGGATTCCTCATTTTCCTCTGTGTATCCATACCTAAGAAATGATTTATCACTTGGTTGTCAGTAGGAGAGGAACTTGAATCTCATATATACCGAGAAGTTGCTCAAAAGTTTTGCCAATCAATGTCTTTTCCATCAAAAAAATACCATTAATTAAAAACTGATATAGACCAGGAAAATGTGTCTATAGGTATTATTTGGTGCAAGATAAAAAACAATTTATATAAAATTAAGCACTGGTGCAATACTTTTGGAATGAAATATTTCTAATAAGCATTTTAAAATTTAAAATTGTATTTTATAAAGAGCTTTCAAATTCAAAAATTGCAAAGTCTCAGTGTAAGACCTTAATTTTGGCAAAAGGGAAAAAAAAGTATATAATTTCTGGAGGAATATGTTTCATTCCACTTCTTAAACAGGGGAGGAAATGTGGTATTTTCTATGAAAGAAAGCATGAACTTCTCTTTCTTTCTGGTATACATGTGCATTTACACTACATCTCAAGTCTATATATGCTGCCTTCTACTTTGAGCAAATTGGCAGGGATGTGATAAAGAAAATCCTAACAACAAATCCTTGGATGAGAAGAAATATATATTTAATATGTACATGTCCTATATATAGCCATGGTTTATAACAAAACTGACAAAGATTTATTTATCTTTGAACTTTCAAACTAAGTTTAAGTGGCTCAGCAGATCTGAAAGATACTAATAGCAGACAGACAAGGAGCTGAACCACCTTACCTTCACTTCCTTCTAGACGCAGGCTAAAAGCTAAATCTCTATTTTGTCTGGATAAATTCCTCGTTGATGTCAAAGTGAGTTGACATCAGACATACTTGAAACAAAAAAAATAGTAGTGACCCTATTAAAATCAAGTTCAGTTATCAATGCCATCTTGCCATTCACAGCAAAAGATCTCTTAATTTAGACAAATGTGTCCTGTTTTCAGCCAGGTGGGATTCCAGAAGAGCCTGTGGCAGATGTCTTGCAAAATATTTAAGAATGTACTTCATTTAACTGATCCCGTTGTCCTCATTTTGCTTACAGCATGTGGGGAAGAAGTTTACTGACATCACAAGGGCAGGGTGAACAGCAAGAAGACACAAGAATAAGGGAATAATCGGTGCAGTTTTAAAATCTGTGTGTCTGTCAGGAAAACGTTTTAAGGTTTGTGAACAAAACCTGGTCACAAGA